>NC_068915.1:58772500-59383750 GCF_023091745.1 Budorcas taxicolor | reverse complement strand
CTGAAGTACTAGCAAAGGTAAAATTGAGTAGAACTTGATGACTGTTATGCTGAAATAATGAACATTTATAAATATCCTTAAAAAAAAAAAAAACCTAACACTTAAAAAGCATTTTAAATAAGGTGCTTTATTTTTAAACCAAAAGTTGTGTGTTTCTCAAATTGCAGTTACATATAGATACATGTCAGCTTGTTTTATAGATCTTCCTGCCTTGCTGAAATGATTTCAGTGAGGCTGTTTTACATAGAGATTGTAGAATATTGATGTGAGAAGCACCTCAGGTCTAGCCTCATTACCACTTTTTATCTACAGGCATATGAATATTAATTTGGCAAAAACAGATGACTGTCATCATATTGGTAACTTTTGATAGATGTAAATTATCCCTCAGTAAAGCTAATTTTTAAAGTGGTAGTCCTTGGAAAAGGAAATGGCAACCCACTCCAGTGTTCTTGCCTGGAGAATCCCAGGGAAAGAGGAGCCTCGTGGGCTGCCGTCTACAGGGTTGCGCAGAGTCAGACACGACTAAAGCGACTTAGCAGCAGCAGTAGCATGTATGTATATACACACACATTTACATAATGTATATATATGTGTATATGAATGTATATATTTATGTTCAACCCTTCACTGAACACAGCTAAAATGGTAGATTAAAATATTAAGTTTAAACTATTGAGGCATGAATAACTTAGGAATTAATGGGTCAAAAAATAAAATAGAAATGAGACACTTGAGGTGTAGGGTGTACAGTATCCATTTTTTCCCTGAGATCATTGTCTTACTCCAGAAAATGAAAACTTTCCTTTTGACAGTCTTAAAGTTCCTGAAAGACAGAACCCAAATAAAGGCCAACAAAGGTATACACCCTTAAGGTAAAGGTGACCTAGAAATGCAAAGTCCTTGAAGAAATATAACCTTAGATCAAGGCTTGAACTTGGGTAAATTGGTCGAGACTGGTAGGGCCTCAGGGTTCCTACAGAAGCAAACACCAATTCTGTGGAAGAAAGTGCATTTATCATGATCTTCAGATTCCTACAAATGATTTTTCATACATAATATCTAATAATTAAATCATGAGTCAAAGAAGAAATTATAATGTGAATTAGAAAAAGGACTTGTCATCAAGATGGCTCCTTCTTACAAAAACACCAGAATCACAACTAACTGCCAAACAACCATCAAAAAAGATTTAAACAAAAAAAATGTAGGGTATACCAAAAGAAATAGCCTATACACAAAGATAAAGAAGAAACCACAACAAGACGGTAGGAGGGACACATGCGATAAAATCAAATCTCATATCCACAAGGTGGATGATCCACAAACTGAAAAATAATTATACCACAGAAGTTCTCCCACAGGAGTGAAAGCCCTGAGCCCCATGTCAGGCTTCCCAGCCTGGTGGTCTGGCAACAGTAGGAGAAGGCTCCAGAGAGTCTGGCTTGGATGGCCAGTGATATTTGATTGCAAACATTCCACAGGACTGGGGGAAACAGAATATCTACTCTTGGAGGGTACATACAAGGTCTAGTGTGCACCAGGACCCAGGGGAAAAAGCAATAACTGATAGAAAAAGGAGACAACCTAGAAGGGTGGGATTGTGGGGGGTGTGGGGGCTTCATGGGAGGAAGGGTTAAGAGGATGAGGATATTATACTTACAGCTGATTCATGTTGTTTTACAGCAGAAAATAACATTGTAAAGGAATTATACTCCAATTAAAAAGTAAATTTAAAAAATAAAAACCATAATGTGATAAAAAAAGAAAAATAAAGTGGTAGTCTTGGGATTTAAAACAAGACTTCTTTATCATCTTATCTGATGATCTATCTCACCTTGAATAGCTCCATAGGCATCATTTATTCCATCAGTTCCTTTTTCCAGGTTGTCGATAAATAAATGTAGTAAATGATATCTACATTCTTTAGCTAGTTCTTGCATACATTTCATAACAGTCTTGAGTATAAGGCTCCAAGCAGTTATGACTACAAATAATTACAAAATCTCCTGGGTTTTTTGATCAAAATAGTTCTTCAGTACTATAAGAAATATTAAAGTCTGTCTAGTTATTTTTAACCACTACAATCTGTGTAGTTTAGTTATTTTTTAAAAATATATCAGTATTTTTAAATGATTTGAAAAGCAAGTGTCCAGGTGCGAGAAGTCTGAATTCAGAAGCCAGAGCCTGGGTACTCTATCTATCATAGTAATGTGTCTTAGGTTACCTTGCTGCTGCTGCTAAGTCGCTTCAGTTGTCGCCGACTCTAGGTTGCCTTACTTATTAGAAATAAGAATGCCTCCCTCACAGAGTTGTTTGGTAGATTAAATAAAATAATACATGTACAAATCTGGGGGAACCACCTGGCATAAACAGAATAAGTATTAGTTCTCATTATCCTACAGACTTGTTTAATAAAACATGTCTGCTGGCAGTTAAGTAATCTCACTAATGTAATTAACATAAATCTTCCCTTTAAGTGGAATTTTAAGTTGCTCTCTTCTTTTAGCATGTTAATATTTTATAGGTACAGGCAATTAAACTTCTGGTAAGATGGCTGTTGGGTATGAAAAACAACCAGTCTAAATCTGCCAATTCAACTCTTCGGTTATTATCAGCAATGTTGGTTAGTGAGGGTGACCTGACAGAGCAGAAGAGGATCAGGTGAGATTTTTCTTTCCAATTTTTTTTAGCTTCAAGATGTTGGTAGAGCTTACATAAAAATTATTTACTTAATGTTAGCTGTTGTAATTGCACTATATGTTTTGTGTTTCAATTATGTACTTACTTCAGGTTTATATCTCAATAATGGTGTGTTTTCATTTCTAAAGACTGACCTTTTTCCAGTAAATTTGTAGTCATAATCATTATAGCAGTGTTACAGTTAGTGTCAACATTTGGATCAATTAAACAAATATTTGTTGAATATTTGCCAAACACTATGAAAAGCATTGCTGTAAAAACAGATAAAAGTCAGTTCCTGCCTTTAAGCAACTTACCCTGTAAGTATAGTGGTTGAACAAGTATAGTGTTTTGGTGCCATGAAAGGAATAAAAATTTCAGTGTAGATTCAAAGAAGAAAGAGTTGCAGCCTCTTGGTGGTTTGCAGAAGACTAATCAAGGGTTTGCAAATGCCAAAAAAAATTTGTTTCCATTTCTACACATGTTCAGTCTTCAAATCTGTGAAATCACCATTTCTTCTTTCTGTACCTTTTGAGATGAAAATAAAAGTGAAATTTTTCATTTACTGGTTTTCATGTGAAATAACTGAAAAATTCTACTTGTGATGCATTCTTTAAAATTTGTGTTAGAGGATAGACTTAACTATTCATTTATGCTTTCAGTATTTATTGAACACTATCATGCCAGGTACTGCCAAACCTTTTAAACATACAATAATTTCTTCCTCTAAGGAATATTCATTCTATTGGAGGAGATAGGAAATGCACAATTACATTCAGTAGAGATACTGAATGCTTTGATAAACTGGAGAAAACAATCAAAAATCATTTTTATCGTAAGCCAAGAGTAGCTTTGCATGAACAGATTGAAGAGTAGGGACAGCAAGTTTTAAATTTGGGGAAACCATGTACAGTGTGTCCCAAAGGCTTAATGATGAGCTCTTACAAATCAGTGATAAATAGGCAGGATCCCCAGTAAAGATGAAGATTATATATTGCCAGTTTATCTTTTAAAAAAATGTTTAACATCACTAAATACAATAAATACAATTTTAACAAGTGGAACCTCTTGTCAAATCATCAAAAAGAAATTTTTTGAGCAATCATTACTCTATGGGATCAGGGAAAACGGTTTCCCTCACTACTACTGTGAATATAAATGGGCATAGTCTTGGCAGCACAGTTTGGCATTTTGTTTCTGAGTTCTTTGGCTTTATTTTTATGTTCATGAAATTTAAAGAATCATATAAAAATATACATACTAACATGTTCTTTCCAGTGTTTTGTTTTGTTTTTATCACAAAACATAGGAGAATGGTCAGTTGTGGAACATGCATATTATGAAATATTAGGCAGATCTTAATTACACATTGTGTATCCCATCAGAGAAGGCAATGGCACCCACTCCAGTACTCTTGCCTGGAAAACCCCATGGACAGAGCAGCCTGGTGGGCTGCAGTCCATGGGATCGCTAGGAGTCGAACACGACTGAGTGACTTCTCTTTCACTTTTCACTTTCATGCATTGGAGAAGGAAATGTACTCCAGTACTCTTGCCTGGAAAATCCCATGGACGGAGGAGCCTGGTGGGCTGCAATCCATGGAGTCGCTAAGAGTCGGACACAACTGATCAACTAAACTTTCACTTTTCACTTTCATGCGTTGGAGAAGGAAATGGCAACCCACTCCAGTGTTCTTGCCTGGAAAATCCCAGGGACGGAGGAGCCTGGTAGGCTGCAGTCCATGGGGTCGCTAAGAGTTGGATGCGACTGAAGCGACTTAGCAGCAGCATGTATCCCATAGTTTAGCTTGGACTCTGGAATCAGAAACTTACTCAATTTCCTGTTCCATTTACTAGTTGTATAAACTTGCATGCGTCAATTTTCCCAGCCTCAGTTTCCCCATCTTCCAGAGTAATGTACCCAGATAGTAGCATTAGTAATGTTTTTAAATTCCTGAATCATTTGCCTCAGAAGCCATTTGAGAGTCCTTCAGTGTTACCAGTGCTCACTTTGATGGTCATGTGGTCCAAGAGTGCCATGTTTTCTCCTCTTGTATGTTAAATAATAGTCCCTTGTGGATTTAGGGCAGCTTTCCACATATTTTGAAGTCTTTAAAATATCAAAGCTATGTTATGTTCCATTTAGCAGTTGAAGTAAGCAGATTGTTCTTTCACCACATCAGTGTCACATTTTACTATTTAGGTAGTTTAGGTTGACTGGGTAAGGAGTGGGGATTCCTGGGCCTTCTAGATTCCCTTAGAAAACTTCCTGTTGGAAAGGAAAGTCTGCCTCAGAGACTAGTACCTGAGAGACACTGGCTCTCACCTCCATATTATTTGCTTTTAGATATTTGTCTGATGCCACCTCCTTTAGGGTACAAATCACTTCCTAATTCATAGCCCTTCCGTTTCATCAGACATATCTAGGCTTAAGATTGATTTCTATTATGTTTGTAAAATGTGTGTGTGTGCTTAGTTGCTCAGTTGTGTCCGACTCTTTGCAACACCATGAACTATAGCCCACCAGGCTCCTCTGTCCATGGGGATTCTCCAGGCAAGAATACTGCAGTGGGTTACCATGCCCTCCTCCACGGGATCATCTCAACCCACAGATCAAACTCAGGTCTCCTGCATTGCAGGCGGATTCTTCACCATCTTAGCCACCAGAGAAGCCCCTGTGTAAAATACGTGTATGCATTTAAAATTGTGGTAAATAGATTTTAAATGATAAGTGAATTTTAATTTCTCAGTTTTTAGTATCAAGTTTTCTTTGATACATGTGAATGCCTGTTAAAATGAGAAATACAGTTCCTAGTGTAAATGGTTCTCGCTAGTGTTGCAGTTGGTGCTATTGGAAATGAAAGCAGAGTTCCTTAGTTATAGTAGAGGATCTAAGCTAAAATGGAACTAAAAATGAAGGCAGCCATTAAAAAGAAGGAAATTTTGCTATTTGATACAACATGAATGGGCCCAGAGAGTATTATGCTTAGTGAAATAAGTCAAAGATAATATTGTATGTTATCACTTATATGTGGAATCTAAAAATTAAAACTAGTGAATATAGCAAAGAGACTCACAGATACAAAAACAAACTAGTGGTTACCACTGGGGAGATGGGAGTGGGGAGGAGCAAGGTAGGGGATTAAAAGATACAAACTACTACATATAAAATAAGCTTCAAGGATATATTGTACAACATGGAAAATATAGCCAAGATTTTATAACTGTAAGTGGACTATATAAAAATTTTGAATCGCTATTTTGTACATCTGAATTTAATATAATAAATCAGCTATACCCAAGTAAAATAAGTAAATAAAAATTTTTTAATGAAGGCAGATAAATGTAATATCAGATAGTCACAATGATTTGAGCCTTCTTCCCTGTGTTCAGTTCAAGGACTCAAAGGATCTTTCCCATACTTGTACATTATGTCAATTTAAGTGTAAATTATGCTAAAGACCTTAACAGTCAAAAAGGGATCAAAGCGCTTTATGAATGATAATGGTTATAGGAAATGTTTCTTTCTTTCTTGTTTGTTTATAGTAAATCTGATATGTCTCGCTTGCGATTAGCTGCTGGTAGTGCCATAATGAAGCTTGCTCAGGAACCTTGTTACCATGAAATTATAACCCCAGAACAATTTCAGCTCTGTGCACTTGTTATTAATGTAAGTAACAGTCTTATTTTGTCATTTACTTGGTCTTCAACATTAAATTATATTAATACGATTATATACTTAATACAGATTAAGTATCCATTTACTCTGTGGATGTATGCCCAAAAGGGATTGCTGTTATTACTATTCTAACCAGTTATCTCCCCACAATTTTTACTTCCTTAGTATAATTATATCTTTTTTTAAAATGAAGACTTTAAGAATACTTAAAGTGTTCTTTTGTAAATGTTTGCCAGTTTTTAAAAAACTAAATAGGGGTTTTTGTTAATGATTTTAAAAGTACTAATATTTTTAAGTAGTTTTGGTTTTGTGCTGCTGTAGGATGAGTGCTATCAAGTAAGGCAGATATTTGCTCAGAAGCTACACAAGGCACTTGTGAAGTTACTGCTCCCATTGGAGTATATGGCCATCTTTGCCTTGTGTGCCAAAGATCCTGTGAAGGAGAGGAGAGCACACGCACGACAGTGTTTACTGAAAAATATCAGTATACGCAGGGAGTACATCAAACAGAACCCCATGGCTACTGGTAAGTAACTTTCAAAGTGCTCAGTGTGCGAATATATCTTGTCAATGTGTCCATTTGTGGAGGGTTTTATTTCTTACATTTCTGTTATATTGGGTTGGCCAGTAAGTTCATTCACATTTTTCCATAAGATGGCCAAGCCAACAGTGTATAGCACTGGGACTTTTATAGAATGTTGCTGTTGCAGTTAAGATGTATGTAAAATCTAAGATTTTACTTTCTGAGTCCTGTTTATAATGCATATAAGGAAGAACTGTATTTTATCTTACAGGATGAGCAGCGTGGCTTGATTTGAACACATTGCTCTGATGTTGGAGAGTGAAGTCCCTAGCCTTGCCAGGGACTCAATCTTAAATTATCCTTTGTCTTCAGTAGCCTTCAAAATTGAAAAAAGTATTTCAGTATCATCCAGATGATATGTTGCCTCTAATTTAGGAATAACTGAGGGAAAAATGTTAACTAAAGTGGTTAAAACATTAAATTAGGGAGAGATTTTTATAAAAGCTATTATTACTATTGTTAATAATAATGTTTTCACTCTAGAGAAATTATTATCACTGTTGCCTGAGTATGTAGTTCCATATATGATTCACCTGCTAGCTCATGATCCAGATTTTACAAGATCACAAGATGTTGATCAGCTTCGTGATATTAAAGAGTAAGTCATGTTGATTTTTAAAGAATTTTTTAAAATATTTTTACTTTTTAAAAAAGGCTTAATTTTTTTGTTACTGTCC
Source organism: Budorcas taxicolor (assembly GCF_023091745.1). Taxonomy (NCBI): domain Eukaryota; kingdom Metazoa; phylum Chordata; class Mammalia; order Artiodactyla; family Bovidae; genus Budorcas; species Budorcas taxicolor. Next base: position 59,376,130 of record NC_068915.1, on the reverse strand, counting down.
CCATTAGAATAAAAATTTTTATGGTTTTCTTTTACTGTAAATTTTAGGTTTCGTCTTACAAAATTGTTTCTGTCTAATCAGTTTTGTTTGGTTGTTTTGTTTGTTTGCTGCTGTTTGCAGTTAGCTTTAGCTGAGTCTTTGAAATAGATTGACTTGGTTTTTATGTTATTTTTACTGTTTGTATTAATTTGGGCTTCAGTTACGTCAGTTTGATCGTTTAGAAACCCATGTGAAAGCCATGTAGGGAAAATTTCTCTCTGTAAAGCTATACTTTCAACCTCAAAAGATGCCTCAAAAGTATGCACACACATAAAAGATACTCTGTGGCAGGACTATGGTAATACAAAATTAGATATGTTACACCAGTCACAGAGAGATTTATCTCTGGTGGAAAGACAGGCAAGTAAACAATTGCAAAATACTTAAGTGTTTTTATGTAAAACAGAACTTTGTATATTGATGCATGGTGAGTAAACAAGTACACGATGGCCTAGAATTATCTACAAATGACCTCCAACAAACTTTAAAGCAGTATTTACTTTGCCATTGCTATGCTTTTGCTTTGTTCCTTTAAATTGGTTCCTTCAGCTTGTATTTAAATTACTATTATTTTTTATATGGGACATGACACCTTTTAGTTCTAATCTTATTTGAGGTGGTGGTTGTTGTTGCTCAGTCGCTAAGTCGTGTGGTAATCAACATTTATTTCTGCCTCGTGTAGCTCTTTAAGGAGACATAGGTTCTAGTCCCAGCTATGTCAGTAAAAGCTTTACTTCTCTGAGCTTCTCTGCTTCAGTTGCCTTATCCATAAAATACAGGATATGAAATAGGTAATTCCTAAAATGTCTTCTAATTCTGATTTCTGTTTATTTTATAAATATATTTTATTTGCAAATTCTTTTTTTTTTAATAACTTTTATTTTGGGATTTCCCAGAAAGCACTTTGATAAAGCGAAAAAGTATATGTTTGCCTAGAACACTAGGTCTGTGTTAAGGAAACTTTGAGCCCTGTTTCAGTTGCAAGGCCATCATGTGGAAAAAGGTTAGACCTAAGAGAGGCAGTAATGGTGTGGGAAGAACACTGAAGTCATTCGAGTTAGAACTGAAATCATTGGCACATACTTTTTGATTCTACCTAGTGTGCAGTGCTTTTGAATATCTTTAAACATTTCAAGTTACTGTGTAGTTTGAAGTGTTAACTTCTTTTTCTAGTTAAGGTGTACAGTTTCTTAAAGTATACAGTTAGATTATTCATTAAGACTTTTTAATATAGGGTATTATTAGATTTAAATTTCCCTTTCAGCACTACCAGTGCTGAATCCTGTAAGTATGGTATGTTGTGTTTTTATTTGTCTTAAGGTATTTTCTAATTCTTTTTGTGATTTCTTCTTTGACCCATTGATTGTTTTAAGAGTGTGGTTTGGGAATTCCCTGACCGTCTAGTGGTCAGGATCCACGCCTTAATAGCAAAGGGCCCAGGTTCAGTCCCTGGTCAGGGAACTAAGATTTTGCAAGCTACATGGCCAAAAAAAAAAAAAAAAGAGTGTGGTTTAATTTCCATATATGTGTGAGTTTTCCAATTTTCCCTGTTTTCCTTCTGTTACTGACTTTTAGTTTCATGCTGTTCTGGTCAGAAAAGATATGTTTTAAGACTTGTGGCTTGCTGTCGAGGCCTGTTAAGACTTATGGTCTGTCCTAGAGAATATTCCAAGTTCACCTGAGGAAACTGTGTGTTCTGCTATTGTTAGTTGGAGTATTCCATCTATGTCTGATACATCTGATTGGTTTATAGTGTTGTTCAAGTTCTCTATTTTCTCTTTGATCTCCTCTCTGTTTTTTCAATCCATTATTTAAAATAAGGTATTGAAATCTTATTGTGGAATATGTGTTTCTCCCTTTACTTCTGTCAACTTTTGCTTCATAGGTTTTGGGGCTCTGTTGTAAGGTTTGTGTTTATAATAGTCATATCCTTTTCAATACAGTCCTCCATCTTTTGCAATCCAGTTTGTCTAATTATAAAATAGCTACCAGCTCTCTTTTGGTTACTGTTTGTATGAAATGTATTTTCTCCCCATCCTTTAACTTTCAGTTACTTTGTGTTTTTGTATCTGAAATGAGTCTCTTGTAGACAAGATATATATGGATCTTTTTTCTCCCTTAATCTACTCTGCTTGTCTGCTTTTTAATTGGGAGATTTAATCTATTTTCATTTAACGTAATTACTGATAAGGAAGAAGTTACTTCTGCCACATAACTATTAGTTTTTTCTGTGTCTTATATATTTTTTGTTATTTAATTGCTCCATTACTGCCTCTCATTTTTGTATTTACAGTTGAACTTTACAGTATGAATAGGTTTGAACTGTGCAGGTTCACTTACATGCAGATTTTTTTCAATAATAAATACTATAGTGCTTCAAGATCCACAGCTGGTGGACCCACAGATACAGACAAACTTCATATACAGAGGAACCAATTATACAGTGGGCCAAGACTAAGTTAAATGCAAATTACTGTGTGAAGGGTCAGCACCCTTAACTCCTGTGTTATTCAGAGGTCAGCTGTAGTTGTTTTTTGTAGGGAACTTTTTTTATTCTCTTGAATATATTTTTTAGTTATTTTCTTAATAATTACTCTTAACATCTTAAAGTTGTAACAACCTATTTTCAATAGTAGCAACTTAGTTTCACTAGTGTAGAGATACTCTGCTCTTGTGAAATGTGAAATTGCTCCATTGTGTCCAAGTCTTTGCAACCCCATGGACTATAGCATACCAGGCTCCTCCATCCATCGGATTTTCCGGGCAAGAGTACTGGAGTGGGTTGCCACGTCCTTCTCTGCTCTTATCTCTATTTCATTCCCTTTATATTGTAATTGATACAAATTATATTTTTATATGTTGTTTCCTTTCACATATATGTGATTATTTTCATGCATGTGGTTTATTTCCTTATTCTTGGCTGTGCTGGGTCTTTGTTGCTGGCAGGCTTTTCTCTAGTTGTAGAGAGTGGGGTCTGCTCTCTGATTGCAGTGCTCAGGTTTCTTACGGCGGTGCCTTCTCTGCGGAGCACAGGCTCTGAGGCCATAGGCTTCAGTAGTCGCAGCACATGGGCTCAGTAGTTGTGGTTCCTGGGCTCTGGCACACAGGCTTAACAACCGGGACACAAGGACTTCGTTGCTCTGCAGCATATAGGATTCTTCCTGGATCAGGAATCAAACCCTCGTCTCCTTCATTGACAGGCAGATTCTTTACCATTGAGCCACCAGGGAATTCCCTGCATTTGCTTTTTAAATCATATATTTAAAAAGGAGTTACAAATCAGAAGCTCAGTTATGCTGGCCTTATGTTTTAGCTATGTTACCTTTACCAGTGGGTTTTTTTATTTCTTATGGTTTCAAGTGACTGTTTAGTGTTCTTTCATTTCTGCCTGAAGGACTGAGTTTAATATTTATTGCAGGACAGGTCTACTAAAAGCAAACTCCATTACCCTAGTGCTAAATTTTCCTTTACAGTAGTCTCTTAAAACATATATATATATATATATATATATATACACTATAGGCAAAGAAGTACACACAGATTATCTTCAAGTGATTTTTTTCTCCTCTCGATGGAGTAAAACAGTAAGTCCATGGTGGTTGCCTAAAAAATCATCATGGCAACTTAATAATAGATTTTGATTCTAGATTTGGCAATGTAAGTTCCTCAGATGATTCTAATCTTCATCCCAATTTGGGATTCACTTTTACTTAGAAATTCAGGTGTCACCAGACACTTTATGAATTAAATAACTATAAAATAACAAGCGGAAAACAGAAAAATGACTTGAAATGTGACTGTTGTGCTGAATTACTGGTTACATGCACACCAGTCTCATAACACATGAAATTCAGAGTTACGTCACAGAATTACATACGAGCCCTAGATCATAGGATAAATAGCTTACAAATGGTCAAAATGGCAAGACTATGCTGTATGCTGGTTTGCTCATGATTGCTAGATATTAATACACAGTATATTATCTAAATGTTTATTAAATACCTATAGAATGACTCTTCATGGGTATGCCTCATGAAGCTGTCAGGCTTTCTCATATTAAGCTATATGTTCATGTTTGTTATTTGTGATGTTATATCCTATTTTAATTGAATATTTTATTAATCATTAGCGTTTTACTCTTTGTATACTCGAACAACAGAACTTCCCAGTAAATTATTTAATCCACTCAGCAAAAGAACCTGCAATTAGTCTCTTTACTAAGTGAATATGTTTCATTTAGGTGCCTCTGGTTCATGCTTGAAGTTTTAATGACAAAAAATGAAAATAATAGCCATGCCTTTATGAAAAAGATGGCAGAGAATATCAAGCTAACAAAAGATGCCCAGTCTCCAGATGAATCCAAGACAAATGAAGTAAGATATATATCAGGCCAGTGACTATTAAGAAATTACAGGGAAAAAGCAATGTGACCCTTGTCCCACTTGTTTTTCCTATTGTATAATAGATTAGAGAATGCTTATTAAAATGTATACTTATAGTTTATAAATATATGTACTTTTTCTTTCATTACATTGAAGTCTATTTTTGAAGAATGTTTATTACTCTGAAAAAGATATTAAAATATGTACAGAGCATGGGGATAAGAACTAGTGAAATTTATAACTATGCTGTCTTAAGAACTAGTAAGTAAGTGTTACAGACCCGTTTGGTTTGGTTTGTTGTTTTTAATGCATACTTGGCATTCATGTTAAAGTAAAACGAAGGGGACTTTTTTGTCCTTGTTACTAGGAGTCTGCATCAGAAGAAGTGCCAGAGACAACATACAGAGTGTTCAAGGAGTAAACAATAGCCCCATATTACTGTGTCGATTCCATGTTACATATTGGGTAGAATTGGTACCTGTGCTTGTTTTGCACTCCTGAAAGTTACGTGATTTGTTTCCTCCCTAGAAACTTTATACAGTGTGTGATGTGGCCCTGTGCGTGATAAATAGTAAAAGTGCTTTGTGCAATGCAGAGTCACCAAAGGATCCAGTCCTGCCAGTGAAATTTTTTACACAACCTGAAAAGGTAACTTTCTTCTCTTCATTTTTCTACCAAACTGAACTCACTTAAATTTGTTACTGTCATCCTGGTGGCAAATACTAGACTGTCTTGACTACAAAGTAAAAAAAATATATACCTCTGTGAGTTTATCAAGAAAGGGGAGATTGTCTTCCAAAGCCTGAAAAATATCATTCTCACCTTACAGAGTAGAGAATACAAATCAAGCTTGGTGGTGGTGTTCCTATGTGAGCTATTCCTTCTGGATATTTCTAATATGTAAGAGGAATTTTCAAATTTCTTAAATTGTTTTCATCTCATCCTATTAAAACACTGTTAGTATTTTTTCAGACAAGAAATAAAAATGTTTGGTAGAGTGTAAATTATATACATCTATATATGAAATAAAGTGTCAGTATGAATGGAATTGGTCTTGGCAATTGACAGACGTGGATTTGAAGTTAACAGGCTTCACCAGTGGCTCAGTGGTAAAGGATCTGCCTGCAATGCAGGAAATACGGGTTTGATGCCTGGGTCAGGAAGATCCTCTGCAGGAGGAAATGGCAACCCACTCCAGTATTCTTGCTGGGAAAATCCCATGGACAGAGGAGCCTGGCTACAGTCTGTGGGGTCACAGAGAGTCAGACACAGCTAAACCACTGAACACACACTCAAGTTAACTCTTCTAAGCTTCAATTTCTTCATCTCTAAAATGCAAATGATTATAATACCTGTTATCTTTTACTAATATGCCTAGGTCTATAGAAGTTAGTCAAAAGGAAGCATTAGTAAGTGGTATCGTTAATAATGGGGCTTCCCAGGTGGCTCAGTGGTAACGAATCCACCTGCCAATGCAGGAGACGTGGGTTCTATCCCTGCATTGGGAAGCCCTCCTGGAGAAGGAAATAGCAACCCAGTTCAATATTCTTGCCTGGGAGATCTCATGCACAGAGGAGCCTAGCAGGCAGTCCAGGGCGCTGCAAAAGAGTAGGACCTTACTTAGCGACTGAACAATAATTATATTATTAATAATACATAGTATATTTATTCTGCTAGCAACAAATGAAGTTTTCCATGTAAGTAAATTTTTCAGTGAACTAATAGCTCTTTAAATTTTTCCAGCTAATTTGGATTTTAAGACTTTTTTTTTAACAGATTGCATTTTCTTTATTATCCACTTTAAGGTGATATTTTGAAGTTTTAACTTTCCTGTTGTTTGTTTTTTAAAAAAAAAATTAATATTTTTAATGGAAAAAATATGGCATTTAAAAATTTCGACAAAAATTTGTATCCAGTTTTCTTTAATCTAGTACTCAGAATTTATGCCTGGTTTTAATAGGAATAATAAAGATTGCAATGTTACTTGCCTTCTAATTGAATTTACTGGTCTTTATAAATACTCCTACATGAGCTCTTGAATTTAAATTTACTTTATTGCTGACCCAGGGCTATTATGACTAGAATAGTACCTATATAGAATTTACATACAGTAGTAGTCCTGTCATCAAGAATTTAAGTTGCTGTTTGTTACTATATCTTATTCTAATTGATTTTGTTTTGATATGAAGCTTAGAATGTTTTTAGCCTTCATAATAATACTTTAGAGTTTCCGTTTTCAATGAGCATCTTTCTTCATTTCCTTTTCTAATATACTGCTTTTAATATGGTGTAAGTTCAAACACAAGAAAATTAGGGTATTAAGATCATGAGCTTAGTGATATTATATCTTCATGTAACATTTATTTTGGCTGCATAAAAGCCTTTGTGAGGAAGAAAAGAAGGATACAGGCTTGCCTAGAGTGCATATCGAAAGTGTGATTTCTTCATAGGCACATTTAAGCCATTTTGTTCTTTTCTATGACACTAGTGTGAAGGTCAACTTAGTAAAAGAAAAAGTAATTTTTAAGGTGATTACTTAGAAATGATGAACATCCGGATGATAATAGATCATTTTGCTTCTGTAACTTGTTGTGGTTTATTCGTGCTATTCCCAGGGTAGTTAACAGAGAGGCACCACATGATCAGATTGTGAACTCTTCAAGTTTTGTATACATATAACGTTTAAGAAAGTATCATCAGTGTCCACGTTTGGCTTAAATTCATTTAATAACTAGTTAATATTGCTGCTGCCCAAGAACATTATGATTGACTTTATTAGATTTTGATGGTGTATTTACCTTTATGATTTGCACAGTCTACGTATGGTTCTAAGAAACAAAATATTTTTAATTAAAGTAAAAGATTTTTTTGTTTCAGTAAGAATAATATTCTTGAGGGTTCCCTGCTGGCTCAGTGGTAAAGAATCCACTGCCATTGCAGGAGAAAGGAGTTTGATCCTTGGACTAGGAAGACCCCCTGGAGAAGGAAATGGCGATCCACTCCAGTAGTTTTGCCTGGGAAGTCCTATATACAGAGGAGTGTGGGGGAGCTACTGTCCATGGATTTGCAAAAGAGTCAGACGCAACTTAGCAACCAAACAAAAACAGTTTTCTTGAGATCCTGTGTGGAGTTGTTTTAGTGTATTAAGTGCCTGATGGATAGTACCATTTTGGGTGCTTTGGGAGCACAGAAGTAAATTCCCTGGTAGCGTAGTGGTTAGAGTCTACACGTCCATTGCAGGGGGCCTGTGTTCAACCACTGATGGGAAAGATCCCACATGTGTGACACAGCCAAAAAAAGAAGTAAATTTTATAATAAAGCGTAGGTGAACACAGTTCATTGAGTAAACTGGAAACTAATAGAAATGTTTTATTTTAAATGTGATTTAAGGGAATTCCTTGGTGATCCAGTGGTTAGGATTCCGTACTTTCACTGCCGATATCCTGGATTCAGTCACTGGTCAGGGAACCAAAATCCTACAAGCCATGTGGCACGGACGAAAACAGAGTAATTTGCATAATTTATCTCTAAATTTGACTAAGTCTTGTGTGTCAATTGATTTAATTTTAAAACTAAACTTATGGTATGGTTTATGAAATAGCTTTGATGGTTTGATAGGTTTCGTAGCATAAATGAACCTGTTACTGTAAGGCATAATGTCTGAAAAGTCTTTTATGAACAATAAAAATATGCATGTTCACTTTTTTTTTGATAGGACTTCTGTAATGACAAGAGTTATATTTCAGAAGAGACAAGAGTACTTCTGTTAACAGGAAAGGTATTATATACTAGATAATGGGGGGATCTTTATCTCCTGTGCATATTACTGCTAACCTTTAAACGTCCCTCAAATTTTATAGTTCCTGATTCTTAGAAATCATGTTGTGGATTGTAGCATCTAAAGCATTTGTTCTCTTGGACTTTTTTCTGCCATGAACCATTTTTTAGTTAAAACCATGTGTCCTCATCAGTACGGATAGGGTTCAAGTTATTTAGAATTCACAACGCAAATTTCCCTGAAAAATCATATAATAAAGAGGTTAAAGTGTCTGCCTCTAATGCGGGAGACCTGGGTTCAATCCCTGGGTCAGGAAGATCCTCTGGAGAAGGAAATGGCAACCCACTCCAGTATTCTTGCCTGGAGAATCCCATGGATGGAGGAGCCTGTGTGGGCTACAGTCCATGGGATCGCAAAGAATCGGACACGACTGAGCGACTTAAGAAAAAGAAAAGAAATAATTTTAAAGTATTAATAAGTTAGTTTATATCCTGTAAAGGTAATATGACATCTAAAAGAGCAAAAGGAAAAAGGAAATTTAGTATTTGATAAAGTATCTAAACTGTTAAAACTATATACACTCAATAGTGTTTATCTGTAAGGCATTTTACTATGCTTTACTCCTTATGTATTTCACTGTGTTTTAGGGGCACTTTTTATTTTAATTGAACAATAAAGAATAATTATTGGCATAGTTTTTTTTCTGCATAGTTATTTTTAAAAGAATAATACTTCTGACTTCAAATTATGTTCAGACACAGTATTACAGAATTATCATTTGTAATAAATTTAGGATTTAACTTGCCAATAACAACTGTTTTAACAACAATCCCTGGGCTTAAGCGAAACAATAATCCCTTACCCGTGTATAAATTTATATGTATTCCTTTTAGTGAGGTATAAAATAACATGCGTATATGTAATTTCTAGCCAAAACCTGCTGGAGTACTAGGTGCTGTAAACAAGCCTTTGTCAGCAACGGGAAGGAAACCATATGTTAGAAGCACTGGAGCTGAGACCGGAAGCAATATTAATGTAAATTCAGAGCTGAACCCTTCCACCGGAAATCGACCAAGGCAATTTTTTTCTTCAGTTGTTCTTGTTATGATCACTCACTACTTGATTCATCTTTCAGTTCCTTTTCTTAAAGCACATCACAAAAATGGACTTTCGGGAGCATCTTAGTAAAAAACATAGTGCTGAATTTTAGTATAATTAATGATGGTGATTGAGTGTGTATGACACACTGGGAAACCATTTAGCATTCTGAATGTATAAAACAGTTTAAAAAAAAAAAGAACTTGTAGTAAAACTAATTTACTTGGAAGTGTGTGTGTATATGTGCAAATTTAACACTTAGGAAAACTGAAAATATAACTCTTTAAACAAATTTATTTATATGCTTTTTAACTCAGATTTAGTATAACATGAATAAATATAACATTGTTAATAACATTTTCCACTTATTATTAAAGATTCCATGTTTAACATGTCAGGTGTTTACTGTCTTAGATACTGCATAAAAATTTCCACCTGACCCTACTCTTACAAACACTGAATAATGAGGCTTTTAAAGATTTTATTCTGATTCATGATATTTTAAGAATAAATTCAACTGGTAGTGTTTTAAACACATTTTTAGCAGTAGGATCCAAAGATATAAAAATATTAACGTGGGACATCCGTGGTTTACGTGGATGGTGGGCGTCAAACACCTTTCCCATGGACCTTTCTAGCAGCCCCCTCTCTTAGAGCTAATTAAGGGCACAGACTGAAGAAAGTGATAGTCTTAATCTGCTGTACTTTTGCGTGGTTTTAGCGTTTTCCACCCCCAGCAGATAGGCTTATAGAATACTTATGTTGTTTGTTTCTTGACAACTAATCTATCAGGTGATTTTAGGCAGTCATTTCTTTCTTACATTAGTAAGGTTAAATGGAAATCAGTAACTTGGTATAATAGGGCAATAGGCTGTAGCCACAGATATGAGTCTTGCTAACTTGGCCAGCCTTCTAAGCCAGTCTAAGCCTCCTGTTTTCTTATTGGTATAGTGAGAGAGTAACCTTTGTATTCATGTGGTCACATAAAGAAGTTTTGGTGTGTTTCTCTTCAACAGGGAACAGAGTTCAGAGGCAGCAGAAACTGGTGTTAGTGAAAACGAGGAGAACCCTGTAAGAATTATTTCTGTCACACCAGTAAAGAATATTGACCCAGTAAAGAATAAGGTAAAATTTTCAATTTAATGAGTTTCTCCCATGGAGATTCTTACTACAGTTTTATGATAGGAGTGAAAGGCCCACGGTCAGTACATGAATGTATAGTACATACTTTACGTGTGTATATGGGTGCTTACTGTGCTTTCTCTCTCCAGAAATGATTCTATGTTCACTTTCTTCATTTAACCAGAGCTTGTGTGGTCACCCATAATGGTGTCTTTCTACCACACTACTTTTCCCAGTACCTTGAAAGAATAGGAACTGAGGGGTTTTGAGATCTTGTTTTCAATACTTCATTGACTCCTGCCAGAGATCAACACTTCTTGTTTGTTTAAGTTGAACTTATGAGCTAGCCTTAATGTTTGAGTTTTTATCGATTTAACAGCTGCATTCTTTCTTTGATGGTGGATCTTTTATCTGTAGCTCCCAATATTCTCAATTTTTCAGCAGGATAGAAAGGAATGTAACATTGGTAGGAGGATAACGTTCCTGAGTTGGAATAGTATAAGAATAGTAATATTTTTTTTTTCTGTAGAATCATATTTTTGACATACTTTTTTTACACACCATATATTTATGGTATTTATAAGATGTTTTAGGAATTACCCTTAGGTACATAAAATATAGGACTATACAGTCATTCCACAGTAGCAGAACTTTTCCTATCAAAACTCATGTGAACTCAAACTGAACAGATAGGGGTTCTTATTTTTTTTATATATATTTATTTATTTGGCTACATTGAGTCTTAGTTGAGGCATGCAAGCTTAGTCACCCTGCGGTATGTTGGATCTTGGTTCCCTGACCGGGGATCGAACCTGCATCCCCTGCAGTAGAAGGTGGGCTTTTAACCACTGGACCACCAGGGAAGTCCCTGATAAAAGGTTCATTTTTTGGTCAGTCTCTCACTGTCCATACTCACGCTCTTTGCTAGCTGAACTCCACTATGTCAGTAGCTTCAGGGAACCTCTCAAATGTCTTAGAATTCAGAAGCCAATAGATTTAGGTATTATGGAATCTTTTTATAGAATTAAATATTCAGCATAAATATGCTTCGATTCAGAAATGCATGTTGTTGCAGATACTTAAACATGCTTGTCGTGTGTATTAAGAGGTAGTACAGGGATACAAATGTTTACCTAGTACAAACAGCTATCTATAACCTTCCCAACCTCTGCAATAAAATTGTATAAAAGATAAATTGGATATTTAAATTCTAATTTTTGAGGGGCCAAAATGTGACTTTGACCTGTAATATTATATTGTTTTGTTCCAAACCCTGTTTTAAGTTTTTCATACTTCCAAAGAATGTTTTAACGATTCAGTGTTGCCTAAAGAGACATGTCATGTTTTGGCAAAAGCCTGATAGCTTCCCAGTCAGACCATAAATTGATATGATCATTTCTTTCCAGGATCTGGTCCTCAGTCTTACAGGCTCAAAACACTGTGTTGCTAGTATATTAAAAGAAGATACGATCTAAGGGAGTGTTTCTTGCTAACCAGTTTCTCAAAGAGGTTGATGTGTAAACCAGTTAATTAGTTATATAAATAAAAACTATCCAACAAATTGGATATGCATGTTTACAGATCAGAATATTTTCTATTATTCACTCTGTGAGAGAAATCAAATTGTAATATGAAGAATGAATAAGGGAGGTGGTTAGAAGAAGTAAGATACGAACATTCCATGGATGCAGGCAAGCAGTACTGCCAGTGTTGCCCTTTAGAGTCTTTTTCTTCATGCCCGTAGCTGACTGTAGGCATGACTATGCCTTCATGCCTCTTCATTTGGTTTTTGCATGAGTTTGTTATACATATGCACATATACATAATGTTCATAAATATGTAAATATGATCATGTACATGACTTTTAATACAGTCTTTTTTTCCCTATTAAACAGCCTTGTCTTGTGTGTTCAGTTTTTTCCCTCCAGAGTTATCATTTTCTTACATGTATACACATAAATCCTTTCCCCCTTCTTTGTCAGTGCAAACAATGTTGCATTAAACTTCCTGGTGATTTTTTTTCTAGGGGCTGAGTTCCAGCAGTGGGATTGCTGGGTCAAGTAGTAAAATACTAGAGATTTTAAATGTGTCTATATTGTTTTCTCAGAAAGTTAGAACACCTGACATTTCTACTAAGCGGGTATTTTTTTCTCTACGTATCCACCATCGGCAGGTTTTATAGTTCTTTTGAATCTTTTTCCGTTTAGAGGATCAAAACTAATACCCCACTATTGTTTTAATTTTATATTTATTTTTGTTGACCATTTGGATGTACTCTTATGTGAATTGCTTGTTCATATTTGCCCTTTTTAAAATTATCTCTGTTCTTTTTTTTTCCGGCCATGCTGCACAGCTTGTGGGAACTTCACTAACTAGAGATTAAACCTAGGCCACCAGGGAACTCAGTAACTCAACTTCTGATGCTGTAGTAGTTATACCTTCTTGTTAACACTCTTGCTCCCTTCTGATCTAGTTACCAAATATAGCACCCAGTGTGATCTTTTTAAAAATATAATTTGGATTATGTTTGCCCTCTGCTTAAAGTCCATCAGTGACTTTTATTATGGACAGAGGACCCTGGTGGGCTACAGTCCATGGGGTCACAAAAGAGTAGGACACAACTTAGCAACTATACAACAACAACTTTTATTAGCACTTAAAATCAGATTTCTTAAAGGTCCCATAAAGCATTCATGATCTGGCCCATGCTTGCTTCTCCTGCCTTAATACCAGTCTCACATCACTTCAAGTTACTTAAATCTTCCAAGCTCTTTCCTTGTTCGTGTGTTTCATGTTGCCTCTTGCATCTGTCTAGAACACTTTACTTTCCACATGGTAAGCCTTGCTCTGATACTGTTATTCCCCAGAATAATCAAATTGATGTTTTCCTTTTATTTATTTTTTTCCTGAATGCCCCTTTCTTTAATCTCTTTAGCACTTAGGGTAATCAGTACTTAAATGTTTGTTTACTCTTTAAAAAAGATTAATCATCTATTATGCTCATCTATTGAGGACCAGCACAGTATCAGTTTTGTTCCCCAGTCTATGTACAGCAGCCACTACATGTAATAGTCACTAAGTTGAGTGAATGGTTTCTAAACTTCAGGTTTAACCACACTTAGTCATCTTTATTGGCCTTTTTATTCTGCCCAGGAATCACTATCTTTCACCAGGTTACTTTGTATATCTCTGCTCTAATCCATTGTATACTGTTTAACAGTTTATCCTGTGTGGACCACCTTACTCTTTTTCCTTCATGTATTATCTGTTCTCTTAAGATAAACTTTAATGTTTTAATCCTCAACATGAAACACTGATTTTTTTGGATTTTCTAACTTAAGATACTATTTTCATGAGTTTTCATTTAAGTAAATTATCTTGAAACATGAAAGATTTATATGTATTTCCCGGTCATTCTGAAAACATTTTGAGGAGAAATGAAAGTTAATTAACTGAAAAGATATAGTCTTAATTTTTTGAATGATGATAGTGGTCCTTTGTTTCCCTTGAATCAGTTCAAATTATTACAGTTGATTCCTAAATTTCATTCGTATAAAGGTCACTTTCATCCTGCAAACTATTATTCCTCCTAATGTCCGTTATGTCTGTTAAACTAAAATCGAATTTTATTAGCTTAAACATTTTAGATGACAATATGTATGCCAAACTAGAAAGAGGAAAGAAAAAAAGAGAATGCTCAGAAAAAAATAGGTTAATGACCGATTCAATAAAAAGAGACAAAAGTTTGAATGGATGAGTGAAGTGAGATATTAAAGAACTTTCTGTTACAGAACTATGAAGATTATTATGGTTAGATGCATCAGAGAGAGAGAAAATAACATTGAATTATGAAAACATCCTGCTTTTGAAAAGTGGTAACATTAAAAAAAAAAAAGTAACATTAAGAACATACTAGCAATAAAAAGGACGTTTTTATTTAAAATGAGTATGAAAGAACAGCTGAGTAGGTTTTCTTATGTAACTGCCTGTGCCATTTAATACATATTTACTGAGTATAATATTTGCCACGCACTATGGTTAGGTATCATGTTCAGTCCTTACCCTTAAGGAATTTACATTCCTCATGGGATGTAAGCAGTGAGTTACAAACCCTGAAATCCCAACTCCTAAAATACTTGCAGAATGCTTCTTCTAGTCAGATCAGTGATATTTAAGGAATTTCTGTTCATAAAATTGTTTTCTGCTCTTCTAGGAGATTAATTCTGATCAGTCTGCCCAGGGCAACATCAGCAGTGACCGAGGAAAGAAAAGAACAGTAACAGCAGCTGGTGCAGAGAATATCCAACAAAAAACAGATGAGAAAGCAGATGAATCAGGACCACCTGCCCCTTCAAAACCCAGGAGAGGACGTCGACCCAAATCTGAATCTCAGGGCAATGCAACCAAAAATGATGATATAAGTAAACCTCTTAGCAAGGGAAGAAAGAGAGCTGCAGTCAGTCAGGAGAGCCCTGGAGGTCTGGAAGCAGGTAATGCCAAAGCACCCAAACTGCAAGACACAGCCAAAAAGGCAGCACCGACAGAGAGACAGATTGACTTGCAAAGGTAACGTACTCCATTCTTTCTGAACTTTGAGTTTAGACATTTTGATTTTATTCCTAGTTGCCAGGCATCACACCCAAATACCTAGCCATTTGGGAGTGAAAACTCCCCCCTGGTTTTCCTGAGTAAGTTATGATGGCACTTGTTTTTAGCTCGTAAACTTCAGGACAACGATTTGAAGAGAGATCTCCTAAATTAGGATATAGTATTTTGGCATTTCTATTTATTAGCAAGGATATTATTATCTTGGTCTTCTTCACATAGTTGCCTGGGGTGTACTAAATATAAACGGCTACTTTTTTGATACAGAAGTCCCAGAATGGAGTAAATAGATATCATGATACATGAACAAGTATATTTTGCGCTTTAATTCCACCTGTTATAGTAAACTTTAATATAAGTCAACAACTTACTTCTCTCCTCTACCCTTCCCAATGAGAAATAACCTCACAGCTGCTCGTCTTTGATCATGTTTGGGTTGGGTTTTAAATTAACATTTATGAAATTCTGAAGTTTGGGGTTATTAAATTTGTTACATTTTAAATGTCTCTAAGTACCTTTTCAGCATCTAACGGCAGCTGATCTAGGCCCAAATCTGACTAAGTAATAGGAGTTTCTTCTACTCACTTCCAGTTTTATGTACTTAAAGTAGAAAGCCAATGTTGGGGGCAAATTTTATTATTTTCTCCTCAAACCTGGACCTTTGACCTGGAACAGCATAGTTGACCTTGGCCTCCTTTTCTTCATCAGTAAGACAATATGATAATATCTTCCTCAAAGGATTGTTGTAAGAATTAAATGGATCATTAAATAGAAAGCACTCAACAAAATGCCTTGTGTAGAATAAATGCTCAGTAATTAACCACTGTTTCGAATTCTAGTTGCTTTACCCCTTAATATATTTTTAGTTATGCAAAAACTGAAGAAATTTCATTGGAAGAGATAGCCAGAATTCTCTAAAGGGTTTCTAGAATTCTGGCCTTTCCTCACCCACATAAAATACTACTGATATCACACCCAGGCCATCTGAGCCACCTGATCTTACCTGTCACTAGCTGTCCTTTTCCCATCTAACCAAAATATCCAGGCACTTACTTGAACCCTGAAAATATTTTCAGTAGCAACCAACCTTGTCTCTGAAATTGAGCATTGTAAAACCCATTGCTTTGCTTTTAGTTACACCACATGCCCCCAAAGCATTAAACAAACCCAACAAAAATGGCTTACATGCCAGAAACTGCTCTTGATTTTAAATGGCTTTGGGCCTTCTGAAAAATCTTAAAATATCTCTTTTAAGAGTGAAAAGATACCTTAGAAGTCTTAAGTATGCCAGTTAGTAGATCGGTTGGGCAATGTGTTACACACAATACAAAATTCTTTGATGATAGGTGTTTGTGATAATACTTCAGTACCATAGTACTTCAGTAGAATAGATACTGTGCACATATCTTAGAAACTTCTGATTGATTTATTGACTATTAATGCATGGCTAACAAAACATGGAAGGACATTCTGAAACTTTCTGCCAAGCTTCCTTTTGTCTTTTCCATTCTTTCCTGAATCTAATCTACAACTCTTCCCTTAAATTCTAGCATTATGACTTTTGTTTGGAAACCTAATTACTCCAGAAACTATATTACTCACAATATCCTCTTGCATAGAAATAAATACATTATAGGCACATGAGTATTGCTCTTTAAACTTCTCATTTGTTCTTCTAACAAATACAGACGGATTAGACTGCCAGCATTGTTCTGGGTGTTGGCAACACATAAGTATCCCAAAATAGATAGATTCTTGCCCTCAAAGAATATACTTCCCCAGCTTATTAATTCCAGAAGAGAGCAGAGAAACTTTCACTTTAGGTCTATTGACTGATAAAAACATAAGAATTATTTGTATTACTACATAAAGCAGTGAAATTCTGACTCGTGCTACAATATGAATGAACCTTAAAGACATTCATTATGCTAAGTGAAATAAGCCAGACCCAAAAGGACAAACAGTGTATGATTCCACTTACATGAGATACTAGAGTAGTCAAATTCATAGAGGTAGAATGAGGTGGTTGCCAGGGGGAGAGGGTGGGGGGCTGGCATTACTGTTTAATAGATAGAGCGTTTCAGTTTGGGAGGATGAAAATATTCTGTTAAAATATTAATCCTAATATTCTTTATTAGGTTGTGCAAAAGTAATTGCGGGTTTGTGTTATTGAACTCTGCTCTTTGATATTCATATACATTCTTAAATAAATGTATTTATGTTTTACATCATTTTAATGTGCATTTCTTGCTTTTTTTTGCTAATGACATTTATTGTAGACTGTAGAAATGATGTTAGACAAAAAGCAAATTCAAACAATTTTAAGTTCAAAATGGGTCGTAAAGCAGCGGAGACAACTCACAAAGTCAACAATGCGCTTGGCCCAGGAACTGCTAATGATCGTACAGTGCAATGGTGGTTCAAGAAGTTTTGCAAAGGAGACAGCAGCCTTGAAGATGAGGAGCATAGTGGCAGGGCATCAGAAGTTGACAGTGACTAATTGAAAGCAATCATCGTAGCTGGTCCTCTTGCAGCTACACAAGAAGTTGCAGAAGAACTCGCCATCAACCATTCTACGGTTATTTGGCACTTGAAGCAAACTGGAAAGGTGAAAGGGCGCGATAAGTGGGTGGCTCATGAGCTAACCACAAATCAAAAGTAGTCATTTTGAAATGTCATCTTCTCTTATTCTGTGCAACAACAAGGAACCATTTCTCAGGTTATTGTGACAGGCGACAAAAAGTGGATTTTATGACAACTGGTGACGACCAGCTCAATGGTTGGACCAAGAAGAAGCTCCAAAAGCACTTCCCAAACCAGACTTGCACAAAACAAGGTCATGGTCACTGTCTGGTGGTCTGCTGCTGGTGGTCAGCTTTCTGAATACTGGCAAAGCCCTTACATCTGAGAAGTGTGCTCAACAAAACTGCAATGCCTGCAGCCAGTATTAGTAGGCCAGTTCTATTACGTGACAGTTCTCAACCACACATCGTAAAACCAACACTTAAAAAAGTTGAACAGATTGGGCTGTGAAGTTTTGCCTCATTCACCATATTCACCTGACCTCTCACTAGTTGACTACCACATCTTTAAGCATCTCAACAATTTTCTGCAAGGAAAATGCTACCACAGCCAACAGGAGGCAGAAAATGTTTTCCAAGAGTTTGTTGAATCCTGAAGCACGAATTTTTATGTTACAGGAATAAACAAACTTACTTCTTGTTGACAAAAATGTGTTAATTGGGAAAAAATGTGTTGGTTCCTATTTTGATTAATAAAGCTGTGTTTGAACCTAGTTATAATGATTTAAAATTCAGTCTGAAACTAGTTACTTTTGTACCAGCCTAGTAGAGATAAATGGCAGTGATGGTACAACAGTGTGAATGCACTTACTGCACACTGAACTGTGTACATAAGAGTGATTGCAATTGTAAGTTTTATGTTACATATTTTGTTTCACTTAAAAAATGGTTACATAAGACTTGATAATAGTTAACACTAATACAGTGCTTATTATTAGTCAGGCTCAATTCTAAACTCTTTGTTATCCTATTAAGTGCTTAAAACATCACTACATGGGTAAGTACTGTCAGTATCCCTAGTTTATAAAGAGGAAGAAATCCAAGAATAGAGAGTCCGTGCAGCTTTTGTTCCCTTTGCTTACATGAATAAGCAGAGTAGAGGAAGGATTAAAACCAGGCATTGTCACTCTGGAGTTCATATTATATTGTCCTATTAAGGTAAAATTTAGTCTTAATTCTATGAGTACTGTACATGCGTACAAAACTAGTTTAATAGAGGATACTTTGAAAAGACTTTAGAACTAATGTAGTTTATATATGTGAAACTTTATTCCATAAAGTGGAAAATGTTTGCGTACAGTTAATTTTTAAAATTATTACATAAGAAGCTGGTTTATTAAAATAATCATAGTTTAAATCAGACAAAAACTATAGTCATCTTTTAAACCTATTTCAGAATTCATGCAAAGAAAAGCCCTGGCATTTCAGCTTTAGAGAGGGAGAAAACCAAGGGAGAAATCAGATGTTCTTGAAAGTGCCAAACTTAAATGGAGCACGTAACACTAGGAGAGCATTGAAGGACTGCAGTGAATAGTGGGTGGAATAATGTGTGGGGGTTTTGGTATATTGGTAGAAATAGTAGTGGTAATAGGGAAAGGTTGTTAAATGTCTATTTAAGGCAACCATCTTTATAAAGCAAGCACCAACTGTATGTTAGAAATAAGGAGGTTAGACCTGCAACAGTTACTTTCCCAGGCCACCTGGCTGGTGCTACACAGAGCAGGGGTTTTGAATCCTGGTCATGTCCCGTGTTAACACTGCATAGTGTTCATAGTGACAGCTGCAGTTGGTTATATTTCTCCTCTAAACCATGAACATTCACCACTCTTACTTGTTCCTCCTCTTAATATGTAAAAAGGAGATGTTTTCATGTGTAGCACTTCATGGCAAATAGAGGAGGGAAAGTGGAAACAGTGACAGACTTTATTTTCTTGGGATTCAAAATCACTGCAGACAGTGACTGAAGCCACAAAATTCAGAGACACTTTCTCCTTGGCAGAAACGCTATGACAAACACTATATTAAAAACCAGACATCACCATGCCAACAAAGGTCCATATAGTCAAAGCTGTGATTTTTCCAGTAGTCATGTGTGGATGTGAGAGTTGGTCCATAAAGAACACTGAGCCAGCATCGAAGAATTGATGCTTTCAAACTGTGGTGTTGGAGAAGACGCTTGAGAGTCCCTTGGACACCAAGGAGATCAAACCAGTCCATCCTAAAGGAGATCCACCCTGAATATTCATTGGAAGGATTGATGCTGAAGCTGAGCTCCAATACTTTGGCCACCTGATATGAAGAGCTAACTCGTTGGAAAGACTCTGATGCTGGAAAAGATTGAGGGTAGGAAGGAAATTGGGGTGACAGAGGATGAGATGACATCACCGACTCGATGGACATGAGTTTGAGCAAGCTTCAGGAGATGGTAAAGTACAGGGAAGCCTGATGTACTGCAGTTTGTGGAGTCACAAAGAGTCACTTTAGCAACTAAACAACCACCACCACCAAGTCATAGGAATAGACATACTAAAACAAAAGTTTCTTGTGACTCAGCTATTGTTCTGTCCTTTAGCTTGAGGAGAAAACACTGGTCAAAATTCTGAAGGTGCTGATTTTATTTTTTATTTCATGGGAAACTCTAGCTTTCACCTTCCTATAAGTTTCTAAACATACTTTTCATTAACTGCAGAAATTACCTGCGATTGATTTGACATCTTACCTGTATTTTCTGATTTGACATCTCACCTGTATTTTTCTGAGACCCAGTGAGAATCAGATACAAGTTAAAGCCACATGACTGAACAATTCAGAATACAGAGCTAATACAAACACCTTGAATCAGCCTGTTAAGATTATCAGTACACTTTCGACCATGTAGTTAATAAAGAGACAGGGTTGCCAATGCTGACAGCCACCAAGCACTGCATTTCTGAGCTAAGGATGAACCCAGAGTGGTAGGACCAGGTCACTTACTGCTGCCCTGGCAACTTGAAGTGTAGCCTAGGGTCCTTGCATTGTGGAACCAGATCTGGGTCTGGATCACGGCGCTAAAACTAATTTGACTTGCCCCCAGATTTTAAGCTTGAATGTAAGCCTGTGAGAGCAAGGCCAGGCATACTTGTGCCTCTCTGTGACCCTAGTATCTAACTCCAGACACTACTTCGTCAGTCTTTTTCTTTACCTTGCATTACTCTTCACACATTTTACGTACGTAATTTCTCACTTCACTGATGGTATGGTCCGTTCCTGCTCTGGTCACAACTTTACAGTAACATCTGAAAAGAGCCTTTCTGGGCATTACCCTGCCTCCTATACGCCGTCTCTCCTTTTAGATCTGAGTGTCAGATCTCCTCAAGGTAGGCAGGCAGTCTACACTGGGTACTACTAGCATCACCTCCAGAAAACTTGCCCAGTTTTATTACTTGGTATTTATACTCTTACCATATTTTATGATTATTTAAACTTTATTAACTAATTAATGAAAACCATGTTTGAGGCCCAAGTATATTTCAGCCACAGTCTAGATGCTTTGTTTATAACCCCATTAATCCAGCCCTATAACGCAGGACCCTTAAGTGGTAGCCTCTGCAGCCATTTACATACCATGGCCATCACTTACACAGTGCAGCAAGTACACACCCCTCTATAATTCCTCTTGTTAGGTCCTCTCATTGACAACATTGAGTAAATAATAATTTTTAGTAAGATTTCTACTTATATAATTCATTTATTCAGGATTTTGACTTGTAAACTTACCTGTAGGATTTTTTAGATCCCTTTGGATTTTTGCAATAAATGTATTCCATCAGCTTGTATGTGTGTGTTCCAACAAATGTTCCTGTTTATATTTTGGGCTGCATTTGAAATTGTTACTTCTTTTGAGAAAATTCCTTGAATTTACTCTGTAGCTTTATAAAACTCAGCCATTTGTATACTGTAGTTGGGAAATAGTATCTGTACAACTGGTCACTTAATGTTGGCGTCCTGAGTTTGAGAATGGAGGATTCACCATCTTTTCAGTTATTAGTTCACTTGTTTTTCCTTTGTTTTTAGACTATTATCCAAATGGCAAACAATCCGAAACGTTTTGCACTGAAAATGTGTTTTTATAGGTGTGCTGATTGTTGAGTATGTTTTATTTACCTTTAAGACCAAATTCTTCCCTGAAAAAGAAAATATCAATTAACACCCATGGAGATACAATCCTTAAACTTGGGACATATGGGAAGACTGAATTTAAGGAACTTATCAAATAGGATAACAGCAGTTTTGGATTAATGTGTTTTGTGTAGTATGCTTAGTATTAGAGTGTCCAAGAATCTTGGAATTTTTATTTTATTAAGCAAAGAATTTACTGATTTCCTGTGCTCATTTGTATATTGAGGTTTCCTCACATCACAAATTTATATTTTAGAAGTATCCCCTAAGTATGTTTCCTTATGTATTAAACAACCATATATTAGTTTAATATAAATATTCTTCAGTATTATAAAATTCAAGTGAATTTTTATCAAAATAATATGAAATTTTTCAGAAGCCAAGTGCTCGGAAGTGATGGCAGTTGACTTTGGGACATAGAATCAAGTCCAGGAAATTCTTCCAGTGACCTGGATCGTTTAAAAGTCTGTGAGAGCAGACAGAAAGATACTGAGGACTCAGAGCTAGTAAAGGGAAGCTTCCTGAAGGTGCAGCAGGCAGCTTGTAGAGGATTCTTTGATATCATATTATTAAATTCTATTATAACAAATTAATACTCTATAAGAATCTTAATTAACTTTTTTTTGTTGTTAGCATTGTTATCTTTATAAAAGGTATATGTAACATTGGGGTTTGGGAATATAAGTAAACCTCCCCCTTATCTTTCTTTCCCAAGTTTGGAATCATCAGGGAGACACAGTCTTAATGGCTGATTAAAAATGTGGAATGATAAGGAGTTTCCTGGCGGCCTAGTGATTAGGATTCCTGGTTTTCACTGCCCTGGCCCAGGTTCAGTCCCTGGTCCAGGAACTGAGATCCTGCAAGCCATGACTTTCCACCCCACCCCTAAATGTGGAATGACATAGGCTAGGTAACTACTAGTTTGCCCCTAAATTGAACAAATAACCTCACACAGAACTCCAGAACTCCAGCATGCTCAGTTTTCCCCACCTACCACTCCCTCACCCCTTAGATGGCTTCTTTCTCGTCCCAGAGAGGAGTAGATGAAGGGAGAAGAAGAGACCCTATCCCACTATTTCATCCTTCCAGGGGTCATAATTTTCCCTCCCTTTTCGGGACGTAGAATCAATGGGGGATTATTCATAGCAGAATTAAGCTAAATTCTCCTCCTTTTTTAGTAAACTAAAGAACAGAACTTTTGCTGCTTTTTAAATTCATTTTGCCATAGTTATCTAATAATTTTTCTACTATATAATTTTGGAAGTATTAATTAAAAATTATTTCAAATAGCTTTTAGTGTTTTATTGTAGTAATAAACAAATTGGGCATTGGGTAGCAATGCTTATAAAAACTTCTTAATTGGTATTTTGTTTTTATATAGTTTAGGGAAAGATTCCTAAATCAAGTGAAGTCTCATGTGAAAAATGAAAAAATTTTTCAGATTTTAGATAATAACTATAGAAAAAATCTATGTATGGTTTGTTTTCCTGTTTTTATCTTACTAACATTGCTTTCTCCTATCCCCAAGGTAAAAAGAAAATTTATTTGCAAAGGGAGAAAATGAAGGCCAAACAGAAGCAGGCTCTAGCTTCTGCAAAAACTTGGATTCAGAATGACCTTGAACAGAAAATGAAGCTAACTTCAGAACACACTTTCTGCCTTGAAAACTGAAAAAAAGTTATTACTTCCTTTTTTCACATGACCACAACTCCTTTGATGGAAATGTACAGCAGAAACTCTTGAGAGAGAGGCTAAAAGCAACTCTTTTCCACCCTCCCCCCAGACTTTTCTTATGAAAAGTCAATAATTAAGCAAATTGCTTAACACTTGGTTCCAGTTCCTGCATATCTGGAGTTTAACGGCATAATACACCATTAATTTCCATGCTGCAGTCTTTATTTTAAAGAAAGTAACAGGATGTCCTTACACTGACAATGAAAATTCATCAATTTTAGAGCCAGGAATTTCCCGTGTTACACAAGAAAAAAAAAAAATAGAAGTCTACTGAATTAATTTTTTAGAAGAAGAGAAATCAGATTAAATATGTCTTTTTTTTCCTTTTGGAAACTTTTATGTATAATTCTTTCTGCCTGCCTACTTTTCTGCAAAATGAGATGTACAGATTTCAGTTCCCTGCTATGAAAAGTGATGTGGTGGCAATTTTATAAATGTTGCTTTCTGATTTTTATCAGAGTGAGAAAATAATTAAAATTATTATTGATTTCATATCACTTCATATTTTGATTTCCCCTCCATTTTAGTTTAATATAATTTTCAATAAATGTACATATTGTTGTCTGTTTCATAAAGCATATCACTTTAAAGTGGTTTTTACTCATGTGATTATGTTGGAATATTTGAAATTTTAAAGGAGTAAAAACTGTCCAGCATTTGGTTTTATAATGTTTGTCACCAGATTTTTATTATTGATGTAAAAAAAAGTCAATTCTTTTTAAATAGTTGGACTTTGGCAGCTTTGTAAGGAAAGTGGGAGGTGCTTAGGATTGCTATCAATTTCAGCATTGTGCTGTTGGGAAATAAGTGTTTTGCTTTGTCTGCCAGTCTGGGCTCCGTTTTTATGTTTATTTTTGAAGACAACTATTGCATCAATATATTGTTTCTTGGCATTGTTCAGCATAGGTAATGTGTGCACTTTTTGTGTACACATATTCATATTTAAGTTTTTTGCATAAAATAAATGCTTCTAGATGTCATATGGTAGTCTTTTTTAATCTTTTTATCACATTGTGTTTTCCTGTGCAGTTTTTATGTGAAAGGGCTAAAGTTATAAACAACATGATTACAGTCAACTCTCCATTATCTATACAAAACAGTGACTATGCCTCAGGTTTTAGATTTTGCATAAAATCATGTAATTAATCATAAAATTCAAATAACAAAGCATACCATAAGAGCTAATTCAGGAGGAACTCGAGATTGGTCCGTTCTCACCTGCCCCCCACTCTCCACTGAAGCCCTTTCCCCGAAGCCCTATCTGAATGTGCTCAGTGTCCTTGCATACACCTAGCGTGGGTTTGAGGACATAAACGTTTGTGTGATAACTTGGTCTTGACAGGCTGTAGTCTACATGAGATGTAAAGAGTGAACATGACCTGTGTCCAAAAAGGATGATAATGTTCAACGTAAAATTTGTTGGTAGTAAATGTCACTTAATGTTCTCATAGGTAATCAAGAGTTGGCTGTATACTGACTGACTGAAAGATGGATAATTCTGTTAAATATGCATATATACTCATTTAGGTATTGGATGATGGCTAGGGAACAATGGATACCAGATAATTACCTTTTAAAAGGGCAGAAAAAGTTCTACTCTTCCTTATTGCCTCTTCATAATCCTTTAGAAAGATAAGATAAAATATTGCCTCCAACATGCTGAAAAAGAATATCTATGCATAAGCATCAGAGAAGTCCCTCAAGCCATCAGTGGGCATGTTCTGTTTAGATTTTGAAGTTCTCTTAGCATCAGACAGCTTGATTCTTAAGGCCACCAATTTGCCACCAATAAAAAGCACACTGGTAGTGGCCACCTCTCTCTCATCTCCTTTTAACTAATCATTCAGCATCATAGCTGACTAGATTACCTAGCGTGAAGTCATATTTAACACAGTGTAGCAGCCATTCCCAACAGTTATGGCTGCTTAGATATTTGCAAGAGAGGAGTTAGCTAAAAGGATCTGGTCCACATACAAAATGTAAATGGCCCACCTTGGATTTTTTTTAATATGACGCAAGTGTCTGGCACTAAGGGATGGGGGAGTAGGACTGAGCTGATGGGGAGGGACTTGTTTAAGGGAAATTTGTCATTTTCCTTTGAAAAAGGAAAAAGTAAAATCTCTTAGGAATTTGGTATTCACATCTCAGAGAAATACAACACAAAGTGCAGACTTATATTTGAGAATTAATGTTAACCCTTTGTGTCTAGTTTGAAGCTTCTTGTATTTGTCTAAAACTACAAGCCAGAATTTTGTATCTCCTTTGATAAAAAGTGTGTATAATGTAAAGTAGTTTTGCATATTCTTGTGCTGCACATGGGCTGAATTTTTAAAAAAATTTTTTTAAAGACTTGAAGAGAACCTTGTAATTTGTGTAAATGACAAGTGTAAAATCCTACCATAAAATGCTAAAAATATGCATTGTTTCAAATAAAACCAAGAAATGCAGCATTACATAGTAGTGTGGAACCCTGAATATTCATGTACCCTCTTGATATGTCACAAGCTGATAAAATGTCTTTGCATATTTCCTGTTTAGATTCTGGGCTTTGTACATCCCTGTAAGGAATCAAAGGCCACCTTCAAACTTCTGACTACATGGCTTACAGTGACTGAAGGAGAATATAATAACGGGATGAATTCTTATGGGCATCTAGGAAACTTTAGAAATTGTCTTTCAAGAACTTAAAAGTGGCCTTCCATTTAACCTGTTGATATACCTTTTTATTGCAAATTCTGAACATGCACATTTACCTCAAAAACTAATTCATAGAGAACAAGCAGATTACATACATGTATCTGGAATAAGAGGTGAACCGAATGAGAAAAGAAGCTATCATGACTGATTTCTGTACTTGACCCTCAATGGGGTTGTTATTCCACACTTGGATGCTTTTCATTCACATAAATAATGGTCAGTAGAAACCACTAGTGACCAAGTCTCCAGCAGTCTGGCAAGAATCTTTGCAACCTGCCTAAATAATGATAGCTTTGCCTACAAGAAGCTAAAAGTTTGCTACAGGCCAGCAACAGTGGAAATGAGTATAATCAGACAGTCTGTAAACCAGAGCTCCAGTCTTTCATTTCCATTTAAGAGTAGCAGTATCCTTGTGCTTATTTCAGAATCCGACAGGAACATGAGTCAGGTAAGCGGGTGATCAGGACTTGAATTTTGGGGGTGTTTCTCAAATAACATTTTGTAATCAATGCTGATTCCAACTTAAGGCACTTTCCGCCCCTTCATTCTTTAGTTACTCCTTTCTCCAGCAAAGACCATGCATCCCTCTAAGAAACAACACTGTATCCATTCTTCCAGAAGCTTGTAAAGCAATCACCTGGAGGTCAGTTATACACAAGCACACCTTAGTGCAAAGTTCAGATCTGTGGAAGCCACAAAAAAAAAAAAAAAAGGGGTTGGAGATAACCATTCTGTACGGACAGCTCAGTGGTGGGGGCTGGCATTAAAAACACTAAGATGCCTTAGGAGGACTAGCGATATAAAGCTAATAGCACAACACCGGCATAGGTGGCTGTCCAGGTGACACGTGCCTGGATGTGAGACCTCATGGAGGCAGCAGAAGCAGAAAATCCTTACTTTTCTGGAGAAGTGCTATTCGGAGAACCGTTTTGAGCATGTAGGTCCCTAAAAGTGATTGAGCTGAACCTGATGCAGGAGTCGGCTCTCCAGATTCAGGGTGGCCTGGAAGGAAGTAAGCATAAAAGGACTAGGGGCAGATGAGATGGCTGTTTCAACAACATGAACATCACCTGAGCACTTCGCTTGGGCAAAACACTGCCCTATTCAGACTCTGGAGCTCCTGGTGTGCATGTTAAGTCACTCAGTTGTATCTGACTGTACGTCAGACTATAACCAACCAGAATCCTCTGTCCATGGGATTCTCCAGGCAAGAATACTGGAATGGGCTGCCATTTCTGACTCCAGGGCATCTTCCCAACCTGGGATCAAATCCACACCTCTTGCATCTCCTGCATTGGCAGGCGGATTCTTCGCCACTAGCGCCACCTGGGAAGCCTGGAGCACCTGATCCCCGCCCCCAAACCGTGGTTGCCTGCCATCCTGAATGCACCCCCATGTAAAGCACAAATACTGTGGCTTCTTTGGACAAACTAGGGATTTAGCTCCAAGAAACAAATTTTGATGGAGACCCAGGCAGCAGCCCTTCAAAGACTCAGTTTTATTCTGAACCTTTTCCAGAAGAGATCACCCCAATGCCACCTATCCCAAACCCCAGAAATCTCCTAAAACCCTTTCCCTCCCAGAAAAGCCTTGGCAGTTTCACCATCTGGCTTTACCTGCCTGCAGTGGAGTGTACATTCCAAGAGAAATATCAGCCACAGAGACAAAAGTAACCTGCCCCTTCGCACCCACCTCAGGTTAAGAGCTGAAAGGTAGAAGGCTGATACCCTTAAAACTACCTTAGTTGTGAACATTTTACAAGGAGGTTCTTTTAATTGCTGTACAGAGAATTGGCCTAAGCTTCCAACTGACCATTTGGAAGCTTGGCCTGCCAAGGGAAGCTTAGAATTATGTGCAGCAGGGCCTGCATCTTTCCAGAAGTCTATTACATCAATTCCAGTCTCCTGCTAATTCCACTTTTTATCACAATGGTAACATAAATGGCAATGAAGTGTGTCCAAAGGCCTGATTTTCACTAATGTGTATTTTCTCTCTTACTGATAATTTTGGCATCGTGTTTTGAAGATCAGAGCTACCTAAAATTTACATTTCCTATGGAAGAATGAAGAAAATTACAAGCATTCCATAAAAATTAAGTGGTAAAAAAGAAGAAAGCCACAAAGCAATCAGGCAAGAAAAAGAAATAAAAGGTATTCAGATTGGTAGGGAAGAGGTAAAATTGTCATTTGATACAGATGACATAGTATATATAGAAAACTCCAAAGACTCCATATAAAAACTCCTAGAACTGATCAACAAATTCAGCAAGGTAATAGGATATAAGATTAACATACAAAAATTGGTTACATTTCTTTACACAAGCAATGAAATATCAGAAAGGGAATGTGAACAAATAATCCCTTTTAAAATCACATACAAAAAGTAAAAGGAGTAAACCTCACCAAGTAGCTAAAAGACTTCCATGCTGAGAACTACAAACATTAATAAAGGAAACTGAAGATGATTCAAATATACAGAAAGATATCCCATGCTCTTGGACTGGAAGAATTAATCTTGTTAAAATGGCCATCCCACTGAAAGCAATCTACAGATCTAATGTGTTTCCTATCAAATTACCCATGACATTTTTCACAGGACTGAAAAAACTAATCCTGAAATTTATATGGAACCATAAAAGCCCATAATTGCCAAAGCAATCCTGAAGAAAAACAACAAAGCAGGAGGCATAAACTTCCTAGACTTTAGACAATACTACAAATCTACATTGCTCAAAACAACATGGTATTCTACAAAAACAGACATATAGAACAACAGAACAGAGCCCAGAAATAAAACCCACACACTATGGCAAATTAACCTTCCACAAAGGAAGCAAGAATATACAACAGGGAAAAGACAGTCTCTTCAGCAAGTGTTGTTGGGAAGGTTGGACACTTGCATGCAAATCAATGAAGTTAGAATACACCCCTCACATTATACACAAAAATAAGTTCAAAATGGCTTAGAGACTTAAATATAAGACATGACACCATAAAGCATAGGCAAAACATTCTATGGTTGTTGCTTGGTGGTCCAGTGGTTAAGAATGTACCTGCCAATGCAGGGAACACAGATTTGATTCTTGGTCCAGAAACGAAGATCCCACATGCCGTGGATCAACTAAGCCCGTGTGCCACAACTACTGAGCCCACAGGCAGCAACTACTGAAGACCACCCGCCCTAGAGCTCATGCTCTGCAACAAGAGGCCCACACACCCAAACTAGTTTCTACTTGCTGCAACTAGAGAAGGCCTGCATGCAGCAATAGAGGCCTAGCACAGCCAAAAACTAATGAAAAAAATTTTTCTGACATAAATCATACCAGCATTTTCTTAGCCCAGCCAAAGCAAGAGAAATAAAAGCAAAAATAAATGAATGGGATCAAATCAAACTTACAAGCTTTTGCACAGCAATGGAGACCATGAACAAAATGAAAAGACAACCTATGGGCTGGGAGAAAACATTTGCAAATGATGCAACTGACAAGGGATTAATTTCCAAAATATACAAACTGCTCACACAACTCATTAACACAAAAGAAACAACCCAACCAAAAAATGGGCTGAAGACCTAAACAGACGTTTATCTAAAGGAGACGTACATATCCAAAGATACCAATGGGCACATGAAAATATGCCCAACATAGCAAATTATTAGAGAAATGCAAATCAAAACTACAATGAGATATCACTACACACCAGGCAGAATGGCCATCATTACAAAGTCTACGAATTTATTAATGCTGAAGAAGGTGTGAAGAAAAGGGAACTCTGCTACACTGTAGGTAGGAATGTAAATCGGTGCAGCCACTACAGAGAACAGTGTGGTTGTTCCTAAAAAAACTTAAAGTGGAGTTACCATATGATCCAGCAATCCCACTCCAGGGCATATTTCAGAAGAAAACTATAATTTGAAAAGATACATGCACCCCTGTGCTCACAGCAACACACTTTACAGTAGCAGGACATGGAGACAGCCTAAATCTGCGTCAACAGATGGAAGGATGAGTAAGAGGCGGCAAACGCACCATGGAGTATCACTCAGCTGTAACGAACAACACAGTGCCACCTGCAGCAACACGGACGGACCTAGAGACTATATACCATGTGAAGTAAGTCATAAAGAGAAAGAGAAATACCGCATGATATCACCTATATGTGGAATCTAAAATATGACCCAAATGAACATATCTATGAAACAGACCCACCCACCAATATAGAGAAGAAACCTGTGGTTGCCAAGGGGGCGTTGGGGGGGAAAGGATAAGGAGTCTGGGATTAGCAGATGCAAATTATTATTACAGATAAACAACAAGGTCCTACTGTATAACAGGAAATACATTCAACATCCTGTGATAAAACATAATGGAAAAGAGTGTGAATCACTCTTTGTACAGAAAAATTAATACAATATTGTAAATCAACTATACTTCAATAGCATTTCTAAAAAAGAAGAAAGCCACTGTACAAACCCATGGCCTTCACCACCATTTGGCTTCGGGGAGAACAGAGTTGTGAAAGTAGGAATGAGCAGATTAGACACATTTCTCACTGTGTTCCCTTTCAGTTTAATATCCCTGCTTATAATGAATAGTTTTTATAATGAATATTTTTTAACAATAATAGTTGACCAGAGAAGCTCAGAAAGGGCTGGCATTGCAACCAGCTTCTCATCCCCTTAGAAAAGCTGAATCATGACGGCACACGTTTATCAGACACAAAGACACTTTTGCTCTGTGAATTCAGGCAGGAACCCTTGAAGGCCTGGGTTGAGGATCTCACAGTATCAATCATGTGGCAGGAAACAGGTGAGGATGATAATGTGCCTTAAAATAACTGCAAAGTCCAGCAGGCCTAGGAGGCCTTACCATCTCTCCTGGATACTCAGAAGGGCATGTGCCTCAAGAGAAGCCCAGTTGGGGAATTCTAAAGGCTGTGTAGGGGTCCCATGCTGCAGGATTAGAGTCTGACACACAGGCCTTCATTTGTGTTGGAACAGGATGATTAGGCAAAGAAGGCCAGAACATTTTCCTACTTGGGAATTCAAATTAAGAGTTGCTTCCTTGGGCCTCAAAAGCACTGAGATGCTTTTCATTTTCCTTATTCCACAGAGCCCCTTCCTTTCATGGGGCAAGATTCGGTCAGTTACCTTGGAGACTGGCCAGTTAGAACCTTTCCCACCCTGACCATCAGATCAGAGTGTGCTGGTCCTTGATTGCCTAGTCTGTCCTGGCTCTGTTTTAACTAAACGAAAGTGAATCAGAGAAGAGGCTGTTTGTTCTGCCTAACCGTTAGTCCTACACCCAAAGCTAATAAAACTACTAACTTGTCAAAAGTTTTGCACTTTGCATACACTGGCACATTTAATCATCACAATAATCTCATAACTACTTCATTCATGTCCATTTATACATGTCATCGAAGCTCAGTAAAGCCAAAGTCGCTCAGTCATGTCTGACTCTTTGCGACCCCATTGACTATACAATCCATGGAATTCTCCAGGCCAGAATACTGGAGTGGGTTCTATCCCTTCTCCAGCGGATCTTGCTGACCCAGGAATTGAACCGGGATCTCCTGCACAGTGGGCGGATTCTTTACCAACTGAGCTATCAGGGAAGCTCAGAGATGTGTTTAAAACCATAAGCCCAAGTCTCAGTAAAAAGGAGGAAGTTTAAATCCACATAGTCTGACTGCACAACTCAGTGCTTCCTGTTTAAACCTTTCCAACCAGCTTTCTGAGAGGGCCACAACCTCCCTAGGACTTGATGGTGAGTGTGATATGAGAGCAGGAAAAACGATAAGGAACCCAAGACGGTAGGCAGAAGTTGGGGTGATACCACCTGTTGTTTTCTGTTGCCTCCGTGTATGCAAACAATAATCTAAAGAAATCAAGGTAAAATTAAAGAAGAATCCATCAACTAGTGAATGCATGAACAAAATATGACCTATCCATATATAACAAATATATAAACAAAATACGTATATACAGTAGAATACTACTAAGCAATAAAAGGGCTTCCCTTGTGGCTCAGCTGGTAAAGAATTCACCTGCAATGCGGGAGACCAGGGTTCGATCCCTGGGTTGGGAAGATCCCCTGGAGAAGGGAAAGGCTACTCACTCCAGTATTCTGGCTTGGAGAATTCCAGAGAGGGTCACAAAGAGACACGACTGAGCGACTTTCACTTCACTTCAAGAAATAAAAAGGAAGGAAATACTGATCAAGCTCCAACATAGATGAAGCTCAGAAACATTCTGCAAAGTGGAAGTGGCCATATGCAGAGAAGTACATATTGTATGCTTCCATTTATATGAACTATCCAGAGAAGGCAAATCGACAGAAATGGAAAGTAGATTAGTGATTGCCTGGGACTAAGGCTGAGAGCAACAATTAACTGTAAATTGGCTCAGGGGATCTTACTGAAGTGATGGAAATGCTCCAGAACTGGATCATAGTGATAGTAACACAGGTCAGTAAATTGACTGAAAATCACTGAATTAATTAAACATTTAAGGAGGGGTGTTTTATGTAATTTGTACCTTAAAGTTTCAGATAAATGAGACATCTCAAAAAAAGTAAGTCTACCTATACAAAACTGCATCTACTTAAGAAACAAATTATTGAATCCACATTATGTCAAAAGCACCACTGTTAACAGTAATTGATTATATAGGCACACCATCTTCCCACCAGTGAGCTCTACTTTTCAGACGGTTACTCGCTGGGGTTAGTCTTGTCCTTCGCTGGGGGGAAGGAGTGGTGTCAGGAAAAAGTTTTTCCATGGGACTGGCCTTATTAACCAGACACAAAGGACCATGTGTAAACCAAAGACCAGCATGTTCATAGTGACTTATCAGTTCCTCCTCTCTGCTTGGGAAGTCTGTGGGAAGCTGAGCTGAATGAGGTCTGGGAAGTGTAGACTCTACAGGAAGAGTCCACTGGGTCATCTCCATATCACCTTCCAAAAGCTGCAGTTGCCTGCAGAATCCTGATTACACCTGGCACTGTGAGATTTTGGAAATCTTATACGACCTTTCACAACTCAAGTTTCTCACCTGTAAAATAATAAGTGCTTCAGAGTCATGAGGGTAAAATATGGGAAACACCTCACAGAATGCCTGGCCATAGTGAGTTCTCACCTGCTCACAGCTTTGCCACCATTCGACAGATTGGCAGCCCACCAGAACATCCTCAGGCAGTGATCAAAGACACTCAGATACTTCTGCTCTTGCTTGCTGAATCTGTTTTCCAGGCTCTGAGCCAACTACCCCACTTCTGTTAATTAGTCTTTTTTGAGCCAGGTAGAAAGTTTCCTCACATTTCCATATAGTTCAACTCCAAAGAGGCCATATCTGTAAGTAAAACTTTATCATCAGTTTATGGACAGTCAGTATTCTGAATGCTCTTTTGGGGTTTGGGGAACACCCCCCCAGCTGATACTCCGTGAGACAAAGCCATTTCCCTCTATAGACGCTGTGAACACCAACACAACTTTCCCAGTCTTCCTAAGACCTGGATGCTGTCAACCAAACACCTACACCTACTTTGAGATGTGGACTGTGACCCTACAGAACAGGGGCCACTCCACCCTGGAAGTGGGGGCAGCAGTGTCCAGCATTCACACCTAGTGGTATCAGTACCATGGGCAGGCTGGGTGCCCAGGCATTGGCAGCGGAGGTTGGACCTTCACAGGACCAGTTCTATAATATTTTGGGCATTGCTTCTGGTTCTAGAGCCTCTGAGTTGAATTTTCTGGTCCTCCCAGAGTCCTCACTAACAAATTTATTTTCTTCTTGAATAAGCTAGAGTTGACTTCTTACTAATAAATCTGTACTGGAAGTAGTTGCTGGCAGCAGACCCTCAGGAAAATGGGGGGTAATCTGGATATTAGCTCCTGGGCCCGGTAAGGGCAGAAAGCAGTGAAACTCC
Organism: Budorcas taxicolor; assembly: GCF_023091745.1. Classification (NCBI taxonomy): domain Eukaryota; kingdom Metazoa; phylum Chordata; class Mammalia; order Artiodactyla; family Bovidae; genus Budorcas; species Budorcas taxicolor. Next base: position 59,342,008 of record NC_068915.1, on the reverse strand, counting down.
AGCAGGTATGAAGGGATGGTACCTTATGAATACCATAGTGAATAGTTCATCAGATTATCTGTTGTGGACAGAACAGAGTCCCCCTCACCCCCACGAACATTCTTACACTGAAGCCCTAACCCACAATATGGCTGTATCTGGAAAGAGGGCTTTTAGGAGTTAATAAGGTTAAATTAGGTCATTAAGGTTAATTAAGGTTAAAATAGGGTGGACAGCTGATGCAATAGAATTAGCGTCGTTATGAGAAACTGGAGAACTTGTACACTCTCTCCCCACCTACATTCTGAGGAAAGTCCACATAGGACAGAGTAAGAAGGTGGCTGTCTACAGAGTCCAGGAAGAAGCCTCACCAGAAACGGGTAGGCTGGCAGTAAAATATTTAAGGGATGGGGCTTCCTCAGTGACCCTGACCCCATCTCAGCAGTAGGAGACTCCAATGGCCTGCTTCCAGGATGGTTTTCTTCCTCTTCCCCATGGGACAAGGATTTTTCTTTTTCTTTCTCGAGCCTCATTTGATCTTCACTTGTAGTCTGGGGTGAAAGGTTGCTCTCCTTCTCAAGAAGATACTGCTTTTCTTACCTAGCAGAGATGAACTTGGGCAGGGCTTGTTTTTTTTTCCATAGCAGCAGTTTCTCACCTCCCCCTAGCCTGCACTACCAAGAGTTTCATCTCCGTTCTCCACTAGTATTGGGTGTTCCTTGTGAGTGCTGATAGAGGACCACGTAGAAGCACCTGCATGTAGGCATGACTTCCCGTGTGTCTCAGGCACTGGTCTTTAAATTTTAGGCCACTGGGTTGGCTTGGATCATGAACTCCTTATTGCCAAATTAAGACTGAAATTGAAGAAAGTGGAGAAAACCACTAGACCATTCAGGTATGATCTAAATCAAATCCCTTATGACTATACAGTGGAAGTAAGAAATAGATTGAAGGGACTTAGATCTGGTTGACAGAGTGCCTGATGAACTATGGATGGATGTTCATGACATTCTACAGGAGACAAGAATCAAGACCATCCCCCAAAATAAGAAATGCAAAAAAGCAAAATGGCTGTCTGAGGAGGCCTTGCAAATAGCTGTGAAAAGAAGAGAAGCGAAAAGCAAAGGAGAAAAGGAAAGATATACCCATTTGAATGCAGAGTTCCAAAGAATAGCAAGGAGAGATAAGAAAGCCTTCCTCAACGATCAATGCAAAGAAATAGAGGAAAACAATAGAATGGGAAAGAACTAGAGATCTCTTCAAGAAAATTAGAGATACCAAAGGAATATTTCATGCAAAGATGGGCTCGATAAAGGACAGAAATGGTAGGGAACTAACAGAAGCAGAAGATATTAAGAAAAGGTGGCAAGAATACACAGAAGAACTATACAAAAAAGATCTAAATAACCCAGATAATCACGATGGTGTGATCACTCACCTAGAGCCAGACATCCTGGAATGTAAAGCTAGTGGGCCTTAGAAAGCATCACTACAAACAAAGCTAGTGGAGGTGATGGAATTCCAGTTGAGCTATTTCAAATCCTGAAAGATGACACTGAAAAGTGCTGCACTCAATATGCCAGCAAATTTGGAAAACTCAGCAGTGGCCACAGGACTGGAAAAGGTCAGTTTTCATTCCAATCCCAAAGAAAGGCAATGCCAAAGAATGTTCAAACTACCACACAATTGCACTCATCTCACATGTTAGTAAAGTAATGCTCAAAATTCTCCAAGCCAGGCTTCAGCAATACCTGAACAGTGAACTTCCAGATGTTGAAGCTGGTTTTAGAAAAGGCAGAGGAACCAGAGATCAAATTGCCAACATCCTCTGGATCACGGAAAAAGCAAGAGAGTTTCAGAAAAACATCTATTTCTGCTTTATTGACTATGCCAAAGCGTTTGTGTGGATCACAATAAACTGTGGAAAATTCTGAAAAAGATGGGAATACCAGACCACCTGATCTGCCTCTTGAGAAACATGTATGCAGGTCAGGAAGCAACAGTTAGAACTGGACATGGAACAACAGACTGGTTCCAAATAGGAAAAGGAGTCTGTCAAGGCTGTATATTGTCACCCTGCTTATTTAACTTCTATGCAGAGTACATCATGAGAAACGCTGGGCTGAAGGAAGCACAAGCTGGAATCAAGATTGCTGGGAGAAATATCAATCACCTCAGATATGCAGATGACACCACCCTTATGGAAGAAAATGAAGAACTAAAGAGCCTCTTGATGAAAGAGGAGAGTGAAAATGTTGGCTTAAAGCTCAACATTCAGAAAACTATGATCATGGCATCCGGTCCCATCACTTCATGGGAAATAGATGGAGAAACAGTGGAAACAGTGTCAGACTTCATTTTTCTGGGCTCCAAAATCACTGCAGATAGCAATTGCAGCCATGAAGTGAAAAGACGCTTACTCCTTGGAAGAAAAGCTATGACCAACCTAGACAGCATATTAAAAAGCAGGAACATTACTTGGCCAACAAAGGTCCATCTAGTCAAGGCTATGGTTTTTCCAGCGGTCATGTATGGCTGTGAGAGTTGGACTGTGAAGAAAGCTGAGTGCCAAAGAATTGATGCTTTTGAAGTGTGGTGTTGGAGAAGACTCTTGAGAGTCCTTTGGACTGCAAGGAAATCCGACCAGTCCATCCTAAAGGACATCAGTCCTGGGTTTTCATTGGCAGGACTGATGTTGAGGCTGAAACTCCAATACTTTGCCCACCTGATGCCAAGAGCTGACTCATTGGAAAAGACCCTGATGCTAAAAACGATTGAAGGCAGGAGAAGGGGACAACAGAGAATGAGATGGCTGGATGGCATCACAGACTCGACAGACATGGGTTTGAATGGACTCCGGGAGTTGGTGGACAGCGTGCTGCGATTCATGGGGTTGCAGAGTCGGACACGACTGAGTGACGGAACTGAACTGGGTTACTTCAGTTCTCTGATGGATTCAAGAAAAGTTATGACGTTGTGGATTATCTGCCTTTTCTTATTAGAGTGGGAATCACCCTCTTTATGGCTTTCTGCATTCTAAGCAGAAGGCAGAAGCCTGAAGCACCTGGATTTAAAATAATGAAATGAAAGTAAACTTCAATCACAGCAAACTTGCCACTCTACAATTTGGAATTTTTGTGTTTAGGTTTTTTTTCTATTCAAGTTGCTAGAATCAATCCTTAAAAGCAAAATGTTGACAGCGTTACAATTTCTGGAATATTCTGTGATATGGGACTTTATGAATTTTTGACACTATCCTTAAATACTTTTCCTATAACTGGTAATCTACTGCTTCATGCAATACTTTTCAAAATTAAAACAAAAAGTTCTTTATTCAACTATGAGTAAGGATAAATAAAAATGAGTAAAATCTTTTTTGAACATAATATGGGCTTCCCTGATATCTCAGTTGGTAAAGAATCTGCCTGCAATGCAGGAGACCCTGGTTCGATTCCTGGGTCAGGAAGATCCCCTGGAGAAGGGATAGGCTACCCACTCCAGTATTCTTGGCTTCTCTTGTGGCTAAGCTGGTAAAGAATCCCCCTGCAGTGTGGGAGACCTAGGTTCAATCCCTGGGTTGGGAAGATCCCCTAAGAAGGGAACGCCTACCCACTCCTGTATTCTGGCCTGGAGAATTCCATGGACTGTATAGTGAGGATACATGAAAATCTGAGTATAATCTTTTTGAACATTAATTTAGAAAGATCAATTTTGATAATATTACTAAATTTAGAGAAGATTCAAAAATTGCAATATTCATTGTATATCATTCTAATATGGTTTTCCTTTCTCAAAAAATATATTAATATAAATTAAAACTTTACTTTTCCTCATTTGCACTATTTTAAATTTTACATACATGAAGTTGAATAAAAGAAAAATTTCACTGTATTTTATTATTACTTCAATGATTCCTGCAAATCATTGATTCCTCTGTAGCATAAAGGGTGTTAAAAAATGATCCACTGCAGGTGCTGAATAGATTGGGTATGTTATTGATAAAAAATAAAAAGGGAACAGTAGTTATTGGAATGATTCCTCTACATTATTATAACAAGTAGGTAAATGAGTTGTTATTGTTCAGTTGCTCAGTTGTGGCCAACTCTTTGTTACTCCATCAACTGCAGCACGCCAGGCCTCCCTGTCTCTCACTATCTCCTGGAGCATGCCCAAGTCCATGTCCATTGCATCGGTGATGCCATCCAACCATCTCATCCTGTCACCCTCTTCTTCTGCTGCCCTCAATCTTTCCTAGCATCCGGATCTTTTCCAATGAGCTGGCTCTTTCCATCAGGTGGCCAAAGTATTGGAGGTTCAGCTTCAGCACCAGTCCTTCCAATGTATATTCAGGGTTGATTTCCTTTAGGATTGACTGGTTTGATCTCCTCGCTAAGGGACTCAAGTCTTTGCTCTTGACTCTATTCTTTTCTTGACCATAACATAATTATTTTACCATTAATTTATTCTTCTTGCTTTTAAAACTTGCCTCAAATCTATTCTGATACTTGTCAAGGGATAAATGAAGAGGAGTATGGGAAGTAGCTAGAACAGAAACAGATCTTTACAAGAAAAATATAGGACTTCCCTAGTGGTCCAAAGGTTAAGAATCTGCCTGCCAGTGTAGGAGACACTGGTCTGGGAAAAGTTCATATGCCATGGGGCAACTAAGCTCATGCACCACAAGAGAAACCACCACAAAGAGAAGAAACACAGAGTAGCCCTGCTCATCACGACTACAGAAGGCCTACGTGCAGCAATGAAGACCCACCACAGTCAAAACTGAATGAATAAATTCTAAAGAAAAACAAACGAACATAACGAAGGGCCTTTTGAACAGAGCTATTTTACACTCAATCCACTTTCCCCCCATTTCTAAATCATTTCTTAGAATAATGCTTTGCCTGATTTTCGTAGTGGCCTAGAATCTGAGCACTCAGACCTAAAAGCACCAAAGTACTGAAGGGCTTTTAAGCTGAGACTTCTGATGGCTATTTAGATGCCTCTTATTTTCAAAACTGTGTCCACAAACATAACCTGCGTGCCTATGTTTGGCATGGCACATAAATAGCACCTTAGGGACCATTTCCACAGGTCAAAATGGTTCATAATTTCCATCTGAAAACACTGAGCATTCAGTTCAGTTGCTCAGTCCTGTCCGACTCTTTGTGACCCCACGGACTGCAGCATGTCAGGCCTCCCTGTCCATCACCAATTCCCGGAGTTTACTCAAACTTCATCGAGTCAGTGATGCCATCCAGCCATCTCATCCTCTGTCATCCCATCCTCTGTCATCCCCTTCTACCCTCCCCTCAATCCTTCCCAGCATCAGAGTCTTTTCCAATAGGTCAGTTCTTCACATCAGGTGGCCAAAGTACTGGAATTTCAGCTTCAGCCTCAGTCCTTCCAATGAATCTTCAAGACTGATTTCCTTTAGGATGCACTGATTGGATCTCCTGACTCTCAAGAGTCTTCTCCAACACCACAGTTCAAAAGCATCAATTCTTTGGTGCTCAGCTTTCGTTATAGTCCAACTCTTGCATCCATACATGACTACTGGGAAAAACCATAGCCTAAACTAGATGAGCCTTTGTTGGCAAAGTAATGTCTCTGCTTTTGAATATGCTGTCTAGGTTGGTCATAACTTTTCTTCCAAGGAGTAAGCATCTTTTAATTCCATGGCTGCAGTCACCATCTGCAGTGATTTTGGAGCCCCCAAAAATAAAGTCAGCCAGTGTTTCCACTGTTTTCCCATCTATTTCTCATGGAGTGATGGGACCAGATGCCATGATCTTCGTTTTCTGAATGTTGAGTTTTAAGCCAACTTTTCGCTCTCCTCTTTCACTTTCATCAAGAGGCCCTTTAGTTCTTCTTCACTTTCTGCCATAAGGGTGATGTCATCTGCATATCTGAGGTTATTGACATTTCTCCTGGCAATCTTGATTCCAGCTTGTGCTTCTTCCAGCCCAGCGTTTCTCATGATGTACTCTGCATAGAAGTTAAATAAGCAGGGTGACAATATACAGCCTTGATGGACTCCTTTTCCTATTTGGAACCAGTCTGTTGTTCCATATCCAGTTCTAACTGTTGCTTCCTGACCTGCATACATGTTTCTCAAGAGGCAGGTCAGGTGGTCTGGTATTATCTCTTTCAGAATTTTCCAGTTTGTGGTGATCCACACAGTCAAAGGCTTTGGGATAGTCAAGAATGCAGAGATAGATGTTTTTCTGAAACTCTCTTGCTTTTTCCGTGATCCAGAGGATGTTGGCAATTTGATCTCTGGTTCCTCTGCCTTTTCTAAATCCAGCTTGAACATCTGGAAGTTCACAGTTCACGTACTGTTGAAGCTGGGCTTGGATAATATTGAGCATTACTTTACTAGCATGTGAGATGAGTGCAATTGTGCGGTAGTTGAGCATTCTTTGGCATTGCCTTTTTACTGAGCATTAGTACTCTGCCAGTCTCTGTGCTGGCGTTACAGGTAAAAAAGATGCGGCTCCAACCCTTAGGGAGTAAAAGACTGCCATGAAAACAAACTCTGCTAATCCAGTGTGATTACAGGCCTGCTATAATAAACCTTTACACAAAGAAGTTAAAGAGTCTGGAAAAAATTTATTGTGTCTGAAAGAGAGGGACTTCAGAGAACTTTAAGAGGAAAAGATTCAGAAAAGTGACATTTAGTTAAAAAGGGATTTAATTAGCAGGGAGACAGGATATTTCAGACTGGGTTGGAAGATGTGAAGAACATGGATTTCGAGATAGTCTGAATTCCAGCTACTTGATTAACAATGTATACATGCTGCTGCTGCTGCTAAGTCGCTTCAGTCGTGTACGACTCTGTGCAACCCCATAGACAGCAGCCCACCAGGCTCCTCTGTCCCTGGGATTCTCCAGGCAGGAACACTGGAGTGGGTTGCCATTTCCTTCTCCAGTGCATGAAAGTGAAAAGTGAAACGGAAGTCATTCAGTCATGTCCGACCCTCAGCGACCCCATGGGACTGCAGCCTACCAGGCTCCTCCATCCATGAGATTTTCCAGACAAGAGTACTGGAGTGGGGTGCCATTGCTTTCTCTGAATGAATACATGATGCTTAGGCAAGTCACATCTCAATGTGAGTTTCTCATCAGTAAAAGCAAGAAAGATTGCCTGAAAGATCTCTATGGCTCTACGTACTTCCTACAGGATCTATTTACAGCCATCTACCCTCTAGGCTCTGGAACTCTGCATTCAGGTGCTTATATCTTTCCTTTTCCCCTTTGCTTTTCGCTTCTCTTCTTTTCACAGCTATTTGTAAGGCCTTCCGAGACAGCCATTTTGTTTTTGCATTTCTTTTCCATGGGGATGGTCTTGATCCCTGTCTCCTGTACAATGTCACAAACCTCATTCCATAGTTCATCAGGCACTCTATCTATCAGATCTAGGCCCTGAAATCTATTTCTCACTTCCACTGTATAATCATAAGGGATTTGATTTAGATCATACCTAAATGGTCTAGTGGTTTTCCCTACTTTCTTCAATTTAAATCTGAATTTGGTAATAAGGAGTTCATGATCTGAGCCACAGTCAGCTCCTGGTCTTGTTTTTGTTGACTGTATAGAGCTTCTCCATCTTTTGCTGCAGAGAATATAATCAATCTGATTTCGGTGTTGACCATCCGGTGATGTCCATGTGTAGAGTTGTCTCTTGTGTTGTTGGAAGAGGGTGTTTGCTATGACCAGTGCATTTTCTTGGCAAAACTCTATTAGTCTTTGCCCTGCTTCATTCTGCATTCCAAGGCCAAACTTGCCTGTTACTCCAGGTGTTTCTTGACTTCCTACTTTTGCATTCCAGTCCCCTATAATGAAAAGGACATCTTTTTTAGGTGTTAGTTCTAAAAGGTCTTGTAGGTCTTCATAGAACCGTTCAACTTCAGCTTCTTCAGCGTTAACTGGTTGGGGCATAGACTTGGATAACTGTGATATTGAATGGTTTGCCTTGAAGACGAACAGAGATCATTCTGTCGTTTTTGAGATTGCATCCAAGTACTGCATTTCGGACTCTTTTGTTGACCATGATGGCTACTCCATTTCTTCTGAGAGATTCCTGCCCACAGTAGTAGACATAATGGTCATCTGAGTTAAATTCACCCATTCCAGTCCATTTTAGTTCGCTGATTCCTAGAATGTCGACATTCACTCTTGCCATCTCTTGTTTGACCACTTCCAATTTGCCTTGATTCATGGACCTGACATTCCAGGTTCCTATGCAATATTGCTCTTTACAGCATCAGACCTTGCTTCTATCACCAGTCACATCCACAGCTGGGGATTGTTTTTGCTTTGGCTCCATCCCTTCATTCTTTCTAGAGTTATTTCTCCACTGATCTCCAGTAGCATATTGGGCACCTACTGACCTGGGGAGTTCCTCTTTCAGTATCCTTCATTTTGCCTTTTCATACTGTTCATGGGGTTCTCAAGGCAAGAATAATGAAGTGGTTTACCATTCCCTTCTCCAGTGGACCGCATTCTGTCCAATTGCCAACATCCGCTGGATCACGGAAAAAGCAAGAGTTCCAGAAAAACATCTATTTCTGCTTTGTTGACTATGCCAAAGCCTTTGACTGTGTGGATCACAATAAACTGTGGAAAATTCTGAGAGAGATGGGAATACCAGACCACCTGACCTGCCTCTTGAGAAATCTGTATGCAGGTCAGGAAGCAACAGTTAGAACTGGACATGGAACAACAGACTGGTTCCAAATAGGAAAAGGAGTATATCAAGGCTGTATATTGTCACCCTGCTTATTTAACTTCTGTGCAGAGTACATCAGGAGAAACGCTGGACTAGAAGAAACACAAGCTGGAATCAAGATTGGCGGGAGAAACATCAATAACTTCAGATATGCAGATGACACCACCCTTACGGCAGAAAGTGAAGAGGAACTAAAAAGCCTCTTGATAAAAGTGAAAGAGGAGAGTGAAAAAGTTGGCTTAAAGCTCAACATTCAGAAAACGAAGATCATGGCATCCGGTCCCATCACTTCATGGGAAATAGATGGGGAAACAGTGGAAACAGTGTCAGACTTTATTTTGGGGGGCTCCAAAATCAATGCAGATGGTGACTGCAGTCATGAAATTAAAAGATGCTTACTCCTTGGAAGAAAAGTTATGACCAACCTAGACAGTATATTCAAAAGCAGAGACATTACTTTGCCGACTAAGGTCCGTCTAGTCAAGGCTATGGTTTTTCCCGTAGTCATGTATGGATGTGAGAGTTGGACTGTGAAGAAGGCTGAGCGCTGAAGAATTGATGCTTTTGAACTGTGGTGTTGGAGAAGACTCTTGAGAGTCCCTTGGACTGCAAGGAGATCCAACCAGTCCATTCTGAAGGAGATCAGCCCTGGGATTTCTTTGGAAGGAATGATGCTAAAGCTGAAACTCCAGTATTTTGGCCACCTCATGTGAAGAGTTGACTCATTGGAAAAGACTTTGATGCTGGGAGGAATTGGGGGCAGGAGGAGAAGGGGACGACCGAGGATGAGATGGCTGGATGGCATCACGGACTCGATGGACGTGAATCTGAGTGAACTCCGGGAGTTGGTGATGGACAGGGAGGCCTGGCGTGCTGTGATTCATGGGGTGGCAAAGAGTCGGACATGATTGAGTGACTGAACTGAACTGAACTGAACACTCTAGGCTTCCCTGGTGGCTCAGCAGTAAAGAATTTGCTCACCAACATGGGAGATCCAGGAGATAGGAGTTTGATCCCTGGGTTGGGAAGATCCTCTGGAGAAGGAAGTGGTAACCCACTCCAATATTCCTGCCTGGGAAATTCCATGGACAGAGGAGCATGGTGGGCTACAGACCAGAGTCACAAAGGGTCACACACGACCTAGCAACTAAATAACAATGTATTTCTTGATTTCTCTTCCCACCAAAAGATAATTATCCTCCCTCTCCCTAACATCTTCAATTCCTCTCTCCCTATGGCATTTCTCTTTTGGTCACAAAAAGAGTCTGGGTAGGAGTTTATCATACCCTAGAAAGAAGGCTCACCTGATTCTACATGGTAATTACTTTCAACAGCCCAACTTCTCAAGTTTCAGCTCACCACTATAACTTCTAGACTAGCTGTTAATCCTGTGATCAAAACTGATCAGACTGGAAGAAAACAACTAAGAAAATGCAGAAAATATTTTCCCTATGAAACAACCAGCTCAGATCAGTTCCATCTTTCTGATGCCATTAATGTTGCTGGTGATGCCTCCTTAGTCCCATTCAGTTCAGTCGCTCAGTCATGGCCAATCTTTGCGACCCCATGGACTGCAGCATACCAGGATTCCCTGTCCATCACCAACTCCCAGAGCTTGCTCAAACTCATGTCCGAGTCAATGATACCATCTCATCCTCTGTTGTCACTGTTCTCCTCCTGCCTTCAATCTTTCCCAGCATCAGGGTCTTTTCCAAAGAGTCAGGTTTTGCATCAGGTGGCCCAAGTATTGGTGTTTCAGCTTCAGCAACAGTCCTTCCAATGAATCGTCAGGACTGATTTCCTTTAGGATGTCCTGGTTGGATCTCTTTGCACTCCAAGGGACTCTCAAGAGTCTTCTCCAACACCACAGTTCAAAAGCATCAATTCTTCAGTGCTCAGCTTTCTTTATATTCCAACTCTCACACCCATACATGACTACTGGAAAAACCATAGCTTTGATTAAATGGACCTTTGTCAGTAAAGTAATGTCTCTGCTTTTTAATATGCTGGCTAGGTTGTTCATAACTTTTCTTCCAAGGAGCAAGCATCTTTTAATTTCATGGCTGCAGTCACCATCTGCAGTGATTCTGGAGCCCCCAAAAATAAAGTTTCTCACTGTTTTCATTGTTTCCCCATCTATTTGCCCAGAAGTGACGGGATCAGATGCCATGATCTTTGTTTTCTGAATGTTGAATTTTACGCCAACTTTTTCACTCTCCTCTTTCACTTTCATCAAGAGGCTCTTTAGTTCTTCCTTCACTTTCTGCCATAAGGGTGGTGTCATCTGCAAATCTGAAGTTATTTATATTCCTCCCGGCAATCCTGATTCCAGTTTGTGTTTCACCCAGCCCAGCATTTCACATGATGTACTCTGCATATAAGTTAAATAAGCAGGATGACAATATACAGCCTTGACATACTCCTTTCCCAATTTGGAACCAGTCTGTTGTTCCACGTCTGGTTCTGTTGCTTCTTGACCTGTGTACAGATTTCTCAGGAGACAGGGAAGGCAGTCTAGTATTCCCAAAATTCTCTTGAAGAATTTTCCAGTTTGTTGTGATCTACACAGTCAAAGGCTTTGGTGTAATAAAGAAAGCAGAAGTAGATGTTTCTCTGGAACTCTCTTGCTTTTTCTATGATCCAGTGGATGTTGGCCATTTAATCTCTGGTTCCTCTGGTTCCCAGTTCGTCTGCCCTCTTTGATACTTTTCTTCAGTACGCACATAATTCAATTCATCTGACATTTATTAAGTACCTAGTTTAGGTCATGAGAGTAACAAGATTGTATCTAAGGAGTTTACAACTTAAAAAAAAAGTGGGAGTTTACAGGGAATTCCCCTGGCAGTCCAGTGGTTATGACTCAGCACTTTCACTGCTGTGGCCCCAGGTTCAATTCCTGGTAGGGCTTCCCCAGTGGCTCAGCAGTAAAGAATTCACCTGCAATGCAGGAGGCACAGGAGATGCAGGTTTGATCCTTGGGTCAGGAAGATCCCCTGGAGGGGAAATGGCAACCCACTCCAGTATTTTTGCCTGAAAAACCCATAGAGACAGGAGCCTGCCAGGCTACGGTCCATGGGGTCTCGAAAAGTCAAATGCGACTGAGTGACTGAACGTACACAAGGGAAATAAGATCTCGCAGGCAATGCAGTGAGACCAACAACAACAAAAAATTTACAATCAACTGGGGAAACAACTAACAAGGAAATAAGGCAGAATGTGGACTAGTACTGGAACATTTATGGAGTCCTTTCAGAGATCTGGGGTGGTAGCATTTTGGGGCAGACTTGGAAGAAAATATTTCAATTTGTGGAAATGGAAGTGAATCATATCCAAAAGAAGCAATATTCATTTTAAATGCACAGTGACAGAAAGTACAATGTGTACTTGGAGAAACATTGCTATACAGTGAAAATGGAAGCTCTTTTAATATAAACATTTTATAAAAAGAAAAAAAAATGATAGTCAAAGAAACAAGACTTACAGTGAAAATAATAGTCTTCTGCCCAGCCTTTTCAGTCTCTGATCCTCCTTTTTATAGATAAGCTTTCTCAACCATTTCTTCACACACTGGCCATATTTTAAAAATAATGTACTTTGAATACTGTTTCTTAGTTCACAAATTCTGGATATATCTACAATCTGCTCTGAGATGAAAATCTGACATTTTACTTGGGGCTTCCCAGAGGGTGCTAGTAGTAAGGAACCAGGCTACCAAGACAGGAGATATGGGTTCAATCCTGGGGTCAGGAAGATCCCTTGGAGGAGGAAATGGCAACCCACTCCAATATTCTTGCCTGGCAAATCCTACGTACAGAGGAGCCTCGGAGGCTTCAGTCCATAGGGTCACAAAAAGTTGGACTTGACTTAGCAACCAAGCACACACAAAAGCACCACCCCTTGTCTTACAACTCAGATTTATCATTGCATTTGGTTAAATCGATTATCAGTGTTTATTGCCTTGCAAATGTTGTTCATGAAGTACCAAGCTGTATAGTTGAATTGCTATATTTCTCCTCTTGAAAGGATTATTAGTTAACAGTAACACAGCTCTGCAGCCATATTGGAGTTCAAACTCTGAATAAGGCAGTTCTTAGTTATATTAACTTTGAGCAAGCTATTTATTTTATCCCTCTGCCATTTCCTCATGTGCAAAGTGAGCACAGGACCTACAGGGTTGTGATAAAATTACATGAGTTAATACATGTAAAAGTATGTAGAACAACTGCTAGTACTTAGTATATAGCCAGAAAATGTTAGCTATTCCTATTACTGTGGGTTTTGTACTAGAGTTTACATTTATCTTTCTCCTGTGCTTTTCCAGTTGCTCCATCCATGTGAAACTATACACCATGGGGACCCACTCACATGGAAACAATAAACGTGGTTATAAGGCAATGTCTCCATATCTTAGTATTTTATCAAGTCTTCTTCTAAGAGTCCTCCCTCCAAAAACCTTGTCCTGCTCCAATAGGTTTTTGTGTGCGCTGTCATCATGGGTCTTTTCTGTATTACTCTTCTGGATTAGATTCAGCTTCTTTGATCTCAAGTATCTTTATTTCATGATATACTCCAATTTGCTACAGCTTATCTACAAGTAACTTTCTTTTTAAAACATATATTATACATTTCAAAATTTCATTTATTTTCGGGCACGCTGGGTCTTTGTTGCCGCATGTGGAGGATTCTAGTACGCTGTGTGGGTTTGCCGGCTTCTCTCTAGAGTAGTTTCTCTTGTGGAGCGTGCGCTGTGGAGCACAGGCTATAGAGTGTGGGCTCAGCAGTTTGCAGGCTTCTCTCTGGGGTTGCTTCTCTTGTGGAACATGGGCGCTAGAGTGCAGGCTCAGCAGCTGCAGCACACTGGGCTGATTTGCCCTGCAGCATATGGAATTTTTCCAGACCAGGGATCAAACCTGTGTCCTCTGAATTGGCAGGCAGATTCTTAACCACTGCATCACCAGAGAAGTCCTACAACCAACTTCTAAAAATGGTGTATATAAGTAAAATTCTAAGTTTTTGTTTCAAAAACAGTTTTATTCCAGCCTAAGAAATGACAAATCACTGCAGATGGTGATTGCAGCCATGAAATTAAAAGACGCTTATTCCTTGGAAGGAAAGTTATGACCAACATAGATAGTATATTCAAAAGCAGAGACATTACTTTGCCGACTAAGGTCCGTCTAGTCAAGGCTATGGTTTTTCCTGTGGTCATGTATGGATGTGAGAGTTGGACCGTGAAGAAGGCTGAGCACCGAAGAATTGATGCTTTTGAACTGTGGTGTTGGAGAAGACTCTTGAGAGTCCCTTGGACTGCAAGGAGATCCAACCAGTTCATTTTAAAGGAGATCAGCCCTGGATTTCTTTGGAAGGAATGATGCTAAAGCTGAAACTCCAGTACTTTGGCCACCTCATGCAAAGAGTTGACTCACTGGAAAAGACTCTGATGCTGGGAGGGATTGGGGGCAGGAGAAGGGGAAGACAGAGGATGAGATGGCTGGATGGCATCACGGACTCGATGGACGTGAGTCTGAGTGAACTCCAGGAGATGGTGGTGGACAGGGAGGCCTGGCGTGCTGCGATTCATGGGGTCACAAAGAGTTGGACATGACTGAGCAACTGAACTGAAGAAATGACTGACAACTAAATGAAAATCTAGATGAAAAGTTTTTATCAGCGGTTAAAAACTCCTCCACTAACTCCTTGAAAATAGTGTAATTTTAAAGAAATCTGATGCTATTGATCCTCTTCTCTTTCAAGGAGCTTTTAGGATCCTTTCTTCTGTGCTCCAAAGTCTGACAAAGATATGTTTTGTTTTCTTAATTGATTACTCTAAGCTACTGTATCTTTCAACCTGGAAATTTGTGTCCCTCAGCTCTACATTTTTCTTGTACTATTTCTTTGGTAATGGAACCCCTCGTTTCTCTATTCTCTTGGTGGACTTTATTCTCTTTCTGGGATCAGTTGTTGAAACATCTGGTTTGGTCCGTTTCTCATATTTTTGCTTCTATCTTCTCCATTTTGGTTTTGTTTTTTCCATTGACACATCCTCTACTACCTTTCTATTCATTCATTCACTCACTCAACAAGTATTTACTGATGACTAACCTACTACATTCTTCTACATCCCAGGCAATGTTCTGGCAACTGGAGATAAAGTAATATGTGAGATAATCCCAACCCTTAGGTTGGACAAAACTGAAAACTAGGTTAATAGTGCCATAATGTACCATAAGAAAAATTAAGCAGTCAGGAGGAGATATGAATGGAAGTAAAAGCTGTTTTAGGTAGAAGGATCCAGGGAAGGCCTCACATTTGAACAGCAATGTAAATGAAATAATTATGCAAGACATGTAAGGATCTGGGAGAAAGCACTCCAAGCATCGTTGACTCAAAGGACATGAATTTGAGCAAACTCTGGGAGACAGTAAAGGATAGGGAAGCTGGTGTACTGCAGTCCATGAGGTTGCAGAGTCCAAAGAGTCAGACACGACTGAGTGACTAAACAATTCCAAGCAGAGAGAACAGGCTATACAGGTTGCAAGAAGCCTGGTGTGTCTGATAAATACCAAGAGGCTAGTAAATCTACTGTAGGATGAGCAAGGGAAAGAAAGTGATTTATTTCCTTGGAGGAACAGTCAGGAGCAGATGGGGTGGTAAAGTCACATTACGGACATGGTAAGGAACACAGGTTTTATTCTAAATTTAGCCATTGTGAACAGGTTAAGCACTACTTTATATGTGATACTGGCTTGGTTAGGTAAGTGGCAGGCAGCGATAAGTGGAAATCAGAACCAGAGTATATTTAAAGGTCGAGCTAGTAAGAGTTGTTAATGAACATGGGCCATTAGGTGGAAAAAAGGAGAAAAGGATGATTTGGGAAGTTTTTACTTGAGCAACTGAATTAATGATCTACCATTAAACCCCGTAAAGAAAGAAAAAGGAAGCAGCAGATTTGGGAGGTAATGGAGAGGGAACAGGACTCTGTTTTTTTTTTTTCATTTGTTTCCTTGCTTGTTTTGGCTACACCTTAGTTCCCCAACCAGGCATATAACCTAAGTCCGCCTGCAGTAGAAGCATGGAGTCCTACCCACTGAACCACGAGGGAATTCCCAGGATTGTTTCTTAACCGTAAGTTTGAAATGTCCTACATAATGGTTAAAAGCAAGGAGGTGAGATGCATGCATGAGTTCAATTCCTAGACTGGATGGGGTATGGAGCCTACAAAGATTTCCTTTTTTTCTTTAAGACAGAGATATAAGAGGAAGTGTGTAAACTGAAGTAAAAGAAAAAAGAGAAATTAATAATTCAGGAGCAAGATGTGAGTAAAGTCCTTAAATAGACTACAGGGAAGACAGAGTGTGTTTGTAACACAAGAGGCAGTTTCAGTTCAGTTCAGTCACTCAGTTGTGTCTGACTCTTTGTGACTCCATGAACTGCAGCACACCAGGCCTCCCTGTCCACCAACCCCCAGAGTTTACTCAAACTCATGTCCATGGCCTCAGTGATGCCATCCAACCATCTCATTCTCTGTTGTCCCCTTCTACTCCTGCCCTCAATCTTTCCCAGCATCAGGGTATTATCCAGTGAGTCAGTTCTTCACATCAGGTGGCAAAAGTATTGGAGTTTCAGCTTCAGCCTCAGTTCTTCCAATGAATCTTCAGGACTGATTTCCTTTAGGATGGACTGGGTGGATCTCCTTGCAGTTCAACGGACTCTCTAGTCTTCTCCAACACCACAGTTCAAAGCATGAATTCTTTGGCATTCAGCTTTCTTTATATAGTCCAACTCTCACAGCCATGCATGACTACTGGAAAAACTATAGCCTTGACTAGACGGACCTTTGTTGGTCAAGTAATGTCTCTGCTTTTTAAATATGCTGTCTAGGTTGTTCATAACTTTTCTTCCAAGGAGCAAGCATCTTTTAATTTCATGGCTGCAGTCACCATCTGCAGTGATTCTGGAGCCCCCAAACATAAAATCAGCCAGTGTTTCCATTGCTTCTCCCATCTATTTGCCATGAAGTGATGGGACCAGATGCCATGATCTTTGTTTTCTGAATGTTGAGCTTTAAGCCAACTTTTTCACTCTCCTCTTTCACTTTCATCAAGAGCCTCTTTAGTTCTTCACCTTCTGCCATAAGGGTGGTGTCATCTGCATATCTGAGGTTATTGATATTTCTTCCGGCAATCTTGATTCCAGCTTGTGCTTCATCCAGAGGCAGGTAGGCAGATATATTTGATAATGAAAAGATGTAATGCTCCTGGCTTCTCTCTCTCAATAATACAAAAATTAGTTGATTAGTTATGAGCCATTAGAAGCTGTTGGAAATTTGAGCCAAGTATTGACCAAGTAGTGCAAAAGTCACCTCAGAGAATGGAAGATTGAAATGATCAGAGAGATACAAGATTCTAGCTAAGCGCTAAAGGCCCACTTCAAAAAAGTGGTTATCAGTTGACTGTGAGAACAATCAGCACAACTGTGTCTTTCTCCAGGTAAAAATAGCCATGCAGATATATGTAGGAGCTGATTAGTCAGAGATGAGATAATGCAAGCAAACAATAAGGGGATGGTTATACGGATGGTTCATGAAATCTAAACTGGATTGTTTAGATTTCAACAAACTTGTTATCAGTGTATCAGGTTCACCTGCAGGAATATGGAATGTGGAATCAAGAATAGTTACTGGAGGCACTTCCCTGGTGGTCCAGTGGTTGACTCAAGCTTCCAATGCTGAGGGCATGGATTCAATCCCTCATGGGGGAATGAAGATGCTTGCAGCAGGATCAAAAGAACAGTTACTGAAGATTTTAAATCAACTACATAAATTATCACTTTAGATGTAAATGATCGAAACACATCAATTAAAAAGGGACTGTCAGAGTGGATTTAAAAGATCAAACTGTATATATGCTAGTGATAAGAAATCTACTTAAAAAAATAAATATATTAAAAGTAAAGGGACAGGGACTTCCCTGGGGGTCCAGCGGCTAGGATTCTTCCCTCCCAGGGCAGGGGCTCTGAGTTCGATCCCTGGTCAGGGAACTAGATCCCACACGCCACAACAAAGGTCCTATATGCAACAACTAAGACCCAGCACAACCAAATAAAAAAATATATTTTTAAGTAAAGGGATAAAGATATACCATGCAAACATTATCCAGAAGAAAGCTTGAGTGTTCATATTAACTTCATATGAAGTTTCAAAACTACAAATACTATCAGAGATAAAGAGGAACACTAGAAAATAACAGGTCAATTCCCCAAGATACCACAACACTAAATGTGAATGCACCTAAAACAAGTGAGCTTCAAAATACATGAGGCAAAAATAATAGATATGAAAAGAAAAATATATTATGTCCATGAACATAGTTGGAGACATCAACATTCCTCTCAGTAATTGATAATACAAGTAGGCAGGAAATTAATAAGGACACTGATGACCAGAGCAACACTATTAACCACCTTGATTAATTGACATTCAGAATATTCTACTCAATGATGTCAAGTTACACTTGTTTTCAAGTACACATGTAACCACTCACCAAAATAGACCATATGTTCCACACTATAGATCAAATCTTAATAAACTTAATAATAGAAAATCTGAAACAATGTTATCAGATTCTAATAGAATTAAACTAGGAATCAACAGCACAAATATCTGCAAAACTCCTAAACACCTACTATCTAAGTAACCCTTGAATCAAACAGAAGTCTCAAGAGAATTCAAAAAATAATTTAGTCTGGAAAAAACGAAAATAACAACAGTGAAATTTGTGAGATGCACCTAAAGGAATACTTTATACTTTTTTGTAATGTAAGTATTAACTGCTTATATAAAAAAAAAATAGAAAGCTCTAAAACAGGAGCTTACACTTCTACCCTAAAAGAGCACATTAAATCTAAAGCAAACAGGAAGAACAATAAAGACTAAAGGAAAATTAATTAAAGTGAAAACAGAAAAACAGTAGAAATATTTAAGGAAAAATACTAAATTTACACGTCTTCAAGAAAATGGAAAAAAGGTAACATTTTCATTTTATGAGGCCACTAATAACAAAACCAAAGACATAATAAGAAAAATACAAACCAATATCCCTTATGATCATAGATGAAAAATTCTCAACAACATATTAGCAAACTGAATTCAGCATCATATAAAAATAATAATACATCATGACCATCTGGGGTTCATTTCAAAAATGCAAAGCTGGTTCAATATTTGAAAATTAATCATTGTTTAAACAGACTAAGAAAAGCCACATGATCATCTCAATAAATGTAGAATATGACAAAATTCAACATCCATTAAAGTTAGAAGGAAACTTTTCTAAATTAATAAAGAACATTTGTAAAAATCTACAGTTAACATAATGGTTAGAGGCTAAAGGCTTTCCCCCTAAAATTGGGAACAATTCAAGGATGGCCTCTGTTACCACCGATACTCAACATCACATTTAACAGGTTGAAAATGAAGTAAAACTGTCCTTAGTCATAGATTACATTATTGTCAACATAAAAAAGTACAGGACCGATCGGGGTTGGTGGGGGCTGGGGAACTTCCCCGGTGGCTCAGCAGTCAAGACTCCGCCTGCAATGCAGGAGACTCAATCTCTGCGTTGGGACGAACCCCTGGAGAAAGAAATGGCAACCCACTCCAGTCTTCTTGCCTGAGAAATCCCATGGACAGAGGAGCCTGGCTGGCTACAGTTCAGGTTACAAGGGTGAGACATGACGTAGCAACTAAACCACCATCACCACCACCACCACCACCACCACCACCACCAGTTGAGAAGACTCAGGGAAAATGGCCTCATGGAGTAAAGCTTCAATTTCATTATGGCAATTCCAAGGATTAGGCATGGTGGAAGGATGTGGAGAAGGGTCAATTAGTAAGACTGAGTCAGATTAGGAAATAAGTTTCTTAGGGTTAAAATCTATGTGCTGTCAAATAACCTTTGAGTCTTATATTTAGTTATGATTATACCTTCCTTCTCGGGATGGGTCCCTTAGGTTGATTGTGATGATAAAGTGTGTGACAGGTCATGGTGGTCTTATAAGTATTACAAGGCATTACTCTGGATCTCCCTTAAATCCTGTCAGGACAGAAAAAAATTTGAAAGAATTTTTTCTAACTTAATGGTCATTTTTTTTTAAAGCTCTTATTTCTTAAAGATTCTTTTTTCACAGCAACTTGTATCATATGGATCCAAAGAATTCTTCAAGATCATCTTAACTAGACCTTTGAACTACTCTTCTGTTCCTCACATTGTTTCCACCAGTTTCTTTTACGTTGTCATTTCTCAAACGTTTTATCTTAGCTTTAGCATATGGTTAAGAGTGAGGCACTGAAAGACTGTGATTTTATTAGCTACCATCAGATCATCTATCAGTTCCTCCATTTCATTTTATTAATCTTTCCCCCCATTATTTCATCGTTCTAGTTCTGTCGGTACTAAAATGGCTGTTCAAGGCTGCAACACAGCTGGCATGCTGGACTTCTCTTCTTCATTCCAGAAATAATTAGCTGATGTTGTACCTCGCCTTTCTTTTGCAAGGCTTACTTCTCCGTTTTGGTGGAGTCTATCATTCAGGTACTTACCAAGAAAGGGGCAATGGAAGACAAAAAGTTCTTGACACCTTGAATATATGAAAGCATTCTACACTTGACAACTCAGCTTGAAATAGAATTGTTAAAAATAAATTTCACTCAGAACTTAGAAGCATCGCTTCCCCTTTCACTGATGAGAAACTTGATGCCATTCTTATTCCCAACTCATTTTAGGGACCCAATTTCCACATTCCAATCCCACTTTTTTTGGACTTTCTCATCTCACCTTATGTTCTGAAACAAAACATGCCGTATCGTGGATCTTTTTCCATTCATTGGATTCATTTTACTAAGTGCTCTCAAAGTGGCATATAGAGTGTCAAGTGTCCTTAATTACTTTGATACTTTGCTTTAAGAAATTTGTTAGATGTTAGACTTTCTGGAGTGATTTTTTTTATAAGATCCATCTTTTTGTATTTTTATTCTTTTTCATAATCCTTAAACTTGTTTTAAATATATTAACTTGTACTGTATTTTACAAAATCTATTTTCTAAGGCATTCTATAGCTTCTTCACAGATACAATCTCCTATCTTTGAAAACATTCATTTTCAGGTTTTCATCTCTATATTGTTTTGGTTTTTATTAGTGCTGGGTCAATCTTCAAAAATCTGAGTTTTTAGTTTATTCATATTCTAAAATTCACTTGGTGGGGACTCATCTTTCTCATTGGAAAATCTTCAAATGTCCAGATCTCTTTCCAGGTATTTTGTCTAGGACCACTGAGTTTTTACAGAAAATGTTCCTCCCTCTTTTCCCCTGAGACCTAACTGTTACTATTCTAGAAACTATGAATATGCCATCCAAATAGAGAGAATTTATCTTCATTTTCAATTCATGTCTGGTTATCTCTGTTTGAAGACTTGTTTCAAATTCACAAAACACCAATTTTCATTCTACAGTAAAAGGTAAACTATCTAGCTACCTAACTGCATAGAATTAGGCTTTCAATCACCCCTATTCCAGCTTAAAATCTGATCGCCACATTCAGCAGCAATTTTTCCCCCCTCCCATTTCTAGGTTGTTTCGAATTTTAAGGAGCGAATCAACTTGCTTCTAAATAAGCATTCCTTCTGTAGTTAATTAGGTTTACGCTTCCTCTACTATACTGAAATCAGTTTCTACTCCTTGGTCCACTGTCCAGCTTCCATTCTCTGGCTCCACAGATTTATACCTTCAGAAATATGTCATTTCAGTGGAGTTCTATTGAGGAGGCAGCTAGTACTAAAGCATTTGTGGTATCCATTATGTTAAATCAAAGTCCAGGCAGCATAATTTGTAATAGATAAAAGTGGTAAACTATCCGCACAGCTAATAGGGTAACCAATATGTAAAACATGGCAGCCCAACTCAATGACTTATTTATAGCTATTTAAAATAATTACAGAGTTTTTTAAATTTTGGCTTCACCATGTGGCTTGTAGTATCTTAGTTCTGCAACCAAGGACTGAACTCAGGCCCCAACAGTGAAAGCACCACATCCTAATCACTGGATTGCCAAGGATTTTTTAAAAACTGTGATTATCAGTTTCAAAGTCAAACACTGACAATCATAGAGCATTAACCTGTGTAAAACCATACAGCAAGGAGAGAATATCCCAAAATACTTAATTCTAGGATGCAGGGTTTAAACTTTTCGGAGTCTAAAATAAGAAATATGTATATAGAAAACCCAAGTTCTTAGTCAGACAAATTTCTTATCATTTCCAGGCAAGTCAAGGCCTCATTTTTTTGTATCTAATTGGAAGTGAAGAGCAATCGGATTTTCAGACCAAATTAAGTATTATGATGAAGGCCAGGTCCAAATAGAGTTAATGAATAAATAAAAGGTGCAAACTATTCAGGAAGCAGTATTTTGTAAATATAATAGGAAATGGAGTAGGAAAAGGAAATAAAAGTATGAATAATTTTATAAAAAGGGATAGTGTCAAAAAACCTCTAAAAGACCTACAGAAAGGAATAAACAGTGTAAGGAGGTATCCTTGGGAAGAGAACCTTACTCAAAGAACCAGTGAAGAGAGTATCATCACTCTACTGAATTGAGCTGAAAGGGCTGGGGTAGAATGTAACTTGAACAGATTAAAGATTACCATTTAGGGCCAAGGTCTTTGCCTAAACTTCCTACATATGTCTTCCCACACAGGCATTCTTTTCCCTTCCTAGCCTCCCTTCCAGAGGTTCACAACCTTGATCTTTTACTACATCTTGCCTTTCTTTCATCAACTCTCCCCATCTCTTCATCTTGTAACTAATACCCCAATCTAGCTATCAGTTTTCCTTTGTTTACTTTTGAATCCTACCTCTACCTCATTTCCAAAGCAGTTTGTTTCAGTGAGTAAATCCTTACCTGTACATTCCCTGCCCCTAAAATCACACTACTTTCTCAATGCTTTTGTGCATTCAACAGCCCTCCCTCAATATAAATTCCATTACTAAATGAAGATAAAGATTAGGGATAGAGAGAGTTAAGAGATACTAGTTGTAACTGATGCTACAGAAATGTAACTAACTTACTGTTATAAATAAAACCTTGAGTTAAAAGAGGAGTAAGCATATTGTTTAGTCACCTGGAGGTAATTAACTTAAAAAAAAAAAACTAAGCAGAGGAATTTAGAAGCTATTGTCTCTATGGACTAGTAGTAGAGGTAGGAAAAGGATCATACATTATACACGGAGGATTCTCTGCTACTACAAATTTTCAAAAATACCTCTTATTTGAGAAAAATTTTTAATGGAGAAAATCAACCCTCACCTCAGCAGATGATTCTCCTGAATGTTTATTAAAACTTTGCCCTTTAATTTTACCTCCAGGTCATACATGACATCTTAAGGTTAAACCAAGAGAAACTACCTCTTCTCACATACACAGAAATATGACATTATGAAATTAAGAACTAAAGTATCTGTAATGGAATACAATGACTTTTAGGGCCAATTAAACTGTGCTATTTAGATAATCATTTTCTATGGGTCCCATAAACCAAAAACAATGGTATTTATTCTATTCCTCCAAATATCAGAAAAGTATTTTGTGCATGTGAAGCAAATTTAGTAGAAGGATACTCTACAGTTGAACCTAGGTCATCAAAACATGCTATTCAATTCTCACCACGAGAACTGGTTTGTATATACTTTCCTCGAAGACCTCTCACCTGAACTCTTTTTCCTTTTCATTCATGCTTGCAAATGATCCCTCCACATTTCTTATTTTTAAGGAAAACAAGAATAACATTTCAGGTCTCAAAGACCAGGTTTAGTAGGCAAACATAAATAACAGTATTACGGGATTTCCCCCCAAAATAACCTATGACTAAGTTCCCTGATAGCTCAGTTGGTAAAGAATCTGCTTGCAATGCAGGAGACCCTGGTTCGATACCTGGGTTGGGAAGATCCGCAGGAAAAAGGATAGGCTACCCACTCCAGTATTCTTGGGTTTCCCTTGTGGCTCAGCTGGTAAAGAATCCACCTGTAGTGTGGGAGACCTGGGTCCAATCCCTGGGTTGGGAAGATCCTTTGGGAAAGGAAAAGGCTACCCACTCCGGTATTCTGGCCTGGAGAATTCCATGGACTGTCCATGGGGTCACAGAGTCGGACATGACTGAGCAACTTTCACTTTCACTGGGTATCCTACTTACTTTAATTGATCGATTTCTAAAAAGGAGACTGACAGATCTCCCTTTCCTTAAAATTCTGCAATCCTATGAATATGGCTAGGAGATACCAGTGGTATGTCATTAATCCTATTCCTCAGTATTAACCACTATAATACGAATAATGAACGTATATAGCAAAGGAATATATAGTTCACATATTAAAAATGGAGAGCTGAGGATTAAATACAATAATCAGAACATTAGCTATGTAAAACAAAAGGCACTATCTGTTGCCCTTAAAAATTAGGTATTTTCTCTATATACTGTAAGGAAGAAACAAAGTACTAAGTATATTAACTCAGCAAGAAGTAAAAAATTCTTGGGTTTCTGAAATTTTGCCCAGTTTTTTAGTGTTTACCCTGTTTTATCTGTGTTCTTGAAAAAAGGATCTACAACCATCAAGTATTGTTAACTGATTTTAAAACAGCTTGGCCTTCTTGACTTTGGTCAACATTCTATCAAAAAGTAACTTACTGTAATAGATAAAATTATAATGTGCTTTAATGTATTTTTACTGAAATTAAATGATGGGAAATGAACTTTACAACATAAATATCTGAGTAGACGGTATATTACTACAGGACATACTCTCAGAAAATTTTAGAGAATTCACGTTAATTCTTTGATGAATGAAACAAAGCACATACCAAGTGTTTACCATCCTTTAGATTTGACCATCCTGTTCTAGGGAATATCATGAGTGGTCTTGAATTCCATTTGTTTTCCTTGACTACATAAAGATATAGCTTGCACAATTCTTAGCCCTTCATCCTGCTACTCCAGTGAGAAGCAATTCCATCTCCAGGCTATAGTAACTCATAGGCCTGCTGAAAGCTGGTTATAAATGTCCTAGAGACACAAAGTAACAATCCGTTTGTCATCTGAAATAATTAATACAAATCCTAACAATATAGCCTCTTCTAATGATGAGTATCAATAGAGGCAGGAGTAATCCACAAACAGAATAACCCACTTCTGAAACAATTCAGTCCTTTCCACTGTAACAGGCAACCGTTTCAGAAAGATTTTTGTGCTTACATGAAAATTAAAATTACTACTTTCAGTATCAACTACCTCTAGATTATTCTAAATTTCTGAATCAGAATCTAGCCAAATAATGTTATATTTTCAAATAAATTAATCAATTTAAATTAACTCCAATTCACTTTTAATCAATTGAAATTAACTCCAATTCAAAGGACAAATATAATTTACTGCACTATCAACATACACTCATTACTATAAAGCTGTCTAGTAAAACTATCCACCTGGTTCCTTTTCTTATTTAAAGTAATGTGGAGGCTTAATTGCCTGTCCATTGCTGAGTACCCAGAAAGAAGATATAAACCATTTTCAGGGGAAAACACGCATGCATTTATTTTTAAGAATTCCCAGTAAAGGGGGAAAAAAATTCAACATCTTTAAAAATGTGTTTATTTTTTAAAAAATCAGTTGTGTACAAAAGTGTTTCGTAGTTTTTAATTCTCAAGACAAATACCCAGCCCTCCACCCCCGGCCCACCCTGCTTCAATGGTCTTTCTGGTAACCCACCCATTATCCCCTTACAGGAAGTTAACGGCTCAGAATAGATCCTCCTATAGAGTTTATCACCACTAAGATTGTTTAGAATAGAGATCTAGAGAAGCTAACAAGCAGGATTCTTTCTCGGTGAGGTTAATGAGTATCCCTATAATGGCAGTAGACTTCCAGCAGACACCACAACAAAGCACCGTCAATTGCTGAAAGCTAAAAAATAGATATTATTTTCAATAGTATTCCATTTTCTATTGGAAAAGTCTTTAAATTACATTAAATAAGTCTCTTTCCCCCCAAAGAAACAGTCTAGCTTTTATTACGATGCCTGTAAAAAGTAGCTAACAGCAAGCACACAAGGATCATTTAACAGCACAGTGCAAATGATTTTTGAATCCATTCATCCCCAGGACCAACTGATAAACTGTGCCACTCTGATTATATATAGCAGCACTGAATATATACATATACATATATATTCAATGCCTGGTTGGAATAACCAAGCAAAAGGTGACACATTCACAACTTAACATTTAGGTGATGATCACAGGTTTATGAGGGTAGATCAGTCCAACAGAACAGTAACAACAAATGGGACAAGTGAGATACTGACATTTCCCTAGCCCTATGCCACAAGATTTTTGACCCATACTGCAACAGTGCAAATAGAACATGTGACATAGTATGCAGACAAGGCAGAAAAGTCATACTTTAGAAAAGGCTATTTATCAGTAAATATTTCAAGTTAACTTCTCCCCCAGTGATAGTAAACAGCTGATTTAAGCATTTATTTTTAACTAGTACTAAAAGAATGGAAATGCAAATTTTCAAAGTCAATGGTTTGTACAAGAAAAAAGTGATTCATACATTATTTTGTAAAAATCCATGAAATAGTTAACTGTAAACAGCTTCCTCTTTCCTATCCAAACACTGTTTCCATCTATGTACAAGAAAGTATACAAGGCTCCAACTGTCCCATGCCCAAATGTATCTCTAAAACAAAAACAAAAAAAAACAAAGCTTCTGTTTCCTGTGTTACTAACAAGGATTGTGGACACATTATTATACCCCTATTGCAGAGCTTTAAAAGCTCCAATCAGGCATACACTTAGAGCTAAGAATTGCTTTTCACACTGATAAACTTGTTAAGCAGCAGTAACACAACATGCTGCATTCTGTACTGCATAAATAAGCAATATGTACTTTATCTGCCAATTCTTTCTCATACTTTAAAATTATTTTGCATAGTTTTATGCACTATCAGCAATCACAAATGTGAAACACTTCCCCCCCCCACAAAAAACACAAAAAACCAGCTTTTCATTTCACAGAAAATGCTTCTCAAAAGCAAAATGGTCAGAATATAAACACACATACATATACTCGAATGCATTATGTGTTTATGTAAATCACAGCCACAATTCCAAACATTTGGGAGAGCCAGCATGGAGCATCTAATTTAGTACCAAGTTCATCAAATATTTATATACCTTACCGTATACTTATCTGGATCACAAACTGCTACTTATTCATTCAGTCTGTACTGAAATACTAACACAACTAATTATTTGTTCTTTTAAAAGTCAGACACACACTCAGGAAATAGACCTGATCATCACAGAAGACTATTTGAGTATCAGTGACTTGCAGCAAACTGTCTGCCCAGATGGGATAAAACTACACATAAATTTAACTATAATTTTTGAAGCCTTTACAACTAACAAATCACAAACCACTGAGAATTATAAAAGTAATTTCCAACAGGGTATACTTTCCCTAGACCTGCACTTTTACTGTTCTTTTTCTAAACATACATAAGACAAGAGAAAAAAGCAACTGCCTTTATTTTTATGTTTGGGGAAATAAATCTACCTGTAGAAAATAGGAGAAAATAGGAAAAAAACAAAAACCCCGTAAGAAGGCGATAGTGGGAAATGTACCAGAAAACAGATAATCACATTAAATGTAAATGAGGTAAATTTTTGAAATGAAGATCCATTATGGAGAACCCCTCATACCAAATATTGTAGTTTTCCATTTCCTGGGCACTGGGGATGCTGAACTGCAGTTAGATGAGTATACCCTAAGGGGCTAATGTGCATAAAAGTCATAGGCAAGTTACAGCTGCCGCCAAGAGCAAAGTATACAATGCTTGATCCTTAGTAACTTCTGAGTTCTCTCTCTCATTTGTCAAACCACAGGACAATTAAATATACCCTGATAATACAGGCAAATAGTAAACTGGGTAGAGGTGTTTGATATTTAAAATAATGCAAATATTACTAACATTACCAAGCCACCCTCCACTAAACAAAAAAAAAATTAATTCTAAACAACAATGGAACAAAAACTGTCCACATTTTCACACAATTCCAACCTTACCTCAAAATATAAAGAAAAGTACATGGTTTTAGCTATTTTAAAATAAATAAAGAAAATCTTGTTTCCTTTGGCATCTTTAGAAAGTAACTAAATTACAGTTAAAGAAGGTGATTGTATAAAGAAATTTATACTTAGGCAAACAAAGGGGAAAAAACAGCAACTTGTGTTTAGTATGCAATAAAATCAACTACAAGAGTTTTACTACTGATTAGGAAAGCCTTACAAGTTTCTGGAAGAACCTTCACATCTTAACATTACAATATATTTAATAATGGTTCTTTTTATTGCTTCTAAGATTATTGAGAAGTCAAATGAAATTATGCTGAATTTACTGTTCAAAACTATTTTCCAAACACTTAACCATTATAATTTAGGATAAATAACACTTGAAGAAAGCAAAAACCTTTTATAATATGACTTTCCATATACAGCCTTACTTTAATTCATTCAGATTTCATTACATTTTTGTTATTTTTGCATTGGTCCTGAATATTTAATAAGAACTGTGTTTCTATGTATAGAACTGCCTACACAAATCCATTTCACCCTTCATAAAATGTTCACATTAGTGTTAGAGCTTGCAAAACTAATAATTTTCAAACTTTAAACTTGGAGTGAAGTGTAACTTTAATACGTATAGAAAGTCTGACTATGTACAAGAGAAGGTAAAGTTTTCAATTCTCATATTATCAGAAACATCATAAAGAAAGCTAGATTTATAACACACTTCTATTCCTA
This sequence comes from Budorcas taxicolor, assembly GCF_023091745.1. Taxonomy (NCBI): domain Eukaryota; kingdom Metazoa; phylum Chordata; class Mammalia; order Artiodactyla; family Bovidae; genus Budorcas; species Budorcas taxicolor. The sequence continues at coordinate 59,313,385 of NC_068915.1, read as the reverse complement.
TGTGCATCTGAAGTATGTACAGTAAAACACCAACACAGCTTTCATGTGTTAATAGGGGGAAGTGCAAGCAATCTCTATAAAGCCAAAATCAGGCTAAAAAACCTGCAAACAGTTGATTTCATCCTTGCAAGTTCTCAAAGAAAAATTCCATCAGTTTAAAAATCAAAAGACGTTAAATTCACTGAAAAATTAAGCTGGGTTCTTTTCATTTAATCTGGGAATACTGCAACATCAAGTATTTACTGTTTTTACAAAAAAAAAAAAAAAAAGAAACAAAATTGGCAGCTCCATTTTTACAGTATTTATATAGGAAAGTTTTAAGAGTGGAGAATTGTGACAAAACATTCCAAATGGATGACCTAAAATGGAGCAAGGGATACTGTCCTTCAGCACATTTCCCCACCAAATATAAAGAAATTTAGTATTAGAATATTAGCTGTGTGTGGAAAGAGGGGAAAAACAGATATGTTGTCCCAGTCTGTTGACAAGGACAAAAAGGCTCTGACTAGGTCACCATCTTCATTTCTGGATAAATCTCATATTGAAGAATTCTCAAATGCTTAAAATGGTGGTCTTTTCAGCTACCCATCCTAAGAAGTCAAGTACAAGCATGCAAGTAAATTCACAGGCACAGAGGATCCATGTTAAAAACAGTTAAGGTAGCTGTGATGCAACACCAACAATTTGAATGGCCCTGACACACTCAAAATATTATCTTAATTATTCAACGAAATCCTGAAGCAAACTCTTGCTAGTCTTGGTATACTGCTAAACACTAAAGTAGCATGTTTTTTCCATGGTTTTTAGCTTAGCTCAAAAGAATTTTTACACTATTAAGTAAGAAAAAAATTAAAGTATTTCCCCTTTTTAAATTTACACAGACGTTTAATTAGCTTTATTTACAGAGCAGGGATTTTTTTCAGTCTCCAATGGTGCCTAGATAACATCATTAGGCAAGAATGCCAGTTTAAAAGAAATCTATGCAGAATCCTAAAAATAACAGATGTTGATGCTCCTCCAAGAAGGGGCAAGCTTGACTATATCAGCATCTCTCTTTATGTTTCAGTTACTCAGAAGCAATTCTGTTGCAGTCTCTACATCCCATGATTTTGAAGACAAGGCCACTATTACCGCATTCTGTAGAAAAGAAAAGGGGACAAAATAAAATCTCAAGGAAATATTTTTAAAATACTGTATCACTCACTGTCTTTATATTAAAGAAACCACACCTTGTTTTTTCATTTTTAAGTTACCCTGCACTTGTAGTGCATTAAAAACTCTAAAACCAATGGCTAGAGCTTCTTTGGTGGCTCAGAAGTAAAGAATCCGCCTGCCAATGCAGAAGACACAGGTTTGATTCCTGGTCGGGGAAGATCCCACATGCAGTGAAGCAACTGAGCCCACATGCCACCATTACTGAACCTGCGCTCTACAACCCAGGAGTCACAACGACATGTGCCGCAACAAGAGAAGCCATCACAATAAGCAGCCCGCATGCCACAACTAGGGAGAGGCCCCAGTTAGCCATAACTAGAGCAAAAGCCCAAGCAACAGTGGAGACCCAGCACAGCCAAAAATAAGCAAATAAAATTATTTTTTAAAAGAAAAAATCAATGACTGGAACCAGCCAAAGTTAAAAAAAAAAATCACTAGTTTTAATAACAAAGTTTGCTTATCAAAATTAGATTTAGAGTACCACTGAACCACTTTTGTCAGCCAAGGATTTGCAACAATAATTTAACAAATAAATAAAAATCAACATGCCTGTATGTACTTACCCTATCAAAGCCCATAGCACATAGGTTTTCTATTTTTTTGGTGTACTCTGGACTAGAAACTGGTGCTCCAGCATACACATGTGCCCAAAGTCGAGCTGTCTGTTTGAACATTTCAGGATTTTGTTTGTACTATATGGAGGAAAAATTGTTTGATATGACAATGCAGTTATAGTATTCAAAACAGGAACTCATCTCTTAACTGCCTAAAAACCTGATTTTTCTAAATAAATATAGATTAGATTTTTTAAATGTGACTGATTCACTTTCCATAGCAAACTATGTCACTGAAGAAAAGACTGTTTAACGTGAACTTGTAATTCACAAGTTGCACTGATGAAAGAAAAACAAAGATATAATATTTATCAACTTTAATCTCCAATTTCGACAAAGTAGTAGAAAACTAACAATAAACGGAGTTATTAGAGATGCCTCTAATCATCGTGCAGCGGGAAACATTACACAGATAAACAGAATTACTAGCTTCAAAAATTAAGTGGACAGTAACTAATAAATGTGACCAATTTTTGTATTAATCACAGCTTGGGCTAGAATACAAACAGAGTTGGCTGTTTTGTTAAGAGTTGTATTACTATAGTGATTTAAGGAAACCCCATGTGCAGTCCTAACTTAAGCACATGTTTTAAGATGATTATGAACTCACGACAGAGCACTTTTTAAAATGTAAGATTCTTCATATGCATTGGAAGAGGTAAATTTATTCTCAAGTATTCTGAGAATACCATTACTTAATAAAGCAAATTATAAATTTAAAATATTAAATTCACTTTACTATTTCTTAAGATGTTTTATACACATTGCATATTTCTATACATTAAAATAATAAATCTAGTTTCTACCATTATTAACAAGGAAATAAGTGAGAAGACCCAACAGAGTCAAAAGAAAACTGAGTCCAATCTCAAGAGGCTCAGAACTCAACAGGAAATCAAAGCTGAGGCCCAAGCCACGCTTGTATCGAAACTGAAATCAATAGGACATATATAACATGTTAAACCATAATTCTAAGCACTCTACGGCAAAGAGTAGGACATATTAACAAGAATATACATAAAATAAGGAGTGAACAGTTTTTCAAAGGAAAGGAAGAAGTTTGCAAGAGGAAAAGTTTTCTTAGGCAGGAGGCATGACAGACTGGGTGAAATGACATGTAGGAATGATCATCTCGAATAGCATGAGTTTGAGCAACAGTAAGAATTTAGAACTGTGGTGTTGGAGAAGACTCTTGAGAGTCCCTTGGACTGCAAGGAGATCCAACCAGTCCATCCTAAAGGAGATCAGTCCTGGGATTTCTTTGGAAGGAATGATGCTAAAGCTGAAACTCCAATACTTTGGTCACCTGATGCAAAGAGCTGACTCTTTGGAAAAGACCCTGATCCTAGGAAAGACTGAGGGCAGGAGAAGGGGACAACAGAGGATGAGATGGTTGGATGGCATCATCGACTCGATGGACATGGGTTTGGGTGGACTCCGGGAGTTACTGATGGACAGGGAGGCCTGGCATGCTGCTGTTCATGGGGTCGCGAAGAGTCGGACATGACTGAGCGACTGAACTGAACTGAAGAATTTAGGAGATAGTTCAAATCATGGAGGAACTTTTCAAACTAAATAATTTGGATTTACCAAGCAGGTGACAGCAGAGGTATTAACAGGTTTTTAATAGTAAAATGAAACAGGATTTGAACTTTATAAAGCTAACTGCTATCAGTGTAGAAGGTAAAGAGAAGAGGCTGAGGTAGGAAATTCCATCAGAGCAGTCAAGTGAGAATTTTTAAATATGTGAACTAAAGCAGTTAGAGAAGTATTATGACAGAGATATTGAGATATGAGAGAAAAGGAGACACAGAGAAGTACTCCGTATCTGTGACTTGGATATATAAACAAGTTGTCTATAGAAGGATGGACAGGTTCACAGGGTTTAAGAGTCTGCCTGCAGTTATGGGAATGTTGTACTAAGGTACCCATGGGATATTCATACAGAGCTCTCTGGTTCCTAACAGGTTTTTGGGTTTAGGAGAAAGGTCAAGCCTGACTATTGTTATCAACATACAGGTGACAACATCAGCGTGGATATGATCATCCAAGTGAGAGTATAAAATAGAAAGTAAAAGAAAGGATGTAGTAAGAACTGAGGAAGTGTATTTAAAAGGGAGGAGAGGGAATTCCCTGGCAGCTCAATGATTAGGACTCCACATTTCCACTGCAGGGGCGAGGGTTCCATTCCTGGTTGGGGAGCTAAGATTTTAGAGGGCGGGCAACATGGCCAAAAAAAAAGGGGGCGAGGGAGTAATGGTAGGAACTAAGAGGGAACAACCACAACTACAAAGATAGGAAGAGAAGTCAAGAGATGAAAAAAACTTCTGGGTTTAAAAAAAAAACCCCTACAAGGCTCAATAAATCCTAATGGTTTAGAGTAGGAGCTGGCAACCTTTCTTAGAATTATTCAGGCTTTCAGACCATGTGGTCCCTGTCATAATTATTCAATTCTGCCACCTTCTGCTGTAAACAAATGGGGGTGTTCCAATAAAACGTTATTTACACACCAGTCTGGTTGTAATTTGCTAACCTCTGCCTTGGAAATCAAAGATCAGAACTGAAAAATATTTATTCCATTTGGCAACTACAAGGTCCTAGATAACTTTCACCATGCCACTTCAGTGCCACAGCTGGAGCTGATTAACAGTATCATCAGGGAAAGATCATCACTGAATTAAAAGACAAATGGACACACACATGAAGTAAACTGTTAATCATAGAATCAAGACAGTAGGCAGATAAATGGGTGTTCACTGTGTAATTCTTAAAAACGGCACAATATATTAGGAAAAAGCAACTGACTGTACTGGGTTTATTTAATACACCCAATTAAACTACCATGTTAAAAAAAACCACTAAATTAGGTTTTCCCTATTATATGTAATATAATAATCTCACAGCAAGAAAGGAAACCATTTCCAGATTTAGTTTCAATAGACATATGCTTATGTCCTAACATTGCAAACCACGAGGTAAGGAAGTCTTTCAAAAGGAACCATCTTACCTGATTCGCCACCACTGCATCTTGTGGGTCGTCCGGTTCTGCAGCTGCCAGCAGAGCTTGTAATGACAACAATACCGTGCGCAGAGTCATCGCTGCCGCCCTAAAATTCAAAACCGGAAGATACCCCAGTTGAAAACAGTTTGTATGACAAAGCAGATGTTTTCTGAATAAATATGGAAACTACTGGAGCTAAAAAAGACTTTTATCTCAATCATATAATTAAGTCTTAGAAATGTATAATTATATATCTGCCTACCATACATATATATTTTTAAAAACAATATATATATAATATACAAATATATATATTTTAAAACAAGTAAATCTTTCCATTTCTTAAGATAACTCAAATTGCCTTAGCTTCCCCCCTGCCCCCATTACTGTTGCCAATATTCTGGTCAGCTTTATCTACTGACTTAACTTTCTATCCATTTCTCTAGATATAAACTTAAAGGGACAAAGTAACATGTGAAACTTCCTTTCTGTGTAACTCTAAAAACAAGATACCATCAAGCAAATATCCTTTACTTTCAAGAAAGTATAAAATTACTTGGAGGGCATTATGCTTAAGTGATATGTCATACACAAAAAATATAATAACATTTAAATGTGTAATCTAAAAAATAAAACAAACTAGTGCCTATAACAAAAAAGTAAACACTAGTGGTTAGCAGTGGGAGAGAGGAGAAGGGAGGGGCAATATACGAGTAGGGATGTGATAGGGTTAGTTATTCAGTTGTGTCTGACTCTTTGTGACCCCATAAACTATGGCCCAGTAGGCTCCTCTGCCCATGGAATTCTCCAGGCAAGAATACTGGAATTAGTAGTCATACCCTTCTGCAGGGTATCTTCCTGACCCCAGGATTAAACCTGGGTCTCCTGCACTGCACAATACTTGATCATCTGAGCCACCAGGGAAGCCCAGGGATGTAAGAAGTACAAATTATTAAGTATAAAATAAGCTGCATGGATATATCGTACAACAAATTCCACGGACAGAGGAGCCTGGCAGGCTAAAGTCCATGGGGTTGCAAAGCATTGGGCACAACTAAGCACTCAACAGTAACATAGCCAATCTTTTATAACTACAAATGGAATACAACCTTTAAAACTTGAAAATCACTATACTGTACACCAGTAACTTAGCAACTACAATAAAAAATTTTAAATGAAGAATGAAGGAAAATAAATCATAACATTCTGAAAAAAGAAAGCATTTTGCTTAATAATCATGCTTCTAAATGTTTATAAAGCAAATATTTATCTAGGAAATGCTGCCTACCTAACTAGTAAGGATTCTGAGCATTTCTGTTAAAAAATTATTCGACCAGTTACTATAAAAATATTTATGAATACAACAGTGAAATAACATAATAGTGAACTATTTTAAATGTAGATTATTAAACAACATGTCCATTTTCACACGTTCAGTTCAATTGCTCAGTCGTGTCCGACTCTTTGAGACCCCATGAATCGCAGCACGCCAGGCCTCCCTGTCCATCACCAATTCCCAGAGTCTACCCAAATCCATGTCCATCGAGTCGGTGATGCCATCCAGCCATCTCATCCTCTGTCGTCCCCTTCTCCTCCTGCCCTGAATCCTTCCCAGCATTAGGGTCTTTTCCAATGAGTCAACTCTTTGCATGAGGTGGCCTAAGTATTGGAGTTTCAGCTTCAACATCAGTCCTCCCAAAGAACACCCAGGACTGATCTCCTTTAGGATGGACTGGTTGGATCTCCTTGCAGTCCAAGGGACTCTCAAGAGTCTTCTCCAACACCACAGTTCAAAAGCATCAATTCTTTGGCGCTCAGCTTTCTTCATAGTCCAACTCTCACATCCATACATGACTACTGGAAAAACCACTGCCTTGACTAGATGGACTTTGTTGGCAAAGTAATGTCTCTGCTTTTCAATATGCTATTTAGGTTGGTCATAACTTTCCTTCCAAGGAGTAAGCGTCTTTTTTTTTTGGAGTAAGCATCTTTTAATTTCATGGCTGCAATCACCATCTGCAGTGATTTTGGAGCCCCCAAAAATAAAGTTTGACACAGATAATTCCAAACCAGTCTTTTTCAACTGGGTTCCCCATTTTAATAAGAGAAGAGAGAAAATTAAGTATTGTCTCAATTTCCCTAAGAATGGTTATCTAAATAGTACCATCTCATGCTTAGGAAAGTTAATTTATTATCAGCAACAAATTTCTTGATGAACTGTGTCTCATACAGTTTCTTCAAACAGTAGCGTCAGTATCACCTGGGAACTTGTAAGAAATGAAAATTCTTAGCCTCATCCCAGATCTACTGAATAAGAACCTCTTGGGTGGTTTAACAGATATTCCAAGTGATTCTGATGTAAGTTAATTTCTGAGAAATACTGCTCCAGTGCATACAACTTAAAGCTAATTGAGAAAGGCTGTTCTAAACTGAAATAAAATCAGTGTCACAAACATAGGACTATATTTTATCTATTAGAGAAAAATTATAATACAAATATTTTTTTATTTTTTTTACAAATAATTTTTTATCTAAATGCTGTTGGAACTGTCATTTATATTAAACTCCATAAAATGCAAATTAATCTGTAGTGATAGCAGATAACTGGTTGCTGGGAGATGGGGGAGCAGGAAGTCTGGAAGAAGCAATTACAAAGGAACCCACTAGAAAACTCTGGAGTATGTTGACTGTGTTCACTATCTTGATTTGTGACAGTTTCATGGATGTATATGTGTCTAAACTTATCAAACTGTATATTTTTAATGTGTGTAATTTAAGGTCAATTAAACTTCAATAAAGTTTTTAAAAGTTGTGTTTTAAAAACCCCTACCTTGCCTTGTATCCTATATAAAAACAGAGAACTATGCTCAGTATCTTGTAATGATCTACAATGGAAAAGAATCAGAAAAAGAATATGTATGTACAACTGAATCACTTCACATGTGAAACTAACAACATGTTAACCATTCTTCAATTTTTGAAAAATCAGAAAAAAAAAAGAAAAAAATCAGTTCAAAATGGATCAAAGTCCTAAACCTAAAACTATTTTTGGCTACTGTGCCTGGCTGGGGATCAAACCCCACAGCCTGCAGTAAAAACAGTGAGTTCTGACTAGTGGACTGCCAGGGAATTCCCAAGACTAAAACTTCTTATAAAACTCTTCTAAGGTGAAACTAGGGTGAAAGCTCCATGACAGTGCAGCATGCCATGACTTCCAGCATATCAAAGGACAGGCAGAAGCACAGTTAACAGAGTAAAAAATAGAAAAATCGGCCCACAACTGTATCAAAATTAAGAACTCCTATGTAAAGAAAAAAAAGTTTTAATATAAATCTTCCTATGCAGTGAGTATAATCAATAGTGAAAGGCAACTCACACAATGGGGAGAAAATATTTACAAAATCACACATCTGACAAGGGAATTATATACAAGAACTATATATACAACTATGTAAGAATTATATATATGTATATATAAGAACTCCTACAACTTGTTAACAACAAAAAAAATAAACTTCACAGACTACCTTATACCCATTTGGCTGGCTTTATTAAAAAATAGAAAATAACATTTGTTGGCAAGGATGTGGAGCAATTGGAATCCTGTACACTGTTGGTGGGAATGCAAAGGGACAGTTTGTTCTGAAAACTGAAGGAAAATCTAGAGTTGTAACTGGGTTTAATTCTTAACAATCTCGATGAGAAAAGTCTTAAGTTTCCTGTATGCTTGAAAACTTTCATAATAAATGTTGGAGAGGTATTCATAAACCATTAAGAATTAATTGGTTTAAAAAGAAATTTAAATGCTAAGTTCTTAAAAGTTGAACACAAACTCAATGTAAACAACAATTTTTTCAAAATTAGTTGTAATACAAATAACATTAAAACAAAACTTATTCTTCTGGCCCTAAATACAATAGAAACTACAACATCTTTGATGGTATAAAGATATGTGTACATTTTTTGACTGCTCTACATGAAATTTTGAATCTAAACTTGGTAATGTGAAAAAAAAAGACAACTAAACATACAATCTTCAGTTTTCATTTATTTTTCTTTTCACAAAGTACTGATTAAATTCATACTACTAAAACTAAATAAATAAATTCATACTACTGATAACTTCAAGATTTTTAGCATACAATTTATAACATTAGCATAAATCTATTAAAAACAAATCCTAACAGCCAAGAAGGAGTATGAAATTTCAAAATCTGTTAGCTAATTTTAATCAGCGGATATGAGTGAGCTGAAACTCCAATACTTTGGTCACCTGATGCAAAGAACTGATTCACTGCAAAAGACCAGATGCTGGGAAAGATTGAAGGCAGAAGTAGGGGACGACAGAGGATGAGATGATTGAATGGCATCACTGACTCGATGGACATGAGTTTGAGCAAGCTTTGGGAATTGGTGATGGACAGGGAAGCCTGGTGTGCTGCAGTCCATGGGGTCGAAAAGAGTCAGACACACTGAGCAAATGAACTGATGACTGATGACTGAGTACTTTATAAACTATCTTCAGTAAATTAACTTTGCTCAGATCTCAAACTTGAATAAGCACAGTTAATATGGCTACTTAAATATTCATTTATATGGACTGCCGCTGCTGCTGCTGCTAAGACGCTTCAGTCCTGTCCGACTCTGTGTGACCCCCATAGACGACAGCCTACCAGGCTCCCCTGTCCCTGGGATTCTCCAGGCAGAACACTGGAGTGGGTTGGTATTTCCTTCTCCAATGCATGAAAGTGAAAAGTGAAAGTGAAGTCGCTCAGTCGTGGCGACTTGTCCCGACCTCATGGACTACAGCCTACCAGGCTCCTCCATCCATGGGATTTTCCAGGCAAGAGTACTGGAGTGGGTTGCCATTGCCTTCTTCATCATATGGACTAGGTGGGGCCTTTAATATGTACAATAAAAAGCACTGAATTGTTTGTATTATAGACTAACTTGTCTGTCAAGGATCTTTCAGAAGACCATCAATAAATAATCTATTTTCATTCAAACACTGAATGCCACCTAAAGAGCATCTACTTAAAGAGAATGGCAGTTTTTTTTGTTATAATTTTTTGTTAAGGTATACTAAGAGTAAACTGCCGGACAGCTAGATGAATTTTTATATATGTATATATTCATAGCAATCACCATCTAGATAAAAATATAGAGTACTTCCAGCACTCAAAAAGCCTCCCTCTTGACCCTCTTATTCACAACCCTTACCTATTCCCAATGCTGTCATAGTTTCTATCACCCAAAATTAGTTTTGACTCATCTTGAATTTCATAAAATGAAATCAGAGAGTATGTACTTCTTTGTGTCTAGCTTTTGTCACTGAACATGTCTATGAGAATCATTCATGTTATTGTGTCAACATGAACATGACTTTTTTTTCTTACTGCTATGTAGTGTTTCGGTGTACAATTAATCCATTATATAGCCATTCTCTTGCTTATAGACATTAGGGTTACTTGCAGTTTGAATAAATCTGCTATGAAATTCTTGAACAAGTCTTCTGGTGGCCATATGCACTCATTTCTCTCAGATTTCTCTGACATATAATACTGAGGAGTAGAACTGTTATGCCATATTGAAGGTATATGCTTTGGCAGGAACAGCTGGTTGAGTGTCTGAAACACATTATTACCAGCAACGCCTGAGGACCATTTACAAGTTGTGTAGTGGCATCATGGGCTTCTTTGGTGGCTCAGTCCATCAAGAATCCACCTGCAATGCAGGAGATCGTCTGCAGCACAGGAGACCTGGGTTCGATCCCTGGGTCTGGAAGTTCCTCTGGAGGAAATGGTAATTCACTCCAGTATTCTTGCCTGGAAAATCCCATGGACAGAGAAGCCAGGTGGACTAGAGAGTCCATGGGCTTGCAAAGAGTTAGATGTGACTTAGTGACTAAACCGCCACCACTACAGTGGTATCTACGTATGATTTTAATTTGCAATTCCCTGATGACTAATGGTGCTGAGCACAACTTATCAACCATCCAAATGTTCTCTGCCTGTTCATGTCTTTTGAAAGAGCAGTATCAATGAGTGCTATTTTTACGTGTTGTCATTTTCTTCCCCAGTAAACAGACACCTTTAGTCATAAGAGGTGTCAGGGGAAAAACATTAGAAAATAGTTTGCATGTAGGGTTATGTTATGAAGTAAAGAAATAAACCATACTAACATATAAGCCATCAAATATTAAAGGTAAATCACCATCCACATGTACTAATAAAAGATTTAGATTAACAACCTGTTTTCCAACATAATGATTCCAAATTAGCCTAAAAATTGATGTTTACAAATACACTGAAGGTCTATTACCTCAACAAAGCTGGTGGGCCAGGGGGAGGGCCAGTAAACCCATGGATATCCAATCTCAACTATTTTATCTGATGTCTCTGATACCTTTTATTATTTGAACGATATAGATATGAAAAAAAAAAAAAAACAAATTCAGCTATATGATCCGCCTCAGAAAACGAAAATAGCTGACAATAGTGATCTGATACAAAAATCCAAGTTTTCTGTCTCTATATACACCATAATCTTTCAACTATTTATAGGAAGGTAATCAGAAGTGGTAGTACTGCTGGCTAACTCAGCAAAAAGAGAAGACAGTGAAAAATTTTAGTGTGGAGTTTTGTTTTCAGAGAGGCAGAGGTTTTATTTTGTCTGCTAAGAATAGCCTGACTGAAGTTAAAAGCAGAGGGACAGGCTACTGCAATCATCCAGGCAAGAGGCAATGCAACTTGGACCAGGGTAGTAGTAACAGACTACCAATAAAACGCTGTTGGTTTCAATAATAGGATTCGCCGATGGAGTATTAGGGTACCAAAGAAAGAAAGAAGCATCACGGTGAGGTCTGGCCTTAGCAACTCTAAGGATGTTGCTGCCAAAACTTAAGATGGAGCAGAAATAAGTTTGGGGTTGGGGAAATATTACCAACAGTTTAGTTTCAACATGTTTTAAGTTTGAGATGTCTATTACATAGTCAACTATAGGTGCTATGCCTGGAGTTCAGAAAAGATAAATTTGTGAGTTGCTAGTATATAAAAGCTGAAGTTATGAAATCAGATGAACTCACCAAGAAAGTGAGTATAGATGGAAAGAAGCAGAGGCCATGACTTAGCCCTGAGGTATTATCATGTGCAAAAGCTCAGGAGATTAGGGAGGAACTAGCTAAGTTTCAGAGTGAGAAAAGGAAGGGGAAAAAAGAAGAAATGATGTCCTGGCAACCAACTGAAAAAAATGACAATGTCTCTAACACTGCAAATTTTCATTAATATCACTGAACAATAAGAGCTACAAGGGACCTTTGAGATGACTTTAAAGATAAAAACATGGAGGCATAGAAATTCAACAAATTATAAAGTCACAAATCAAAAGAATCACAGAAAATAGTTAGGTCTGTTCCATAATGTTCAACGTTTAAGAGTATGGAAACACAGATCAAGGAATTGGATCTCAAGAGATGATCTACTGAGGAAGAGGCTTTACTCAGATGTGCTATCAGAATGGAAAAACAAAACCAGGAACTCTTGTCTGTTCATCCAGTTTCTAAATATACCAACTGACCCATGTGCTAAATGTTGTCATTCCTGTTCTATCTTATTCAGCTTCCATTCTTTCCCTTTCTTGACAAATCAAACACATAACTTGTTTTCTTCCACTCCAATGACTTTTTATCTCTTGTCTGAATTTTTCAATCTGTATTTCCAGGCTTTACTCAAAGAGAAACACATAAAACAACTCATGTAAGCTTCTCAATAGCCCTATGGAATAGATAGTAACCTCATTTTTTTTTTTCAGATAAGGAAATAAAGGCATAAAGACCAGGTTTACTTAAGACCACACAAGTAAGTAAATGGCAGAGCCACAATTTTAACCTAATGGTTAACACAATGCTGCTAGGAAATCAGACAAAGTATGTGAAAGCACTGTACAAATGAAGACACCACCTATAGAGGCGGTGCTTCATAGAATCTTAGAACCTTAATCGTGTTCAATTAGCACAACTTCTAACATTTTGGTGCCTACACTCCACCCAAGTCAGAGCTGATTACTTCAATACTTCAGTTTTGTCTCTCATAAAAATCTTCCAAAGATAGCAAAAGATTAAAATTACCAAAACAACAAACAAAATCCAAGACTTTTCAAGATGTCAGGTTAGCATCTGACATTTCCTAATAAATCACTATTTAAATACAGATTCCAATTTCAATTATAACATATTTTCTCTAATGTACTTGAGAGATTTCATCAAGTTTTAAAATTCCTTCCCAAATAAGAGAAAGTATAATATGCTTATGCTTTGAGGCCAAGTACATATTCAACACTCTAAGAGACTTAGAATCATATGAGGCTTGAACATGAATTCAAAATCTCTTACCATTGATCTTTCAGGATATCCAAACAAATAGCCCCTGTGACGGAACTAATATTAGGATGCCATATTTTAGTGATAAACCGGACCTAGAATATAAAGCACATTTGAGTTTTTAAGTAACAGGAAAAAAAACCAACCATATAATTTAAGTAAAACTTCAAAAAAAAGAAATCCTCAAGTTTGTTTTTTTTTAAAAAGCCCATACTTAACATTACATCATTTTGCCCAGGTCAAGGGATAGGTGTAGAAGACAAAGCATTCAGTAAGTTGAATGCTGTCAATGACGTACATTCTTTTTAATAAATGCTCAAAGAAACCCACCAATTAACTATAACTAAAGGTGTTTATAATTTACCTAGCATAGTGTCAGATGTTATAAGAAATTTAACATGAATTAAGATCTATTTCGGTAGTACATAAAGTCAATATAGATAGCAAATGATGATTTTTTTTTAGTGTGACAAAGGGTATAGAATAGGTTTGAAGGAAAAAGCAAAATCAATACATGAAAACAGATGTAGTAAGTGATGGCAAGATTGCTTCTGATTTTTCTGTAGTATTTTTTCCTCAAATACTTTAGAAAAATGTAATACTTAAAGGTCTACTATTATTTGCCAGGCATTGAGGCTTCTAAGAAATTTATTCAATATCAAATAACTAGCTAGCAATAGAAAATACAAACTCACACAATCTAATCTCAGATTCTAAATGTACCTGTTTGTCTTAGCATGAAAGAGCAAGAAATTAACAAGTGCAAATGCTAACTCTGAAATGAAATTAGGTTCATCAGCTCTTACTTATAAGCTTCTGGAGGAGGAATAGGAGAAGATGAAGGAGGGTTTTATCTGACATGTATATGATAGTCACCTAAGTCAAAATTCTTTAACACTTAACAGATTACTACAAGCCAAACTAAAAGTACCTTGCAACAATTAATTCATCAATGTATGCTCCAATCTAAGCTATAAATAGAAAGTAGCTAAAATATTTATGTTTCTGCTTCTCGTGATTTGTCTATGCTGCTGCTGCTAAATCACTTCAGTTGTGTCCGAATCTGTGCAACCCCACAGACAGCAGCCCACCAGGCTCCTCTGTCCACAGGATTCTCCAGGCAAGAATACTGGAGCGGGTTGCCACTTCCTTCTCCAATGCATATATGCATGCTAACTCGCTTCAATCATGTCCGACTCTGTGCGACCCCATGGACAGCAGCCCACCAGGTTCCTCTGTCCACAGGATTCTCCAGGCAAGAGTACTGGTGGGTTGCCATTTCCTTCTCCAATGCATATATGCATGCTAACTCGCTTCAATCGTGTCCGACTCCGTGCGACCCCATGGACAGCAGCCCACCAGGCTCCTCTGTCCACAGGATCCTCCAGGCAAGAGTACTGGTGGGTTGCCATTTCCTTCTCCTTGTCTATGCTATCTGTCCCTAATTCCCCACAAACTCACTAACATATTTACCATCTGAAAAAGCACTTTAAGTCACCAATGACTTCAAAATACCTAAAACTAATGGAGACTTTCCACTCCTAGTTCTTTCATAATTCTTAAAAAATTACACTTACTGCTTTCACTGATACCTACTTCTTTCCATCCACAGAACACCATTTCCTTAAAGGAGACTATCATTATGCTCCTGGCTTACTCAACAGTTTACTGACTTTACTGTTTTCAGTTTTGTTCCCTCTAATCCATTTTCTACAGTGAAACCAGAGAGCTCTTTAAAACAAACCAGATTCATGACACCACTCACTTAAGGCCCCTTAAGGACTTCTCATTTCCTTTATGTAAGCCCACACTCTTAAACTGGCTCTAGCCTACCTTTCAAACCTCACTATCACCCCACATTCAAAGCAAGTACTCAATAAATCCTATTTGCCTCAGGGCCTTCATACATTTCTTCCAATAACACACCTTAATATCCTCTTCTGGCTAACTCACACTGATTCTCCAAGTTTCAACTTCCATAACCACTCTCCCCGACCTGATCCCATAGCATCCTGCACTTTTCTTTTTCACAGTACTGATCACACTTCTATAATCTCTTCCACATTTGCCTAGCCTTCCTTAAAATGCATGGTGTCTCTTTGCTTAGTAGAGTACTCCAAGCATCTGAAGTGCCTCAGACTGAATAAATATACAATTAAAATTAACATTACAACAAACTTGTTATTAAAAGGCTAAACATTATCCTTCTCAAATATAGTGAAGATCAAATAAGACAGGCATATAGGGCTCATGTACAAAAAACATTTCTGGTAACAGATATAACCATGATATTCACATCGTAATTTTTACCATTTGAGTTCAAAGCTTTACAATGATATAACAGTAAGCCACAATTTCAGTGACACAAGGATAGCAAAGCATTTTGACTTTTAATATTTTCAACAAGATTAGAAAAAAAAGAAAATTTCTTCTCCTTTTTGGCCACACCCACAAGGCATGGAGGATCTTAGTTCCCCTAACCAGGGAACAAACCTGTGCCCCAGGCAGTGGGAGCTCGGAGTCTTAAGCACTGGGCCACCAGGGAAACCCCGAGGAAAACAATTTTAAACACTGACTACTGAAGATGTCAAAAGGTTTATGATTTAGGCTGATGATCTAAGGATGTGTGGATTGTGTACTGCTGTTTAAAGAAGCTTCAGTACACGATTCTCAGTAGACTCTACATGAAAACTAATATGCATATTATTATTAATATGTGAAATTATTAAACTTTATTTCTTTGTACTACAATCTACAATTAGGAACAAGTAACTCTGAATTTGGAGATAATAATAAAGAGAATAATTTTCAAAGTCACTCCATTATCTACTAGTACAGATATAACTGTCCTGTAAGTAGTTCTTTGTGTGGTCTTCCACACATTTTTTTTTTAATTGGAGGATAATTGCTTTACAATGTTGTGTTGATTTATGCTATACAACAACGTGAATCAGCCATAAGTATACACATATCCTTTCCCTCTTGACTCATCCTCCCTCCCACCCCACCCATCCTTCTAGGTCTTTACAGAGCACCAGGCAGAGCTCCCTGTGTCTGCAGCCACAAAATTAAAAGACTCTTGTTCCTTGGAAGAAAAGCTATGACAAACCTAGACATCGTATTAAAAAGCAACGACGTTATTTTTCTGACAAAGAAATCAAAGCTATGGCTTTTCCAGTAGTCACGTAGGAACGTGACAGCTGGACCATGTGCTGAAGGCTAAGCGCTGAAGAACTGATTGATGGCTTTGAATTGTGGTGCTAGAGAAGACTTTCAAGAGTGCCATGGACAGTAAGGAGATCAAACCAGTCAATCCTAAAGGACATTAATCCTGAATATTCATTCAAAGAACTGATGCTGAAGCTCCAAAACTTTGGCCATCTGATGCAAAGAGCCTGATGCTGGGAAAGATTGAGGGCAGGAGGAGAAGAGGGCAACAGAAGATGGTTGGATGGTATCACCAACTCAATGGGCATGAGTCTGAGCAAACTCCAGGAGACAGTGAAGGACACGGAAGCGTGACATGGTACAGTCCATGGGGCTGCAAAGTCTGACATGAATGAAGGACTGAACAACAACAAAAACAATAGTACTAAAATACTTATACAAGTAACAAGTCAAGCTTCCTTATTTTTACAAATGAAACCAATAATAGCACCATCTGGGTAACTTGACAAAAATCATGAATTCTGAGGAGCTCTTAAAGAATTCAGAAACAAAAATCTTAATACCATGTACATAGTGTGGCCAGACTGAAGTGAAGGAAGGGGACTATTCTTCACTCTCTATATTAGTGCACCGTCATCAGTAATCTTATCTCCTCCTACAGGATGTATCCTATTATTTTTACACTCTTTAATTCAACAAAAATTTCACCTTCTACCTCACGGCAGATATGAACTCTATTTCCATCAGGAATTTCCAGTTTCAAGCTTGGAACTCATGGAAGTTACAATATTAAACCTGCTTTAACTAACTTGTACAAAAGAAAGTGCTATTTTAAATATGCATATGCAGAAGAGAAGACTCACTAAAGGTTATTATCATTGGTATTTAAACTCATTTCACATGTAAGAGTATATTTGTAACACCAAGGATAAAGAAGAAAATTCACAATCCAATCTCCAACAATCAGCTGGACAAATCACTGAGCTAGTTTTCCTAATTTATTGAGTTTTTCATTAATAGAGTGTATATTACAATTTACTTTTAAGTATGCATTGAATCAAATTCCTTCTACACTATATTCAGCTGACTCAAAGATTTATCTTCTCTGTCCAGAAGTAAACCTTCTGCTCTTGAGGTCAATAGTTTATTGCAAAAAAAAATGAGCAGAAAATTCTCTGTGACCATGTTAAAATAAATCAATGTAAGCTTTCAATCTGGTGCAACTTCAGCTGCACAGCATTGAGAATTTAACAGTTAAACTTCAATACTTTAATCTCATAAAGTTTAAAATTAAATCTGAGGGGCTTGCTTGGTGGTGCAGAGGATAAGAATCTACCTACTAATGCAGTGCACACAGGTTCAATCCCTGGTCCAGGAAGATTCCACATGCCTGGAGCAAATAAGCCCACAAGCAGCAGCTACCAAGAGCCACACGCTAAACCTACTGAGCTTGTGTGCCACAACTACTGAAGCCTGAGCTCCACAAGAGACGCCACCACAGTGAGAAGGCCCCTGTCACCAACTAGCGAAAGGCCTTGCAAAGCAACAAAGACCCAGCACAACCAAAAATCAATTATTCTTTAAAAAGACTTCTGGAGAACAGTTTGGCAAGCATCCAAGGCACATAAGATGATTATTAAAAAAAAAAAATGAAACCTGAGGCTACATATTAAACATATGTGAACATAATTATGCAAGAAATTTACACAATTATTCCCCACTCTTTCCATTATATTTACCAAGCAGTAAAAATTCAAGTTTAATATAGGAAATATCCAAAACGTATTTATCATACATTAATTAGCATTTACTGCAAAAGCTTAATACCATAAATTAGAGGAGGACCATATTTAAAATGATTCTAAATTCCAACTACAACTAACTGGTTGAAGTAAAAGGAAAGCAAATTTGGGCTGACTGAAGGAAGACTTTTCTAAATCTTGAGGCTCAATATGGAATGACTGGAATTAAGACAGTAGTGGCCTGAAAAGCAACATGAGCTATCAACAATAGCAAAAACATCAGACAGACCTCAGTTCTTATGTTTTTAGTCTATTTTTCTAACTTTTCTAAAACTGGTGGAAAGAGGAAGGGTTAAAATAGTGATTTCAAAGATTAAATGAAATAATGTATCAAGTGCCTAAAACAGAGCTAGGACTATGACATCACCCTGGATTTATATTTATACACTATACATGGACATCACCAGATGGTCAATACCAAAATCAGATTGATTATATTCTTTGCAGTCAAAGATGGAGAAGCTCTACACAGTTAGCAAAAACAATTCCTGGAGCTGAATGTGGCTCAGATCATGAGCTTCTTATTGCAAAATTCAGATTTAAATTGAAGAACACAGGGAAGCCACTAGGCCATTCAGGTATGATCTAAATCAAATCTCTTATGGTTACACACTGGAAGTGACAAATAGATTCAAGAAATAAGATCTGTAGACAGAAGGCCTGAAGAACTATGGACAGAAGTTTGTAATACTGCTCAGGAGGCAGTGACTAAAACCATCCCAAAGAAAAAAGGGAGGCAAAAAAACAAAATAGTTGTCTGAGGAGGCCTTACAAATAGCTGAGAAAAGAAGAGAAGTGAAAGGCAAAGGAGAAAGAGAAAGACATACTCAACTGAATGCAGAGTTTCAGAGACTGGCAAAAAGAGATTCTTAACTGAACAATGCAAAGAAATATATGAAACAGAATGGGAAAGACTAGAGATCCCTTCAAGAAACTTAAGAGATACCAAGGGAACATTTCATGCAAATATAGGCACAATAACAAAGGACAAAAATGACAAGGACCTAACAAGCAGAAGAGATTAAAAAAAAGGTGGCAAGAATCACAGGACTATACAAAAAAGGTCTTAATGACCTAGATAAACACTATGGTCACTCACCTATAGCCAGATATCCTGGAGTGTGAAGTCAATTGGGCCTTAGGAAGAGTTACTACAAACAAAGCTACTGGAGGTAATGAAATTCCAGCTGAACTATTTCAAATGTGAAAAGATGATGCTATTAAAAGTGCTGCACTCAATATACCAGCAAATTTGGAAAACTCAGCAATGGCCAGCGGACTGGAAAAGATCAATTTTCATTTCAATCCCAAAGAAAGGCAATGCCAAAGAATGTTCAAACTACTGTACAACTAGACTCCTTTCACATGCTAGCAAGGTAATTCTCAAAATCCTTCAAGCTAAGCTTCAACAGTACATGAACTGAGAACTTCCAGATGCACAAGGTAGATTTAGAAAAGGCAGAGTAACTGGAGATCAAATTGCCAGCATCTGTTGGATCATCACAGAGAAAGGGAATTCCAGAAAAACACCTATCTCTGCTTAACTGACAATGCTAAAGCCTTTGACTTTGTGGATCACAACAAACTGTGGAAAATTCTTAAAGACATGGGAATATCAGACCACATTACCTGCCTCCCGAGAAACCTGTATGCAGCTCAAGCAGCAGCAGAACCGCACATGGAATAATGGACTGGTTCAAAATTGGGAAAGGAGTTTGTCAAGGCTTTAGATTGCCACCCTGCTTATTTAACTTTCATGCAAAGCACATCATGCAAAATGCCGGACTTGATGAATCAAGCTGGAATCAAGATTGCCAGAAGAAATATCAACAACCTCAGATACGCAGATAATTCGACTCTACTGGCAGAAAGCAAAAAGGAACTAAAGAGCGTCTTAATGAGGGTGAAAGAGGAGAGTGAGAAAGCTGGCTTAAAACTCACCATTCAGAAAACTAAGATCATGGCATCTGGTCCCATCACTTGATGTAAACAGATGTGGAAAGAGGGGAAATAGTGGCAGATTTTATCTTTGTGAGCTCCAAAATCACTGCAGATGTTGACTGCAGCCATGAAATTGAAAGATTCTTGCTCCTTGGAAGAAAAGCTAGGACAAGCCTAGACAGAGTATCAAAAAGCAGAGAGAATACTTTGCCAATAAAGGTCCATATCCATATAGTCAAAGCTATGGTTTTTCCAGTAATCATGCACGGATGTGAGAGTTGTACCATAAAGAAGGCTGAGTGCTAAAGAATCAATGTTTTTGAATTGTGGTGCTGGAGAAGACTCTTCAGAGTCCCCTGGACAGCACGGAGAACAAACCCGTTAATCCTAAAGGAAACCCAACACTGAATATGCATCAGGACTGATGCTGAAGCTGAAGCTCCAATATTTGGCCACCTGATGGAAAGAACTGACTCATGGAAAAGACCCTGACACTCAGGAAGATTGAGGGCAGGAGAAGAGGACAGCAGAGGATGAGATAGTTGGAGGGCATCATCAACTCAATTGACCTGAATTTGAGCAAACTCCAAACTCTAGGAGATAGTGAAGGACAGGGAAGCCTGGCATGCTGCAGTCCACGGGGTTGCAAAGAGTCAGACACAACTTAGCGACTGAATGAAAACAGAGGGAAATAAACACTTTTATTGAGACAATAATCCATCCTCATTTAAAACGCACAACTTCTTGGTGGTAAGTATATTCAGAGTTGTACAACCGCCACCAAAATATAATTTTTGACCATTTCAACACCTCAAAAAGAATTATGTAACCACCAGGAGTCACTCCCCATTCCTTCATACTCCTCCAGCCATAAGCAACCAACAAATTACCTTTTTTCTCTATGATTTTCCTCTTCTAATGTTCATGTAAACAACATTATACAATGTGTGGCTTTTTATGCCTGGCTTTTTCATTTAGGATGATGTTTTCCAAGTTCATCTATTTTATAGAACATATCAGCACGTTCATCATTATAAACAGAAGTGGTAAATACACCACATTTAATTTTTCCATTAAGTTGACGGACATTTAGAGAGCTTCCACTTTTTGGCAGTTACGAATTAGTGCTGGTATGAACACTTGTGTACAAGTTGTTGTATCGACACATTTTCATTTCTATTGAGTAGATATCTAGAATTGCTATGTGTTGTATCAAAGGAAAGGTTAGCACTCCCCTTGATTAAGATAGAAGAGACTCTAGAGCCTGACAACACGCATATGGTTAAGGCACTGCCACTTACCTCATTGCATCTAACCATCATGTTTTCCGGTAAAAAATAATGCTCGCTAATATTTACAGCATGCTGTTCTAAGTACTGTATTTTACTGAACCACA
This sequence comes from Budorcas taxicolor, assembly GCF_023091745.1. NCBI lineage: Eukaryota > Metazoa > Chordata > Mammalia > Artiodactyla > Bovidae > Budorcas > Budorcas taxicolor. Next base: position 59,291,871 of record NC_068915.1, on the reverse strand, counting down.
GGTACCATCAACTACTCAATACACCATTATTTTATATACCATGAGAAAGAAAAAAACTGGGCCAATTAAACTATCTCATCCACTAAAAGATATACCCTGATTTGAGAAATATTAAAAATGTGAAAAAAAAGTTTCATAGCATAATTGAGATACAATTTTTTTAATGGACTACTCCTTCGAAAGGATTTTACAAATGAAGAAACACCTTAGACAACTTGCCTAAGATCAAAGTCTGTCAAACGCTGTAAGATCTGAACTATGGATGATTATTCTTGTTCTTCGCAGGTCCACATTCACTGTTTCAGAGATTCGGCCCTTACCCCTTTCTCATTAGCGTCAAGGAAGTAGAGCACGGTGGGCCTTACAAATCAAGTTTCTATTGGACCTCTAACCCTCAGTTCCCTCATTCATTAAGACTATCTTAGGAAGGCATATAAAATTCTTAGCACAATGCAAGTGACATCTTAATAGTAAAAATATAGTGGGTGTTTTTTTTTTTAACTTAATAGTAAAAATACAGTGTTTGAAAGCAGTCTCTCTTGAGATCTTTTCTTTCTTCCCTCATTTCCATTAGAAAAATTATTGTTTAGGCTTGGAGGTCATCCTTATCTCAAAACATTTAAAAATCTTTTCTTAAATTTATAGTATTCTACAATTAATAGAAACTAAAGAGAATACTACTTATTTTAATGATAATATTGACAATCAAGATTACCTAGTTAGAGGGTAACTAAGATGAGGATGAATATTATGTCACAGATATAAAATGAAAGTTTAATAGTGGTCACCTCTAAGTGGTCATACTGAAAAGATATGATGTTCTTTTTAAAGAAATACATCACCATTCAAATTTCTACAGCAAATACAAACTATAACAGCAGGGGGGAAAAAAAATCAACCAGGCTTGAAAGGTAGGAACAACCAAAATGCCCATCAATGGATAAATAAAATGCAGTGTTTATGGAATACTATTAAGACTTAAAAAAGAAAGAAGTTCCAATACAAATTATTACATAGATGAGCCTTAACGACATTAAGTTAAGTGAAATAAACCAGGTATAAAAGAATACAAACTGAGTGATTCCATTTAAATGAGGTACCTAGAGTAGACCAAAATTCATAAAGTATAACTGGTTACCAGCATGAGGAAACAGGGAGTTGTTATTTAGTAGATGAAAAAAGGTTCTGAAGATGGATGGTAGTGATAGATGCAAAACAAACGGAATCTGCTTAATGCCACTAAACTGTGCATGTACAATTGGTTAAGGTAGCAAGTTTTATGTTTACTTACCACAATCTAAAAACTCAATCAGGTTTATCAGAAAATAGATGAACATAAATAACAGAGAATCAGGCACCTCACAATGGTAGGTGACACTTTACCCTGGAACTTCCATTACCCTGTCTATTCTTAAACAGGGGACAACCAGTAGGTTGAGTGAATGAATTCTGGAAAGACTAATATATGCTCAAGGGACACTGTACTTTTAGGAATCAGAGAAAATACAAAGGTGTATTAAGACATGGTCTTTGACTTCAGGAACACAAAAGCTAGTAAAAGATACATATCCCCAAATAATACAATACATTAATTCATACTGTAACTGTGTTAGCCCTATATAAGTTATATAAAATGCTATTGAGAGTAAAGGGAGAAACATTTTGACAGGCACAGCTAAATGGAGAAAGTAATACTTTACCCAGACCTCAAAAGAAAACTAGCATTGTCAATGACAGGGATAATGATTCAAGTGAAAATGACAGGAAAGTGTGAAAGAATAAGCATTATACGAACAGCAAATAATCTAGGTTGGAAAATGAAACCGATTTTGTGGGTCAAAGTGGAAAAGACCACAGAGGCACGTTATAGGAGATTTTAAATGCCCATCACTATAAAGAGTTTAGACTATTAACAAGGAAAGAGAAGAAACGAAACATGATCAAAAATTCACTTTAGGAAGATTTACAGTACAGCACTACAAAGAATGAACAGTAGCGGCAAAAATGAAATGGGGATTAAGTAACAGGCAAAACAGGGGAAGTAACAAGGCTGAAAGCCTAAACTAAAATGGTGAGGACAGTAAAAGGAAAGACGGAAAGGAAGCAGTTCAGTCAAAATGTAAGTTTAGGTTAGTTCCACTTGTTATACACAATCCTAGGTTATTCTGTTTCCTCTTTAACATTTATCACTATTGCAGTGATTTGTTCATTTTTTTCATCCCACTAGAACATGAGCTCTATGACAGCAAGGACAGTAAAAGCTTTATTTACTGCTATACTGGCACAAAGCATTCAAATAAATGCTGAATAAATCCAGAATACACTATTCCCTTAAAAAAATACACACACACACACACACACACACATATATATATTTCTTTGAGGCAAATAAAAATGTTTACGATTTTCTAAATTTGGGACACTGCAAGTTTTTCCAGACCTAGAATTTAAGGCACTGTCAGATATAGATCTTGTTCCTGTCTAAATACATTACTAGCTGCCTCTAAGTAAGCTTGCTTTTCATTCTAATTCCAGAAGCAAACTGTTTGCCATTACCTGAAACCTTGTCCACACCAAACTTACAAAGCAAACACACACACACACAAAATCTGTAATTTTAATAAATACTAAAGTATGTATTAATTAAATGAACCAAGAAATATAGTTCATGCATAAAAATGGGCTTACAATACCTTAGGGGGATTAAATGGATATGTTTCTGGTATTTTAATCTCTAGTTGATATCTTCCTCCTAAAAAATGGGGAAAACAGAAAGTTAAGAATGTCGCTTGCCTCAAATATGTGAAGCCAAATACAGTGATAGAACTTTTCAAAACATATACTATTTTATATTCAATTACAACAGATTCACTTTAAAGTTGAAACCCAAAAAGGAAACAGACAAAATATTACTAGTTTTTAATTTAAAAGTCACTTAAAGCATACAGAATACCCATTTTATACAACTGATATTAGCTTATCAGTGAATAATCAGACTAGAGATGGATGAATACATTAAATCTATAGACAATCCAACGCCAAAGACTTCACTGGAACAATTATGGAGTACAGGTTCTATTTGCTTTTGCTTCCTTTAGTCCACACTGATAAAAGCTGCTAAATAAGACAAAAAAATGGAAAGAAAAAAGGAAAGAAGATAGGGAAGTATAAACGCACAGAAGGTACAGAGAATAAAGATACACAGATTATGCCATAAACTGAAAAAATCTATATCAAGCTGGTTCTCTCAAATGTGAAACTGTCCCAAACTTTTATTTGGGACATAAAATGCCAATGCTTTTTGTTAAAATTTAAAAATCAAAATTCAACAATAAGACAAGAGGTAGGCAAAAAGACAAAAACCTACTCTCTTCCTCTAAATAGGTATATAAAATGCAAAACTTCACAAAAAGACTGTTCTAACCAGTAATATATACACAGTAGGCAACATACTGGTATGAAGTTATCTTGAGCAACTAGCAGCTAACAGGGTATTTTTTTAAAAAAGTTTATCTAGCTTTCCATACTAAGATATTAAAAGGGAGGATAACTGCCCCTCAGGAAACTCTGAAGTGGGGGAGTCTTGCACTGGACTTCAGACTGGATTTGAGTCCAAACTCTAAAGTAACTTCTAATTCTAAAATTTTATGTTCCATTAACATAGAGTATTTACCATTCCAAAATACAACAAACAAAACTGTGCCAGTGAAATAGTTATATATAAAACTACGTCTTGAATTTGCTTCAAAATAATCAAGCAAATTAGATCAAAGACTGGCCATGAATTGATAGTTATTAATGCTGGCTGATGAGTACATGGAAGTTTCATTATACTATTTGCCTTGTGTATGTATCTGAAATTTTCCCTAATAAAAAGTAACAAAATACAAATAGTAACTGTGCACTAGGAACACTATCGATTTCAAAATTCTACACACTCAATCCTCAGTATATCCTTCACTTCTTTCACTGTTAGGAATAAATGAATGCGGATCCGAGAATGAAAAGAGTAATTCACTTGGTACCACTTTCTTCGCCCCTTTTTGGTTCCAATTCTTCTTTTCTTGCTTATTCTTTTTAATAGACTCTCAGACTGACTGGTATACAAGTAGAACTAGATGCCTGAAGCACAGAGCACGTGACAGCAGTGAAACAGGAAGTAAAGAAGCCAAAAAGAAACAAAAGAAAAAGAGCCAAGAGAAGAGGATCTCAGGAAATTTTTGTGTATACAGAGATAACTTTATGTTCAGAGTTATAAATGTTAGCTTCAAATGTAGGTATAATAAATTTGGCCTGAGTAATATGTACAGTCTTTTTTCCTCCTATGAACTTTACTTTTTTCCATTAAATTTCAAATTACTGTCTCTATAACCTTTCATATAAGGTTCTTCCTTCTTGAATGTCCAAAACAATCTCTTAGGAGCAGTATGAGAGCCCTGAAATACTACAGAAATAATGCTGGACCCTGCTGCTGCTGCTAAGCCGCTTCAGTCGTGTCCGACTCTGTGCGACCCCATAGACGGCAGCCCACCAGGCTCCCCTGTCCCTGGGATTCTCCAGGCAAGAACACTGGAGTGGGTTGCCATTTCCTTCTCCAATGCCATGAAAGTGAGAAGTGAAAGTGAAGCCACTCAGTCGTGTCCGACTCTTAGCGACCCCATGGACTGCAGCCCACCAGGCTCCTCCGTCTGTGGGATTTTCCGGACCCTAGAGTCCCCCAAATCCTATTTCTACTCCATATGCTGTTAGTATGCTCTGTCTTGCATTATTTGACAACTTCAATATATAATCAATACAGCATTAACCGCAACATTATTTGATGTGTATCAGAACAACACAACTAAGAAGGCTTTATAATATTCAATAACTACATTACTATCGTAACAGCTTTCACTATAAAATATTTACTTCTTGAACAACAGCTTTTAATATTAAACATCTATAATCTTTAAATTTAACTTAGTCCAAAGGGAAGCTGGGGTAGCAGTGAGATTTTTTTTTTAAAACATCAAGAATGACTCCGTAAATTTAAAACAGCTCTTAGGGAGAAAGGCTCAAGAACTGAATTGTTCCTTTGCCACTGAGCCATTAAGGCAAAAGAAGAAAACTGAGGTAACATATACAATAACATGGTCATTTTAACTCAATCTGATTACTTTCTACACTATATAAAATAGCTGCCTGATTTCTTAATGATGGCTATTAACAATTTAACTTTCCCATGTAAACTTTTGCCTTAGCTATTGAGATTAAAAAAAAAAAAAAAAAACCCTCAAAATTTATCAACAGCCCTGAGATACACATTATCAAAATATTTTATTCCATTCATGTTGCAAAAAAAAGTATCTAAGCTAATGCCCTCAAATGATGCTTTTCTTAAACAAAATGAACTTCTCTTCAATAGTTTTATGAGAATATAATTTAAATTAATCTATTTCAAATACATATCCAAGAAGCATATTAAAACTAAAGTTATAAAACATTAATGTCTCAGTGGCAGCAGCAGAAGAAATAAGCACTTAAAAATGATCAAGCTTGTTTCTAACTGATGAATATGGTATAGTTATAACTTAATCATCCTGCAAGTAAGTATGTATTGTCCAATTTTTAAAAACTTCATGTACCTTTATTAAGAGTTGCTAAGAAGGGAACAAACTCTCTGTCTAGTTCAGGAGCTCTCTTGTTTATAAATATCAATTTACTGGAAGAGCTGCAGTGTGATAATGCCCTACTATCTTTTAAAAACACATCTAAACAACCTAAAAAAAACTAACTCAAGAATATTTATAATGTATGCCTTCAGAAGAAGCTAGTATATCATAAATAACATATGCTACTAAGGACGAACTTGATTTTTGCAAGATAACTCAAGATCTCTTCTCCAACTAACAACTGTCAAAAGGACTTCAAGAATAGTCATTCATGAAAGAATCCAGATGAGGCCTGGCATATAGGAGGTACTATAAAAAATTAAGTAAGTCTAGAAATGGCTCATATGAACTATAAAACAAAAAATAAAATTTTATCATTTCAGATTTGGTAGAATGTGCTAAGGATATTTTAGGGCCTTTAAAAATTCAAATGAAAACAGAAAAATAGTCTAGGACACTTAATTCTTCTGAAAAACTTAAAGTTATTGTTCATTACAGAATTATAGAACCACTACATTCAAAAGAGACATCATTGCCACTTCCAACAATCAATCAATCCTGTTTTATTCAAGAGCAGAAAGAGACTAGAAAAAAAGGCTTTAGAGTCAAAGGCTATTAGAGACTCAAATCCCAGCTGTGCAGCTTAGATGACTTAAACAGTTACTTAACTTTCTTGAGCTTAAGTTTCTTCATCTGTGAAACAGTGATAACCGTACTTACCTCATAAGATATGTTTTAAGGACTGAATGAGAAAAGACACATAAACCTCAAAATAAGAACTCAATAAATGCTACTACAAACAATATTACATGACTTCTATCAAATATGTGAATGCCTATTATATGCAAGAATCTTGGCTATACCATATAAACTCAAATATATAATAATATTCACTACTGAAGATCTGCCTAATGAGTGAATAAAAAGCTTACAAAGCTTCTTTCTCTATCTTACCACCCCAATTCCATGGTCTAAAGTATAAAGACTTAGTATGTCAACAGAGTTCAGGAAAGCTGCCTCCTTTCTTTTCTATATGCCTTGAAATGATCACTTAAAGCTTTCCTGAATAAAGAAAATTAAATATTTGGAATACAGCCTGTATAAAGTCATATGAGTGAATTACACGCTAAATGACAAACAGGGAAGAGGGACTTTGCTTTAAAAAATAAACATAAGTCAGAAATTTAAGACCAAGTTTGTTACAGATACCATATGAAGGGTAACTGAGAGTTCGTGTAAGTTAAATGTTTAACATGCTAGTTGTAAATTTAATTTTACACTGTTAAATTCTAACATAATATTACCTGTAGCTAAGCTCTACTAAATCTGTTTTGGGAAAAGAAAAAAGTTAGCTAAAATTCAGTAAGAAAAATCAGTCTAGATAAGTATCTAAATTTATTATTTAAAAACTGCTGTATATATCCTTAAGCCAAATGAAGTTACCTTCCACATAGCTTATAAATGCTTAAGATTATTCTGATTTAGTGTTTCAGATAAGTTCTAATACGCACAATATTTTGATACAGAAAAAAGTACTTGCCTTCATATGGTGTGTCTGGAGGTCCTGCTATTTCTCCTCTTAATTCTGTAAAATTCTCATCTACAAGATCTACTTTAATTTGATTTTTGCTCGTCTTAAAAATAAACAGAAAATAAATGTTAGTTATATCAGCAAGGAAAAAAACCTATTTTTATTAAAGTATTACCTATAAAAATTTTTTGAAACCCGTTCTTTCATAAGCTTATCTACTCTAGTAAAAATAATATTCTGTAATTTTCAAGAATGTAATGAGCCAATCTGAAGAATACTTAAAACAAAAACACTAACAAAATTTAACTTCAATGTTTTTAACGACATTACGCCATTTTGAATAATAGTACAATGTCCTGTTGACTTTATTATAGGACTGTTTAGAGAAAACTAGCTAACACCTATTTTATACCTGCCAAATTCATGTGTATTAGATCCAAAGTGATAATTCTATTCGTCTATAGACGAACACTGCCATTTGATACCCTGGGCTACATGGGTTAGAGATAAACAGAAAATTCAGGGTCATTATAACTCATTTAGGCTATACACTCTCATTTAAATTTCTAGATGCATAGGTTAACTGAAAATATTACACCATCAAGCAGGATGATGAAAGCCATGTCTAGTTAATCCCTTTCCAAACAATTTCCTGAAGCCTAAATGCCCACTAGAATCTTCCAATGCCTTCCTCAATCTGTTTTTTTGCTTAGTTTACTTCAATGGCAATTACTTACTTTTCAAAACAGATTTTTGTATTATATTTATCTACATCTACTATATTTTGTACATTTCTCAAAGTACTGTCGTATCAATCTTATCACTTCAATCTCTCAATGATCTTTAACAATCCATTCTCATAGAGAATAATGATTGTGATTCAGAAAACCCTCCAGGGGGATTCACTTCAGTGGTCACATGTACTTGCTTGCAAATGGGCTCTATACTTAGATTTTGTAACCTTCACTAGTATCTGACTGGTCTATTCACCTAACACAACAATCCTCCCCTTTTCTCAATTTTTAAAACCATAATTCCTCAAAATACAGGTTTTGTTTTCATTTTTTGGTTAGGATTTAAATATTTATCTACATTTAATTATTTTGTGGGGCTTCCCATATGGTAAAGAATCCACCTGCCAAGCAGGAGACTCGAGTTCAGTCCCTGGGTTGGGAAGAGTCCCTGGAGAAGGAAACAGCAACCCACTCCAGTATTCTTGCCTGGGAAATCTCATGGACAGAGGAGTCTGACGGGCTACAATCCCTGGGGTCGCTAAGAGTCAGGTACAACTTAGCAACTAAACAACAACTTACTTTGTACTTTACACTTTATACCTAAGTGACACATGTACTCTTACAAAAGACAGCCCCATAAGATTTCAAAAGAAAATTTTTGCTTTTGAACATACCTCTTAATCTTGCTTACTAGATGGAAAAATGTAAGATTATTTTAAAGTCCTTAACTGCCACCATCCCAAAAGAAGATACCATCATTTTCACTTTTTCTAAACAATTTAGTATCGAATGTTAAGTACAGAAAAAATATAACTTTAAAACCCAAATTTTAAAGATTTTATGTGACTTTTATCTTATTTTTAATAAGAATATAGGATTAAAAATCTTAGTTTATGCATTTTAACTAAAATTAGATTCACAACCATTTCTGCATTTGAGATTAAAGTATTTCATATTTTTCTGAAGATAATTTTACCCCCAAATTAGATTTAATTATAAATATGCATAATAGGGAACTTCTTCCTATGCCCTAAAAAAAAAAAGTCATTATCATCTTTAATATCTGCAGAAGAGGATGAAATGTACAACTTTAGTAATGGTAAAATACTTTGTTGAGTAAGCACAGGAATGAAGAATGTTAAAATGAAAATCAGTGGTATTAGATGTTCACTAACCAATTTAAGAAGCCAAAAGTGTAACTTACAGAATCTATTTTTCTCCCCTAAGACTTCTAAGGAAAACAAAAGAGTAAATGGATCTTGCAAATCATGAATGCTTTCAAAGTTCTCTATAGCACCCCACAATATCTGCTTCCCCCAAAGAAGTAAATAACCTTAAAACCGCAGGATACTAAAGGACACTATTACACTAAAGTTTAGGGGAGGGTAGAAAGCAGTAACAAATTAGAAAGTTGCCCTGCAAATTGCCCCAATTGTCTGATCAGTAAAATGCTAAAGAATTATTAATTGTCATAGCTCTGTCCTTATTTCTGTCCTCATTTCCCCCCAAATTATAACTCAGAGAAAAATGGGTCTTATTTTTTTCACTCCAGGGAAAGAAAACTTTGTGTATAAAAATTTACTACAAAAGCTTAAGAAAATACATCACCATGATGAATCCCATTATAAAGAAGTATTCTGTTCTAGAGTCGGTTTTTCTGGAAAGTTAAAGATGAAGATTTTTCACAGCTTAATTTTTATATCATGCCAATTATTCTTTATTACATTCATACTCTAATGCAAACATCCAGTATTTCACAATCCAAAACTCCAAGACCACTGCCCACACAAACTAACTTAAAATCCCACTTTAAGACTCAGAACTATATGGGAGAAAGAAAATAGCAAAATGACAGACAATATTTTTAAAAATCATAGCTTTTGGATCAGACAGAAAGGAGTTAATTTCCAGTTCTGCCAGTTACTTATGATGCTAACTCAGGTAAGTCACTTACCATCTAACTCTCAATTTTATTATAAAATGAGAATATACTTCAGAATTAAATGAAAATTTCCTGGATAGAAGTAGCACACATACCCTTCCCCTAAAAATATTAATTACAAAAACCTTTGATTTCAAGCCCTGTATTATAAAATTTATTTCACAGGCCTGTTTTCAAACTAAGAATGGAAACTGTAATTTCTAAAAATAAAATTACGTGTTTCTAAATTTTAATGACCAAAACAACCAGAGAGGCTGAGGCTTTTGGATAAAACCTTAAAGAATGCTGCTATCATTATACATTTTCTCTGAGGACAGCTGGAAGGTGCTTTACTATACTTTCTTCTCCTAACTCATCTAAACATACAATGGAGCCTCTAGTTGTCTTGATTTTTCTGACATTTCCTTGTGGCTCCAATACATTTCCAACACATAGAAGGAAAAGAGATGAAAAGAAGCCACAGCTCCTAATAAACAATTTTTAAATAAACTATTTTATTGATATAACATGCATGAAGTATGCAAAACAGTACATAATACTGAAGTTAATCTGATGTATGAACGAACATTACTGATAATAAGCAACAGTGCAGAATTTAAAGCAATTCTGGTAGATTCTCAAAACCAAGTCTCTTGACGAACTGACATCAAAATCACAAAATTCTTTCAAATACTTCCTGGGATCTACTACATATTATATCTTAAATGTCAGTGAAACAACTAAGTAACAAAAACAAGCTCTTGCCCACTTGGAGCTTACATTCTCCTGTGAAAAACTAAAAATTGAAATATTTTATCACAAAAGCACAAAGTATAAAGCTACTTTTGTTTAACCTGTTTAAAACTCATTAGCTACCTGACTCTGCGCAAGTTAAATAACCACTCTGTACCTCAGTTTCATCCTCAGTCAACTGCAGATCATAATAGGACCTACCATATACAGTCATGGGGGAATTTAATGAATACAGTACTAATAATGCCAACAAAACAGTAAACACTTAAATGTACAGTAGTCACTTAACACTGCAATATGTTGACTTTTGATGATGATGCTGGAGCAGAAAACTTTGAAACTGTACTTTAAAGGGATAATTTATCACATTAGCCTCTCTTCTATTTATTCTGAGGGAAGTTTTCTAAAATACAATTTAAATCCAAATTCCAGATAAGCAAATATAATTCTAAATGACCCCTGAAGTTACTGATAATTCTCATATGCTATTTAAAAAAGTTAGTTTGTTCCCTAGACAAATCACAATTACCAAATTCAGGAACACTGCTTATTACTATCATGTAAATAAATGTAAAATTCAATGCTTCCTTATTTGTTGGAAATGAGGCTTAAAAGATTTAACAGTTGCCATTATTTTCTCATAATTTAATATAAATAACTTATGTTTTCCCTACTGTTCCAGGGCTCAAGAAAAAAGATTTCTACCTTCTAAGCAAACCTGAAGCTTAGGACATGTCATATTTCCAAAGCAGGGCTGATATGAAAACTGAGAGACTAGAAAAACTAAGAAACTAAGAAAAATGGGAAATTGAGGCCATGGGGATGCATTAGCGGTACTTACAAAAAACAAATTCTAGACCAGGGCTGTCCAACAGAAATAGAACATAAACCACAAATGTGGTTTTTCCAGTTTTTTTCAGTGACTGTATATTTTTAAATTGAGGTATATAGTTGGTTTACAATGTTGTGCTAGCTTCTGGTATACAGCAAAATCATCCAGCTATAGATATATATTCTTTTTCATATTCTGTCCCATTGTGGCTTATTACAGGATATTTAACATAGTTATTACCTGTGTTAAATGGTAGGACCTTGTTTTATCTTTTTATATGCAGCAGCTTGTATCTACTAATCCCAAACTCCCAATTTATCCACCCCCAATTTTGATAACTGTAAGTTTGTACACTATGTCTGTAAGTCTGTTTTTATTTTGTAAATAAGTTCATTTGCTTTTTTTTTCTGGCCATGCCATGCATGTTGTGGGATCTTAGTTTCCCAATCAGGGACTGAACTTGGGTCTCCTCAACGAAAGCATAGAGTCCTAACCACTTGACCACTAGGGAATTCATTATTTGTAACTTTTTTTTTAGGTCCCACCTGTAAGTGGTATCAAATGATATTTCTCTGACTTCATTTAGTATGATTATCTCTAGGCCTATCCATGTTGCTGCAAATGGCACTGTTTCTTTTAATGGCTGAGTAGTATTCCATCGTGTGTGTATGTACACATATATGTGTCTCACATCTCTTTTATCCATTCATCTGTTGATGGACATCAAGGGCACTTACAGGTCTTGCCTACTGTAAATACTGGGTTGGCTAAAAAGTTCCTTCAGTTTTTAAGTAAAAATAAAAGACATTTTTCATCTTCACCAAGAACTTTATTGAACGCATTCACCATTTTGTTTCACTACCTTCCGCCATATTTCAGGCACCTTCATAATACCATCTTCCCAAAACTTTTTATCTTTTTGAACAAAAACTTCCAGGTGCTTTTTACAGTCTCAGGGAACTGTAACATTTATTAAGAGAATTTTGTAAAGACCAAAATAAATGGAGATCGGAAGGTGAAAGGTCTGGTGAAAATAACAGTTGAATCAGAACTTTCTAGCCAAGCTGTAACAGTCTTTGCCTGGTCAACAAAGAAACAGACAGTCTTGAGTTAGTCTGATGAAAGATTATGCATTTTCTGTTAACTAATTTCAGACACTTCTGTGGGGTGCTGGTTTCAGTTGGTCTCAATGGGAGAAGTACATGTTGGAATTAATCATTTGGTTTTCCAGAAGGAGCTTATAATAGAAGACTCCCTTTCCAATCCTACCATATACATCACCTTTGGATGAAGACTAGCCTTTAATGTGGTTGCTGGTGGTTCATTTCACCTGCCCCACAATCTATTTATGCTTCACATTATTGTACTGTATCCCCTTTTCACTACCCATCACAATTTGTTTCAAAAACAGAATGTTTTCCTCACAAGTAGAAAACTGCACGTGGAAATATGGTCAAGAAATTTTTTTTTGCCTACCTTATGCTATACCCCAAACCAAAGTGATTAATACCATAACCAAGCTGTTGCTAATGATTTTTAATGCTTGATTTGGGTATTTTGAATATACTGGCTATCTCCAGCCTGGCATAATGTTGGTTATTCTCAATTAATACCTTGATTTGATTGCTATCAACTTCAACTGCTCTACCTGACCACTGAGCATTGGCCAGCAAGAAATCTCCAGCCAGAATCTTCACAAGCCACTTTTGACACATTTGATTAGTCACAGCACCTTCTCCATACACTGAACAAATCTTTTTTTCTTTCAGTTGCATTTTTACCTTTCTTGAAATAATAAAGCACAATATATTGAAAATGTTACTTTTTTCTTCCATCTTCAATATTAAAATGGCTACACAAAAATTCACCAATTTTGATTTTTTTTAAATGCACACTGATATGACAACTGTCACAATACAATCTAAAATGTTTCAAATTAAAGACAACTAAGCGCTACTAAAGCCGTCTAAGCGCTACTAAAGCCGTCTTACACAAAACCGAATCAAATTTCTGGCCAACCCAACAGTGCTGTTACAAACACTGGAGTGCATGGATCTTTTTGTACGATAGTTCTGTCTGGATACATGCCCAGGAATGGAATCACTAGATCATATGGCATCTCCATTTTCAATTTTTTAAGGAACCTCCATACTGTTTTCCATTGTGGCTGCATCAATTCACATTCGCACTAGTCATATAAGGGAGGGTTCCTTTTTCTCCACACCCTCTCCTACAAATTTGTAATTTGTAGATTTTTAAATGATGGCCAGTTCTAACTGGTGTGAGGTTATACTTCAGTGTAGTTTTGGTTCGTATTTCTCTTAATAATTAACAATGCTGACCATTCCATGTGCCCACTGGTAATCTGTATGTTTTCTTTAGAGAAATGGCTACTTTAGGTTTTCTATCCATTTTTCAAAATTGGGTTTTTGTTGTTGTTGTTGTTAGTGAGCTGTTTGTATATTTTGGAAATTAAGCCCTTGTCAGCTCCATCATTTGCAAATATTTCCTCGTAGTCCATAGGTGGTTTTTTTGCTTTCTTTATGGTTTTCTTTGCTATGTAACCTTATAAATTTGATCAGTTCCCACTTGTTTATTCTTGCTCTTATTTCTTTTGCCTTTGGGAGACGTCACCTAAGAAAACACTGATATGATTTATGTCAGAGAATGTTTTACCGATGTTCTCTTCTAGTTTTATAGTATTGTGTCTTATATTTAAGTCTTAAAGCCATTTTGAGTTTATTTTTATGTATGGTATGAGAGTGTTCCATAAACCATTTTTAAATTTTGTAGTAATCACATTAACAAGAGTAAGAGTAAACAGGAGAAATTAACTTTAATATTTACTTCCAACATATTAAAAATTATCACTTTAACATGTCATTAAAATTTCGGAGACATTTCACATTTTATACTACTAAGTCTTCAAGATCCAGCGTCTAATTTACAATTACAAAACATTTCGATTTGGAACGGCCACACTTCAAGTGTTCCAAAGCCACAGGTGACAGGCAGATTGACAGAAACAGGAAGTAAAATATTGGTTTCTGGGGAAGGACGGGGAAATGAGAAGAACCTATTAATGGGTAACGATTGTTTTGGGGGTGATGAGAATGTTCTGGAATTAGATACTGGTAATAGTTGCACAACCCTGTGAATATACTAAAAATCACTGAATTATTCAAAAGAGTAGTTTGTTTTTTTTTAATTTGAAGGAAAAATTGTCACACATAGCTAGTGGGTGCAGTATTGGACAGTGCAGCTCCAGAGAACCAGGAAGTAGTAGCCTCTCCAATTACAACAACAGCGTGCCATTAAAATTTTACTTTCTGGACTGTTGTCATCACACTTGACACAATCTAGATGCAGAATAATTAAGGTTCTGAACCTACTAGTTTCATGAATATTTACTGAGTACCCACTATCTGCAAAGCAAATAGGTACTGGTGGTAAAAGCATTAACAGCAATGTTCTCTAACATAACCTAAAGCCATAAACAAATTTTCATTCTAAGGTATTACAAAGCAATTTAATTTTTTTAATATTATCACAACAGTAAAAGATGTTTATCAATTTTCACAATCCACAGTCAAAAAATAAATTATATAATTTTTAAAAGAAGTGTAGGATACTAAGAGAGTCATGAAGAAGATTCCCTGAGGAAACCATCATTAAAGATTAACTTAGGTAAGGCCAATGATAGCATTTCAGGCAGAAAGTTCATCCTGCAGAAAGAAAACAGAGGCAAAGAAGGACTTGGCATGTTTAGGAACTGAAAAGCCACCAATGTGACTAAAATACACAGAATAAAAAAGCAAGGGAAAAAAAGAGCAGAAATGAGGAAGGAAAAGTAGGCAATAGCCAGATTATGCAGGGTCATGAAGAACAGTGAGAAAAATGTGTTTGTGGCATGACAAACAGGTTTGAGTCTTTTAAAACAACTTGTCTGTATTGGGAGGGAAATGCCTGGAGAGAGATTAAAGTAGATACACAGAAAAAGGTTAGGAATCCAGTGAGAATTATTAGAAATTCACTGAGATGAAGAGAAGTAGCTGAATTAAGAGAGGCAGGAGATAAAATATATAGGATTTAGCTATTACATACTGCAAGTGTATGATCTTAAGGAAGGAAACAAGGATCGCTCTTATGGTTTTGATTTTCCACTGAGTGGATGGTAAAACAACTAAGATGAGGAAACATGAAATTGAGGGGTCAGAGAGAAAATTAAAAAGGGAAAGACAGAAGAGAAAATAAAAGAGGAGAGGAAAAGAGAAAATTAAAAATTCCATTTTAAACATGTTGAAAAAAGATGTCTACAAAAATCCAAAATGTCAAGTAGACAGCTGAAAATTCAGAGTGATCTGGGCTGATGATATGGTGAGCAAGAGGAAAATTCAGGATCATCTGTTATCACTGGCACCAAAGAAAGAAAAATGTTTCAAAGAGTAGCTAACATTGCTGAGAGACTAATAATAATAATAGCTACTATACCTTATAAATTGTATCCTGATTTATATGTAATAATTCATTTAATCCTCATAATAATTTCATGTGTCTACCAATAAGGAAACTAAGACACAAAGAGATCACACAAAGCTAATAATCAGCAAAGCCTGGTTCCAAAAGTGACACAGGAGCCACGGCATATACTTTCTATTTCATTATCATCAATTACAGGATGCCCTGCTGTTTGCCAAAAAAAAAAAAAAAAAAAATTTACACTATGACAGTTTTTATCATTTAGAATTTTTATTTTACACAAATTCAAAGAGACTTTAGATTTTACATACATCACTTTTAAGCCTACATAAGGAAAAATAAGCAAACATTATTTTCTTTGCAGTGAAAGCCCTAAACATGTACACACACAATTCTGAAAACACACACAAGAAACTGGCAATGGGGGGTAGGAATCCCTTAGCGTAGGAAAACAAAGAACTCTGAATCTGAGATAAATGAGAGGCTATGGTGCTGTTTAAAAACTATTTTAAAGACACATACATACAACTTTTGTTACAGAACACTTTTAAAAGCCTGATGGACAGCAACAGGAAGGTCTTTGCAAAGTGAAAAGATAAAAACACCCATTATACCTGGTCGTACATGAAAGGTGAGGGAGTGAAGGGCAATGATTAGAGAGAACTCTTCCAAACACTGACCATAAAGAGGGGAATGAGAAACAAAGTAGTTTGGACAGAGAAAGAGGGCAGAAGGTTGATTTTCTTCACAACAAAGCCATTAGGCAGTATGTTTAAATGCTCATGGGATAGCTACGGTAGAGGGCTGAGAAATTAAAAATAAGGACGACAGGTAATGTAACGAAGAAGGTGGAATTGGCTAGAATGGGTGAAATCCTGAATGAGAATAATAAATATCCAAACTGAAAATCAACTACTCTTAAATCCAGAGACTGGAAGTTACAGGTTCAACCACTGGCCCCAAAACAGAGACAAATGGGCAAAAAAAGAGAATCAAACCAGAACAAAAGATCACAAGCATCTCTGCTTGAACCATTACCAAAGAATGAAAACCTAAATTATAGTTGACATTGCTGGCGGCACAGTGGGGCTAAGTTTGAGAGTGAAAAACTTCCAGAAGACACTTTTTTGAAGTTTTACCTTCAGGATTCCTATAAGGTTTTCTGAGAGAAGATCAGAGAAAACTCCTTTCAAGATTCTGGCAAGGGAAGGGAGAAAGAAGCCATTTTTCTCATTTAGAAATAAACCCAGAGTATTCGGTTCTTCCTAACAAGGCCTGCCCTCCTCAAGAGAAACTATTTTGCCAGGGCGTAACATCACCTGGGGTTGTAACAGATCCAACCCATCTGAGAGAGGGGCAATATCCTCCAGCCCCCTCTAGCCTGACACCTATAGCTACTACAGATAGTAAATACAGCCTAATTGCTAGCCAGATAAACATAAAAGCTCAGACTAAAGGCCTACTTACATAGTTCCTTTTATCAGATACACGTGCCTCACTTTCAAGAAGAAAATTACAAGGTATACTAAAACACAAAAAACACAGTTTAAAAAGGCTGAGCAAGCATCAGAACCAGACTCAGATATGGCAGAAGTGTGGGAATTAGACTTGAAATTTAAAACTATGATTAACATGCTAAGTGCTCTAAGAGAAAGAGCTGCTGCTGCTAAGTTACTTCAGTCGTGTCCGACTCTGTGTGACCCCACAGACGGCAGCCCATCAGGCTCCCCCGTCCCTGGGATTCTCCAGGCAAGAACACTGGAGTGGGTTGCCATTTCCTTCTCCAATGCAGGAAAGGGAAAAGTGAAAGTGAAGTCGCTCAGTCATGTCCGACCCTTAGCGACCGCATGGACTGCAGAAGTGTGGGAATTAGACTTGAAATTTAAAACTATGATTAACATGCTAAGTGCTCTAAGAGAAAGAGCTGCTGCTGCTAAGTTACTTCAGTCGTGTCCGACTCTGTGTGACCCCACAGACGGCAGCCCATCAGGCTCCTCCGTCCATGGTATTTTCCAGGCAAGAGTACTGGAGTGGGTTGCCATTGCCTTCTCTGAGAAAGAGCTGACAACATCCAAAACAGATAGATAATGTAAAGAGACAGATGGAAACTCTAAGGATCGAAAGTAAATGCTAGAAATCAAAAACATTGTCTAACCAATAAAAAAATGCTTTTGATAAACTCGTTAGTACCTAAACATGGAGAAAGAATAAGTGAACTAGAAGAAATGTCAATAAATCTCCAAAACCAAAATAAGGATTTTGGGAATACCAGATGGAGAAAAAAAGAAGAAATATTTGAAGCAATAATAACTGAGAATTCCCCTAAATTAATGACAGATACCAAATCACAGATTCAGGAAACAGAGTTCAAACCAAGCTAAATCTCCCCAAAATCGATACCGAAGTGTATTGCTGTTGTTGTTCAGTCGCTAAGTTGCGTCCAACTCTTTGAGACCCCATGGACTGTAGCCCACCAGGCTCCTCTGTCCATGGGATTTCCAAGGCAAGAATAACATTCAAACTGAAGAAAATCAAAACAAAGAAAACATCTTGAAAGAATCGAAAGGAAAAAAGGCACCTTGCCTACAGAGGACTGCTCTACATTAGACTTCTCTTTAGAATTCATGAAAACACTGATATATTTCAAATGTTAAAAAAAAAAAAGCCCCCTAAAATTCAGCACCCATTTATGATAAAAACTCTTCAAAAAATGGGCATAGAAGAAACCTACCTCAACATAATAAAGGCCCTATACAACATACCCACAGCAAGCAAACATTATTCTCAACAGTGAAAAACTAAAAGCCTTCCCTCTAAGATCAGGAACAAGACAAGGGTGTTGACTCTCACCACTATTGTTCAACATAGGTTTGGAAGTCCTAGCTATGGCAATCAGAGAAGAAAAAGAATTAAAAAGAATCCAGACTGGAAAAGAACAAGTAAAATTCTCACCGTACACAGATCACATGATACTATACTTAGAACACCCTAAAGATACTATCACAAATTTATTAGAGAGCTAATCAGTGACTTTAGTAAAGTCACAGGTTACAAAATCAATACACAGAAAGCACTTGCATTTCTATACATTAACAATAAAAAATCAGAAAGAGAAATTAAGGAATAAATCCCATTTACCATCACAACAAAATGAACAAAATGCCTAGGAATAAACCTACCTAATGAGACAAAAAAGTGCTGTATACAGAAAACTATAAGACACTGATGAAAGAAATCAAAGATAACTTTAACAGGTGGAGATATTCCATGTTCCTGGGTAGGAAGAATCAATACTGTAAACATGACTATACTACCAAATGTAACCTACAGATTTAATGCAATCCCTATCAAACTACCAATAGCATTTTTCACAGAACCAGAATGAAAAATTTCACAATTTGTATGGAAACACAAAAGACCCTAAATAGCCAAGGAAAGCTTAAGAAAGAAGAATGGGACTAGAGGAATCAACTTTCCTAACTTCAGACTATACTACAAAGCTATAGTCATCCAAGCAGTATGGTGCTGGCACAAAAACAGAAATACAGACCAATGGAACAAGAGAGAAAGCCCTGAGATAAACCCATTCACTTATGGGCACCTTATCTTTGACAAAGGAGGCAAGACTATACAATGGCAAAAAGATGGGCTCTTCAATAAGTGGTGCTGGGAGAACTGGACAGTTGCATGTAAAAGAATGAAACTAGACACTTCCTAACACCATACACAAAGATAAACTCAAAATGGACTAAAGACCTAAATGTAAGACCAGAAACTATAGACCTCTTAGAGAAAACATAGACAGAACACTCAATGACATAAACCACAGCAAGATCCTCTATGACCCACCTAACAGAGTACTGGAAATAAAAACAAAAATAAACAAGTGGGACAGAATTAAACATAAAAGCTTTTGCATAGCAAAGCAAGCTATAAACAAGGTAAAAAGACAACCCTCAGACTGGGAGGAAATAATAGCAAATGAAACAACTGACAAAGGATTAATTTCCAAATTATACAAGCAGCTCATACAACTCAATACCAGATAAACAAACAACCCAATCAAAAATCAGGCAAAAGACCTAAACAGATATTTCTCCAAAGAAGACATACACATGGCTAACAGACACATGAAAAGATACTCAACATCGCTCATCACTCAGAGAAATGCAAATCAAAACTACAATGAGATATTATTACCTCACCCTGGTCAGAATGTCCGTCATCAAAAAATTCACCAACAATAAAGGCTGGAAAGGGTGTGGAAAAAAGGGAACCCTCTTACACTGTTGGTGGGCATGTAAATTGATGCAGCCACCATGGAAGACAGCATGTAGATTCTTCAAAAACTGGGAGCAGAACTACCATATGACCCAGCAAGCCCACCACCAGCCATATACCTTGAGGAAGCCACAATCCAAAAAGGCACATGTACCCCAGTGTTCACTGCAGTACTAGGGTAACAGCTAGGACATGGAAGCAACCTAGATGTCCGTCAACAGATGAATGGATAAAGAAACTGTTGTACATACGTACAATGGAATATTAGTCATAAAAAGGAACATATTTGAGTCAGTTCTAAAGAGGTGGATGAACCTAGAGCCTATTACACAGACTGAAGTAAGATAGAGGGAAAAACCCCACAAATATCATATACAGGGAATCTAGAAAGATGGCCCCGATGAACCTATGTATGGGGCAGCAGTGGAGACGCAGCACAGAAAGCAGAGTTAGGGATACAGGAGGGGTGGGGAGGAAGAGAGGGCGGGAGGAATGAAGACAACAACGTGGAGGCATACACACTTCCATATGCAAAACAGACAACTCATGAGCATTTGCTATATGACTCAGGGAAGTCAAACTAGGGCTCTGTAACAACCTAGAGGTGGGAAGGGGTGGGAGGTGGGAGGCCAGTTCAAGGGCAGGGGATGTATGTATACTTATGACTGGCTCAAGTTGATGTATGGGGAAGCCAACACAATATTGTGAAGCAATTATCCTTCAATTAAAAATAAATTTTAAAAAGGAAAAAAGTCCTACAAACCTAGATTTTGATATACAATAAAATTATCCCTCAGAAATCAAGAATAAAGACATTTCAGACAAACAAAAAATTGAGGGAATCTGTTGCCAGCAGACCTGCTTTGCAAGAAACAAGAAATTTTTCAGAAAGAAGGGTAATGATATAGATCAGAAACTTTAAATGTATATGAAGAAAGGAACAGCATTATAAATGAAGATAAAACATGTACTACCTATGAAGTAATGTAATGTTATTTGGAAGAGCACCTTTTTTTGGCTACGCCACACAGCTTCTGGGATCTTAAGTTCCCCACCAGGGATGGAACCCAGGACCCTGATAGTGGAAGCATAGAGTCCTAATCACTGGACCACCAGGGATTTTCCAGGAGAGCACTTTTAAGTAAGTGTATATGGCACATTCAAGGGTAACTACTAGAAAAGCTTTTTTAAAAAAGCATAGTTGCTATGCTAAGAAGAAAAAAGCCAGAATCATATAAAATAATCAATTAAAGCAAGATAAGGCAGAAAAGAATAAAAGGTGAAAGAAAAAGGCAAGGAACAGAAAACCATTTTAAAAATACGGTAGGCACTAATCGAATTGAATCAATGATAACCTTAAATGTCAATGGTATAAATATAATAATACAATATACTACTGAAGTGGATAAAAAAAGATTCAACTTTATGTTGTCCGTAAAAATCGCACTTTAAATACAAAGACACAGATACAATAGCAATAAAGGGAAGAAAAAAACTGAAAGTCAAAAAACAAAACACAAAAGAAAAGCTTTGTGACACAGAATTGTCAATGACCTCTTAACTATGACACCAAAACACAGACAACAAAAGTAAAAATAAAATGGATTACATCAAGATGAAAAACTTCTGTGTATCAAAGGATACAATCAAGAGTAAAAAAGGCAAACTATGGAATGGGAGAAAATATTCGCAAATCATATGATTGACAAGTCGTTAGTATCCAAAATACATAAAGAGCTCTTGAACTCAACAACCAAAAACAAACCACCTATTTTAAAAATGGGCAAAGAACTCAAACAGATTATTTCTCCACACAATATACAAATGGTCATCAAGCAAACAAAAAGAGGCTCAACATCACTACGTACTACCATTAGGAAAATGCAAATCAAAACCACAAGATACCACTTCACATCCACTGAGATGGCTACTATGAAAAAAAAATGGAAATAACAAGAGTTGGCAAGGATGTGGAGAAATTGGAACCCTGAGCACTGCTGGTAGGAATATAAAATAGTGCAGCCACAATGGAAAACAGTATGGTTCATCAAAAAATTGAAAACAAAATTACCATGTGATCCAGCAATTCCACTTTCGGGTATATACTCATGAGAAATGAGACAGGGTCTCAAGAAAATCTGCACACTCTTGTTCATGACAGCATTATTCAAAAAACCAAAAGGGAGAAGCTACCTGTCCATTGGCAGGTGAACAGATAAACAAAATGTGCTCTGTACATACAATGGAATATTGTCCAGCTCTAAAAAAGGAAGGAAATCTGACACGTGCTACATTATGGATGCACCTTGAGGACATCATGCTGAGTGAAATCCATCAAAGAAAGATAAATATTGTATGATTTAGAGTCAGAAAGTAAAATCCACTGGGTGCAGAGTTTCAGTTTTACTAGATGAAAATATTCTGAAGACTGGATACACAGCAATGTGAATGGTTAAGATAGTAACTTTTGTGTGTATTTTATCACAATTTTGGGAAAAAAAAATAAAAGGATGGAGAAAAGTATACTATGTTAACACTAATCAAAGAAAGCTGTAGTCATTTTAATTTCAGATAAATTCAAAGCAAGGAAAATTACCAGAGGAACATCATATAATGATAAACAGGTCAATTATCCAAGATAATGTTAAAAATACTTAAACTGGGAAATTCTCTTGTGGCACACTGGTTAGGACTTGGTGTATTCACTGCCAGACCCCAGGTTTGAAATCTGGTCAGGGAACTAAGATTCTGTAAAACTCAAGGTGTGGCAAAAAAAATAAAAATAAAAACTTAAACTGTATGAGCACAAGAAAATTTCAAAATACCTGAGGCAAAAGCAATAGAACTACAGGGAAAAATAGATGAGTCCAGTGTTATAGCCAGAGACTCCAACATTCCAACATCAGTATTTGACAAATTCAGCAGGCAGAAAAACAAAAACAGAGTTGAACTAATCAACACCAACAATCAAACTGATATGTTATAATTGATATCTATAGACTGTTTCATCCAACAAAGAGCAAGATTCACACTCTTCTCAAGGTCACAGATTATTCACCATGTAGACACATCTGGTGCCATAAAACAAACTTTACAAATTCAAAACAGAAACTATACAAAAATTGCTTTCAGAACACAGTAGGAATAAACTAGAAATCAATGACAGAAAGACAGCAAGAAAACCTCAAAATACTAAACAGAGTTCTAAATAATACATGGGTGAAATAAGACAAACTAAGAGAAATTTTAAAATATTTTGAAATTTGAAAACAAAAATACAACAAAACTTGTGGGATTTGGTGAAGTAGTGCTTAGAGCAACCTTTACACTGAATGCATATATTAGAAAAGAAGAAAAATAAAAATCAATAATCTAAGATTCTACCTTATGGAACTAAAAAAAGAAAAAATTAAATATAAAGTATGCAAAAGAAAAAACAATTTAAAAATTAGAGCAGAAATCAATGAAACTGAGAACACAAAATAAACAAAGGAAAACCAACCAAATCAAAAGCAGGTCCTTTGAAAAATCAAGTAAATTGATAGGTCTCTGCTGCTGCTGCTCCTGCTACTAAGTTGCTGCAATCGTGTCCGACTCTGTGCGACCCCATAGACAGCAGCCCACCAGGCTCCCTCGTCCCTGGGATTCTCCAGGCAAGAACACTGGAGTGGGTTGCCATTGCCTTCTCCAATGCAGGAAAGGGAAAAGTGAAAGTGAAGTTGCTCAGTTGTGTCCGACTCTTAGCGACCCCATGGACTGTAGCCTACTAGGCTCCTCCGTCCATGGGATTTTCCAGGCAAGAGTACTGGAGATAGGTCTCTACACAGGTTAAAAAACAGCAAAAGACAAGACACAAATTATTAAATATCAGAAATGAAAGAAGCCACCTCTACTAATCCCATGGACATCAAAGGAATAAAGAGTATTACAAATGACTGCTCACAAATTTGATAACCCAGATGTAGTGGATTGATTCCCTAAAAGACAATCTGTTAAAACTCGCAAAGACAAGTAGACACTCTGAATAGGACTATATAGATTAAGAAGGCTGAATTAATAATAATTTTTCAAAACAAACAATGCCAGCCCCAGATGTGTCAATGATGAATTCTACCAAACATTTAAGGAAGAGATTTTCTATAATCTCTTTCACAGACTAGTGGTAAAAGGACCATTCCTAATTCATTCTGTGAGGCCAGCACTACCTTAGACTTCATTAAAGTAAAAAACTAAAACTTTTCTGCATAAGAAAAGATCAAGGGAGTGAAGACTAGACTGGGAGACAATATCTGCACAAAAAGTATCTGGCAAAAAGGACTGTTTGAGCAAGCTCTGGGAGTCGGTGATGGACAGGGAAGCCCGGAGAGCTGCAGTTCATGGGGTCGCAGAGGCAGACGCAACTGAGCGACTGAACTGACTGAAAGGACTGTTATCCCAAATACACAAAGAATGCCTATACCTCAATGAAAAAAAAATTTTTAATGGACCAAAGACCTAAACAGACACCTCAGCAAAGACGACACATAGATGACAAGCATACGAAAAGACATGCCAGTCAAGTCACAGGGAAATGCAAACTAAAATGGGATATCACTATACACTTATTAGAAGGGCCCACATCCAACACACTGACAAGAGCAAATGCTAACAAGGCTTGCGGAGCAACAGGTACTCTCATCCACTGCTAGCAGGAATACAAATTATGCAGATACTTTGAAAAGAGTTTGGCAGTTTGTCAAAAAACTAAACATAGTCTTAATATATGATCTGGCAATAAGACTACTTGGTATTTACCAAAAGGATCTGAAAACTTATGTCCACACAAAAACGATGTTTACAGCAGGTTTATTCACGATTGCCAAAATGTGGAAGCCAATGAGATGTCCTTTAGCAACTGAATGAATAAGTATTACAACCAGACAATAAGATGTTAAACAGCAATAAAAATCATTATCAAGCCATAAGGAGATATGGAGAAAACTTAAACATGTACATGGAGAAAACTTAAAACACACAAAAACTTAAAAACTAAAACAAACCAATCTGAAAAGGCTATATATTGTAAAATCCCAACTCTTTAACATTTTGGAAAATCAAACATATGGAGACAGTTGAAAAATCAGTGGCTGTTAGGATTCTGGGGAGAGGGAGGAATGAATAGGCAGAGCACAGAGGATTTTTAGGGCAGTGAAAATATACTATATGATACTATAATGATAAATACATGTCATTATACATTTGTCCAAACAGTAAACACCACTAACAGTGAACCCAAAGGTAAACTACGAACTTTGGGTGATATGATATATCGATGTAGATTCATCCATTATAACAAATGTACGTACATGTTGGTGGGGGATGTTGATGATAAGGGAGGCTATGCACATGTGGAGGCAGGAGGTTTATGCAAAATCTCTGTATGTTTCTTTCTATTTTGCGTGAACCTAAGACTGCTATTTTTTTAAAGTCTTTAAAAAAATGAATACTAAATAAACATTCAAAAGTGTTCGTGATATGTAAAGAAAAAAAAACAGAAGCAGAACTGTGATTACCAACTACAAAAATCTGCAGAATAAAAACTAAAAAGATAGCAAAAATGAAAAAGAGTCTTTGCATGTTTTTGAGACAACTGAAGAAATTGAATATGGACTTTATTACATGATATCAAGATGTTTTGGTTAATTTGTTAGAAGTAATACCGGTACTTCTGTATAAGAAAATGTTTTTAAATATATTAAAACAAAAAAGATATTAACATAAGCTGAGAATATGGAAGACATTTATACACAAGGCTAAAAAGATAAGATAACCTACATATGCTTTAAAATTCCTGGATAAAGAAAATGCAAGGTGAAAATTATCCTTGGGTCACTAACGTATTTCCAAGACCTGAAGGACCTGAAACTATGAAACAATTACCATATCTGCAGACACAATAGGCTTCAAATACAAAGTCTGAGAGACAAGAATACTAGAATATTAAATGATAAATAAGATATTAACATATCTAAACAACTGGCAATTTCAAATGTGTCACTATATATTTATTAATAACAAAACCCAGTAGTCATTACCTATTATCTAAAAAGCACTGAGAAACAACAAGCACATCAAAAATACTGTAATATTTATTTGGCTAGCATCAGAAAAACAAGCAGAAACACAAAAAGTAAATAAATATAATTTTAATCACAGACCTCAACATTTCCTTGCAGGTAAACTAATTTTAAAAAACTCATCAAATATATCGCTGCTGTTGTTTAGTCACTAAGTTGTTCTCCAGCTCTTTTGCTACCCTACCCACATGGACTGTAACCTGCCAGGTTCCTCTGTCCATGGTGTTTCCCAAGCAAGAACACTGGAGTGGGTTGCCATTTCCTTCTCCAGGGAATCTTCTCGCCCTAGGTATGGAACCTGAGTCTCCTGCACTGGCAGGCAGATTCTTTACCACTAAGCCACCAGCGAAGCCCTAAAATACTTGTAATGTTGTCTGTACTCTTGTCTGTATTTATAAAAGTTCAGGAACTTTCCTAAATAATAAACACAGGATGGAAAAAGCAGGACACAGGCCCTAGATAGTTAAAGTGAAAGTGTCAGCCGCTCAGTTGTGTCGGACTCTCCGCAACTTCATGGTCTGTAGCCCGCCAAGCTCCACCGTCCACGGGATTTTTCTAGGCAAGAACACTAGAGTGGGTTGCCAGTTCCTTCTCCAGGGGATCTTCCTGACCCAGGAATCGAACCCGGGTCTCCTGCAGTGCAGGCACTCTTTCCTGTCTGAGCCACCAAGGAAGCCCCTAGATAGTTAAGGTACATAACAAAGGAATGATTTCATTTAGTCCAGACTATCACATCTTCCCATACATAGAAAAGTGCTTGAGATGTCTAGTTTTCTTTAATTGATAGTAACCGTTTCATGTTCCAACTATCTGCAAAACTCCTATAAGCCTTGGATCCTCCCTTACTTCGAGTCAGTTCCTTAGACCAATCTGAGAGTCTTCCATGCTTAAATCCTCAGAAAACCCACCAAATAAAACAGAATTCTCAACTTTTAGGCTGTGCTTTTTCTTTCAGTTGACAAACTAGAAGTTCCTATGTTTTCTGAATATGTAAACACATAGAAAAAGTTGTTAAAGATTCCCTCTGAAAGAGAGGGAAGGAAGGAAAGAATGGATGGGTAACGAGAACTTTTACTCTATATTTCCATAACTGAAAATTTTTAATAATGAAATCCTGTAGCCATAAAAAACAACTTTAACCTTCCAAACTTCTGTATCATTTAAAAAGAAAGTTTAAAGGGTTCAAACTACTGACCGTAAAAAAATTTAAAAAGAACTGAACCAAACAAAAATGAAGAAAAACAATGAAACCGTGACTCAATAAAATAAAACCAAAAGTCATAGGCTCAACTGATAAAATAGAGAATATGTGAACTACAGGCAGGAGAAAGAAAGGAAACAAAAAAGAGAGATAAAGCAAAAAAAAAAGCTAAACCATATCCTGTGTTTACCACATATTAAAAACAGACCATAATTAATAAATGAAATCTAGTACATTTTAAATAAGAGACTTTTTAAAGCCTCAACTGACAAAAATTTAGCAGCCACATTCTAAAAAGCCACTTGGTCCTCAAACATACATCCCACTTCACAAAAATTAAAAAAAAAAAACAACCAAAGATCTCACAGTTTCAAAAAAAAAAAATAGATAGAATGATTACAAATACATTTTATAGGACAAATAACAGTTTTGATCCCCCAAACTTAGCCAGCACAATTCTGAACAAATACTCGCTAGTCTCCCTTGTGTGTTAGTCACTTGGTCATGTCTGACTCTTTGTAACCCCACGGACTATACAGCCCACCAGGCTCCTCTGTCCAGGGAATTCTCCAGGCAAGAATACTGGAGTGTACTGCCATGCCCTTCTCCAGGGAATCTTCCTGACTCAAGGATCAAACCTGTATCTCCACACCGGAGGCAGATTCTTTACCATCTGAGCCACCAGGGAAGCCATAAAAAGATACACAATTCTCCACAAACTCTTGGTTAACATACCATAACAAATCTAAAGTACTATTCACTATGCTGCAGTCCATGGGGTCGCAAAGAGTTGGATACAACTGAGCAACTGAATATTTACTATGACCAAGAGGGTTTTTACTCCAAGAATTCAAGAATATAGTTCCATGAAAATTTTTATCAGAAAGGTATCTGGAAATGCCTTAACTTGACAAATACAACTCTTAATCTGAAAAAGAACATATATCTAAAGTTGAGGTAAAATTACATTTTCTTTAAAAAAGGGAAAAGATAAGAATATCTGCCATTACTGCTACCACTTACAGCAATCCTTCCACTTAAACACAAACTCTTTTATAAAATTAAACACAAATTTATTTTGCATAAAATTTATTTTAACCACAAAAATTTTCAAACGGACACCAATCTCAAATTACTTTCAAAGCTGTTACTTTAAGTACCTATCCTCTAGAACTGTAAGAAAATTCACTTCTGTTGTTTATGCCACCCAGTCTACGGTATTTTCCTGGGGCAGCATTGGCTAACACATCCACACCCTGATTAAAAAGAGAAGAAAATCCTCTGTTGCCATTGGAGGTGACTATTATATCATATCTTGACTCATCTCAGTTTACTTGCTAACTGTAAAAGGAATAAAACATATCTCTTCACAAAAAGATCTTGTGGCTCCCACCTTAATCAAATTATTACCCAAGTGACCTAACATAACTAACAATGAGAAACCCCGGTATTACACATATATATTAACATGATTCAACATGAATTACACATTACAATTGGAGTCCTGAAAAAAATGTTTAATGCGATAATCTAGTCAAACCTTTATACCTTAACTCCCAGTTTATAAGAAATACAAGTTAAAACACCACCATGAGGAAATCTCCAGGATTAAAAATGGAGGGATTTGCAGGAGAACTATCATAAAGTTTAAAAGACTAAAAACTACACTCAGGGAATTCCCTGGTTAGAACTCAGCGCTTTCACTGCCATTCAGTTCAATTCAGTTGCATCCGACTCTGCGACCCCATGAATCGCAGCATGCCAGGCCTACTTGTCCATCATCAACTCCCGGAGTCCACCCAAACTCATGTGCATCGAGTCAGTGATGTCATCCAGCCATCTCATCCTCTGTTGTCCCCTTCTCCTCCTGCCCTCAATCCCTCCCAGCATCAGGGTCTTTTCCAAATGAGTCAACTCTTCACATGAGGTGGCCAAAGTATTGGAGTTTCAGCTTTAGCATCAGTCCCTCCAAAGAACACCCAGGACTGATCTACTTTACGATGGACTGGTTGGATCTCCCTGCAGTCCAAGGGACTCTCAAGCGTCTTCTCCAACACCACAGTTCAAAAGCATCAATTCTCTGGCACTCAGCTTTCTTCACAGTCCAACTCTCACATCCGTACATGACTACTGGAAAAACCATAGCCTTGACTAGACGGACCTTAGTCGGCAAAGTAATGTCTCTGCTTTTAAATATGCTATCTAGGTTGGTTATAACTTTCCTTCCAAGGAGTAAGCATCTTTTAACTTCATGGCTGCAATCACCACCTGCAGTGATTTGGGAACCCAAAAAAATAAAGTCTGACACTTTTCCACTGTTCCCCCATCTATTTCCCATGAAGTGATGGGACCAGATGCCATGATCTTCGTTTTCTGAATGTTGAGCTTTAAACCAACTTTTTCACTCTCCTCTTTCACTTTCATCAAGAGGCCACTACCAGGGTTCAATATGCAATGTGTAAACCTTAAGTGGATTCTACTAAAAGCGAAAAAAAAAAAAGACTACAGAAGACATTTTTTAAGTGGGGAGATATGGGAAAATATGAATATTAGATACTAAGGAATTAACAATTTTCCTAGGTAGAATAATAATACTGTGGTTAGGTAAAAGAATGTCACTCATAACATGTATACTATCATGTAAGAATCGAATCGCCAGTCTATGTCTGACGCAGGATACAGCATGCTTGGGGCTGGTGCATGGGGATGACCCACAGAGATGTTATGAGGAGGGAGGTGGGAGGGGGTGTCATGTTTGGGAACGCATGTAAGAAATAAAGATTTTAAAATTAAAAAAAAAAAAAAAAAAAAGTCATTCCGAGGAGCTACATGCTCAGCTTTCAGTAGTCTTTCAGTAGTAAATTATCTTCATGACAGCACCTTTAACAGTTGTTGAATCTAGGCAGTGATGACAGAAGCATACTTAAAATTTTAATAAAAAGTCAAATAAAAATTAAAAAAAAATTTTTTTCCCACCACTTGTCCATAGAATGTCTAGTACACAGAACTTGCTCAAGTGACTGGATAAACGAGGGCTCGGTCAAATGTTTATATAAGTAAACTCAATGTTTTTCCAAGGGGAAAAAAGTTAAACAGATAAAACTGGACAGTTAACTTTTCTGACTTATAAAAAAAGGTCACATTAAATGTTGAGAATATGATGAAATGGGCTGCCTCATGCACTGCCAGTGCCGGAGAAATTTACAACAACTTTTCTAGAAAGCACCTTGGTTATAAGTTCAGATTCTATGATCTAGAAATTTCTTTCCAGGAATCTATCTTAGGGAAATAAACTCAGAAGTATTACGTAAAGATATTCCTTTCAGTGGGAAAAAATAGAAACAACATATAAATGCTCAAAAAAAGACTACTCACTAGTAGTACTAAATATTAAATATATAAATACTATTTAATTCTAATGCTCAAGTTAAACACTAAATACTTAAAAAGAATACTTCATGTCCCGAAGAAAAAACACAAATGTATTAACAGGAAAAAAATATACACTAAGATTCTGATTTGATTAAAAAACAGAAGGATGTTAATATCAACAGCTATCTATAGTTGAAAGAGACTGCTGCCTGCTTTGTCATCTTTGTACATTTCTTCTCAATTCTCACAGAAGAGCAAGGAGACAGGATTAGGACTGAGTGGGTTCCAAATACTGACAGACTGTAAGCTCTTATCTCCACATAATCATAGCCTTCATTTTGTTGTTGTTCAGCCATCCAATTATCTCATCCTCTGCCATCCTGTTTACCTTCAATCTTTCCCAGCATCAGAGTCTTTAAGTTGGTTCTTTGCATAACGTGGCCAAAGTATTGTAGTTTCAGCTTCAGCATCAGTCCTTCCAATGAATATTCAGGATTGATTTAGGACCGACCAGTTTGATCTTGTAGTCACAGGGACTCTCAAGAATCTTCTTCAACACCACAGTTCAAAAGCGTAAATTCTTTATGTTCAGCCTTCTTTATGGTTCAACTCTCACGTCCATATATGACTACAGGAAAAACCATAGCTTTGACTAGACAGACCTTTGTCAGCAATGTCTCTGCTTTTTGACACTGCCTAGGTTTGTCACAGCTTTTCTTTCAAGGAGCAAGTGTCTTAATTTTGTAGCTGCAGTCACCATCTGCAGTGATTTTGGAACCCAAGAAAACAAAGTCTGTCACTGTTTCCATTGTTTCCCCATCTATTTGCCATGAAGTGACAGGACCAGATGTCATGATCTTCATTTTTTAAATGTTGAGTTTTAAGTCAACTTTTTCACTCTCCTCTTTCACCTTCATCAAGAGGCTATTTATTTAGTTCCTCTTCACTTTCTGTCATAAGGGTGGTGTCATCTGCATATGTGAAGTTACTGGTATCTCCCCCAGTAATCCTGATTCCAGCTTCTGCTTCATCCAGCACAGCATTTCTCACGATGTACTCTGCACAGAAGTTAAATAAGCAGGGTGACAAATAATACAGCCTTGATGTACTCCTTTGCCAATTTTGAACCAGTCCATTGTTCCACGTCTGGTTCTAACTGTTGCTTCTTGAGCCGCATACAGGTTTCTCAGGAGGCAAGTAAGGTGGTCTGGTATTCCCATCTCTTTAAGAATTTCCCACAGTTTGTTGTGATCCACAGAGTCAAAGGCTTTAGCATAGTCAATGAAGCAGCAGTAGTTGTTTTTCTGTAATTCTCTTGCTTTTTCTATGATTCAACAGATGTTGCCAATTTCATCTCTGCTTCCTCTGCCTTTTCTAAATCCGGCTAGATGTTCTCGGTTCACATACTGTTGATGCCTGGCTTGGAGAATTCTGAGCACCACTTTGAAGTCGGACACGACTGAGCAACTAAACTTGCTAGCATGTGAAATGAGTGCAATTGTGCGGTAGTTTGAGCATTCTTTGGCATTGCCTTTCTTTGGGAGTGGAATGAAAACTGACCTTTTCCAGTTCTGTGGCCACTGCTGAGTTGTCCAAATTTCCTAGCATATTGAGTGCAGCATTTTAACAGCATCCACCTTTTAGGATTTGAAACAGCTCAGCTGGAATTCCATCACCTCTACTAGCTTTGTTCATAGCGATGCTTCCTAAGGCCCACTTGACTTCACACTGGCTCTAGCTGAGTGATCACACTATCATGGTTATCTGGGTCATTAATATCTTTTTTGTATAGTTCTTCTGTGTCTTTTTGCCACCTCTTCTTAATATCCTCTGCTTCAGTTAGGTCCATACTGTTTCTGTCCTTTGTTGTGCCCATCTTTGCATGAAGTGTTCCCTTGGTATCTCTAATTTTCTTGAAGAGATCTCTAGTCTTTCCCATTCTATTGTCTTCCTCTATTTCTTTGCATTGATCACTGAAGAAGGCTCTCATCTCTCCTTCCTTTTCTTTGGAACTCCGCATTCAGATGGGTATATCTTTCCTTTTCTCTTTTTCCTTTTCTTTTTGCCTTTCACTTCTCTTCTTTTTTTCCTTAGCTCTCTGTAAGGCCTCCTCAGACAGCCATTTGGCCGTTTTGCATTTCAGTTCAGTTCCTCAGTCATGTTCGACTCTTTGCAACCCCATGAACCACAGCACACCAGGCTTCCCCGTCCACCACCAACTCCTGGAGCCTACCCAAACTCATGTCCATTGAGTCAGTGATGCCATCCAGCCATCTCATCCTCTGTCGTCCCCTTCTCCTCCTGCCCTCAATCTTTCCCAGCATCAGCGTCTTTTCCAATGAGTCAGCTCTTCGCATCAGGTGACCAAAGTATTGGGAGTTTCGGGTTCAAGAGTATTGCTTCCAATGAACACCCAGGACTGATCTCCTTTAGGATGGACTGGCTGGATCTCCTTGCAGTCCAAGGGACTCTCCAACACCACAGTTCAAAAGCATCAATTCTTTGGCACTCAGCTTTCTTCACAGTCCAACTCTCACATCCATACATGACTACTGGAAAAATCATAGCCTTGCCTAGACAGACCTTTGTTGACAAAGTAATGTCTCTGCTTTTTAATGTGCTGTCTAGGTTGGTCATAACTTTCCTTCCAAGGAGTAAGCGTCTTTTAATTTCATGGCTGCAATCACCATCTGCAGTGATTTTGGAGCCCCCCAAAATAAAGTCTGACACTGTTTCCCCATCTATTTGCATTTGCCATCACCTAAACCTGCACCTTCTCCAAAACTCATTGTAAGTTCCTCAGATTCCCAACTTCTGTGGATTCAATAAATTCACTTTGATAACTCCAAACCCAGCTATTAGCTCACTTCATCAAAACAGAACCACTCTCCCTCATTATCAATCATTTTCACTGTCCTCACTTCCCTCCTTAACCAGTTTTGATTTCTTGGACATTCATTATAATCAATCCTTTGCAAATACTCTTGACAAACGATACTTTCCTTCCTTTAGTGTACTCATATGGCAAAGCCCCAATGCTAATTAAATTCATTCCCCCAATTAACTAAAAAACAAACAAATACAAAAAACTCCTTGCATCTACCCCTAGCACCTTTGTTGGGGGAGGGGTAAGGGACAACCACCATTAATAAGTCTCCTGTTCAAGTGAAAACCACAAATCCCAAGTGGAAACTTAACATTGCCCTAAGTATCTCTGCTCATATTAAAGATTAATCCTTCCACTTATATTTGGAACATTGCACCCTGTTCTTCTCCAGGACTTTGCACCTTCAATTACTCCTCCTCTCTCTAGCATAATCAATTTTTCCCATTCATTAATATACAAACATACTCTGATAAGCTAATAGAAAATTGTTTTAAAGATCTCTGAAGTCATGGTCTTCTCCAGCTCCCTATGTTCTCTCCTTTCCTATCAAAGCAAAACTCCTTTAAAAAGCTGACCATCCAAAGTTGCCAATTAGTTCATCTCATTCCTCTCACAATCCACTGCGATAAGACACGCACACCGTTCCAATGAAAATACTCCACTCAAGGTCACCAACAATCACACTGCAAACTCAATGGTCATTTCCCCTATTCAGCAGCATTACAAAGTTGATCACTCTCTTCTTGGAATTCCGTCTTCTCTTAGCCTCAATGACATCACACTCTCCTTTGTAGGTTCTCATCAATTCAACATATGCCAGGGACCCAAGACAAAGTCCAGACTTTGTCCTAGACCCCTCCCTTTCTAATCAAATTCTCCTACTAGAGTTAAGTCATCCAGCCTAAGTTTTAAACTACACCATCTCTGTACCTGTGATGCCCTGATCTCGCTCCAGCTCTAACCTCCAGATTCACCTCATCAACTGCTTGTTACTTTCTAGCCTTGAAACCTAACAAGAATAAGACTAAGTTCTCATCTTCCTCAACCTCCAGTGTGCCTTCCCCACTCCTACTTATTTAAATCACTACTACTGTTTCTTTTGTTATATCCAGCAAAACTCAACCTTTAAATACTAAACCTTTCCTCACATCTTCAGTGTCAATTCATTTTCCACAGCAGCCAAAATGATCTTTAAAAAGACACAAATTCTGTCTGTTGCTTTAAATCCTCAAATGGCTTTCAGAGTCACTTAAAATCCAAACTCCTTACTCTGGGCTTATAAAGTTGTATGTGATCCGGCTCCTGCTGCTGCTGCTGCTAAGTCCTGTGTACATCTCCAAATTCATCTTACACCATTCTCCACCCTTACCCACAATACTCCAGTCTCAACCTTTTTGGCTGCTGAGACATTGCAAATTCTTTCCCAACTTTAAAGACTTTAACAGTTTCCTCTGATTTGGACTGTTCTTCCCCTAGAGACACGCTCTTATCATTCAGATCTCAATTTAAGTTTACAATTCTAGGAGAGGCCTTTTCTGAACACCCTATCAAAACCAACTAATTAGTTTCATCAGTATTATTTTATCAATTTTATTTTCATCAATATTATTATTATAGCTGTACAATATTACTATACTACTCTGCACTGCATTTATTACTTACTTGTCTGTCTTCCCTTGCCCCATTCATTGCTATATCCCCAACACATATCATGGTGCCTAGCATAGAGGGAGCCCTCAAGTATCTTTTAAAGAGCCCTTGGTACTAATAATACAAAGATGGATGAGACATGATGCCTACCTGTGAGAAGCTTGCAGTCTCATACGGAAAACAGCTTCAAATGATTTTTAAAATTACAGATTGGGTTAAAGTCCCGTGGGAACTGTATTCAAAGCTTTCCCCAACACCAAATTAAAAATACACATACATATGTACATACACAGATAAAATGAAAGGAATATCAAAATTAAGATGTATTTCTATATATATGAAATATTTCATAAACAAAACAAACTGCTTTAAAATAAAGAATTATCTCTTAGGAGTGAAATTACAGATAATTTTTACTTGACTATGGTTCCCCATATTTATCAAAGTTTAATGTTTGTTACTTTTACATTCACAAGAATTTGACTATTTATTTAAAAGAGAAAAGCAATTATATTGTTTACACTCTTCACTATATAATGACTATTAGCTTTCTATGTGCATGTAAGAGTTGATCATCCTAATGTATGACTAAGTTAATTTTAATTTGTCTTCGCAAGTATTAGTTTAAGGGTTATCTCCAAGGAACGCTTCCCCTGAGTTTAGGTTACCTCATCCTCACAGTTCTCCTTAAACTCAGCAAGCACACACAACTACCTGTTCAATGTTTTACTGTCTTACTGGACCATAATGTACTCCATAAGGGCATGGACCATGTCTATCTTATTAACAAACATAAGTGACTTTTAATAAATATTTGTTGAATAAATGAAGAAAATGTAGAATTACTAAAGAGTTTAAACCATCAGACTTCCCCAGTGGGCCAATGGTTAAGATGCTCCGCTTCCATTGCAGGGGACACAGGTTTGATCCCTGGTCAGGGAAGTTCTGTGTGCCATGAAGAGCACCAAAAAAAGCTTAAACAGTAAGTACAGATGATGTCATAAATAATACTAAATAGATGCCCCCTGAGATCATCAAAGGAGAACTACAAAAAAAAAGCAGAAAAGATTCGCTTCCCTCCATCTTATTTTCAAGTTTTGGACTTAGACCTGATATCACCCCAACTCAGAACCTAACTACATTATCAAAAGAAACTCAACTTCAGTGGAGGCCATCTTTATCAGCATATTCAACTCTTCCTAGTACCAGAAGTAGGATGAAAGATTACTTTCATAGGGCTTGAGGATTAGCTTCTGGACCTTAAGAAATCCTTAAACTCATTCACGAATACAAATGCCTCTTGCTTATCAGGCAATGTGTTAAGCAATGGAGAATAGAAAAATCAGGAAGATAGGTCTCTGTCCTCAATGACTCACACTCAGTTTCATTGGGCAGATGGAGACAAAGCACCTAAGAAAACACCTAAGGATATAATCAAAATATGACCAAGCCAAGAGATATTTTTTAAAAAGTCTGACATACCCACTTAAAATTTCATCCAAATATCCATATACCCTAAATTCTTGCACACATGCATCAGCAAGAAACTGGAAATAAACCAAATATCCAATGCATAAACTGTAGTATACTATACACACACACATTTTAAAAATAAAGGAACTAAATCCAAAATCACTGCAGATGGTGATTGCAGCCATGAAATTAAAAGACGCTTACTCCTTGGAAGAAAAGTTATGACCAACCTAGATAGCATATTCAAAAGCAAAGACATTACTTTGCCATCAAAGGTCCGTCTAGTCAAGGCTATGGTTTTTCCACTGGTCATGTATAGATGTGAGAGTTGGACTGTGAAGAAAGCTGAGCGCCGAAGAATTGATGCTTTTGAACTGTGGTGTTGGAGAAGACTCTTGAGAGTCCCTTGGACTGCAAGGAGATCCAACCAGTCCATCCTAAAGGAGACCAGTCCTGGGTGTTCATTGGAAGGACTGATGCTAAAGCTGAAACTCCAATACTTTGGCCACCTCATGCGAAGAGTTGACTCATTGGAAAAGACTCTGATGCTGGAAGCGATTGGGGGCAGGAGGAGAAGGGGATGAGAGAGGATGAGATGGCTGGATGCCATCACCGACTTGATGGACGTTGAGTTTGAGAGAACTCCAGGAGTTGGTGATGGACAGGGAGGCCTGGCGTGCTGCAATTTATGGGGTCACAAAGAGTCGGACACGACTGAACAACTGAACTGAACTACAGAAAAATTTAAGAAAAATGAAGCACAAAATATTTTATATCACTTTTGAAAATCAACAGTCTCAGACAATCCACAATTAAGTACACTAATCCCAAACAGGATGGTTCACATGAAACAACGAAACCTGAAACTAAAGCATCCCACAGTCACTTGAGAAAAAAGACTACACGTGCTAGCTAGCCCTGCATTTGTAATTACTAGAAAAATTCATAATCACACAAAGGCTAAAAATAATGAACAGAGTAAACAGATCCGTTCTAAACCTAGGTAAAGAGCACTTTGAGCAACGGCTCTAAAAGATTACACACCTTTTAAAGATTTGGAGCACACTTTAAATGTTACTAAGCTTACTACAATTCAGGCACCATGCTGGTTGCTGAAGAGAAAAATATGAGACCCCTCAAAGAGCTCAATGATCTAGCAGGAGCGGAAAGACATATATACAATCATTAACAATACAGTAACTGCTCTAAAAAGATCCTGACAAAGTGATACTAGGAAAAAGAGGTAATCTGCGTTCAAGAAAAGCTTATTAGGAATGGCATTTTAGAATGAGTTTTTCGAAAGAAAGAAGATACGGGCTTATTCCATGCAGACAAAACAACTCAATAGCAAGCAATTAATTTAGTTAGCTAAACGTTGGAGGGAGAGTGAGGGTCTGAGGTATGTTTAGGCATGAAGCTGAGTTGAGACTTGACAGGAAGCAGGTCAGGAAAGGTAGGCTAGAAAAGAAAAGGTTGTGACTTCACGCAATAAGGGGTAGACAATCTAAAAGAAAATGACAAGATCACGTTTTAAAAATTAAATCCAGGGACTTTCCCAGTGGTCCAGAGGTTTATCCTCCATGTTTCCAATGCAAAGGGGCACAGGTTTGATCTGTGGTTAGGGAACTAAGATTCCACGTGCCTTAAGGCGAGGACTAAAAAATATTTTTAAAAAGTAAATAAATAACCCAGTAGCACGGCACCAGGGGGGTTGAATTAAAAGTTGGGACAGACTAAAGGCAGAGAACTAAATGTAAATTAGCAAACTATTTTAATATGAAGAGTTTATCTAAGAAAGCCTGATCTAAGACAATTGACAAAAAGAACACAAAAGAGGAAACAAAGATTCAGGAGATATACGGAGGATGAGAGATGAAATCAGACTTATACAGGGTATTAACAGAAGTTAAAGAAAAACCAAAATTTAATATCAGAGCAACTGAAAGAGGAAAGCTGTAAGACAGAACTGGAAATGCTGAAGAAAGATATCTGCATTTAACAACTTAGAAGATGTTAGTAATGCCTGAAAAAGTAATTTCAGTATGACAAGAAACTGAAGAAGCCGGAGTACAGAAGCTAAAGAATTAGGACTTCGCTAATGGTACAGAGCATAAGAATCCACCTGCCAAGGCAGAGACTCGGGTTCAATCCCTGGTCCAAAAGATTCCACATGCCGCAGGCAACTAAAGCCTGCGCACAATGCACAGGCTCTAGGGCCCACAAGCCACAACTAACGAACCTGCATGCAGCAACCACTAAAACCCACATGCCCTGGAACCTGTGCTCTGCAACGAGAAGCCACCGCAACGAGAACCCCGAGCACCATAAGCAAGAGCAGCCCCTGTTCATCACGACTAGAGAAAGCCCATGCCCACGAAGGAAGATCCAGCACAACCAAAAACAAAAAAGAATGAATTAACTTTTAAGAACCAAATACATGAGAGTATCTTTATGATAACCAGAGTAGGAAAATATTCCTTAAACAAGATATTGGGTTGGCCAAAATGTTCCTTCAAATTTTTCCAAAAGAACTTTTTAGCCAATCCAATACAAAAAAGAAAAAAAAAAAAGCACACCACATAGGAAAAAACAGACAAATTTGACTACTTTAAAGGTAAACTCAGTAAGATCAAAGATGTGATAACGTTAAGTGAAATAAGCCAGTAAAACAAATAATGTAAATACAGTAGTCAAATTCACAGAGACAAAAAGTAGAGCGCTGACTACAGGAGCTGGGCATGGGAGAAATAAGGAGTTAAGTGTTCAATGGGTACAGTTTCAATTTTACAAAATGCAGAGTCTTGGAGCTAGATGGTGGTATTGATTGTGCAACAATGTGAATGTACTTAACACCACTGAAATTGCCCACTTAAAAATACACAAAGTGAAAAGTTTTATATGAGTGTTTACCACAATTTTTAAAAAGAGCATTAAAAAAAGTAAGACAAAAGTTAGAAATTAAGCCACATAATAGAATTAGACAAAGTTATAGATAATTCTTACAAATCAGTAAGAAAAATACAAACCAAAGAAATTCTTAAAAATGGGTAAATAATGAAAACACTAAATTTACAAAAGAAAGCCTCACAGCCAATAGACACAGAAATATGTTTAATATCTCTACTGACAAAGGAAATGAAAATTAAAATAAGCTACCATTTCATATCCATCAGACTAACAAAAATCTAAATTTTGCAGATGTCAGGTCACTAGAATTCCTACACATTTCTAGAGGGAGTGTAAACTGATATAATCATTGGGAGAACAATAATGCAATATCCAATCATGCAGAAGATGCAAATACACTCAGATCCTGCAAATCTACTTCCTAAAAAATACCCAAGCAAACATTTATAATAATGTTCAATGTGTCTTTTTTATAACTATATGCCATCAACAGGAAAATGAATCTATACAGTTGACCTTAAACAACAAGGGGGATAGGGATGCCAAACCTCTGTTCAGACAAAAATCAAAGTATAACTTATAGCTGGCCCTCCATATACAGTTTCTCCACATCTACACATTCAACCAACAGCGAATCATTGTGGACTGCAGTATTTACTACTGAAAAAAATCCACATATAAGTAGATTCATGCAGTTCAAACTCATATCGATCAACTGCATTTTAAAATTGAAGAACTAGAGCAATTTATGCATTGTCACAGATAAACCTTAAAAAATAACGCTGAGAAGAAAAGTTGCAGGAGATGCAGAATATTATAACCATCTACCAAAGCCTTTGACTGTGTGGATCACAATAAACTGTGGGAAATTCTGAAAGAGATGGGAATACCAGAGCACCTGACCTGCCTCTTGAGAAATCTGTATGCAGGTCAGGAAGCAACAGTTAGAACTGGACATGGAACAACAGACTGGTTCCAAATAGGAAAAGGAGTACGTCAAGGCTGTATATTGTCACCCTGCTTATTTAACTTCTATGCAGAGTACATCATGAGAAACACTGGGCTGGAAGAAGCACAAGCTGGAATCAAGATTGCCAGGAGAAAAAGCAATAACCTCAGATATGCAGATGACACCACCCTTATGGCAGAAAGTGAAGAGGAACTAAAGAGCCTCTTGATGAAAGTGAAAGAGGAGAGTGAAAAAGTTGGCTTAAAGCTCAACATTCAGAAAACGAAGATCATGGCATCCGGTCCCATCACTTCATGGGAAATGGATGGGGAACAGTGGAAACAGTGTCAGACTATTTTTTTGGGGCTCCAAAATCACTGCAGATGGTGAGTGCAGCCATGAAATTAAAAGACAGTTACTCCTTGGGAGAAAAGTTATGACCAACCTAGACAGCATATTCAAAAGCAGCAACATTACTCTGCCAACAAAGATCCGTCTAGTCAAGGCTATGGTTTTTCCTGTGGTTATGTATGGATGTGAGAGTTGGACTGTGAAGAAAGCTGAGTGCCAAAGAATTGATGCTTTTGAATTGTGGTGTTGGAGAAGACTCTTGAGAGTCCCTTGGACTGCAAGGAGATCCAACCAGTCCATTCTGAAGATCAGCTCTAGGATTTCTTTGGAGGAAATGATGCTAAAGCTGAAACTCCACCTCATGCAAAGAGTTGACTCACTGGAAAAGACTCTGATCCTGGGAGAGATTGGGGGCAGGAGGAGAAGAGGACGACAGAGGATGGGATGGCTGGAT
Organism: Budorcas taxicolor; assembly: GCF_023091745.1. Taxonomy (NCBI): domain Eukaryota; kingdom Metazoa; phylum Chordata; class Mammalia; order Artiodactyla; family Bovidae; genus Budorcas; species Budorcas taxicolor. The sequence continues at coordinate 59,250,329 of NC_068915.1, read as the reverse complement.
GGCATCACTGACTCGATGGATGTAAGTCTGAGTGAACTCCGGGAGTTGGTGAGGGACAGGGAGGCCTGGCGTGCTGCGATTCATGGGGTCGCAAAGAGTTGGACACGACTGAGGAACTGAACTGATGAAATTTTTCTAAAGAATTTTAAAACACTAAAAAGTGACCTTACACTCAAAAATACTATGTTTATCAGTAGTAAAAAAGTATGTAAGGGAAGGATATACTCAACTTTAGCGTAATGGTTACTTCCAAGAAGGAGAGTACAGAACAGAGAAAACGTTAGAAAGTGAGCTTCCTCTGTAGGTTTTATTTCTTGGGGGGTTGAGGAGGGGCTAAAGCTAGTATGAGAATTAAGATCTATTAAATCTGGACCATGGATATAAAGGTTCATATATTATTTCTAAAACTTCTAAGTCTAAAATGTAATTTTTAAAAGCATCTTTAGAAATAATGGATTGGAAGCAAGCAGCATATGATTATTCTTTCCACCATAATAAGTTAAATGGAGTCAGGAGACCTGGTTTTAAACCTCTGCTTGGACTAAAAAGCCTGGCGCGCTGCAGTCCACGGGGTCAGAAAGAATTAGACACCTCTTAGCAACTGAACCACCACCACCAGCACTAAGCTACTTGACAATGTGGAAAATTAATTTCTTCAGAGCTACAACTTTCTTACCTGTAATAGAAGCAACCCATCTCATAAGGCTGTCATAGATATAAAATACCCAATAGTAGGCATTCAACTATAGGTAGTTATCATTTTAAATTTGCAGTAAAAGAAAAGAACTAAATGGAGGGAAATGGCAAGGGTTTTGAACGCAATGAACTTGCCTCACCTTTTCAGAATTACATAGCAGAACGTACCATTGATGTCAGATGTATGCAACTACCACTTTCTAGCTTCCAAGACCCAATTTTAAAATAGGGATTTTACAAAGGAATTCAAAATTACACACCACAGTATTACAATCTGGATTCCATGGTCCAGTTAAAGGAGACCAGAGTCATGTGAAGAAATCCAAAATAATCCCACTGTCTCCTTAAGAAAGACTAACCAACATTTGCAGAACTAAGTCCAAATATACTTTTGCATTCCCCTCGGCCACCAGTCCCCATAGGTTATTTACACACAAAGAAACATTATCAGAAGTATCAGTACTAAAGTCCCTCATCACCTTCAGCCTTTTCTCGAGCCACATTCACACAGAGCTATCACTGAACCATTGAAGGAAATTTTTATGATCCAAGGACAACAATAAGCAGAATATGAAAGTATAATTAATTCAGACATCTTCACAACTATCCACTTACTGAATATTCCTAGCACTGCTCTAAGCACTGAAAAGACTCTCTTGATCTCCTATTTTGAGAGAAGAAAACTGAAATAGTGCTGTAGGTATTAAGCTGAAAAGCCAGGACTGAAATTCCAAAGCCCACACTCTTAATCACTAAGCTAAACTTACTACATTATCCTTGGGAAACTAAGTATCTCTGCCTCCTGGCAAACTTAAGTTCTCACACCAAGACAGAAAAGCAGAATATATTTAAAGATTAATGCAATTCTCAATATTGAATGACATGTCATCTACTGTTGTAATGATACAGTTATATTAGCATTCAACTTTTATAGTATTGTTTATGAAAAATATCATCTCATAAAGCAATCATATATAACAGCTGGAGTAAACTGGTATGCAGAAAACCTGGACGAGGGGGCTTCTCTGGTGGCACAGTGGTTAAGTATCTGCCTGCCAATGCAGGGTACACAGGTTCGATCTCTAGTCGGGGAAGATCCCACATGCTGCAGGGCAATGCGCCCATGTGCCGCAACTACTGAAGCCTGTGTGCGTAGAGTCTGTGCTCCTCAACAAGACAAGCCACTACAATGAGAAGCCTGAGCCCCACAAGAAAGAGTTGCCCCAAATCGCTACAACTAGAGAAAGCCCACATTGAGTAACGAAGACTCACAACCAAAAAAACAAAAATCTTATTAAAAAAAAAACACAGCCCAGGTGAAGTTCACCATTAACCAGATCTAGGTGTCACTGAGCAACAATCAATCTATCTAGGCTTCAGTTTCCTGAACTTACAGGTGAGGTTTTTCACCTAGATCTAAGGCCTCTTTCAACTAAAACATTCAATGCATTTTAACACATTCTCTAGACACTGTTAATGTATTTTCTGAACAAAGGCTTTGAAAGGCAGCTTTTGAAAAATCTTTAAAATTAAATCATATAGTATATGCTCTTATGTCTATCCTTTTACTCAAACATATCCAAAGCTAACCTGTGTTATTAAAAATCAGGAAACTGACTGAAAAGGGGTGGGTGTGGGGATTCTGACGATGCTGGTAATATTAACATTGTTTGTTTTGGGTGTTGGTCACACTTTTATCATATGTGCTTTGTACATTACCATTTATTATTTTGACCTGAAAAAGGTGGCTTTCCTCCAAAGATAACTTGTGTGTTCTAACTCCATAACTATGTTTGTGTATAATAGAGCTGTGCAACCTTTGTATGTTTCCAGCTTAATTTTGTCCACAACTCCTGCTCCCTAACTCCAATTCAGGAGTCTACAGAAGAGATCATTTACTTATGAATTATACAGCATTCCTGTAATTCTTTTAAGACTGTCTCCTGAAATTCAGTCTTAACTTTCCTTTGGAACCGAGCTCAACAACCTCTCTTCCTACATACACACACCCTCAGAATTCCCACAGCACTGATTCTCTCCATCATTTTTATCTGTCTCCAACCAAGTAAGTCTTTCAGGGTTGTTTGCAAATATCCTCAATAAATGCTGATAACATATTTACTGAGAAATAAGAAAACATATTCTTTACAAAGGGATGATCTGCAAAGGAATCCCAGATGATTGATAGATAGATCAAAGCCTTTAAAAAATTAAAAAAAGAAATGCACTCCAAGAGCATTACTTGGACAGGCTTTTAATTTTTTTACCTCAGTCAATAACAAACCCAGAACCTCATAAGGTTAAGCTACACTGAACTAAAAACTTACATAGCTGTAAAAAATCGCTTTTCTACTCGTAAAAAATTGTTCAAATTCTAGTTACATTAGTTTATAGCAGGAAATTTCACCTTTGTCTTTAAACTAGAAAGGAAAAAGTTTAAAAGAAAAAGATAATAATTAATTGATAAACCAGGGGCAAAGTCTTAAAAACAGAACACTCAAAGCTAGTAGTGAAAGTGAAAGTGAAGTCGCTCAGTCGTTTCCGACTCTGCGATCCCATGGACTGTAGTGTACCAGGCTTCTCTGTCCATGGGATTTTCCAGCCAAGAGTACTGGAGTGGGCAGTAGTCATGCTATATTAATTTTTTTGTACCGTTACTGTCCATTCATCTTTTAGATAAATTATACTACAAACTCTATATAGTTAACTGTCTTAAATGTTCTTCTAAAGAGTTCTGTCTACAGCAGTGCTTCTCAACATCTGACAAAGTATGGAGACATTTTTAGTTGACACAATGGCAGGGAAATGGTAGGGAGGTGGGAGGAAGATTGCCTGTGCTATTGGCATCTAGTGCTCTTAGTCAGCGATTGTGCTAAACATCCTACAATGCACAGGAGAACCACCCACAACAAAGAAGTCATTACCTGCCCCACACGTCAACAGTGCCAAGGTTGAGAAACCATGGTCAACAGAAATTAAAAGACTTCCCTTTAAAGATTCATAACTACTTCTATACAGAATAGTCAAATACATAAAATTTAAAATGACAACAGGTACAAAAATCCATTTAAATACTTAAGGGAAATTTATACAATAGCAGTTTTCATGAAACCAATTTGTTAATGCCACATATTTAAATATTCCCTATGAGACTCCTAGAAAATGTTAGCAAAGTGCAGTTACAATATGAAAAAAACTACAGGTACCATACAGGACGAGAACAAACAAGCGTATGTGGACTGATTTACGGGCATTTTACTTCAGTGAACTTCAAAGTTTAAAATATTTCGCATACTGAAATGCAAGCAAACCTTTAATTACAGGTAAAGCTTAACGTTTAAACAATTAAATTAGGCTGCATTTAAATCTTTTAATCAGTAATACAAACCAAGTTCAATTATTTTTAAATAATTAAAAGTATGCCTACATTTGACAAGTCAGGACAGCATGGTATAATATAAACACAAGCAAACTTAGATCTAAATCCCAGAGGTGTATGTTTGCAGACAAATAATTTAACTTCTCTGAATCTCAATTTTCTCATCTAAGAAATAAAAAATCTAATTCAAGGACCTGTTCTTGAGAATTAGCAGTAACGTATATAAACAAATGGAGCTGCTAGTTCCTTTACAAATGGTGGTTGTTAATACCAGTAACAATTTATAATAAATAATAATATAACCTATGAGTACAGATTATAGCTTTACTCCGTCCTCATAAGCTACAATTCACTTATGTAATTCAACTAAAAATACACCTATTAAGTGTACTGTAAATCAATTTTCTATTCCTTGCAACTTTGAAATATTACTTCTACAGATTTAAATAAATTAATATCTCAGACAATTGACAGATTTTCAAACACAGTCTCATGGAAAAAAGGCCTACATGGTTTATTTATTTTCAGTAAATAACATATTAGCATGACTCAAAATTCAAAAGGATTCTTTTGATCCCTGTTGCCCCAGACACCCAATTCTTCTACAGAGAAATAATGTTACCAATTTCTCCTTAATCCTTTCACCTATACAAATACACATACTTCCCTACTTCTGACACTAATGGTGGCCTCTTCTCACTGATTCTATCCTGTACTTTCCACATTTAATTTATCTTGAGGCTGTATTTTATTTAACAACACACTCCAACAGTGGCCATTTACAACTTCTTACCGCCAGATGTAAGCTATCTTTACAAAGACACTTAAAAGGGGGAGGGGAAATCCTTAAAATCAATCAATATTCTTAGTAAACACAAAAATATGAAATAAACTTTGGTAAAATGAAGATTTACATAGATGACATGAGGAAATACTTATTATACCAGCCACTCAAATACTGCATTTACATACATAAAAAGGAAACATGTGGACTGTACTTCAACGTACTGAAAATAATCAACATAATACACCTATAGAATTGGACTTAAGTATCAATGAAATAAAATATATTGGTGAAAATAAAGCTATTTATTGGTTATAAATTCCAATATTACATTATCTGTAATTAGTTGAATTACATTTCCTAAATGTTCTTTCTGGAAGAAGTTTCATTCCAGATTTATAAAGACACTGTTCTTAAAAAAATAATTTTCCTGTTTGGATTTTGTTTTCTTCCTCTGAAACACTACGTCACTTACTTGAAACAAGGTTTCATCATTGCTTATATATAAAAAGCTGTATTATTTTAACAGTATGCATTACTAGAGCAATACAAGATTTCTTTTAAACTTCAAGTAGTAAGAATATCATGGTGAAAAGTCACTTCACATAATGCAGAGACTATACGAATTACAAGAGCAGTGACTACTTCTAAGTAACAGAAAATAAAGCATTAAAGTCTTATACTAAGTTTCAGGCTTGTACAACCGTACTACAGAAGAAATGTTCTAGGCTACTGGCAATAATACTAGCTGCAAACTTTCATTAGGAAGATATATGTCAAGTATCCTGGAAAATCTTTTCTTACTAAAGAAAAATTTAGAATCACTGTCTCACTATATATCACAGTGCAGGTATTTATGATTCTTTTTCTGCACTGTACCACAAAAACACAAAGTCATCCTTCCATTCAGAGTTTTGGCACTTGAACAAATACAGAGGTCAGAGTTCATACACATGCTCTGTAAAACCAATCATTACTTATATACTATTATATTCAATAAATCTGCTAGGATTTGGCATTTTTAAATAATTTTAAAGAATCTCCACGTCTAACGGTAAAGACACAAAATCACTTCAGATTCAGTGGCACAAATAAAGTTCAAGTGCTTGCTATCAGACTTGTCAATAACTCATCACATACTTAGAATGCTGAATTTCACAAATAAGAGAAAAGCACAAATAGCAATATATTCGATAATGATATTTGACACCTTGAAAATAACCATTCAGTATTTTTAATCTTTGTTGAGTCCAAGGAGGAAAGACAAACTAGCATTCCTGTTGATTATGGGTGTGAAAAATGTACTAGACTTTCATAATTTTGAGTCAAATTACCGAAACATTTAAAATATATTAACAAATGTGGCCAATATCAGCGTACCTAAAATTTCTACAGGACTGAAGAGCAGTAGCTTGAGACAAAAATGTTTCATCATTTCAGATATATGTTGGAATAAACCTACTTAATAAAGAAACATAACAATGTATTAATCTGAAATCTCTGGTTTTTAAGTAGGACACTTTTTCAAAAGTAAGAACTAACTATGGGGACATCATAATGAAGTTTCATGGCACAAATGGCACAACACAACAGTGTCACAGAGGCATTGTCTTAGGACAGACTCTCTCATCTATAACTTGTAAACAGTATTCTGAAATAAGCTACTCATACACTCCACTATTTTTTCCTAATCTTAGCTAAAAATATTTAAACGTATTTCATATACCGAACGTGCCTTTACCTAGTCAAAAAGCTTCAGATGTCAATCGAAAAAGAGGCCTAGAATGTCGGAGTAAGTGGAAATGAGATAATACTCTAATATGGAATTAATTTTCTATCTCAGGTGAAAATTCCCTTATCGCCCACTCAAATAAGCTAGTACCCCATTAGGTCTTCTCTTTTCTCCCAACACCCAACCGAGAGGGAGTTAACTCCGAACATCCTTCTCTCATCAATCACTCCTTCGGTAAGGAAAGGAGGGTGGCAGCCAGACCGGCTATAACCCAGAATACCCTGAAAAGTGTGGGCCTTTGAGCGACGCGGCTCTCCGGATCCAGTTACCACCTTTCCCCTTCCCCCAACCCACTTCCCGGGTTTTCTCAGGCTCGGCCTGCTACCTCCCCACCCTACAGCCACACTTCCAGCTGTTGCCACTGCCGTGGGGCGCTCTCCAGAGCTCACCCCCGACGATAAGCGCCCTTTCTCCATCTGCCCCTTAAACCTTATTCCTCCCCAGACCCCCCGCCCGCGAGACCGTCCAGCCCAGGGCCCGGGGAGGGGAGGGGAAGGCGGCGGAAGGAGGGGGAGACTGCTGCTTCCCCACAGGCAGAAGGGCGGCCGCAAAGAAGGCCAACCGGGGGTTACCAGGGATATCGGGATTGCCACCGGAAGGGCCCTCCCGCCCTGGGCTGATGTGGGGGACGTCCGGGAGTTCATTTCTGACCTCCTCGCTCTTCAGCACCTCCTTGAACTCCCGCTTGATTCGCTGCACCGCGATGTTGGCCATGTCTCCGCCCGCAGCTGATTCGTACCCGCCTCCTCCGCCACCGCTACGACCACCGCCACCGCCGCCACCTCTTCCTCCACCGCCTCCTCCCCCGGCGATTCACACCCGAGCACACGAACGCTGCCACTGCCACCCCGGCCGCCGCACTATCTTCAGTGTGGAATCACCTCCGCGCCCGGCCACCAAAATGGCGCCGCGTCCGCGCATGCGCACGACGCTGACCCGGCCCGGCGGCGCAGCCGCTCCCGTTGTAGCCCCATACGCCTTAGCCGCGAACCTGCGCCGCGCTGTGCGGCGCGTCTCTGCCTGAGCTGCGGCCGCGTGGCTCCGCCCTGTCGGCGTCTGGAGCCAGGAGGGTGCGGCTTCCGCGCGGGCCAGGGCTTCCCGGGCCTCACGGGTCGTCTCCGGCGCCTCCGCCCCTGTACGAACGTAGGTGGTACGGTGGAGGCTTCCAGATCTTCGCCTCTAGCCGAAGGTTCGAGTCCAACCTGACGGGTCCACGCGGCCCCTCTTAAGCTTGGAGCGCCGCCCTGACTCAGCCAGACCACGGGCTTAATGTATCCGGCTGTGTCTAGTGTCGGAAAACACTGTCCGGGAACTCGGTCTGGCCCATTTTCTGTTGGTTCTGAAAAGCCACTGCGGTTCGTTTTTGTCCTGCAGCCGTTACAGTTCTATTACTGCAGTCATCCCAGGATCTTTCCAGGTACAACAAATCATTACATTAAGTATGGTCATTGTTGTATCTCAGTTGTAATTGAGACCGGGTCTCAGTGGAGATGCCTGAGATGAGTTTAGAAGCCAGATGTTGATCTTTGGCCTACTTAGATAATTAATAACAAGCCGTGGAACTAAAACCATAGCTTTAAAACTTGAATGTACATCAGGATCCCTGGAGAGCTTAAGAAAAAACAAAAGAGTGTAAGGTGGGCCTAATTTGCATTTTTAGCAAGTTCCCAGGTGCTGCTGCTGTGCTGCTGGTTCAGAGACCACAGTATGAAAACCACTGAACTAAGATATGTTCAGTAACTGAATATATAGGGAAAACTGGAGAAACCTATCCCTCTTGGGGAGGAAGGGCAGCTTTACTTCTTTAAGCCTAGAGTCTACAACAGTGGCTAGTGCTAGTAGGCACTCAATGAATATTGAATGAATAAATGAGTAAAGAGTAAATGTTTTAAGTGGGAAGTAAATTTGAAAGGCAATTTAAAAGTGGTTTTTAGGGCTTCCAGTAATATGGTTCTGATACTAAGGGATGCTTTGAGTAGGAAACATTTTGTAATAAATAATATTTATTTAGAAGTTTATATTTCATGCATTTCTTTCACCTAACTAATCAGTAAAGCATCCTGTTAGGAAAATATCACAAATTCACCGTCTTAGCAAAAATTACCAAAATTGTGGCAGTAAAAAAAAAATAAGCCCCTTGGGTATGAGTCATTCAGTGGAGGAACATGGCGAGAAAAGAATTTCTTGAACTGCCGCAGGAACCAAGAGGGGATTTTAAATTCCAGCCCTCTTCCATACCTTGGTTTCTCTCTTCAACCTTGGTTTCCTCTTCTGCAAGATAAGGAAGCTGGATGAGATGATCTCCTCCAAGTTTTAAGAGTTTAGAATTCTAAAGCATCTGGAAACATTCCCCTAAACGAAAGAACTATAAAAACCCTTCCAGCAGAGCCCCCTAGTGGTCCTAAGGCGAACCAACTATACATGTGGGTCATGGCACAATAAAATATGGTACAATGTATAAGTGTTGCCATGCTATGTGTATTTGTACCAGTACATTAAAAATAATTACTTCAATATGTGAAAAAACTTTTTGAATACTTTACCTTTATCACTTTAATTCAGTCCCCAATATTAATCTTGGCGCTTCAAAGAAATTTAAAACACTCAAATCACAGGGGAACTAATTAGAAGGGTATGCTAATTTCTTTGGGGAAGAGAAGTTTGGTCATTTTTAAATGCACATAATCACTGGCCCTGAAATTCCACTTTCACTCCATTTTTACAGTCCTTCCTATTAACAGAATATGAGGCAACTGCCAATTAACTGACATGAGGCAATCCTCAAAATACGTTTTAGGGAGAAAAAGAACACTACGCTGAAAGTGATGTGGTATCCTGGATTGGACCCTGGAACCAAAAGGACATAACTAGTGAGATCTGAAAAAATTTTGTAATTTAGTTAATAGTGTAACTGTTAATTTCTTAATTTTGACATGGTATTATGATTATGTAAGATGCTAACATTAATAGAAGTTAGTATAGGGTATACAAGATTCTCTGAAACATTTCTGTAAATCCACAATTATTCCGAAAGAAAAAGTTTACTTTAAAAATCATTATTAGGACTTTCCTGGTGGTCCAGTGGCTAAGGCTGCATGCTCCCAATACAGGGGGCCCAGGTTCGATCCCTGGTTGGGGAACTAGACCACACATGCCTCAACTAGGAGTTCATATGCCACAACTGAACATCTTGCATGCTGCAACTAAGATCCAGTGCAGCCAAATAAATAAATAATTGCTGTTTTTAAAAAATTACGACTCTGTCCAGATTGTGTATAATATACCACCGTTTATGTGAGGGAAGAAAGGAATATGTTTGTGTATATGCTTGTGAATCCATAAAGTATCACTGGAAAAATACATCAGAAACTGACAGCAGTGGTAATCTCTGAGATAGCAGTTTAAGTTCCTTGGGGAAGGCAAAGTGGGAGACTTTTCATCATGTATCCTATTGTATGTTTTACCTATTCATATCTAAATTTTTAAAAATGAATTTCCAGAAAGCATGTTATAATCTCTTCGCTGATATAAGTTAGTCCTGATTACTTCATTAAATAAATAAATAAATAAATATTGAATGCCTACTGTGTGCCAAGCATGATCTAATCCCTGGAGGCATACCAGTGAACATGATCAAAAAAACCCTCAAATGGTAGGATTTACATTCTAGCAAGGATAAGGAAATACTCATCTCAGAGTATAGTCTGCAGTCACCTGGGAAGAGGGATCCCTGAGATGTCGGCAATGCCTAAACTATTATCAAAATAAACCTAGGACATTATTTTTCTTTTTACCGTGTTGATGTAAAAGCAGTGTTTGTGTGTTAGTCGCGTCCAACTCTTTGCAACCTCCAAAGGATCTTCCCAACTCAGGAATCGAGCCCTGGTCTGCTGCATTGCAGGCAGACTCTTCACCGTTTGAGCTACAGGGAAGTCTTTTTTAAAAAATGGTATAATGGTGCTGTAAAAGCAGTAGTGAGCAAAAAAATTACTGTGCTAGTATGTTACTAAACTCATCCACTCACTATTTAAAACTGTCTTTCACTTTAGAATGTCTTCACTGAAGCAGTCGGGATTATTAGTTATATTAAACCTCAGCTTTCAAGTAAAGTCTCAATGTTTTGTATGATACATGGAAAGTGAGTTTCCCTGGTGGCTAAGATAGTGAAAAATCTGCCTGCAATGCAAGAGACCTGGGTTTGATCCTTGGACTGGGAAGATCCCCTGGAGAAGGGAAAGGGCGACCCACTCCAGTATTCTTGCCTGGAGAATTCCATGGACAGAGGAGTCTGGTGGGCTACAGTCCATGGGGTGGCAAGGAGTCGGATACGACTGAGCGACTCTCACACACACACAGGAGAAGGATACATAAAGGACTTCTGTATACCAAAGCTCATGGTAAAGCACTTGTACAAAATGGTTGAGCTGCAAGCTGAACTTAATCATTTTTTTCATGGAACACCATTTTCCCTTAATGATTGAGACAAACAACTTTTCTTAAGAGTTGGCTATTTGGCAGATGATTTATCAAAAATGAACAATGTAAGCTATCACATCAAGGAAAAATAACTGACAGAATTTGTTAAACATGATAAATTCAAGCTTTCAACTGAAAAAGTTTTACAAAACATGTCTGCCACTGTGACTTGATAGCTTACCAAAATGCTTAAAGACCTTTCTGATTAAATTGGGTGATATTGACAAATGTGATTACTAGAAATTATACAATGGAGTACGTCAACATTTGGAAGATCTTCATAAATTAGTGAGGTAATAATTGGTCCAAATACCAATGCGTAGTGTTACAAAATCATCATGGGGAAAACATCCATTCAAGGATCAAGACAAAAAAAAAAAAAAAGGATCAAGACAGGCTGATGGATTTTAATGTAACAGTACAAAAAGTTCATAACATTTCAGCTAACCTTTGAGAAATTACCACTTGTCTAGATTTAGTGTAGTGTTAATAATATCCGCAGTTATCTGAAAAGGTTATTAAAATATTCCTTCCCTTTCCAATCTGCATAAGGCTAGATTTTCTTTATGTACTTCAATCAGAGCAACATGTGCAACATATTGAATGCAAAGGCATATATTAAAATTCAGCTGTGTTCCATTAAGCCAGCATTAAAGAGATTTTGTTTTAGAAAATAGTTATTTTTCACTGAAGTTATACTATTTATATAAGCATATAATGGATTTTATTATAGTTATTTATTAGTAAATATTTCAGTAATTTCTTAGTTTTAATTTCTAACACAATGCCCTTTAACTAATGTAAACAAATGCTTTTTGGAATCCTCAGTATATTCTTTAAGAGTATAATGAAGTACATTTGAGCATACTGTACTATTTCCCAGGTGTCACAGTTGGTAAAGAATCCACCTGCCAATGTAGGAGACTCAAGAGACACTGGTTTGATCCCTGGGTCAGGAAGATCCCCTGAAGTAGGAAATGGCAAGCCACTCCAGTGTTCTCGCCTGGAAAATTCTGTGGTCAGAGAAGTCTGGTGGGCTACAGTCCATGGGGTCACAAAGAGTTGGACACAGCTGAGCATACACCACCGCTTGGTCCCTGGTGCCTGTGACTGTTTAAATGTACTGCTGAAGCATGAGATTTAAATCTAGAAAGTTCTCCACTTTCAGAATATATAGTGTATATAAACATTATTTATTTAATAATTATTTATTGAAGTGTGTGAAATTGGTTTTAGATGTATGGAGGAAAGTTCATCTGCCAGCTCTCTGCTGTCTCTAACAGAACAATGTGTTTTGATATGTTGATTCGCATAAAAAGAATTGTGGCAAGGCATAATTGTGCTTTGCTGACCGCTGATAATACTCCCCTACATTGGAAACAAGTAAGTCTTCCTTTTTGTAGCTCCTGCTAGTTACTATGAATGCTCTACAGATTCAAATATCCTGTTCTATATGTAGAGGAACATTTTTTCCTACAGCCCTCTCCTGACCTTGTGTTTTGCCAGTTTTTTTGATACTTTTTTCCTTTGTCCCTCACCGCTGCCTATTCTATCCAAGCCTCTCACTTAACTCTCCTTTTGAAACACCCAGTCATAATTCTAAGGTCAGTTTGCATTTTTTCCCCCCTCTTTCACTGAGTCCTACCCTTCCCATCCTGTTAGCTCCTCTCCCCGACCACCCCAGCTGGGATGACGAACTCTAGCAGCAAGAGTGGAAACCAGCATTCAGATCCACAATTGAACTGTTGAACTTAGCTCCAGGCCAGTGGGCACCACAGTATTGATTGTAATGCACACTGTATTATTTCAACTATAGAGAATAGATCAGAACCCCCACCACTGTGGCTTTCAGCATATCTGTAGCATGGCAGGGAAAGCTGTTTCAATAGCACAGAATAATGTTCCCTTGCCTTAAATTACCTTTTCTTCCTGTCAGACACAGAGGCTGTTTAGGTGGGAGATTTTTAGGAAAGGACCTCATAATTCCACTCTGTCCAAGGAATATGCAACTACAGCTGGGACATGGTTACAAGACCTTCATACTTCATAGTCAAGATACCAACCACCTTTCCGGTAGACTGCCCTCTGCTGATCATCCCAATTATTTTTGCTGAGTTCCTGAATTCCTTTCTGTCCTCTAAACCAGAGTGCTCTCTTTTAGACCCTAGAATCACTGGGTCTCCAGTGAAAGATCCCAATCCTCCAGAGGCCACTCTTCAAATTCCTCTTAGTTGTCTCAAAGACCATGAACTAGTCAACATGGGACTTCCTGCTAACTAAAATCCACAACTAACTTCTACCTACCTAGTCCCTTGATTGTCAATTACCTATCGTTCATTCAGAATACAGATTTTGACAAATCATATAAGCCTCATTAAATTGGCCAGATATTCTTTGTTTGCTCCTCCAGATCCGCTCTCCACTATACTCTGTGCCTCTGGATGCTGGAAGTATGGGCTGCCAAGGAGCTTACTACATGTACAAAGCTTTCTTACTTTCTGGATTCCAGTAGGACACAGCCAGTGGAATGCTCTGGCAGGAGATGAGGCCAAGGGTTAACAATGCTACCTTTCCCTCCCAAAGGCCACAATTTCAATAGCTCTTTCCTTCAGCTGCGGGCTTCCCTGGTGGCTCAGACGGTAAAGCGTCTGCCTGCAGTGCAGGAGACCCGGGTTCGATCCCTGGGTTGGGAAAATCCCCTGGAGAAGGAAATGGCAACCCACTCCAGTACTCTTGTCTGGAAAATTACATGGGCTGAGGAACCTGGTAGGCTACAGTCCATGGGATCACAAAGAGTTGGACATGACTGAGCAACTTCAGTTTCAGTTTCCTTCAGCTGCAGCTACAGCTACTGCTATAGTTCTTTCAAGATTCCAGGAATTACGGGCTCCTATCCTTTCAAGCCTGGAGGCACCAAGAGCTCCCTGCTTTTGTTAGCCTTTGCTAGCTTCCTTTAACATTTTGTAAACAGTCTCTTGAACAAATTCTTCTCATTAACCACTGACTTCCTGCCGGGACCCTGTCTGATAGACCAAGGTACAACCATAATTCCCTACTCTCCTGAATGTGGTTGCTCTTTAGAAAAATTACTAATCAATCTCTCCTGCTCTACAGTCTCTAAATCAGGATTATTTTGAGGAACTCAAAGTTACAGTTCTCCCCACTAAGGTGAAACTCTGAAGGGTCAGCTGAGGCATTGCCTTATGAACAATAGATCAGTATCTTTCCCTTAATTGGTGCTCCCTGGAGTGGAGATTCACACCCGCTTTCCCCTCTCTACAGCTGAGCATTCAGCTGTACTATCCAAAGAAATGACTCCTTTCCAGGGTTAACAATTCAGCCTCTATCCAGAGGCTTGGGGAAGCATATGCAAAAGAATTCCCTCATAGGTCCTGAAGTTAGCAAGGCCCACGACTTAGACACACTAAAGAAACATAAGGAAAATCATAATTTAAAGTAGCAGAAGACATGTTTATTATATAAACATCTCAGCAAAAGCACTGTGCTCAGTAAAAACTGTATTTTACTCTTTTTAAAACGATTTTGATGTATTAGCCAGTAGTATGAATTTTTATCCGCTTTGGCCCAGCCGCTTCATTCATTCTGGGGCTATTGGTAATTCTCTGCTCTTCCCCAGTAACGTATCGGACACTTTCAGAGATGGGGGACTCGTCTTTTGGTGTCATATCTTTTTGGCCTTTTATACAATTCATGAGGGTCTTATGGCAAGTATACTGAGGTGGTTTGCTTTCCCTCCTCCAGTGGATCACGCTTTGTCAGAGCTCAGCTGTGACCCATCAGTATTAGGTGGCCCTGCACCGCATGGCTCACAGCTTCATTGAGTTACGCAAGCCCCTTCACCACAAGAAGGCAGTGATCCATGAAGGGGTTTTGCAGTCAGTATGTCAGCAAATCTGGAAGGCCTATTAGTGGCCACAGGACTGGAAAAGGTCAATCCTCATCCCAATCCCCAAGAAGGGTAGTACTAAACAATGTGCTAACCATCGGAAAATTACACTCATCTCCCGTGCTAGTAAGGCCATGCTTAAAATCTTGCATGCTAGGCTTCAGCATTATGCGAACCAAAAACTTCCAGATATCCAAACTGGGTTTGGAAAAGGAAGAGGAGCTAGAGATCAAATTGCCACATTCGCTGGATTATAGAGAAAACAAGGGAGTTTCAGAAAAACGTCTATTTCTGTTTTCATCAACTACACTAAAGCCTTTGTGTGGATCATGACAAACTGTGAAAGCTCTTAGAGAGATAAGAATACCAGGCCATCTTTACTGTCTTCTGAGAAACCTATATATGGGTCAAGAAGCTACAGTTAGAACCCTGTATGGAACAACTGATTGGTTCAAGATCAAGAAAGGAGTATGGCAGGGCTGTCTGCTGTCAGCCTGTTTATATAACCTATATCTGAGCACATTGTGAGAAATGCCGGGCTGGATGAGTTACAAGCTGGAATCAAGACAGCAGATGATACCACTCTAATGGCAGAAAGTGAAGAGGAACTAAAGAGCCTCTTGATGAAAGTGAAAGAGGAGAGTGAAGAAGCTAGCTTAAAACTCAACATTCAAAAAACAAAGATCACTTCATGGCAAATAGATGGAGAAACAATGGAAACAGTGAGAGACTTTATTTTCTTGGGCTCCAAAATCACTGCAGATGGTGACTGCAGCCATGAAATTAAAAGACGTTTGCTCCGTGGAAGAAAAGCTATGACCAACCTAGACAGTATATTAAAAAACAGAGACACTACTTTGCTGACAAAGGTCCACCTAGTTAAAGCTATGGTTTTTTCTGTAGTCGTGTATGGATGTAAGAGAGCTGGACCATAAAGAAAACTGAGCACAGAAGAACTGATGCTTTTGAACAGTGGTGTTGGAGAAGACTCTTGGAGAGTCCTTTGGACTGCAGGGAGATCAAACCAGTCCATCCTAAAGGAAATCAGTCCTGAATATTCATTGGAAGGACTGATGCTGAAGCTGAAACCCCAATACTTTGGCCACCTGATGCGAAGAACTGACTCATTGGAAAAACCCTGATGCTAGGAAAGATTGAAGGCCGCAGGAGAAGGGAACAACAGAAGAGGAAATGGTTAGATGGCGTCACTGACTCTATGGACAGGAGTTTGAGCAAGCTCCGGAAGTTGGTGATGGACAGGGAAGCATGGCGTGCTGCAGTCCATGGGGTCACAAAGAGTTAGACAAGACTGAGTGAATATAAACGGAACTGACTACACCGATTAGAGTTTCAGATATGTCTAGATTAGTGTGTAGACGAAGCACATTCGCTGCTGAATGGAATTATTTTTAAAAAACATAAAGGTTTGTTCGATATTTTAATATGTATTTGGCTGCTCTAGTTGCAGCATGTTGGATCTTCCATCTTCATTGAGGTATATGAACTCCTAGTTGCAACATGTAGGATCTGGTTCCCTGACCAAGGATCCAACCTGAGCCAGGAGCACCAAATCTTAGCCACTGGACCACCACAGGAGTCCACACAATGCCTTATTCTTGACACTGGATAATTAGATTTTTAGATTTCTGCCATTTTATAAAACTAAGTACCAAGGGTTTCTATAAAGGCTCTCATTAGACTTCTTTGCAACACTTCATTACAGCTTTTTTTTTCGTTTTGAAATTTTGGTAAAAAAAGTTAAAATTTTGGTAAAAAAAAATTTACTATTACTCATTTTTAAGTGTACTTTTCAGCGGCATTAAATACACTCACGTTGTTGTTGTGTAACTATCACCACCATCCATCTCTGAAACTTTTCCATCATCCCAAGTTGAAACTCATGTCCATTAAAAAATAACTCTCCATTCCTCCCTCTTTTCAGCCTCCAGGAACAGTATTATACTTTTTGTATCTATGAATTTGACTATTCTAGTTACCTCATGTAAGTAGCATCAGACAGTATTTGTCCTTTTGTGTCTGTCTCATTTCACTTAACAATATTTTCAAAGTTCATCTACATTGTAGCATGTTACCAGACTTTCCTTTCTTTTCAAAAGAGAGTAATTTAAGATTCCGTTGCACATATATGCCACATTTAGTTTATTTGTTCATCATCAAAGGACAACTGGATTTTTTTTTCGTCTTTTAGCTACTATGAATAATGCTGCTATGAACATGGGTCTACAAATTCTCTTTGAGACTCTGCTTCAGTTCTTTTGAATATATACCCAGAAGTGAAATTGGTGGATCATTTGGTAATTCTGTTTAATTTTTTGAGGAACCATCATACCATTATCCACAGTGGTTGCACCATCTTAGACTTCCACCAGCCGTGCAGCAGGGTTCCAGCTTCTCTACATCTTTGTCAACACTTTATTACTTTGTTTTGTTTTTTTTAAACAATAGCTATCCTAATGGGTGTGAGGTGATATCTCATTGTGGTTTTGATATGCATTTCGCTAGTGATTAATGATGTCAAGCATCTTTTCACGTGCTTATTGGCATTTGTATATCTTATTTAGAGAAGTAAGTATCTAGTCATGTCCTTTGCTCATTTTTGAATCAAGTTGTTTGTTTTGTGTTGAGTTGTTGGAGATTTAAAATATATATATTCTCAATATTAATCCCTTATTCAGATAGATGATTTGCAAATATTTTCTCCTATTTTGTGCATTAACTTTTCTCTAACTTGATAGTGTCCTTTGATGCAAAAAAAGTATTACATTTTGATGAAGTCCAATTATTTTGTCACCCAGGCTTTTGGTGTCGTATCTAAAAAATCATTGTCAAACCCATTGTCATAAGATTTTCGTCTATATTTTCTTCCAAGACTTTTACAGTTTTTGATGTTTTATAGTTTTAGTTGTTTAGCTGTCTTTGAGCCACTTTTAGTTAATTTTGCATTTGGTATAAGAGTCCTACTACATTCTTTTGCATGTGGATATCTAGTTTTCCCAGCATTATTTGTTGAAGAGACTATCCTTTCTCTCTTGAAGGGTCTTAGCCTTGTCAGATACAAATACACTTGACAGTATATTTGAGGAATCATCTCAAGCTTTTAACCACAGAAGGTTAGTCTTATCTTTCTTTCCAGGCAGAATTTTAAATTTGAATAAATGCCACTATAATTATCAACCTTATGGATGTTCAAGTAACTATAATGCAAGAGATCAAGTTAGATGAAAGGGATACATGGAGAAAAAAGATATGGCCTCTGGTTATGAAACTACCTATTTATTGGGGGAGATAGAATATCTCATTTAAAAATGACTACAAATACAGGATAGCATATGCTAATTTTAAAATAAATAGCACAGAAATTACATGTCTTGAGAATTCAGAGCTTGTGGTTTTAGAAATGGATTTTAAGCATTAAAATACCAGTATGTGCACACATATGCACAGCAGTGTTATTCATATTGGGCTTTCCAAGTGGCGCAGTAGTGAAGAACCTTCCTGCCAATGCAGGAGATGCAAGAGACGCAGGTTGGATCAATCCCTGGGGTTGAGAAGATCCCCTCGAGTAGGAAATGGAACCCCAGTCCAGTATTCGTGCCTGGAAAATTCCAGGGACAGAAGAGCCTGGTGGGCTTCAGTCCGTGGGGGTCACAAAGAGTCAGACAGAACTGAGCAACTAAGCACATTATCTATATCAGCAAAAAAATGGAAGTTATGCAAATGTCCATCAGCTGATGAATGGATAAACCATATGTGATCATATTGAATAATGAAATATTATTCAGCAGTTAAAAGAAAGTGGTGACTGCCACATGGATGAACCTTAAAAACATTATGCTAAGTGGAAGAAACCAGTCATAAAGGACGACATATTGTGTTACTCCATTTTTATAAACTGCCAAGAATAAGGAAATCCATACAAAACGGGAAGTAAATTACTGGTTGCCTAGGTCTGGATGGAAGGGGAGGAAGAGAGGAGGGAGGAATGGAAAGTGACTGCTAATGGGCATAGAATTTGTTTTGGGGCTGATGAGAGTATTTTGAAACTGATTATGATGGTAATTATGCAACTCTGTAAATGGTTGAATTGTATGGTATGCAAGTTGTATTCCAATAAAGATGTTATTTTAAAAATAGCCTCACCAATCCCATCTGTCCAGGTAAAAATGTGAATTTTATATGTGAACTACATCTCAACAAAGCAGTTATTACAAATGGAAGAAAAGAGGACTTGCCTGGCAGTCCAATGGGTAAGATTCTGGTCTTCCAATACAGGGGACACAGGTTCAATCCCTGGTTGGAGAACTAAGATCCTGCACAGCGAGGCAAAAAAAAAAAGAAAACATACCAAAGATTCGAATCAGTAATCCAGAAAGAACTATAGTCTGGGCCAGATGACCTGTTTCTCTTAGGTTTATAAAATCCTATCTAAAGCAATGCAAGAGTATGAATTTTTAATATCTGAGACAGTGGGCAATTATTGAATGTTTTTGTTCAAGGTAATGATACAATTATATGTTTTAGGAACATTGATACTGATGCCTCTCATTAGGCTGGACTGGAATGGAGAGGGACTGGAAGAATAAAACTTGCTTAGGTAGCTATTAAATTATTCTAGAATAGTAGTTTCCAAATGCTGACCAACAGTGTCAACATCACCTAGGAATTTGTTAGAAAGGCAAATTCTTGGTTCCCACCTCAGAGCTAGAATCAGAAACTACCTTAGGGTCCAACAGTCTGTTTTAATACATCCTCTTGGAGATTCTGATACAGGAAAATATTTGAGAATATTTCTGCTCTAGGAGAAAAGTAATGGGTATCTGAGAGACAGTGGTAATGATGTGCATGGAGAAACACTTGTAATACATAAGTAATGTATTTCCAGTCAACTATTTGAAAATAAAGGCAAGAAGAAGGAAGCACAGAAGATTCACAGATTTTCTTTGGTATCATTAACAGATATAGGGAGGAGAGGTGGAGGTGCTAGTATAGGAAGGAGACAGTGAGTTCAAACATTTACATTCTGAGCTGATTTATGAAGTGGACACTGTTAATTGCCTGTCCAAATTCAATTCCCTCACCTGCCCCATTTCCTTCTTAGCTAAGTCCCTTTTTGTTCAAGTGTTCATCCTCCATGTGGCCATGTACTTCAGGGAGTCTGGGCACCTCCCTAAGACCCAAAAGGTGACTGTTGATTGATAGTAGTTACAGTTGCATGTTCTATAAGTCTAATTCTGGTCAGTGAGCAATGAGGGGAGATCTGCTGGAGTTCTGAGATGGGAGAAGGAGATTTCTTTAAAGGGACATAAATCCAAGTCATTCCTCTTTTCCCTACCTCTAGGTTAGCTGACCCACACAGTCAAAGGTTTTGGCATAGTCAGTGAAGCAGAAATAGATGTTTTTCTGGAACTGTCTTGCTTTTTCGATGATCGAGCAGATGTTGGCAGTTTGATCTCTGGTTCCTCTGCCTTTTCTAAAACCAGCTTGAACATGTGGAAGTTCATGGTTCATGTATTGCTAATGCCTGGCTTGGAGAATTTGGAGCTTTACTTTACTAGCGTCTGAGATGAGTGCGGTAGTTTGAGCATTCTTTGGTATTGCCTTTCTTTGGGACTGGAATGAAAACTGACCTTTTCCAGTCCTGTGGCCACTGCTGAGTTTTCCAAATTTGCTGTCATATTGAGTGCAGCACTTTCACAGCATCTTCTTTCAGGATTTGAAATAGCTCAACTGGAATTCCATCACCTCCACTAGCTTTGTTCGTAGTGATGCTTCCTAAGGCCCACTTGACTTCACTTTCCAGGATGTCTGGCTCTAGGTGAGTGATCACACCATCATGATTTTCTGGGTTGTGAAGATCTTTTTTGTACAGTTCTGTGCATTCTTGCCACCTCTTCTTAATATCTTCTGCTTCTGTTAGGGTTAGGGTTCAGGTGTGGAAAATTCTGAAAGAGATGGGAATACCAGACCACCTGACCTGCCTCTTGAAAAACCTATATGCAGGTCAGGAAGCAACAGTTAGAACTAGACATGGAACAACAGACGACTGGTTCCAAATAGGAAAAGGAGTACATGAAGGCTGTATATTGTCACCCTGCTTATTTAACTTATATGCAGAGTACATCATGAGAAACGCTGGGCTGGAAGAAGCACAAGCTGGAATCAAGATTGCCGGGAGAAATACCAATAACCTCAGATATTCAGATGTCACCACCCTTATGGCAGAAAGAGAAGAAGAGCTAAGGAGCCTCTTGATGAAAATGAAAAAGGAGAGTGAAAAGTTGGCTTAAAGCTCAACATTCAGAAAACTAAGATCATGGCATCCGGTCCTATCACTTCATGGCAAATAGATGGAGAAACAGTGGAAACAGTGGCTGACTTTATTTTGGGGGGCTCCAAAATCACTGCAGATGGTGACTACAGCCATGAAATTAAAAGACACTTACTCCTTGGAAGAAAATTTATGACCAGCTAGACAGCATATTAAAAAGCAGAGACATTACTTTGTCAACAAAGGTCCATCTAGTCAAGCCTGTGGTTTTTCCAGTAGTCATGTGTGGATGTGAGAGTTGGACTATAAAGAAAGCTACTGCTGCTAAGTTGCTTCAGTCGTGTCCAACTCTGTGCGACCCCATAGATGGCAGCCTGCTAGGCTCCTCTGTCTCTGGGGTTCTCCAGGCAAGAATACTGGAGTGAGTTGCCATTTCCTTCTCCAATGCATGCATGCATGCTAAGTCACTTCAGTCATGTCTGACTCTGTGCGACCCTGTTGATAGCAGCCCTCCAGGCTCCTCTGTCCACAGGATTCTCCATGCTAGAATACTGGAGTGGGTTGCCATTTCCTTCTCCCTAAAGAAAGCTGAGTACCGAAGAATTGATGCTTTTGAACTGTGGTGTTGGAGAAGATTCTTGAGAGTCCCTTAGGCTGCAAGGAGATCCAACCAGTCCATCCTAAAGGACATCAGTCCTGGGTGTTCATTGGAAGGACTGTTGTTGAAGCTGAAACTCCAATACTTTGGCCACCTGATGCGAAGAGCTGACTCATTTGAAAAGACCTTGATGCTGGGAAAGATTGAGGGGGCAAGGAGGAGAAGGGGACGACAGAGGATGAGATAGTTGGATGGCATCACCAACTCAATGGACATGGGTTTGGGTAGACTCTGGCAGTTGGTGATGGACAGGGAGGGCTGGCATGCTGTGGTTCATGGGGTCGCAAAGAATTGGACATGACTGAGTAACTGAACTGAGGTTAGCTGAACTGGAACTGCTACAGCCATCTCATTACTGTAAGGGTACTATTTAACAGTGTTCTGATAGTTCTAGACAGTTCAAAGTTCCAGGGAATAGAAGGAACATTTTGAGAATTTACTTAGTGTCAGACATGCTCAGGTACTTTACACATGTGATTATGTTATTAGAATGTAAGTTAACTTTTAACCTCATAATAACCTCATTTTGCAGATAAGGAAACTGAAAGATGGCAAATTAACGTGCCCCACACAAAGTTAAATACTAGGAAATGAAAAAGGATTCCCACAGGTCTTTGACTCCAGAACTTACACCCTTAACGTCAGTGCTCAACTTACAATGATCAGAAAACAGGGGACAAGATTGTAATTATTTGTAGATACTATGACTGTTAACAAAAGGAAAATATTAATGAAAGTTATTTAGAAATATTGAATTCAGTATGTATAAAAAATTAACTGTATAAATCTCAACTAAGTAGAGCTGGAAGATCAGAATGGGGAACTCTCATGCCCTGTAGTGATAGCAGAGCCCAATAGGAAGAAGAAAGACTCTTTTTTTCCTGTAAAGGACTCAGCCAATGAAAAGCTAAGAACTCTTTGTTTATTATAGCCCTTCCAACTCCTTTTTCAACCTACAAACTTGTTCTCCTTCCCTTGCCATGAGGAGGACTGTTTGTGGTTGCAGACCCCAAATTGCAATAATATTCTAATCCCAGATAAACCCATCATTGCTGAAGAGATATCTGGCAGTCTGTTTGTTTTAGGTCAACATTTTGGTGGCCCATACAGGGACCAGAGAAGACCCTGGAAGACCCTGGAGCTGATGAGCAAACAAGTGCAGAACCTTCAAACGGAGCCCATTGTCACTACTTTTCTCACTGATCCTGAAGTTTGGCAGTGCATCTTTCTCCTGGATCCAATCTCACATCCTGTTTACATTTTGAAAATCTTCAGGTTTCTAAGGTTTTTTTCTTCCAGGGTAAGTCTTGGTTCTGTATTCCAGTACTTGTTTGGCCCTTCATTCTGATTTTTTGATCAAACTGTTTGAATTAAAACTAGCTGAAATCTCACTTGGCTCATTCCTTTGGAAATAGAAGCTGCCTCATGGAAATTGTACCAGGTTTTTCAGCTGGAAACTGACTTTAAAAAGCATTTCACCTGGCTCCTCCAGGACCAAGCTCTTTCCTTAGAATTGATTGTGATTAACTTGGAAGCAGTTTGAATTAGCTGTTTGAACAGTAAAATCTTTGAGTGTTTAAAATCATTTTTTTAAACTCTAGAGAAAAACCTCTAAGAATTGAGAACCCAGTTATCTAAATATTTTGAGGGTGCTTCCCCCAACAGGGTTCCAGCTGATTTTGTTTAAAAGCAATGGTCCTTGCTCATGTGTCTTCTAACTAAATGGGCTGTCTTGCCCAAAGGCAGTTTGGAATACCAGTGGCCATTATGGGGAGCTTTTGAAATTCTCAAACTTAATTTCCTTAAAGCCAGATTTAATTACGATAGCTCAAAAATTCCCAGACCTAAGTGGAATGCTTATTTGGTATTTTGGGGCTTCCCAGCATTATCAGGAGTCTCCATAAAATTTCCACTTTAAATAAAACTTTAAAGTGAACTGAGACAAACAGTTAAAGATAGAATGGCTCCCAAAGCTTCAGGCTCTTCCTTAACTTTTTTGGTCTCAGGCTCTGCCTCCAGTGCCATCTCGTCTCTCTCCCTCTGCCCCTTTTGTCTGGACACTACCGGTGGCACCATCTTCCTACTTCCTTTCTGTTACTGAAAGCACACGGACTGAAACCGCCCACCCTGGCCAGACACCATAGTAACTATTTACATGGAGTTGTTTTACAACAGGAGGTCCTGGTAAGGAACGTGGAACTAAGCTACAACCAAGGTAAAAAGGTGACACCATGTGTCCAACCACCTCTCAGAATCCTCGCTGGCATCCATCTTGGCTGAACAATGCATGCACCACCAGGAAGGACTCTGAGTCAGAATGATTCGCCAAAGACAACCCAGTGACTAATCTCATCACCATAAAACCCAAGACTGTGAGCCATGTGGCAGAGCAGTTCTCCTGGGTTCCCTTACTCTCCTGCTCTCTGCCCAGACACCCCTTCCCAATAAAACCTCTTGCTTTGTCAGCACATGTGTCTCCTTGAACAATTCATTTCCGAGTATGAGACAAGAGCCCACTTTTGGGTCCTGGAAGGGGTCCCCCTTCCTGCAACAAGTGGTGACTCTGGTGGGACTCTTCTTCGCTGTGACTGATATCCTGACCACTTAGGGTACTTAGGAACCAGCTTGCCCACCAATGGACCAGACCCAGCAGCTGCAACTGGGACCCTTTTGTCTGTGGTCTCCTCTTGATGTGGACAACTGGCCAGAGTGCCCCAACAGGGTAAGGAATAAGAGACTTTATTGACCACTCTCCCGATCCCTCTCTCTTTCCTCTCCTTCAGTTCAGTTCAGCTCAGTCGCTCAGTTGTGTCCGACTCTTTGGAACCCCATGAATCATAGCACGCCAGGCCTCCCTGTCCATCACCAACTCCCGGAGTCTACCTAAACTCATATCCAACAAGTCAGTGATGCCATCCAACCATCTCATCCTCTGTCGTCCCCTTCTCCTCCTGCCCCCAATCCTTCCCAGCATTAGAGTCTTTTCAAATGAGTCAGCTCTCCAGATGAGGTGGCCAAAGTATTGGAGTTTCAACTTCAACATCAGTCCTTCCAATAAACACCCAGGTCTGATCTCCTTTAGGATGGACTGGTTGGATCTTCTTGCAGTCCAAGGGACTCTCAAGAGTCTTCTCCAACACCACAGTTCAAAAGCATCAATTCTTCAGTGCTCAGCTTTCTTCACAGTTCAACTCACATCTATACATGACTACTGGAAAAACCATAACCTTGATTAAACGGACCTTTGTTGGCAAAGTAATTTCTCTGCTTTTGAATATGCTATCTAGGTTGGTCATAACTTTCCTTCCAAGGAGTAAGCATCTTTTAATTTCATGGCTGCAATCACCATCTGCAGTGATATTGGAGCCCATGTACTTTGCATATAATTTAAATAAGCAGGATGACAATATACAGCCTTGATGTACTCCTTTTCCTATTTGGAACCAGTCTGTTCCATGTCCAATTCTAACTGTTGCTTCCTGACCTGCATACAGATTTCTCAAGAGGCAGGTCAGGTAGTCTGATATTCCCATCACTCAGAATTTTCCACAGTTTATTGTGATCCACAGTCAAAGGCTTTGGCATAGTCAATACAGCAGAAATAGATGTTTTTCTGGAACTCTCTTGCTTTTTTGATGATCCAGCAGATCCTCTCCTTAACCTTTCCTATCCTACACTTTTCTTCTAGTCCCCCAGTCCTGCACACAGAAATCTGGTCAAAGGGCCTCAGCCTGAGTTGAGGCTTGTAGGCTGATCACCTCCTGTTGGCAGAGAACTCAAATTCTGCTTCTGTTCTGGTCTGGTTTCTGGTTTGAATTCTGGTTCTGTTGCAGTCTCATCTGGTTTCTGGTAGGGCCAAGTTCCTCCCTTCTCTGGAGGTTCAGTGTAAAGTTCCATAACACCTGGTTGTCTGCAGGTGGCAGGAGACGTCTGTAAGACCACCCCTTTTGCCCCCCTCTCCTGCCTCCACCTCCCTTTTCTTTCAGTCTGGTTTCCTTTCCTCTCTTTGAAATCTTTGAGGACCTGAGATACTTTCTTTTATTCTGTTAGTGCTTGCATCTGAAGTTCTATGTCTCTATAGCAGGCTTTCTGAGAGACTAATCTTGCATTTAAGGGAGTGTCTGATTGGGGCTGCCAGGTCTGTGTGTTCTGTGTCGTGATTTGTAATGGCCATTTTGCTTTGTGTGGTCACCATTTGGTTTAGACCTGCAGCCATTTTGTTAGAACTTGATTTTCTTTCCCTGTGCTTTGAGACCACTGCTCTCAGGCTCACTTATCTAGACCATCTCTAACTCCTGAGACTGAGAAAAAATGGGAAGAAGCGTTTAACAATTTTATTTATTCCAACTGTTATTTATAAACTAGTGAATTTTATATTTTAATATAAAATTACAATATAATTTCTAAACAGAATTGTTTAGAAAATGAAGCTAGACCTTGCATTTTAAATGTCTGTCTGAAAATGCGTATGTCTTGGTATGTCTTTGTCTCTGGATAATATTTTTAAGATTTATTTGTAAATGAGCTCTATTTAATTGGCTTAAAGAAAAGTAAGTGTTTACAAATAAATACTTCTAAATTAAACTAAATGAATTCCAGGTTCATGTGAACTGGGAAATAAATATTCAATATTAAATTGATACCTGGTAACATAGACATGTCTTCAGAACTATCAGTAAGTATAATACTTCTGTTGTACCTAGGTTTACTAGAGGTCAAATAAGACTGTATTCTGTTACAAATTTGTCAACAAGAAACGTACCTCATTGTAGAAAACAGGGAAACTAAGATGTGTTTTCAGTAGAAGACATATATAAAAAATACTAAAAAGAGTTACCCATGATCAGGATTGGATTACAATTAGTTAGATAAATAGATTTTGTTAGGAATGACATGACCATAGGAAAACTGGTTAGAGCCAACTAGGTCCAATGTGGCAGAGTTGACTTTCATTAGACCTTGAGCCTCCGGTATATACACCCATTGAGACGTATCAACAAGCTAAATGATCCACCCATCAGCATTGACTAAATCTGATGGAATGTTCTAAACCCTTTTGATTGATTTTTTTTGGACACAACTTCCTAAATCGAATTCTGTTCAAGTTCTTTTGACCTCTAGCTAACTTTGGGATGCTTCAGAGGGCCCCTGAAACATCCCAAAGAAAGTTATTAAACTAATTGTGTTTATTTGGTTGGTTAAATTACATGGGAAATACTATCAAATGAGTAATAAATCCTCTCAGGTTAAAATGTATGGTAAATATTACTAATATAGATATCCTAGAAATTATATGGAGTTCCTAATGTTCTAATAAGTCCTGGTATTCTAATGGGAAAGCTGATGACTTCACAAAAGTTAACAAAAGGACTGAGTGAACCAGCAAATATGCTTGTAACTTTTATGGTTTCTATCTGAAAAAATTAGAGGTTTGAATCTGCGTTTTCTGGAAGTAGGGGAAACCTTCCCCTCAAACTAATTATGACAGTAATTTGGTAAAATTATACATTATAAACAAATTTTAAAAATTATATTTTCTCTCTATTAGGCTCCTCCAGAGATTGAAAATTCTTAGGTTTCCAGTAACTTTATCAGATGAGTTAGGAAGGTTATCTCACTAACAGGTACAGAAATCTCATGGAATTTTTGAGACCTTGAAAAGGGAAAAATTCACCTAGGTTTGTTAGGTGAGATCTGTGATAAGCCTTTAGCATGACTTTCCCAGCCCTGTTTTATTTTAAAAGGTCAGTCTGAGACTCTATAAAAGTTTCAACAAAGCAAAAACTCTATGATCAATTATGATTATATAAATCATCAGGCCAAATTTATTTCGCAAACAAACTAGTCTTAATTTGGTTATATTTGATAAAAATAAGGGTAATTTTAGGGAGAAAAAGATGTTTCAAAGATGTTGCTGCTAAGTCACTTCAGTCGTGTCCTACTCTGTGTGACCCCATAGACGGCAGCCCACCAGGCTCCTCCATCCCTGGGACTCTCCAGGCAAGAACACTAGAGTGGGTCGCCATTTCCTTCTCCAATGCATGAAAGTGAAAAGTGAAAGGGAAGTTGCTCGATCGTGTCCGACTCTTAGCGACCCCATGGACTGCAGCCTACCAGGCTTCTCCATCCATGGGATTTTCAGTTTGTTAATGGAGGGCTGTATCTAGTAAGATTCATTTCCTGGATAGTTCTTTGCTATTGTGTGGTATTAATGTAAAATTTAATTAAATTCTTTAAAACCACGCTGTTTGTTTCTGAAGCTTATCTCAGTCATCTATCTTTGGATAAAGATGCCTCATGACCTACAACCAGGACTGAAAAAAGACATAATTTAAGGGACTGTTTCCAACCTGGATGGAAGGACCTTTTATCAAATACTCTTAACTAACTAATGCACAGTGAAATAGAAAGGAAATTGACTCTTAGATTAATTCCCACTTCCAAAGGCCCCTACACTGGACTGGTCTATAGAGAGGACAGCTGACCTGATCTCACCTTAAAATGACTCTCAAACAGAAGAGAAACTACACTACACCAGGACAAGAAGATGACAACATCAGAGATAGACAGCTTGCCCAAGATGCTGGACCTGATTCATATAATCATACATAATGTTTTCTTGACTTTTTAGACCTTTGCATATAAATCAAGTGCTTTTCCATCATAAGTCTGATCCTATGCTTGTCTTAGAAATCAATCCAGTTGTTGACTTTGTGACCAATTACCTGTGTCTAGTTCTGGGTTACCTTGGGGAATTTCTCTACTCCAAGGCTCTAACTAGTTGGCCCTGAAAAATTTTACTCGAAAGATTATAGTCATATTCAGATCACTATTGATATTACTAAATGAGATCCCCTCACCTGGCCAATTAATAATGCCTGCTCCTGACCTTGGCCATAAATTTGAGTTTTTTCCTACTATTCAAGCTCAATCAGAACAACCAGCAAAGTTTCAACAAAGGGAAAAAATCTCCCTCAATTATGGGATAGATTTATATAGATAACACCAGGCTATGGTAATTTAGGTTGAAAGTCTCCTCTATATTGGAAACAATTAAATCATGCTAAGGATAATCAGTTTAGTAACACTAGGAAACTGGGTTATATGCCTTATAGACAGTGCTAGTATATAATTTCCCTGGAAGATAAAAATTCTTAGTACAGAATAGACTAAGTCGGGTGACCTGGGATATACTGGGCTACATCTAATGGACGTTCTTAAGTCTTACTTATGACTTTACTAATACTGCTGGGCTATGTTATTTGGACAGGGAAGCCTGGCATACTGCAGTCCATGGGATCACAAAGAGTTGGACACGACAGAGCAACTGAACTGAACTGAGCTGATATTATTTGTATTTTGCCTGTTTTACAAAATTGCTATTTCTTAAACTGCCAAATGTGTGACTGAGGCCTCTGACAAAACAATATGTAGTTACATATGAGATCAATGATGATAACAGTATAACTCTAGATATGGGAAGAAACAACAAGAGGAAATGTTTTCTTGGACCAAGAGGCTAGAAAGACAAGTGGTCCAGAGAACTTTGGATACTGTTTTATGGCCCAGTCCAGTAATAACACATTGAGTGGCCTGTCAACAGAATCTTTGCCAGACCTGAGAGTGAACGTTCTCAGCACCATGGGATGACATGGTCATGAAATGCCCCCCACTCAAAATCATGGTCAAGTTTATGACCAAGAAAGGGCCTTGCCAACTGAAAAGGGACACTTGCCGTCTACCTCCAGAAAGGTTAAATCATGGCCACTGCAGCTGTTGGCCTTCAAGACCCCTAAAAAGAGTTCAGGGTGAAAATCAGAATAAGGCACTCTGTGTTCTGGGAAAAACTGCAGAACAGGCCTTTAGATAGTTAGATCTTTTCAGGAGAAGATTTTATGAGTCCCAGTTCTTGCATCTTCTCATACCTAGAAAAACAATGACATCGTTAATAGTGATATCTGCTTTGGCTATTAAGGAAAATTTTACAGTTAAAAGTCAAAATAGAGTAGCTATGGTTCAGACATCCAAGGAAATAACTAGGTGATACTATGGGTGTAATTTCAGATTAGACCTTGTATTGCTAAATACTCGCGTTTTCTGAGTTGTGTCAGGCTTGGATACCACCAGACATTCTCAGAAAAGTGTTTGCTGGCAGCTAGTAACTACAACCTTACTTTTTATAAAACTAGGCAGCTGGCTACCTGGCTCCAAGTCTCCCTGAAGTGCCACGTCCAGACTGGGTTTCAGGTCTATTCTTGAAAAGAAATGAGATTTGTTTTGTCTATTTAAATTCTTGTTGTCACTCCTCCAATTATTTCTAATTGGGTTTGTTACACCAAAATGTCAGACCAAGGGATTGAGATTTTAATCATACAAGACTCAGATCTGGGACTCAGAACTCAAGAATACTTCTAATTCAGTGTCTATTTGCCAAATTGAAACAGTCCTATGCCCCATTTTGACAGAAAGTTATCAAAGTCATAGTTGCCCAGTTCCCTGAGTTAAAACTGAGCAGGATTCTGTGGGGCTCTGGAGTATGGATCCATTCTATGTTCTCCGTTTCTTATTTGTAGGATGTAGGCTTTATTCAGCCTCCTTGACCTTTCCTGAGTCCCAAAGGGCAGATTCAAACAATTGATGATCAGGGAAGGAAGGGAATATGGAAACGGAGGAGAAACAATCAAATAATGGTACAGCCTTGAGGCAGGGTCCTGATTTCTACTCAAGAAATACGCTTAACAGTGTCTTTGAGTTTTTTTGCAGAACTGGGGCCCCCACCCAGGTGGAGGATGGTAACTTCAGGCTGAGCACAAGATTCCTGGAGCACCGCTCTGTTGCCTCACCACCAACAACCAGTCAGAAGAAAGTCACACACCCTGCAGCCCTTGCCCCAAATGTTGCCTTCTCTTTCTAGGGCCCAGTGATGGCCATGGGCGACAGAAGATGAGATGGTTGGACGGCATCCCTGACTCAATAGGCATGGTTTGAGCAGGATCCAGGAATTGGTGATGGACAGGAAAGCCTGGTGTGCTGCAGTCCATGGGATCACAAAGGGTCAAACATGACTGAACGACTGAACTGAACTGATGACCATCCTTTTAGGCCTCCTGTTTGGCCTTGTCTGTTTAATCTCTGTGAGGGGATTAAACCTAAATTGCTGTTTTTACAAGGGTAAATGCTGGTTTCAGACACAGAATACCTTGAGTTAGATCAGGTAGAGAGAGACTTCTGCTCTGGTAGGCAGGCCTCCACCCATACACAGCAGAAAGAAGTTACAGAAGAAAGAGAACACCCCAATTCCCAAAAAGTATCTTGAGTATAAAGTCTCTCAAGGGGCAGTTGTTAGGGGAAGCACACTGACTGAAACCACCCACCCTGGCCAGACACCATAGTAACCATTTGCATGAGTTATTTTACATCAGGAGGGCCTGGTAAGGAACAGGGAACTAATAAGCCACCACCAACTGGAAGAATTCAGGAAAGGTCAAAAGGTGACACCACGTGTCCAACCACCTCCCAGAATCCTTCCCGGTGGCATCCATCTTGGCTGAACAATGCATGCGCCACCAGGAGTCAGTCATTCTGACTCAGAGTCACCATCATAAAACCTGAGACTTAGAGCCACGTGGCAGAGCAGTTCTCCTGGGTTCTCTTACCCTCCTGCTCTCTGCCCAGGTGCCCTTTCCCAGTAAAATCTCTTGCTTTGTCAGCACATGTGTCTCCGTGGACAATTTATTTCTGAGTGTTAGACAAGGCCACTTTTGGGCCCTGGAAGGGGGTTCCCTTTCCTGCAACATTTCCATGTCACTGCTGCTGCTGCTGCTGCTGCGTTACTTCAGTCGTGTCCGACTCTGTGCGACCCCATGGACGGCAGCCCACCAGGCTCCCCCACCCCTGGGATTCTCCAGGCGAGAATACTGGAGTGGGTTGACAGTTCCTTCTCCAGTGCATGAAAGTGAAAAGTGAAAGTGAAGTCACTCAGTTGTGTCCGACTCATAGCAACCCCATGGACTGCAGCCTACCAGGCTCCTCCACCCGTGGGATTTTCCAGGCAACAGCACTGGAGTGGGGTGCTATCGCCTTCTCCTCTATGCCACCTATACCTTGTCTATTCCCTCAAATTCCCCGACACAGATTCTTTCACCAAACTTTCACTTTTCTCTGAAACTCTTCCTACTCCCCTTTCCTTTGAACTTGTCCCTTTAAAATTAAGCCTTTTGAGGATCCAAATGCCAAATCCTTAATTTCTTGTATATTCCCTAGACAAAACTGAACTGCAACCCACAAAGATTCTGGCAAAGTAACTGAAGAGTCTCACATATTTGTTAAGAAATTTAACATAGACATTCAAACTTATTGACCTGATTTCTATGACTTATAGGAGCTAGTTCATATGCTTACGTGCGAAAGCCAGGCCCAGCAGTTAGATACAAACTGCTAATTAGGAAAATCCTGGAACCTCTCTAGAATTACAGAGAGGAGACCAGTCTGCGAGCTTATTATATAATCAGGTTTGGGCAATTTCTAGGCAACTTCACCAAGCAAGTCCTAGAACTTTTCCAAAGCCCATTGACTGGACCAAAATTCAGGCTCGTATGCAAAAATCTGATGAGTCTGTTCATGACTATTATAATTGATTTCAGATTATTTTTAAAGAAAAGTCTGGTCTTCCGTCAGATGTTGATTCCATGTGGGTGGCTTTTAACTCTGTTTATCAGTTGGCTAAACCAGGATCTTTGGGCTTTCCTGGTGGCTCAGTCAGTAAAGAATTTGCCTGCAAAGTGGGAGACCTGGGTTCGATCCCTGGGTTGGGAAGATCCCCTGGAGTAGGAAATGGCAACCGACTCAAGTATTCGTGCCTGGAGAATTCCATGGACAGAGGAGCCTGGTGGGCTTCAGTCCCTGGGGTCGAAAAGAGTTGGACATGACTGAGCTACTTAGCACAGCATAGCACAGGACCTTTACTTTTAGTAAAAAATGATCAGGATGGAATGGGAAACTATATCCACTCCATATTTTGTTAATCTGTCAAAGCAGCTCTCTCACACTCTAGATGAGTCATCTGAAAGAAAGACCACCAAACTTCATTATCTTCAACTCCAGCAAATGAAGGCTTGCTTCTAAATGAAACCAGAACCCTTCTAGTTTCTGTTGCTGCAAAGCGCGAGGACATTGGAAAAGAGAGTACTACAAATATAAGCACTCTAAGGGCCTTCAGTCCTCTAACCAGACTTTCTGACATCCTCCCAGTTCTCCATGATGAGGTTCTGAGGAACAGCAGGGGCTCTTCTCAATCCTCACTTTTAATTAGCTTGGAGAAACATTTCTCCAGACTGGGGATTAATCTCTTCCAGTCCTAACTGACCCTGGAGCCGCACTTTCGATGCTTGACCCCACCGCTATGGAACAGCCCTTGCCTCAGAGTATTAAAACAGTTCAAATAGTGGGGCTCTCTTCTGAAGGGTTTCCTGCCCTTGAACCCGTTCCGATTTATTTAGCCCCTTTGCGAGATACACACCATTTTCTCCTGCCTTCTCCACCCTTACCCATTTATTAGGCTGAGACTTCTTAGAGAAATATTGTGCCAGAATTTTCTCTCTCCTGAAAGGGTGAACTAACTCTAGAATTCGACAGTAGTTGTCAAAATAACCCACTAGGTGAATCAAACCATACTTTGACATTTTTTATTTGCTCCATCTCTGATGACACTAGAACAGATTCTGGAAACCCATTCCTAATGGGCAAAATTTCTAGCTGCTGTTGGCAAAATTTACATAGCTCACCTCTCATCAAGATTCAAATAGATCCCTCAAAACCTCTTCCCAGAATTAGTACTTTACGTGTAAATGAGCCCTTCAAGGCACAAAACCCATAATAGAATATTTGAAGGCTCAAGGCCTCATAATCCCTTGTACTAGGCTCTCTAACACTTTCAATTTACCAGTGAGAAAACCTAAGGGCTGAAGGTAGAGGTTTGTCCAGGACCTCCAAGCGACAAACAGCATCATTATTGACACCCCATTGTTTACAAGCCTGTTAAGTTACTAACTTCCATTCCCATGGGAAGTAAATTCTCTACTGTAATTGATTTATGCAGTACATTCTTTAGTATTTCAGTTGATGAAGCTAGCCAATACCCTTTTGCTTTTGCTTGGAAAGAAAAACAATTGACCTGAAGAGGATTCCTCAGGGTTTTACTGAGAGTCGTTATGTCCCCAAAATCATGAAGGCTGATTTGAATGATATAAAATTCTCACGAGGCCTTGCTTTGTTGTAGTATGTGGGTAATCCGTTCTTCTTCTCAAGCCTCCTCACAGGAAGGCAGCATTCATGTACTAACATTTTTAGCCTTAAAAAAATAAAATGCAATTTTTAGCTTTAAAGGGACATAAGATCACCAAAAACTACATTTTGCCCAAACACAGTTTGAAAGTGAGGGTATCTGATCAAAACAAGGACTATACCTAGATCCAGATAGACTTCATGGTGTTCTAAGTGTCCTAAAACTCAAAACTAAATGCCAACTGCAAGGTTTTCTTGAGCTAGTTGGTTATTGCTGAAATTGCATTTCAAATTTCTCCCTTATGATGAACCCTCTGTATATTTTACTAAACAATAACAACCTGGACTCCATTTTATGGAAAGAATGGGACAACATTACCTTCAAGACCTTAAAGGAGAGCTTGAATCCACATGCTCTGGGTAGCCTAAATATCAGAGTTCTCTTTTCCTTTTTGTATACTTGAGTACTTGCCCAAAAATACAGGGACCATCATCAACCCATAGGATATTTAAAAAAAAATTTTTTTAATATTTTTAATCATCACAACTAATTTATTTTTAAAATATTTACTTATTGGCTGTGCTGAGTCTTAGTTGGTATGCACGGACTTTCTCTAGTTGTGGCGTCTTTGTGTGGCCAATGGGCTTAGTTGATTCAGGGCATGTGGCATCTTCCCAGACCAGGGATCAAACCCCCATCCCCTGCTTTGGCAGACATAGTCTTACTCATTGTACCACCAGGGAAGTCTCAACCCATAGGGTATTATAGGTAGCCAGGAACACACAGATACCTCCTCCGTTACCTTGGAAGGATTACAGCCACTGCTCTTTTGATTTAAGACCTAGAAAAACATTGTGGGATTCCCTTTAACCAGTTCTGTACCAAATGCTATAGAAGTTCTACTGAACTGTCATCACTCAACAATTTGAGGTCAACCACATTACCTCCTATGAAGTCCTTTTGTTAACCACTCCTCACATAGATCTTTTAGCAGCCTTAACCTTGCTACTGCTTCCCCTTTGTCCTGATGAAGCAGTTGTGAAGAATTGCTTAATACTGATGAAGCACCTCCTGACTCCTCATAATGATCTGTAAGAAACTCTTGTAGTTAAAGCTGACTTCTCATTGTTCACGGATGGTTCTTGTTTAAACTATCCTGATGGCAAATATTATGCTGGGTTTGCTGTTGCAACTCTTTTGATGTTTCTGAGGCAGCATTTTTACCTATGGCTACTTCAACCCATACTTCAACTTCAGTAGGCCTAGAGGAGCTATTCCACATTCAAGGTCAGGAGGGGCAGCGGTGAGGAGATACCCCTCGTCCAAGGTAAGGAACAGCAGCTGCGCTTTGCTGGAGCAGCCATGAAGAGATACCCCATGTCCAAGGTAAGAGAAACCCAAGTAAGACGGTAGGTGTTGCAAGAGGGCATCAGAGGGCAGACACACTGAAACCATACTCACAGAGAACTAGTCGATCTAATCACACTAGGACCACAGCCTTGTCTAACTCAGTGAAACTAAGCCATGTCCCTGTGGGGCCATCCAAGACAGGCGGGTCATGGTGGAGAGGTCTGACAGAATGTGGTCCACTGGAGGAGGGAATGGCAAACTACTTCAGTATTCTTGCCTTGAGAACCCCATGAACAGTATGAAAAGGCAAAATGATAGGATACTGAAAGAGGAACTCCCCAGGTCAGTAGGTGCCCAATATGCTACTGGAGATCAGGAGAAATAATTCCAGAAAGAATGAAGGGATGGAGCCAAAGCAAAAACAATACCCAGTTGCAGATGTGACTGGTGATAGAAGCAAGGTCCGATGCTATAAAGAGCAATGTTCCATAGGAACCTGGAATGTTAGGTCCATGAATCAAGGCAAATTGGAAGTGGTCAAACAGGATATGGCAAGAGTGAACGTTGACATTCTAGGAATCAGCGAACTACAATGGACTGGAATGGGTGAATTTAACTCAGATGACCATTATATCTACTACTGTAGGCAGGAATCCCTTAGAAGAAATGGAGTAGCCATCATGGTCAACAAAAGAGTCCGAAATGCAGTAATTAGATGCAATCTCAAAAATGACAGAATGATCTCTGTTCGTTTCCAAGGCAAACCATTCAGTATCACAGTAATCCAAGTCTATGCCCCAGCCAGTAACACTGAAGAAGCTGAAGTTGAATGGTTCTATGTAGACCTACAAGACCCTTCAGAACTGACACCCAAAAAAGATGTCCTTTTCATGATAGGGGACTGGAATGCAAAGGTAGCAAGTCAAGAAACACCTGGAGTGACAGGCAAATTTGGCCTTGGAATACAGAATGAAGCAGGGCAAAGACTAATAGAGTTTTGCCAAGAAAATGCACTGGTCATAGCAAACACCCTCTTCCAACAACACAAGAGACGACTCTACACATGGACATCACCAGATGGTTAACACCAAAATCAGATTGATTATATTCTTTGCAGCCAAAGATGGAGAAACTCTATACAGTCAACAAAAACAAGACCAGAAGCTGACTGTGGTTCAGATCATGAACTCCTTATTGCCAAATTCAGACTTAAATTGAAGGAAGTAGGGAAAACCACTAGACCATTCAGGTATGACCTAAATCAAATCCCTTATGTTTATACAGTGGAAGTGAGAAATCGATTTAAGGGACTAGATTTGATAGATAGAGTGCCTGTTGAACTATGGACAGAAGTTCGTAACATTGTACAGGAGACAGGGATCAAGACCATCCCCATGGAAAAGAAATGCAAAAAAGCAAAATGGCTGTCTGGGGAGGCCTTACAAATAGCTGTGAAAAGAAGAGAAGCGAAAAGCAAAGAAGAAAAGGAAAGATACAAGCATCTGAATGCAGAGTTCCAAAGAATAGCAAGGAGAGATAAGAAAGCCTTCCTCAGTAATCAATGCAAAGAAATAGAGGAAAACAACAGAATGGGAAAGACTAGAGATCTCTTCAAGAAAATGGGAACATTTCATGCAAAGATGGGCTTGATAAAGGACAGAAATGGTATGGACCTAACAGAAGCAGAAGATATTAAGAAGAGGTGGCAAGAATACACAGAAGAACTGTACAAAAAAAGAACTTCACAACCAAAATAGTCACGATGGTATGATTACTCACCTAGAGCCAGACATCCTGGAATGTGAAGTCAAGTGGGCTTTAGAAAGCATCACTACAAACAAAGCTAGTGGAGGTGATGGCATTCCAGTTGAGCTATTTCAAATCCTGAAAGATGACGCTGTGAAAGTGCTGCACTCAGTATGCCAGCAAATTTGGAAAACTCAGCAGTGGCCACAGGATTGGAAGAGGTCAGTTTTCATTCCAGTCCCAAAGAAAGGCAATGCCAAAGAATGCTCAGACTACCGCACAATTGTACTCATCTCACATGCTAGTAAAGTAATGCTAAAAGTTCTCCAAGCCAGGCTTCAGCAGTACATGAACTGTGAACTCCCAGATGTTCAAGCTGGTTTTAGAAAAGGCAGAAGAACCAGAGATCAAATTGCCAACATCTGCTGGATCATGGAAAAAGCAAGAGAGTTCCAGAAAAACATCTATTTCTGCTTTATTGACTATGCCAAAGCCTTTGACTGTGTGGATCACAATAAACTGTGGAAAATTCTGAAAGAGATGGGAATACCAGACCACCTGACCTGCCTCTTGAGAAACCTATATGCAGGTCAGGAAGCAACAGTTAGAACTGGACATGGAACAACAGACTGGTTCCAAATAGGAAAAGGAGTACGTCAAGGCTGTATATTGTCACCCTGCTTATTTAACTTCTATGCAGAGTACATCATGAGAAACGCTGGACTGGAAGAAACACAAGCTGGAATCAAGATTGCCAGGAGAAATATCAATAACCTCAGGTATGCAGATGACATCACCCTTATGGCAGAAAGTGAAGAGGAACTAAAAAGCCTCTTGATGAAAGTGAAAGTGGAGCCTGAAAAAGTTGGCTTAAAGCTCAACACTCAGAAAACGAAGATCATGGCATCTGGTCCCATCACTTCAAGGGAAATAGATGGGGAAACAGTGGGAACAGTGTCAGACTTTATTTTTGGGGGTTCCAAAATCACTGCAGATGGTGACTGCAGCCATGAAATTAAAAGATGGTTACTCCTTGGAAAGAAAGTTATGACCAACCTAGACAGCATATTGAAAAGCAGAGACATTACTTTGCCATCAAAGTCCATCTAGTCAAGGCTATGGTTTTTCCTGTGGTCATGTATGGATGTGAGAGTTGGACTATGAGGAAAGCTGAGTGCCAAAGAATTGATGCTTTTGAACTGTGGTGTTGGAGAAGACTCTTGAGAGTCCCTTGGACTGCAAGGAGATCCAACCAGTCCATTCTGAAGGAGATCAGCCCTGGGATTTCTTTGGAAGGAATGATGCTAAAGCTGAAGCTCCAGTACTTTGGCCACCTCATGTGAAGAGTTGACTCATTGGAAAAGACTCTGATGCTGGGAGGAATTGGGGGCAGGAGGAGAAGGGGACGAC
Organism: Budorcas taxicolor; assembly: GCF_023091745.1. NCBI lineage: Eukaryota > Metazoa > Chordata > Mammalia > Artiodactyla > Bovidae > Budorcas > Budorcas taxicolor. The sequence continues at coordinate 59,211,559 of NC_068915.1, read as the reverse complement.
AGAGGATGAGATGGCTGGGTGCATGTGAGTTTGAGTGAACTCCAGGAGTTGGTAATGGACAGGGAGGCCTGGCGTGCTGCAATTCATGGGGTCGCAAAGAGTCGGACACGACTGAGCGACTGAACTGAGCTGACTTCAACCCAACATAATGAACTGTAGGCTCTTACATGGACTTGAACTTTAGCACAGGATAAAACTGCCAGTACATATATTGATATGTTTTCAGAGCTCATGATTTTGGAATGAGCTGGAAGCAATGTGGCTTCCTTACTTTCAAAATACTTACTCACAAAAATTACAATGACCTCTATGTTCAGGAATTATCAGATGTGATACTTTTACCTGCCTCTTTAACTTGTAGTTACTTAATAGGATTGTAAATACTAATTACTAACGTTTCAGAGAATTCTAACCTTCACTGTCTGGAAGCTAAGGAAAATTACCTTGCTGTTATTTCCTCAAGGAATGCTGCCCTTAAAGGGACCGGCAGCAGCCAGATCCCTGTCATTGTCCGCAAGGATATTTCCTCAAATGAAAACTTAGAAAAACTAGCTAGAGAAGGTCCAAACAATTGATCTCAGAAAAGGAAAAACTCTATTGGAAATTCAAAAATTGTTGGTTTGATACAAAGAATAAGCTCAGGTTTGGACCAAATAGCAACCCAGACCTATCTGTAAAATTCCCACTCCTCACCACTGTGCATGAGTTAAATCATTGGTCTACTTACAGAATAATAATCTTCTTGAATCAGCATTGATGGGAAAACATTAACAAGGCCACAAAATGTGCCAAACTCACTTGTCCCATTTAGTACAGCCAGGGAAATCTAATTAAAGTGCCCAGACATTTTAAACTGCCCAATTGGCATTCATGTTCCAGCAAATGGATCTCACACAACTCCTGCTTTCTCATGGATATAAGCATGTTTGTAGTTATGGTCTATATGTTTTCACACTGCACTGAAACCACCGTTACAGTGTCATACTGTGAACAGTCTGTGAATGAAGTGATGAATAAATAAATGGCTGGTCATGGGCTCTGAAACAAGATTACTACAGTTTGAGCCTCACCTCCCCACTTACTATCTGTGTGATCTTGGACAAATGACTTAACCTCTCTGTATTTCAGCTCCCTCATCTGAAATGGCTATAACTGTAGTTACCTTATAGGATTGTTTTGAAAATATAAAATCTAGCACAAACTTATACTTCCAAGGAGAATGGAACAGATGTACTTATTCCTTCCACTAAATGCAACTAAAATCTCTGGATATTATATAAAACAAAATATAAGGAGACTCTAAGAAGTATAGAGGGGTGTGTGTGTGTGTGTGTGTGTGAAGTCACTCAGTCATGTCCGACTCTTTGTGACCCCATGGACTGTAGCCTATCAGGTTCCTCTATCCATGGGATTTTCACTCAAGAATACTAGAGTGGGTTGCCATTTCCTTCTCCAGGAAATCTTCCTGACCCAGGGATTGAACCTGGGTCTCCCGCATTGTAGGCAGGTGCTTTACCATCTGAGCCACCAGGGAAGCTCAGCAAACCAACTAAAGATGTTAGGACCCAAGCAGGAATATAATGGTAAGCTCCTTGGTTTCATTTTCACCAAATGTATTCCAGACTGAATACTGGAGAAGCCAGCAGCTTGGACACACCAATGATTACAGACAGAAAAAAAACGCCCCAGGAAAAACTTGCTCTCTCTAACCAAAGGACTAGGAAAGGGGCAGTCTAGTGAGACAAAAACCTTTAAACAATTACTTCTCTACTTTAGGCAAATATCACAGAAAAAAAAACTGTGGCTCCACCCACACAATCTCCCACAAAGGCCTGGTGGGGAGCCAAGACTTCCACTGTTTCCAGGCTGTGATGAGTCATCCCAAAGTCCTAGTCAGGGTAGTAACAGAGAAAACCAAACGGAGAGCCATGACTTTAATCTCTGCTTAGTGGGGAAGAGCACTGGATCCTCCAACTCCAGGTGTCAACGGAGACCATATGGGGAACCGGGACATTCATCCACACCCAAGGCACGCCGCCTCCTTCTTGTCCAGTGATGTCAGAGTAAGCCTAGTAGAGAGTCAGGACTTTTCACCACTTCTTGATGGTAACAGTGCACTCCTCCACAGAGCTGGCAGAGGCCATGGAGGGAGCCAGAACTTCCACCCTCATTCAACAGTAACAAAATACCTCTTCATCCAGGGAAGAAGAGAGGAGAACCCAGACTTCCACCCGCACCTGGCAGTAATGAGGTAGCAATCCCTGCCCGCTTTACCCACCAGAGCAGTGTCAGAGGAGGCTTGCTAAAACACAAGACCTAAATAAGATCTCGGCTTCCCAGGTGGCTCAGTGGTAAAGAATCTACCTGCCAATGCAGGAGACAGATTCAATTCCTGGGTCAGGAAGATCCCTTGGGGAAGGAAATGGCAACCCACTCCAATATTCTTGCCTGGGGAATCCCATGGAAAAAGCAGCCTGGCAGGCTACAGCCTATGGGGTTGAAAAAGAGTCAGACACGACTTATCGACTAAACAGCAGCAACAAAATAAGACCTAAAATCTTATCGTAATATCCCGAAAGTCCACATTTCAATAAAAAATTACTCACCATACCAAAAAAAAGAAAACCTCAAAGCAAATGAGAAAAAGACAATTAGCAAATGCCAACACTAAGGTGACACAGATAAAGCAGCTTGCAATCGCAATTATAAGCATGTATGTGTGTTTGTGTGTTCATTGAGTTGCTTTAGTTATGTCTGACTCTTTGCGAGCCCATGGACTGTAGCCCATCAGGTTCCTCTGTCCATGGGATTCTCCAGGCAAGAATACTGGAGTGGGTTGCCATGCCCACCTCCAGTAGATCTTCCCTACCCAGGGATCAAACCTGGGTCTCTTATGTCTCCTGCACTGGCAAGCAGGTTTTTTACCACTAGTGCCACCTGGGAAACCCAACTATAATCATACTTGAAACAAATTTAAAAATTGAAAGTTTTAGCAAAGAAATAGAAGTCTTAGAAAAGAAATAGGACATGAATGAGACCCAAATGGAAATTTAGAACTAAAAAAATACAATAGCTAAAATAAAATCCTGATGGATGAGCTCAACATAAAAATGGAGAGGTCAGAAGAATCAGTGAACTTGAAGATAGAAAAATATAAATTATCTGCTCTGAACAACTAGGAGAAAATGGAGTTTTTTAAAAAAATTAACAGAATCTTGAGGACCTATGAAACTATAACAAAAAATCTAATATTCCTATCATCAGAGCCCTGAAGGAGAGGAGAAAGAGAACAGGGCCAAGACAGCATTTAAAGAAATAATGGATAGATAAAGAGGAGAAGGTAGATAAAGATATACCAAGCTGACACTTATCAAAAGGATTGTAGTAACTATAGTAATTTCAGATAGAGCAGATTTCACAGCAAGGAAAATTATCAGGGATAGAGTGGGTATGACATCATTAATAAGGGATCATTTTTCCAAAAAGGCTTTATAATCCTTACTGTGCATCCTCTTAACAACTGAGATCACCTGTACCACACTTAGCCTGTAGTTAATACTATATATGTGTACTTAAAAATTTGTTGAGGGTATAACTCATGTTGAATATTCTTACTACAATTAAAAGAAATATTTTCTTTAGAAAAATCTGTAATATTTCCATTAGCTTTGCAATATATGTATGTATGTGTACATACATAAATTAAAATAATATCTGTCAAAGAAAAACAAATAATGGCTGAAAATCTCCCAAATTTGGCAACAAAGATAAATATGCAGTTTATGACTATATGACTGAACTCCAAACAGGATGCTTAAATTATGTCAAGACACATCATAATTAATCATTAAGGCAATTAGATTATTAATATAAATAGGAGAAGGTAAAGGTACATAAAGGGAGGTAGGGTAAAATGTCAACACCAATAAATTTTTTCCACATGTGGAAAAATGACAGAACTATATACACACATTGTACTGATGTCAAATTCCCAGCTTTGTTGTACTATAATTATCTAAAATCTAACCGGAGCAACTTCACTTTCACTTTTCACTTTCATGCATTGGAGAAGGAAACGGCAGCCCACTCCAGTGTTCTTGCCTGGAGAATCCCAGGGACAGGGAGCCTGGTGGGCTGCCATCTATGGGGTCGCACAGAGTTGAACACGACTGAAGCGACTTAGCAGCAGCAGCAGCAGCAGCAACCTTTGGGAGAAACTGGGTGAAGGATATGTGAGACCTGTCTGTACTATTTATGCAACTTCTTTTGAATCTATAATTATTTCAAAACTAAACGCTATTAAAAACTTAACATACATAAAGCACTTAGAATAGTTCTTGTTACACAGTAAGCACGATAAATGTGCCAGCATCATTAAGCAACATCTGTAAGCACATTGGGCTTCCTGGGTGGTGCTAGTGGTAAAGAACCCACTTGCCAATGCAGGAGACATAAGAGACACAGGTTCAATCCCTGGGTAGGGAAGATCCTCTGGAAGAGTGCATGGCAACCCATTCCAGTATTCTTGACTGGAGGATCCCATGGACAGAGGACCTTGGTGGGCTACAGTCCATAGGGTCACAAAGAGTCGGACACAACTGAAGTGACTTAGCACACAGGCAAGTACATTACTAGTCAAGCGTCATTAGGCCATACCACTAAAAATTATACTGGCCATTGCACCTTGTTTGGCTCTACTGCTTAACCTCAGGCAAGTTTCTGAAATGACTCTGAATTTCAGTTTCTATAAAAGTAGCGTACTTGAAATAGATTAACACAGAACCTGACACATAGTTGATTCAACAAACTTTGCTGCTGCTGCTGCTAAGTCGCTTCAGTCTTGTCCGACTCTGTGCGACCCCACAGACGGCAGCCCACCAGGCTCCCCCGTCCCTGGGATTCTCCAGGCAAGAACACTGGAGTGGGTTGCCATTTCCTTCTCCAACAAAGCTTAGTTCCTATCAACTCTCCTACTTTCCCTAAATTATCACTCTGGACTGGCATTCCCATCTACATCAACTAACCAGGTTCAAACTTTACTTCCCTCAGAATCAAAATCTGTCTTTGTATGGACATCAGAGTTCTTAAAGTCCAGCTTCTCTGTTACTCATGACTTTATTAATGGTTCTTCACATTGTGAGAGCCTATATGCATTCATTTTACCTAAAATAATTTGAGTTAGATTTATATCACTTACAACCGTATCTAAAGTGACAGTTAATCTGCTAAGGTAAATTACTTAAACTACCTGAATTAAATATTGAAATTGAACTTCGTGGCCAGAAGTTCTTTTAGAAATAATTTAGTCCAAACTTTCCTAACTACTTCTCTTAAATTTCAAGATTAAGGAGTTCCCAGAAAGGTTCACAGACTTGCCAAAGTCATGTAGATAATGCCTGCTCGGAGCCAAGACTAGAAGCTGGTATCTTGAAGCTGTGACACCACAACCTTGTGCTATAGAGAAGTGGGAATGTAAACCAAAACCAGACACCTCTCTCTCTGCATTCTATCTGTAGGGCTGTAGCTGCTGTTTAATGTTCATACAATATTGACTGCTAATTTTGATCTTGTAGTCAAGATGTTCCAATTTTTTTTCCCTTGAAATACAAGTAAATCCAAGCCTCATCATTCAGTTTTTAAGCAGCAGAGTTTTTTGGTTTGTTTATTTTGTTTTGTTTTAGCACCCAAACTCAGCTTTACATTAACCCATATTAAATTTCCTTTTGGATCAGCCTTTTTTAGATCTTCTGGAATCTTTATTCTGTCATTTAGATTATCATCTACTAAACACCCCCCATTTTGTACTATCTGAAAACTTGATAATGAGCTTCCAATATGCTCATTCATATTAAGTGATTCATGAAAATATTTAACAGGATGGGGCTCTATAGAAGCCTCTGACAAGCTACTGGAATCATAAATCATTTCAACTTCCAACAAAATGTACTACCATCCAGCTCTCCATGTTCATGAAACTTTGTCAAATGCCTTAAAAAATAAGGATATATAAGGTTCGCACCATTTTCTTGATCTGCTACAGTAGTAAGAGTAGCATTGAAAAATAATAGTGATGAATATTATTGAGTCAACAGTCTAAGCATTTTTTCATATACTATTTTAAATGTAATCCTCTCAAAAATTCTGTGAAGTAACTATTATTATCATATTATTATTTTATTATTGTGGAATCATAGTTCCCTGACCAGGGATCAAACACATGTTCCCTGCATTGGAAACACAGAGGCTTAACCCCTGAACCACCAGGAAAGTCCACTATTATTATTTTAATTTTTGCTATGGCAGAATAATTCAGGCTCCCTAGGGCATACACAGGTATGGTTTGGTTTTGGCTAACCACATAATTTTCTAAGTATTATTGTTTTCCTGACTGGTGGGAAAACAGAAATATACCTGCAGAAACTGGAATGTTGTTGCTGTTGTTTTGAGAGCATTGGAAATGAAGCCGATTATTTGGATACCCTCGGGGAGGAATTTTAGGGAAAGGTCCAGGTTAAGTAGGGATTTTTGTGAAGTTTTTGTTTTGTCATATATAATTCCCATTTTTTATCAATGCCTTCAAAGTTTGGATTATTATTGTTGCTTTGTGATAAGGCCATGCGTGGGAGATTGTTCTCCAAGAAAGCCCTGGGTGAGAATAGAGCTAGCCCAAAAGAGCTCCATTACATTTGGGTAGCATGACAGGCTCAGAGAAGTTTTGGTAAGTGGTGGAAGTAGAATTGAAATTCAGCCTCATTCCACTCCAAGGCCCACTTTCTTCCCTTGTGGGCCTGGGATCAGACCAGGGAGAATAGGAAACCTATCAGGAAGACCCACTTATTTCTTAGTGAATTCAAGCTAGGCCTCATGTTCATCACTTTTCTAAATATTCACATATCATTTGTTTAATTATTTATTCTATAATTTCCCCAAGGAAAAATGTGCTCATGGGCTTATAGTTTCCCAAGGAAAACTGTGCTCACGGGCTTATAGGTTTTTTTTCCCCCTCATTATAGAAAATGAGGGGAATTACCTGCAGTCCAGTGGTAAGGACTCTGTGCTGTCACTGCTGAAGGCCTAGGTTTGATCCCTGGTTGGGGAACTAAGATCCTGTGAGCCATGTGACTCAGTCAAAAAAAACCCCCAAAACCCTCTTTCCCATGTAGGTCCTAGCCTTTCTAATTTGATGATAATTCTCAGTGATAGAAAATGGAAGCAAAGTAGAAGCTGATAAATTCTGCTTTTTTCTCTGCCATGTTATCATCACACCTTCTGTTCCTTGTTTTTCTTGCTCAGAACCTCAATTTCCGTGACATTGTCTTTATGTAGTAGTTCTGTTAAACATGATTATTACAAGTTAGTGTTTTTGGATTAATTTATTAACCTACATCATAGGCAATTTAGTACAAAACCTTGCTTTTAAAAATATTTTACCTATTCTTAAGCATTTTTATAGCTATTCTCTCATGAAACAATAACTGAAAAGTATACTATTTACAACATTTCCTTGAAAATGCAGAGTTTCAGACAGTAATTCAACTACTTTATTGTTAAAATGAAAGCCTTTTCCCCCAACTTTATTGAGATATAATTGACATAGAACATTGTATATATTTAAGGTGTACAAGCATGATGACTTGATAAATTTATATATTGCAAAGTGATAACCACCATAGTGTTAGCTATCGCCTCCATCCTGTGCCATACTACCATTTATTTTTTCTGGTGAGAGTACTTAAGATCAATTCTCTTAGCAACTTTCAAGTACATGATATGGTGTTACTAGCTACAATTACCACCATGCTGTATATTAATTAGATCTCCAGAACTTTTTAATCTTATAGCTAGAAGTTTGTATCCTTTGACCAATATCTCCCCATTTCCCACATTCCCCCAGCCCTTGGTAACTACCACTCTACTCTCTGTTTCTCTGCATTTAGCTTTTTCAAATTAAAATGGAAGCCTGTTTAAATGGTAGGAATAGAAGTTGAGTTCCATCTCCCAGAAAGTACAAAATGATAATGCAGGAAAAAATAAGAAATATTATATTAATAACAAAAATTTTGTTTAGACTATTTCCCCCCCCTTCCAAGTTATTCATTCTCTCTGGAGAGGTAAGCTGGCCTTGCATTTTTATACTTGATTTGAATTTCCATAGATTTTCCATTAAAAAAATGTATTTGCATAATTTTGTATTTCCCCAAATAGCTAGCAAGAAATCCTCTTCAAAGTAAGTGGTTAGATGTTATGTTCAGTTGCTTCATTTATGGGACTTTGAAACTCAAAAGAGGTGACTCAGAGATGACTCTTTGGGTTGGAATCTTAGGATTCAGCCACTGTAAAATTTATGCAAGATTTATGTTCAGCATTTCATGTCTTCTCTGCCTTCCCTAAATTCTCTTAATGTAGCAGGATTTTCAGTTCACTTCAATGAAGTGTTCTAAAACAGCTGCCACATTTCGTATCTGTTATTTGCATTGGATTACAACTATGAGTCAGTCTCTCCCTTTAAGACACTCACAGCCTAGTTGGGAAGATAGCCATATCAATTTTTAAAAAAAGCAATAAAAATACTGGGTTGGCCAAAAAGTTAGTTTGGCATTAGCCATAACACCTTACAGAAAAACCTAAACGAACTTCTTGGCCAACCCAATACAACCATGTGTGATGTGTGAAACAAGGGAAACATGTGCAAAGGAGTGAAATAGTGCAAACGAGGACATTCTCATTGTGAGGTTCAGAAAAGTGTCACAGAATACTGTGAATGTTCCAGTCACAGATATGAAAGAATGAATAGGTATGCACCAAGAAATCAAGGTGCAAAGAACATTCCAGATAGTAGATACACCATGTAAAAAATATGATGTGTGTAAAAATAAAGATGACCAATGTTCTAGTGCAATGTGTAAGTGGAGTGTGAAGTCCAGATTGTGATGTCATATGTCATATATGCCATGTAAATAAATTTGAACTTCGCCTGGATGAGAAAGTGAAAGTGTTAGTCTCTCAGTTGTGTCTAACTCTTTGAAGCCCCATGGACTGTAGCCTGCCAGGCTCCTCTGTCCATGGAATTCTCCAAGCGAAAATACTGGAATGGGTAGCCATTCCCTTCTCCAGGAGATCTTCCCAACCCAGGGATTGAACCCAGGTCTCCTGCATTGCAGGCAGATTTTTTACCATCTGAGCCACCAGGGAAGCCCAAAGGTCCAAACAGTCAAAGCTATGGTTTTTCCAGTAGTCATGTACAGATGTGAGAGTTAGACCATGAGAAGGCTGAGCACCGAAGAACTGATACTTTCCAGTTGTGGGGCCGGAGAAAACTCTTGAGAGTCCCTTGGACAGCAAGGTGACCAAATCAGTCAATCCTAAAGGAAATCAACCCTGAATATTCATTTTAAAGACTGATGTTGAAGCTGAAGTTCCAATACTTTGGACACCTGATGCAAAGAGCTGTCTGTCTGGGATAGACCCTGATGCTGGGAAAGATTGAGGGCAGGAGGAGAAGGGGATGAAGAGGATGAGATGGTTGGGTGGCATTACTGACTCAGTGGACATGAGTTTGAGCAAACTGCAGGAGATAGTGAAGGACATGGAAGCCTGGGCTGCTGCAGTCCATGAGGTCACAAACAGTCAGACACAACTTAGGGACTGAACAACAAGTGGATGGTTTTGAATGGAGAAATGACTTGTCACAGAAGGATCTTTGAAAATCATCCTGGCATCCAGCAATATGGAGGATAACTTACAGAGAGTTATACTCAAGGCAGAATCACCATTTAGGAGATTATTGTATTAGCCTAGGTCCTGACTGATTGGTACTAGATTTCTGGCTTGTGATTTGGATAGCTTGCTAGCTAGTACTCCTGCTTCAATTCTTCCCACTCTGCTCTCTTACATAGCAGTCTGAGTAGTTTTTCCCTCCTTCTATTTTGTAAAATTTCACTTGAAAGAATGCTGCTGCTGCTGCTAAGTCGCTTCAGTCGTGTCCGACTCTGTGCGACCCCATAGACGGCAGCCCATGAGGCTCCCCCGTCCCTGGGATTCTCCAGGCAAGAACACTGGAGTGGGTTGACATTTTCTTCTCCAATGCATGAAAGTGAAAAATGAAAGTGAAGTCACTCAGTCGTGTTCGACTCTTAGCGACCCCATGGACTGTGGCCCACCAGGCTCCTCCGTCCATGGGATTTTCCAAGCAAGAGTGCTGGAGTGGGGTGCCATTGCCTTCTCCGACTTGAAAGAATAGTACAATGTATACTGACATAGCTTTATTCTGGATATATCATGTGCTAACTTTTTGCCACATTTGTGGCTCTCCTCCCACTTCTCTCTCCCTGGCCCTCTGCACTGGATTCCTGTTGTCAATTTAGCTAAGCTGGAACTACATTTCCCAGAATTCATTTCTGTGCATAGTGTCACAAAGAGTCTTGAGATTCTGTGCATATAAAAGTCTGCCACAGTTCATGGATCTGGCAGAAGACATGAGACTCCAAGGTTATAGTTAGTTAGAGGATTTTGCTACTCACAGCATAGCAGGCTGCATAAGCTTCTTATTCATACAGCTCATTTTGTGTCCCCACCCTGACCAAAACAAAAAACACACATACACACAAAAAACCTCCCAATCTTTTGTAATGGACTATAAGCAAATCTAGGCTTCCCAGGTGGCTCAGTGGTAAAGAATCCGCCTGCCAATACAGGAGACGTGGGCTCCATCCCGACATGGGTTAGGAAGATACCCTGGAGGAGGAAATGGCAATCCATTCCAGTAGTCTTGCCTGGAGAATCCCGTGGACAGAGGAGCCTGGTAGGCCGCAGTCCATAGGATTGCAAAGAGTGGGACATGACTGAGCAACTGAGCATGCAATGCAAGCAAATCTGCTCAACCTTTGCCTTGGAAGGTGACATCACTTTATTGTCTGGTTATGCTGCAGAGTGAGGCAATCTGCCCTCTGTCCCAGAGCAAGACACTCTCTCTCTCTTCCAAGGCTGCACTATAATACAACCTGATACTGCCTTTTTCTCAAGATGTACAGAAGAGTAAGAGAACCATGGAGAACTGTTGCCCAACACATAGCTCAATGACCATGAGGGGTTTTTTGCATGAGATTTAGAAGGCAAAAGTGAAGTAGCAGCCATCTTCTTTGTATAATTGTAATGTTAGTGCAGAGTACTAGCAAGTATTAGAGTTGTCTCTTATCTGCTGGCTCATGCTGCTGGTGTGGGGCAGCAGACAGACTAACAGCAACTTTAGCTCCTGCCAGATCTCCTCCACCAGCTTCTCCACCTCCTGGGGAAGATGCCTGCATAGCCCTTCAATAAAAGTCACCAGTTTATTCCTTGTATTATACCCCCATCATTAAAGTTGGAAACTCGGAGGTGATAAAAGACTCACCTCAGTTCTAGTCCATCCTGTTAACTTCACAGATTCCAGTTTGTTCTTGCCTCTGCCAGTTCACATCCATCTTTCTTCTCTGAGTACCCGCTCTGTACAGACTCGAGAAACATACTCAGAAACAACAGCCTTATATAAGTCAATCAAAATGGTCTAGTACTAGCATAAAAAAAAGAGTAAATAGATCAATAGAATAAAATAGAGAGCCCCCAAATAGATCCACACTTATAACATCACTTTTTTCTTTTTTAAAACAAAGGCATCGAAACAATCCAATGAGGAAAGGAAATTTTTCAACAAATAATGTTGAAACAATAAGATATCCAACGTTGTTTTGGCTATTTTAGTTCAATGTATTCCTTATAAAATTTAAAATCAGTTTGTCTGTTTCTCCAAAGAGTCTTCAGAAATTTTGATTAAGATTGCATTGACTCTGTAGATCAGTTTGGGGATAACTGACATCTTCACAATTTTGAGTTTTCCAATCCATGAATATCATATAGTTTTCTATTATTTATATCCTTAATTTCTCTCAGTCATGTTTTACTCTTTTGTAATGGAGAAGTCTTGGGTACTTTTTGTTACATTTATTCCTGATTATGTTCTGGGTGACGCAAGGGTGAAGAATCCACCTGCCAATGCAAGAGACACTAGGGACACAGGGTCAGAAAGATCCCTTGGAGGAGGAAATGGCAACCCTCTCCAGCATTCTTGCCTGGAAATTTCCATGGACAGAGGAGCCTGGCGTGCTTCAGTCCATGGGGTCACGAAGAATTGAACACAGCTGAGCAACTGAGCACATAGCATGCATGTTATTATTGTTTTTCATTTTTTGGCTATGCCATGCAATTTTCAAGATCTCAGTTCCAGGACCAGCAATTGAACCTGGGCCATGGCAGTGAAAGCCCGGAATCCTAACCAGTAGGCCCTCAGGGAACTCTGCAATAACGTTATTTTTTAGTGCTTTGTAAATAGTATTTAGGCATCACTGGTACTCTTGACTGGCAAATCCCATGAACAGATGAGCCTGGTAGGCTGCAGTCCATGCGGTCGCTAGGAGTCAGACACAACTGAACGACTTCTCTTTCACTTTTCACTTTCATGCATTGGAGAAGGAAATGGCAACCCATTCCAGTGTTCTTGCCTGGAGAGTCCCAGGGACCGGGGTACCTGGTGGGCTGCCATCTCTGGGGCCGCACAGAGTCGGACACGACTGAAGCGACTTAGCAGCAGCAGGTATCTCAATGGTAAAGAATCCTCCTGCCGATGCAGGCTATTCATGTTTGATCCCTGGGTCAGGAAGATATTCTGGAGAAGGGAACAGCAACCCACTCCGGTATCCTTGCCTGGGAAATCCAATAGACAGAGGAGCCTGGTGGACTATAGTCCTTAGGGTCGCAAAGAGTTGAACATAACAACTAAACAACAACAAAAATAGTGTTTAGTTTTTGTATTTTCCAGTAGTTTGTTGTTAAGATGTTGACATCCATTGATTCTTTAACTCTGATTCCTTGCTAAATTTAATAATTAAAGCACTTTACTGTGTATTCCCTATGATTTTCTGTGTAACAAATCAATCACATAATCTGCAAATAGAAACAGTTTTACTTTTCCTTTGACTCTCCATATCTTTTTTTTTCTTGCCTTATTGCATTAACTAATACCTCTTATATAATATGAGTGGTGAATGTGGATATTCTATCTTTATGTCCAATCTCAGAGGGAAAGCTTTCCCTAGTCCACCATTAAGTATGATACTAGCGGCAGTGTTTGTACATGTGTCTACTCAGACTAAGGAAACTCTCTTCTATTCTTAATTTGATGAGAACTTATGTCATGAATGGTTGTTGAATTTTAGCAAATGCCTTCTCTGTCTAGGTAGACAGGAGATACATAGCTACATGTATTTATATATCTAGATCTATATATATGTATTCACATACTTATGTTTATATCTCTCTATATATCTATATCTGGAGCCTCCTTTTGGTATAGCTTGTTCCTCTCTACTGCATTGCCCCGCAGATTTTAGCCAGCTCAGAGGCTGCAAACTCTCATATCTGCCTCCTCAGTTCAGCAAGATCTCTATTCTCTGCTCAGATTCAACAATAGAAAATTGTTCGCAGGCAGAGAGCTGATCAATCATGGAACTCACCTCATGAGTATCCTTTCTCTCAGAAATTGCAGTCTATGCTATTTACTGAATACTCTCAAAATAGTTGCTTAATATGTTTTGCACTGTTTTATGGTTGATTATTCTGCTATGAGCAGAAGTGGAAGCCAAATATAGCACTAATTCAAAAATGGTTTTCTCTTTCTCTCTTTTTAATAATTACTTATTTATTGCTGCATGGGGTCTTAGTTGTGGTATGTGGGTGGGCTCTTTGTTATAGCACACAGGCTTAGCTGCCCTGTGGCACATGGGGTCTTAGTTCCCCAACCAGGAGTTGAACCCTCATCCCCCGCATTGCAAGGTGGATTCTTAACCACTAGACCACCAGGTAAGTCCCTGCTCTTTGTCTTAATTATGGAATAACAAGCTTCTTCTTTTTTACTTTTCTGTATTTTCCAATTTACTTCAATAAAGTTTTCCCTGAATTCATGAGAAACCTATGGCTTTAAATATATATATATATATATATATATATATATATATATATACACATATATATATATATTTTTTTATTTTTTTATACCTATAATTGGCTTGCTTCTGCCCTGGAGTGGACTGTGTGAAACAGTGACCCTCTGTTTCAAAGGCCAACATTGCCTTCTGGGATTGAGCTGAAAAAAATCATTAACTAGGAGAACAGTAGAAAACAAATATTGCACCAAGAAATTGGGACATAATGCTTCTCTTCTAGCAGTATGTCTGTATTCCAGGAAGGATTAGGGGTAAAGGTGAAAAGCAAAAGGAAGTATGAATGCCAGATGAGTTTATCCCCATTCTATTGGTAAGGAAGAATAGATTGATTGATATTGCATAGACAATTTGAAATCTCTGCCTAACCATTGAGACCCAAGGAATCATCTAGGTCATAGTCATTTTGCAAATGAGGAAACTGAAGCCTAGAGAAGTTAGTTTGCCTTCAGTTATATAGCTTATTAATGATAACAAATTGGAGTAGAAAGAGTATGGGGTTTTAGTCAAATATTTCTAATCATATTTTGGTTCTACCACTTCCTAATTATGCAACTTGGGTCAAGTTATTTAACTTCTCAGGGCTTGTCTTTTCATCTTCAAAATGATAGTAATCTTACCTATTTCAACTGATTGTTGTGAGAATTAAACATATAAATACATAGTTAATTCCAAATAGATGGTTGGTATTCAATAAATGTTATCTTCATATTCCTTGTAGTAATAGTTATTTGCAAAGCAAGGGTGCTGTCTATAATAACTCATATAGAGACTGTACAGTATGCTACTTTGAATAAAGGAAGTAATAAGAAACAAATACTGGAGTCATACCCTTGTTCTAAAGCCATGGTTCTCAAAACATTTTAAGGAGTATGCAGGACAAAGAAATAAACATATTTTAATTTGTATATGTTGATAATACCTGTGATGCTCAATTCTATACCTCTATTTGGCGGGGCCATAGGGTGCCCAGATATTTGGTCAAGCATTATTCTGGGTGTGTATGTGAGGGAGTTTCCAGGTGAGATTAATATTTGAGTCAGTAGATTAAGTAAAGCAGATTTCCCCCTAATTGAGAGAGTGGGCCTTACCTAATCAGCTGAAGGGCTGACTAGATTAAAAGGCAGATCTTCCTGCAAGTCAGGGAGATTTTTTCCTACCTTGAGACTGAAATGTCAACTCTTTATGGTTCTCAAGCCTGCCAGCCTTTGGACTGGAACTGAAATGTTAACTCTCCTGGTTCTGTTCCTTTCAACTTGGACTAGAAGTACATCAGCTCTCCTGGGCTTCCAGCTTAACTACTTACCCTCCAGATCTTGAGACTTCTCAGCTCCCACAATCATGTGAGCTGATTCCTTGTAATAATTCTCCTTATAATTATAAATACACACACACACATCTTAATGGTTCTGTTTCTCATAAGGACACTAATATCATACCATAGATATACACGTGTACTTACTTATTCTTCACGTCTTCAGAATAGTCAACAAATAAAAATCTATTTTGGGGAATGCTTATGCAAATCCACAAGAAGTTGGGAAATACTAGGCAACAGCTAACTTCTCACATCTGATAAACCTCTTAAGAATGTATCTGCCTTTCTGAGAGTGCTGCTTTTCTCTAAAACAACATGGCTAGTTCCAGGAGAAAGTGAGGGGACTCAGGAGCAGCAGAACCAAAGAATACATGTCGATCAACTCATTCCTAAAAGTGTTACCTTGAAGGATAGAAAGTTTGAGCAACTCTTTTGTAACATTTCCTGTTCATGTTGCCTTCAACCAGCTTTTGCAGTTCTCTGTCTATGGCATTTTTAGTGGACTTGGCAGTATCGTGAATCATACCCATGATCTGTCTCGTGACTGGTTGGTGACTGCTGGCAGCTGGATGGGGAATCCATTGAACAGAATACATTTTTCTAATCCTTTCGTATGTTTGGTCTAAGTGCTATCATCAAGTCAGCATTAAATAAATGTTTTATGATTCTGGTTTTTAAATCTCCAAAATAAAGATAATAATGCCAGCTATATATTTTAAAATATGGTAGGAAAATTATAAAATGTAAAAGTATTACAAAATAATACTTTTGCTTTTCAGATGAAATGGTGCAAACAGAAAGTGTTATTGTAAACACTAGAAGGCACTATTTCACTACCGAGGCAGACAATGACTTTACCACAAATTTCTTGTATCATAAACTCCTCCTCTTGCCCAATTTCTATTCAAGAACAAAAAGTATGAGAAACTTTAAAATATACATTTGTACAATATACTAAGCAGTGCAAAGAAAAGGGAAAAGGAGAACTAATGTATAAAGGACACTATGAAAAAATGAAAATTCAATAAAAACAAGACAGAAACAAAAACCCTGCAATAGGTGATAAAGGAGAAGAGGGATAATGAGAAGAAAATGAGGTCAAAGCAAGTTTCTTTTATACAAAGTAATATATGGGAAGTATTTTCAACATCACAACTCTTTGTCATGTTGTATTGAAAAATCCTGATTTATAATTAGTCACTGGCTCTCTAGGTCTGTGTGGGCTTCCCTTTCCAACCTTTTTCACCCATCCTATTTCTCTCAACTGCACTTTGCAGAGAGGATGCTAGGGATGTGTCAGAATCCAAAATGAAGACAAGGATGAGGGAGGGGGTTTGGAGTTTCCCTGAAAACGTAAGTGCTGTTTTGATAGTACTGCTCATTGGAAGAAAAGTAGACAGATTTCCTACTTATATCGCCCTAGATAATTATGTATCTGAATGCTTCGTTTTGAGACTTAGAAAGGAAATGAGGGGACTGTGAGTGACAGAGAACAAAACTGGCCTAGACTGTGTGGTTAGACGAAGAAGGCCATGGCACCCCACTCCAGTACTCTTGTCTGGAGAATCCCATGGACGGAGGAGCCTGGCAGGCTGCAGTCCAAGGGATCGCAAAGAGTTGGACACGACCGAGCAACTTCACTTTCACTTTTCACTTTCATGCATTGGAGAAGGAAGTGGCAACCCACTCCAATGTTCTTGCCTGGAGAATCCCAGGGACGGGGGAGCCTGGTGGGCTGCTGTCTGTGGGGTCGCACAGAGTCGGACGTGACTGAAGTGACTTAGCAGCAGCAGTGTGGTTAGAGGCTTTTTAAAAAATTTAACATTTGGAACTTAAGGCTTCACAATAACTTGAGGTTCATTTGTTGTTTGGTTGCTGGTGATTTTGCTTTGTTTCCTTTTCTCTTTCTCTGAAAGAATACCTTCTTCACCTTTTAATTCTTGACAATTAAAGGGATCCAGAAGGAAGCAGCACAGAGCTGGCTGGCTGCTGGTTGTGATGTAAATTTAAAGAGGCATCTTGAGATTGGATTCTATTAATACTAGTCTATTTCTGAAGTCAACTTAGAAAAGGAAACAGGAACTGAAAGTAACAGATTTGTCCAAATCAAACACTGTACATTTAAGAACCTAGGCAATCATGGTTTGAGACTCTCAGGAAATTTTTACTGTGCTTTAAGGACAAGGAAATCAAAATGCCTCCTTTAGCACATTTAGATTGGAGTTTAAAACACCTGACTAAACAATTTCTCAACAATAAATACTCTATTATACTATGCGCTCTCTGTGAATCATGTCTCATATCTTCTGCACCTCACTGTCTATACCCATAATGACTGGCATCCAGCAGATGCTCAACAGTTGAATGAATGAACATGGAAACATTCCCCAGGTATTAGTCATTCAGGCTATCACTGTCCTACTTTTCTTTTTTTTTTTCTTTGATCTTTTTTTTGTCCTTGCTTTCTTTGGACCATCCTCTTATGATGGAAAATATTAATTAACTATCTCTTTCTCACTTCTTATCAGGAATAGTATCTGAGTCCAAAGAATATAATTGAGGCTGGTGTGAATCTCTGTGTAAGAGGGACCAAGGAGACTTTAATAGCCAGTAAGTAAATCTGTGGTGCCCTCAAACTCCATGGAAGAGTGGGAAAAAGAAGCCATTGGTCATTGGAAAGTTAACTCAACAGTGAGTCTTGTTGACAGAGGACAAATTCTTTCTTCATTATGAATCTAGACTTTGATGCCTTCAAGAAAAAACCACTAATGCAAGTCCTTGGGAGTAATAGTCACCTTGTATATGACCCAGGGACTGGCAGTATTGCTTCCCACCTAGTTGGAGTTCAGAAAGTTCTTGTCCAGCAAGAGCACATTAATGTTGATATGCAATATAGTCAGCCTTGCTGAGGGGACTTGTGCTGCCTTCCTTCTGTCTTGTAATCCATATTTGAGTCTATAGGGCTAGACCAGGGCAGATTGAGGGGGAAAGGTCCAAGGGATGAATCTCTTCCTATGCAAGGAACAGGAGCAGTGTGTTTCTTTTCCTTCCTAGGAGTAATGTGGGGTTGTAGGACTGAGTGTCTTGAAGAGGAGCTGTTTGGGGGAGAGTTAGGGGCAAAGCCTGGAATTCTCTGTTAGGAATGGAGCGGGGCAGGGGGGGTGGGGGGCGGCAATGAGGACTCCCTCCTAATGAAATCTTTGAGTGCTTTTCCATTAGGAATGCAAAGGAAATTTCAAGTTAGCTGATATGAAATTAAAAGACACTCCTTGGAAGGAAAGTAATGACCAACTTAGACAGCATATTAAAAAGCAGAGACATTACTTTGTCAACAAAGGTCCGTGTAGTCAAGGCTATGGTTTTTCCAATAGTCATGTATGGATGTGAGAGTTGGATTATAAAGAAAGCTGAGCACAGAATTGACGCTTTTGAACTGTGGTGTTGGAGAAGACTCTTGAGAGTCCTTTGGACTGCAAGGAGATCCAACCAGTCCATCCTAAAGGAAATCAGTCCTTAATGTTCATTGGAAGGACTGATGTTGAAGCTAAAACTCCAATATTTTGGCCACCTGATGTGAAGAGCTGACTCATTTGAAAAGACCCTGATGTTGGGAAAAATTGAAATCAGGAGGAGAAGGGGATGACAGAGGATGAGATGGTTAGATAGCATCACTGACTCAATGGACATGAGTTTGTGTAAGCTCTGGGAGTTGGTGATGGACAGGGAGGCCTGGCATGCTGTGGTTCATGGGGTTGCAAAGAGTCGGACACAACTGAGTGACTGAACTGAACTGAACTGATATGTTAATGCCTGCCTCTTCTATAATTCTCCTATATAAATAATTAAGTTCTATTCCAGCAGAGTCTGTTTAGTTGTGGAGGCTGAAAGAACAGAGTAGTGAGGGGAAAGTGTTATTCTACCATATTGTGTTTTTTTTTTTTTTGGCTGCACTGTGTCTTAGTTGTGGCATGTGGGATCTTCGATCTTTGTTGTGGCATACAGGATATTTATTTGTGGCATGAGAGCTTTTTGTTGTGGCATGGGGGAATCTAGTTCCCTGACCAGGCCATCTGCATTTGGGGCATGGAGTCTTAGCCACTGGATCTCAAGGGAAGTCCCTACAATATTCTTTTTAAGCACTCCAGTAGAGAAGGGGTATAAGCCTAGCAGGCAGACTATGGGTCTTAACTGGAGGCCTCAGCTCTTTGTCAAATTGACCTCTTCATACGATGTGCCAACTGGCTTTCCCACAATGAGAGACCCAAGAAAGACCAACACAAAAGTTAGCCTTTATGACCTAACCTTGAAGTGGCATGCCGTCACTTCTGCCGTGGTCACATAGACCAACTCTGATACACTGTGGAAAAGCACCACAGAAGGGAGGACATACCATGAGACAAGGATCATGGGAGCCTAGCTTGGAATTTGGCTACCACTGATGAAATTCCTAAATGTATTTGATTATAAAATCTTTTTTTAAAATGGGAATTTCCTGGGACTATTGTTCTATGAAACACATTTTAGGAACTGCTTTTATATTTTATAGGTAACGGAAGTCTATTGGAGTTTCTACAAGACTGTGGCATGAATCTATGTTTTGAAACATTGCTGGCAGAAACATGCTGAATGAATCTAAGGAAGAGTAAAGATTAAAGTTAGATTCCAGTTAGGCAATTTGGCAGTGTTGTGCATGAGAGGTGAGAGCAATGAGAAATGGAAATTGGGGATGGAAAGAGGAACCAAAGTGAGATACACTGTGGAGGCAGAAACAAGAGAACAATGTGATTATGAAGGAGAGAGGCATCAAAATGACTCTGATTTCTAACTTTAAGTGATTAGGATCATGATGAGTCCAAGAGCCAACACTGGAAATACGGAGTGAGGATCAGGTTTGGGAGCAGTGTTGATGAATTTAGTTCTAGATATCTTGAAATTTTGTGCCAGTCAGGAGCCTATTTACATGAGCACATCAATGAATACATTTTTGGCCACAAGCAACAAAAACCCCTACTCAAAATGGCTGAAATGATAAAGGCAATATTTCACCCCCAAATTGGAAATCTAAAGGTGGGATTGGCTTTATGGTTGACTTAAAGTGTCCCCAGTTCCATTTTCTAGTGGTGGTTGCTTTGGCTCTTCTCTCTCCCCTATGTCAGCTTGTTCCTTGGGCTGATTTTTAAGAATGCTGCAACTATTCTGGCCTCACACCTGCAGGTGACTATCTTGGAGAACAAAGAGGTCATCTCACCTGTGGAGTGGTCTTTCCTCACTTGGCAGAGCCTAGATTGAATCTCATGCCCAGCATGATTCAATCCCTGAGGCCGGAGGAATGCTTTGTGTTCATTTAAACCAATTACTAGCTAGGTGGTTGGATAGGATTCTTAGACCAATGAAATCTACTGCTAGAACTAGGGTGTGATGGATGGAGGAGATAAAATCCACGAGAATGAGCCCCGCGGACAACTGAAAATGTGATTCCAGAGCACAAAGCGAGGCAGATTTGGAAGTCATCTGCACTGATATTAACTTGAGGACTTGGGAGAATTTGAGATCACTTAGTGTTCTTGCCTGGAGAATCCCAGGGACAGGGGAGCCTGGTGGGCTGCTGTCTCTGGGGTGGCACAGAGTTGGACACGACTGAAGCGTCTTAGCAGCAGCAGCAGCAGCAGAGTCGGAGAAGGTGATGGCACCCCACTCCAGTACTCTTGCCTGGAAAATCCCATGGACGGAGGAGCCTGGTAGGCTGCAGTCCATGGGGTTGCAAAGAGTCAGACACGACTTAGCGACTTCACTTTCACGCATCGGAGAAGAAAATGGGAACCCCCTCCAGTGTTCTTGCCTGGAGACTCCCAGGGATGGGGGAGCCTGGTGGGCTGCCGTCTGTGGGGTTGCACGACAAGAACAAGAGAACGTTGAGGAGCATTTGCATTAAAGGGTCAATGCCGAGTGATGGGAACCAACAAAAAAAAAGTAAGGCATGCGCAGAGAGGCCAGTATTTGTGGAACCAGGGCAGTAACGGCTTCTCTGTAACCATGAAAGAGGCAAAAGAGTTTACTTTCCATTTGTTTTTTCTTACCTCTCCAAGTAAGTACAGTTCATAGGCAAATGCCGTGTCATTTATGGCATGGTATCATCAATTCAATGGCCATGAATTTGAGCAAGCTCCAGGAGATGGTGAAGGATAGGGAAGCCCGGCATGCTGCAGTCCATGGGGTGGCAAAGAGTCGGACACAACTGAGTGACCGAACAACAGCATGTCATTTATTACCGTTCCTTTTTTCCTCTCAATCAGAATGTCCTTCAAAGTGAGTCTCATATGTATATATATATACACACATATATATATGACAAATGCTCGATAGTTATCTGTTGATTGGTTTTTGTTGTTGCTGTTATTTTTTTTTATTATGGTGGGAAATTTGGCTAAGAAAGCACATTATATGAATACATAGGAAAAAGTGCAACCAAAACAAGCAAGAACATTTGAGGAACTCTGGATCTTATTTAGACTCAAACATTGGTGTCATATTTAAAAGAAAAATTTTCAAACTAAAAATTATTTCTGTGCTAGTGAAACCACTAGGAAGCATCTCCTGAGTACACTGTTGTCTTCAGAAACATTGTTCAAACATATTTACCAAAAATATGACAAGATTGTTTAAAATGTAAAATTTTGCATTTGAAAAAAAGTCTATGTTACATAATGTCAATTTAGTGGTTCTTTTGTTGCTTTTCTCCTCAGAATATGAGTTTAAATGTGTATATTTTGCATATAAGTAAGATAAGGGCAAAGAACCACCTCTTTATCAGACAGACATTATCTAATTGTATCATGCAATGCCTTCTGAAAACTTGTGTAGGCAGAGTTTATTTTACTTTATTGAAAGGAATTAGCATCTAATAAAATCCCAGCACACTAGGAAGCATAAGGAATCATCCTGGAAGTCAATTAGCCTTTTAATTGATTGACTCTTTAAGATTCTAGCACCTACGCCATGCGCAGTTTACAGTTAACGCTGGATAATGATGATAGAGAAACTGTTATACACGTAGAAATGTAATCGACACCATGACACATAAATTAGGTACACCTCATAGAAAAAAAAGAGGTAGAATAAATTCTTTATGATTAATTTTTCATTTCAAGTACTCGTTTTTGAGTGATTAAAGTCTAGTACGTTGCTTTATTTTCAGACATTTTTTCCAGTGTTGCTCCTAACCACTCTGCACTGGTCATGAAACAATGGACTGTGGAGATGAGAGTTTTAGAGAAAAGAGATCAGAAGTTCTGGCTCTGAAGTCAGAAAGTTGAAATGCCATTTTTTTTTTCCCTCGATTTCCTCATCTGTAAAAAAAGTAATAATGTTATCTGTTGCATTATTGTGAGAATTACACACAGCATGAGGGCTGGCAAATAAAAAATGCTCAGCAATTGCTAGTGAGCGACTGACTGGTAGGTTTTATTTTAGATGGTCCCCAATGACTTATCTACTCTGCAAGTAATTGGTAGACAGAGTCATCTATGATTTAATGGCAGTTACTGCTTGTATGATTTCCAGTATTTGGGTGGAGAACTGTTTATCAAAGCCAAGGACTCTGTGTTCTGTTTCTGTGTCATGTTTATTCAGTCATTAAGTAACCTCAGTGTCTGTCTTTGGCCCTCTATTACTCAGTATCTATGATTTAACTGTTGAAAATGATATCTGAACCCAAATTATGTTTCTAAGTCAGGTCAGTCTTTCCATAGAGAAAGCAGGCCTCCACCCAAATAAATCATTCTGCTCAGAAAACTGCATCCTAGATTTTGTCCCTGGTTCAAATTAAAATATATTGATTTTTATATGTTTAGAGTAAGACTTCATTTCTCACACTGTGTTTTCAAATTCTTGCCCAAATATAATCTCTTTTTCATTCTTACCATCTGGAGCTAGGTGATCTTATGCTGTCTCAAAACTTTTGCCTTAGCCCTAGACAACTTACATTAGAGAACTGAAAATTCTGTGGGAGGTGTCTGTTTCCATCTTCTTCTCATTTCAATTCATATTGGATGCTACAGAGTATTGGGCTGGCCATAAAGATCATTCGGGTTTTTCCATAAAAGCATACTGAAAACTCAAAAAAAACTTTTTGGCCAACTTATTATTTCATCAGACATGCCGATTTATTCGTGACTATCTCTCCTTAAACTTCCTTGGAGTCTCATTTAATTAAATTAATTTATTTGGCCACACCAGGAATTGAACCTGGGCCCTCGGCAGTGAAAGCATGGAGTCCTAACTACCAGGGAATTCCCATCAGAGTCTCATTTTAGACATGAACCATGGTGCCCTTAGCTCGGAGTTAGGAGAGAATGTAGGATTGAATGTTTTAAATATTAAATCCTTTGATGAAATCTGACCGTACTTTTGGCCAACCATGCCGTGATATCATAGCAGCTGAAAATTTAGCCAAGTATTTTAATTTTAAATAGGCTTCTGTGTTGAAGATGGTTCTAACTGGAATTGGAGCAGCCAGTGTTGACTCTCCTCTTACGCAGTAGGGGAGCTAGTGTCAAAATATTCTGCTTATTATTTTTTCTCCTAATTAGGTAATATTACCTCCTTTCATCATTTTTCTTATCTTTTAAACAGAGCCCCCGATGATAGCCTAACCTTATGACCTTATTGTCTTAGAATAATTTATTTAATGTGCAATAGCTATATGTGCACTAACAGTAGTAGTTTATAGAGTTTTACTGCTAAAAAGGATCCGAAGGACTCTAAATGACAATGCTTATAAATTTACAGTTTACTATAGGAAAAGACTATATCCATGGTATTAAAGTAGGATTGTTATTGTTCAGTCTCTCAGTTGTGACTGACTCTTTGTGACCCCATGGACCGCAGCATGTCAGGCTTCCCTGTCCTTTGTTATCTCTCAGAGTTTGCTCAAATTCTTTGTGTTGATGATACCATCCAACCATTTTATCCACTGTTGCCTCCTTATCCTCCTGCCCTCAATCTTTCCCAGCCTCAGGGTCTTTTCCAGTGAGTTGGCTCTTCCCATCAGATGGCCAAAGTATTGGAGCTTCAGCATCAGTCCTTCCAATGAGTATTCAGGTTTGATTTCCTTTAGGATTGACTGGTCTGATCTTGCAGTCCAAGGGAATCTCAATAGTCTTCTCCAGCACCACAGTTCAAAAGAAAGTAACGATTGCATCCCTGCAAAGGCTGTTTCACTGTAAGGGGTCCAGAGAGGCCAGGTGGGGCTGCTTTGTTCACCCTCTATAAGAGCTGAGGTCAGATGCAGATATAGACTACTTTGAATGCAGAAAGCTCCAAACGGAATCTTAGGCAGAGTCTTTTATATTTGCTGGTCACATAGACATACTCCTGCTAAATAACCAGTCTCAATGACAGAGCTGAGTCCAGATGTAAAACACTGATCTCTTAATAATCAATGTTGCCAACCACAACAACTCTGAAACTCCTCCAACTTGTGGTTTCAAATCAACACTACCAATCAGTATGTTTCATGACTTGACAAGGGTCAGTGCCATGCAAGAACCTCAGCAAAACGGTTCAGGTTGATTCCTGGCCTGTTGTAATTAACTGTCCCAGTAGGGTCTACCACCCCGATCTGTGTTTCAAGACCTTTCTACGACAAAACAATTATCCTTAATTTAACAGAGATTAACTTGCCTTACTATCAAAATGCACATTTAGGTTCTAAACATTTGCAGTCATCAGTGAGGAGTTGGTATAGATTTAAACAGAAACTAAACCATCCAATAATAATAGCACAAATTTTCTCATACTTTATACTGACTTTATAATTCATTTGCCTCTCTGATCTATAGCTATCTGAACTTTAAGGTATATACCAGCTAAATGATTAAGAATCATAATCAATCTACCATTAATTAAGTCTACATCTTCCTTAGGTCAATTCTTCTCCATAGAAATAATGTCTTGTGAAAGAAAAATCAAAAGACATAGCCACATTGGTATTTTTCTATGTGGCCATAGTTAGAGCTCCCCTTTTTTTCACTCATTTTGAGAATGTAGACTACTTCTGGAAGTTAATTTTTCATTCAGCTCACTTCTTGGCTCTTCAAAAGAGAAAAAAGTTTTGTCAGAGTCCTTCTCCCCAAAAGCATTGAAGTCCAAGTTGACAGAATATTATTCTTTTATTTTAAGCCTCATCAGGATTGTTGGTTTTTCCTTTTCATGAAACCCATATATTGGCTTCTTTCCTCTCATCAATAATTTCACCTTGCTTTCATTAATCATTCATTTTAATCCTAGTCTTTCCCCTATTAGATCCCTGTGGTTCAACCACTGAGCTTATCTGTATGACTGGTAGCAAGCTCATCTTGGCTGGACATGGCTGGACTTCCCCTTCATTCCATTCCTGATTGTATGAGGTCAGATTGGATAAGTAGAGAAAATGGGGCTCTCCTGTCCATGAGCAAAGAAACATTGTTACAGTTAACCCCAGCCTGTGGAAGTGGGAGAAAGGATAATCTATCCCACTAATCTCTTTGGAATTCATTCTTGCATTAGGTTCAAAATAATAACAGTATCTTGCTTTGCATTATCAGCTTCTGGAGGATGTAGTTACACACCTAGTCTAGAGACTATGAATTTGGCATTTGTCATAGACCAAATTTTGTGTATCCCCTCAAATTAATATGTTAAACCCTACCTCCAGTGTGATGGTATTAGGAGGTGAGGTCTTTGGGAGGTAATTAGGATTAAATGAGATTATGAGGGCAGAGGGCTTCCCAGGTGGCTCAGATGGTAAAGAATCTGCCTGCAATGCAGGAGATGTGGGTTTGACACATGGGTTGAGAAGATCCCCTGGAGAAGGAAATGGTTACCCGCTCCAGTATTCTTTCAAAGGGTTCAGTCCATGGAGCCACAAAGAGCTGGACACGACTGAGTGGCTGAGCACACTTTATAAGGGCGGAGCTCATGAGTGGGATTAATGCCCTTATAAGAGTCAGGAGGGAGCTTGCGGCTGCCTAATTTCTGCCTTGTAAGAGCAAAGCAGATGGCGGTTTGCAACCTAGTAGAGGGTCCTCACCAGAATCTAACCCTGCCAGCACCATGATCTCCAACTTCCAGCCTCCAGAACTGTTGTTCATAAAGCATTCAGTCTATGACACTTCATTACAGCAGCCCAAACAAAGACAGCATTGAAAAAGAAAATTATAGAAGATTTGTAGTTAAATTCCTGCATCATTCTGCACTCTATTTTCCCTACTTCCATAGTAAAAACAATGTATCTAAGGGAGACATGACTTCAGTCACCTTCCTGTTAAGTTGCAAACTACAAGCTATAGGTTCGAGGACCAGTCCTTTAATCCTTCAATCTGTCATCACCCCTACACCTTTTTAAGCAGTTGTGTTTAGTTTCAATTGTCTATTAATCTACTACTTTGAGTGTGATAAGGAATATGATAAATCTAGTCCATTGAATGTGGTATTTCTTTGCCTATTTTAGTACCATGTGGGCAGAGAAGTGAGGGTCTTGATCCAAGGAAATGTAACTAGGAAGGCCAAATTGGTACAATATTTTTGTTCTAAATTTTTGATAGTATTCAAAGCACTGGCTTCAGTCACTGGGTATGCAAAGCCAAACCCAAAATATGAGTCAAGTTTTGTTAATATCCATCTAAGTTCCCCCCAGGCAATAGATAAAGAGTCAGTATTATCTACTAGCCAGCTATGAGTTGGATCTTTTCTCCTGGGAATACTTCCCAGGGCTATTTGCAAACACTGCCTTTTTGATGGCAAACGGAATATTTATTATTAATGGTTTAAGCTTCAGTAAGGGCCACTGGTAAATTTGTCAGTTGATCCATTGATGCGTGATTTGAATTCCTCCATGAAGACTCATTTCATGTACCCAGGCTGCCAATTCAAGTGGTCAAACTAAATCATCAACTTAGTTGATTTGTTGATTCTTTGCATAAGGCTTCTTTGGTGAGCATCAACATGTACTACTTTGGTTTGCTCTTAGAACTTACATAAAGATTTTCAAAGAGCAGTATCCTTTTTATCACCCAGTCATTTATGGTCCACTTGCCAGGTTAATTTGCAAATCCACTGGTCAAGAGTCAGTATATACTCAAAACGTAGGGTGTGTACTTGTATCTAATTCTTCTATCATTGCCAGGAATACATCCTATAATTTAGCCCCCTGGACCAAGTTGTTTTTATCTTCCTTCATGAGAATTTTATCTGTTAGACAGCAGGCCACACTTTCCATACTGAGCCATGACCCTCAATTCTGGAACTGCTAGAATCATAACTTCAAAAAGCAAATACAATTTACATCTTGGAGATCTTTCAGAAGTCAAAGCAAACTAAAACTATGACCATTAAAGTTCAGATCATGAGATGACAGATAATTCTGGTAGATATTAATTATGAATGATAGTTTAGAAATTAAATGATGTACAAATTTGCATAGATATATTTCCCAATCAGAGCTTATAATTATTAAAAAGATGAGAAAATAGTCTTTTCAACAAGTGGTACTTAGAAAACTGGGTCTCCACATGCAAAAGAATTAACTTGGACCCTTAACTCACATCATAAAAAATTAATTTGAAATGGATCATAAAACTAAGAGCTAAAAAGATATAAAACTCATAGAAAAAATATAGGGGCAAATCTTCATGACCTCAAGTTAGGCAATAGTTTATTAAGTGCGACACCAAAAGCAAAAAAAAAAAAGATAAACTGGACTTCAACAAAATTTAGAAACTTCATGCTTCAAAGGACACTAACAAGAAAATGAAAAAGACAACCCACTAAATAAGAGAAAATGTTTGCAAATCATATATCTGATAAAGGATATTTTATCCAAGGTACACAAAGAACACTTACAACTCAACAATAAAAATACAATTTGATTTAGAAGCATGTGAAAAATATAAGTAGATATTTTTCCAAAGAAGAGATGCAAATAGCTAATAAGCACACACAAATATGTCACACATAATCAGTCATTAGGGAAATGCAAATCAAAATCACTTTGAGATACCACTTCATATTTAACAAGGAGACTTAAAAAAAAAAAAAAAGGACAGTAACAAGTGTCAGTGAGAATGCAGAGAAATTGGAATACTCATACATTACCAGCAGAATGTAAAATGGTATAGCCACTTTGGAAAACAATTTGACAGTTAATCAAAACGTTGAATTTAGAGTTATCATATGCCCTAGGAATTCTCCTGCTGGCTTCCCTAGTGGTTCAGGCAGTAAAGAATCTGCCTGCAATGCTGGAGGCCCGGGTTTGATCCCTGTGTCAGGAAGATCCCTTGGAAAAAGGAATGACTACCCACTCCATTTGTCTTGACTGGAGAATCCCATGGACAGAGTAGCCTGGCGGGCTACAGTCCAAGGGGTCACAAAAAGTCAGACACAACTGAATTGCTGAATTGGACACTTTCACAGCAATTCTGCTACTAGATCAGAATAGGCAAATCCACAGAAATAGAATGTATATTAGTGGTTGCCAGGGAATGGAAGGAGGTAAATGGGAAGTGACTGTTAATGGCTATGGGGGTTCTTTCTGGAATGATGAAAATATTTTGAAAGTAGATAGCTGCACAAATCTATGATTATACTAAAACCCACTAAATTGTACACTTGAAAGGGTGAATTTTATGCTGTGTGAATTATATATCAATAAAGCTATTAAACAAACTATTAAAAAGGAGCTCTTATGGAAAATAATAAATATTTGAAGGTTTAAATTTCATGTTTGGGGACTTCCCTGGCAATCCAGTGGTTAAACTCAGCACTTCCATTACAGGGAACTAAGATCCCACAGGCCAAGTGGTACAGTCAAAACAAAAACAAAACTTCATGTTTATATCTCCTGAAAGCTGCTTCATTAACATATTTAGACTTACTTTACCAAAGAGGATATTCACATGGCACATGAGCACATGGAAAGATGCTCAACATCATTAGCTACTAGGGAAGTGCAAGTCAATGCCACGATGAGATAACACTCCACACCTATTAGAATGCCTAAAACTAAAAAGACTGACCATGATAATTTTTGGTAAGAATATGGAGGAATTAATCCTCATATACTGCTGTAAGAATGTAAAGTGAAACTTTGGAAGTTTGGCATTTTCTTAAAAGTTAAATACACACCTTCCATAAGACCCAACTATTCCACTTATAGGTGTTTACTCAAGAAACATGAAAGCACATACTAATGCAAGGGCTTATACACAAATGTTCCTAGTATAACAGCCCAAAGTGGAAACACAAATGTGCATGGATAAATTATGGTATATCCATACAATGGAATGCTACACAGCAATAAAAAGGAGTTAAGTCTTGATACGTGAAACAACAGGGATATGCATACTGGGTAAAGGAAGCTAGACCAAAAAGGAGTACATATTATATGGATTCATTTATCTAAAAGTCTAGAAAATATAAAATAATCTGCTGTTACAGAAACTAAGATAAGTGATTGTCTGGGAAGGAGGGACTGGGATGAAGAGAAGGAAGAGATTATAAAAGCAACACTTTGGTGTTCTACATAAATTAGTTTTCTTCGTTGTGGTGATAATTTGATGTATATGCATGTTAATTCTCATCAAGTTGTAGTCTTTAAACATATGCAGTTTATTTTAATTTACTTTTACCTCACTAAGATTTTTAAAAAAATCTTTGATCTTTTGCACAGATATAGAAACTTCTTAATGGGAATTGGTATAGTTTTAGTGAGCCTCACTCATACAACAGATTTATTTATGAAAACATGTAGTAAGCTAAATACAGATAAATAAAGTAACATTTTTTAAGCATCAAGGAAGCTCTTTATTCAGATAATTCTTTTTTTTCAAATAAGAAAAATTTGAACACAAAATGATGATATGTGTGTATATTTCTGAGATT
Organism: Budorcas taxicolor; assembly: GCF_023091745.1. NCBI lineage: Eukaryota > Metazoa > Chordata > Mammalia > Artiodactyla > Bovidae > Budorcas > Budorcas taxicolor. The sequence continues at coordinate 59,181,295 of NC_068915.1, read as the reverse complement.
TTATACATGCATATATTCTTCTCTTTTTTTTTGGCCATGCAACTTGCAGGGTTTTAGTTTCCCAACCAGGGATTGAGCCCAAGCGATAGCACTGACAGCTTCAAATCCTAACCTCTGGACTACCAACCAGGGAGCTCCTTTACACAAGCATAGATTCTTGCAACCACTACCACAGACAGGCTACAAAACAACTAACACCTGAAAGAATTCAACCTGCTGCTCTTTGTATTTAGATCATTTTCTAAACCTCATCTTGGCTACCACTGACCTGATGCATTCTAGGAATCAGCGAACTAAAATGGACTGGAATGGGTGAATTTAACTCAGATGACCATTAAATCTACTACTGTGGGCAGGAATCCCTCAGAAGAAATGGAGTAGCCATCATGGTCAACAAAAGAGTCCGAAATGCAGTACTTGGATGCAATCTCAAAAATGACAGAATGATCTCTGTTCGTTTCCAAGGCAAACCATTCAGTATCTCAGTGATCCAAGCCTATGCCCCAACCAGTAATGCTGAAGAAGCTGAAGTTGAATGGTTCTATGAAGACCTACAAGACCTTTTAGAACTAACACCCAAAAAAGATGTCCTTTTCATTATAGGGGACTGGAATGCAAAGGTAGGAAGTCAAGAAACACCTGGATTGACAGGCAAATTTGGCCTTGGAATACGGAATGAAGCAGGGCAAAGGCTAATAGAGTTTTGCCAAGAGAATGCACTGGTCATAGCAAACACCCTCTTCCAACAGCACAAGAGAAGACTCTACACGTGGACATCACCAAATGGTCAACACCGAAATCAGGTTGATTATATTATTTGCAGCCAAAGATGCAGAAGCTCTATACAGTCAACAAAAAACAGACCGGGAGCTGACTGTGGCTCAGATCATGAGCTCCTTATTACCAAATTCAGACTTAAATTGAAGAAAGGAGGGAAAACCACTAGACCATTCAGGTATGACCTCAATCAAATCCCTTATGATTATACAGTGGAAGTGAGAAATAGGGCCTAGATCTGATAGATAGAGTGCCTGATGAACTATGGAATGAGGTTCATGACATTGTATAGGAGACAGGGATCAAGACCATCCCCATGGAAAAGAAATGCAAAAAGCAAAATGGCTGTCTGGGGAGGCCTTACAAATAGCTGTGAAAAGAAGAGAAGCAAAAAGCAAAGGAGAAAAGGAAAAATATTCCCATTTGAATGCAGAGTTCCAAAGAATAGCAAGGAGAGATAAGAAAGCCTTCCTCAGCAATCATTGCAAAGAAATAGAGGAAAACAACAGAATGGGGAAAACTAACGATCTCTTCAAGAAAATTAGAGATACCAAGGGAACATTTCATGCAAAGAGGGGCTCGATAAAGGACAGAAATGGTAGGGACCTAACAGAAGCAGAAGATATTAAGAAGAGGTGGCAAGAATACACAGAAGAACTGTACAAAAAAGATCTTCATGACCAAGATAATCATGATGGTGTGATCACTCACCTAGAGCCAGACATCCTGGAAAATGAAGTCAAGTGGACCTTAGAAAGCATCACTACGAACAAAGCTAGTGGAGGTGATGGCATTCCAGTTGAGCTATTTCAAATCCTGAAAGATGACACTGAAAACTGCTGCACTCAATATGCCAGCAAATTTGGAAAACTCAGCAGTGGCCACAGGACTGGAAAAGGTCAGTTTTCATTCCAATCCCAAAGAAAGCTAATGCCAAAGAATGCTCAAACTACTGCACAATTGCACTCATCTCACACACTAGTAAAGTAATGCTCAAAATTCTCCAAGCCAGGCTTCAGTAATATGTGAACCGTGAAATTCCAGATGTTCAAGCTGGTTTTAGGAAAGGCAGAGGAACCAGAGATCAAATTGCCAACATCCGCTGGATCATGGAAAAAGCAAGAGAGTTCCAGAAAAACATCTATTTCTGCTTTATTGATATGCCAAAGCCTTTGACTGTGTGGATCACAATAAACTGTGGAAAAATCTGAAAGAGATGGGAATACCAGATCACCTGACCTGCCTCTTGAGAAACCTATATGCAGGTCAGGAAGCAACAGTTAGAACTGGACATGGAACAACAGACTGGTTCCAAACAGGTAAAGGAGTACATCAAGGCTGTATATTGTCACCCTGCTTATTTAACTTCTATGCAGAGTACATCATGAGAAACACTGGGCTGGAAGAGGCACAAGCGGGAATCAAGGTTGCCGGGAGAAATAGCAGTAACCTCAGATATGCAGATGACACCACCCTTATGGCAGAAAGTGAAGAGGAGCTAAAAAGCCTCTTGATGAAAGTGAAAGAGGAGAGTGAAAAAGTTGGCTTAAAGCTCAACATTCAGAAAACGAAGATCATGGCATCCGGTCCCATCACTTCATGGGAAATAGATGGGGAAACAGTGGAAACAGTGTCAGCCTTTATTTTTCTGGGCTCCAAAATCACTGCAGATGGTGATTACAGCCATGAAATTAAAAGATGCTTACTCTTTGGAAGGAAAGTTATAACCAACCTAGATAGCATATTAGACTTTGCCAACAAAGGTCTATCTAGTCAAGGCTGCGGTTTTTCCTGTGGTCATGTATGGATGTGAGAGTTGGAGTGTGAAGAAAGCTGAGCGCCTAAAAATTGATGCTTTTGAACTGTGGTGTCGGAGAAGACTCTTGAGAGTCCCTTGGACTGCAAGGATATCCAACCAATCCGTCCTAAAGGAGATCAGTCCTGGGTGTTCATTGCAAGGACGGATGCTGTGGCTGAAACTCCAATACTTTGGCCACCTTATACGAAGAGTTGACTCATTGGAAAAGACCCTGATGCTGGGAGGGATTGGGGACAGGAGAAGGGGACGACAGGATGAGATGGCTGGATGGCATCACCGACTCCATGCACATGTGTTTGGGTGAACTCCGGGCATTGGTGATGGACAGGGAGGCCTGGCGTGCTGCGATTCATAGGGTCACAAAGAGTCGGACATGACTGAGCAACTGAACTGAACTGAATGGTGTAAATATTCTGAATGTGTTAGTTTCAAAGTATCAATGTGACATCACTGAACTTGGAAAGAAATGGGCACAATTTGCTCTCATAGGGAAGGAGCAAGTATGAGTTGGTTCCAGCAGAACACTAATTATTGTTAATGTAAGTTTAACAGGCACACATGGAAAGAATAGTGGATATAAAATCAGAAATACAGTGTTGCAACGCGTAACTTCTGAAAGACCATAAAGAACTTCTCAAATTTCTGATTCAGTTACTGATCTGTAGACCTAGTATAATATGTGTCTGTGCTCAGTTGTGTGCAACTCTTTTGCGACCCCATGGACTATAGCCCACCAGGCTTCTTGACCCAAGGATTGAACCTGCATCTTCTGTGTCTCCTGCATTGGCAGGTGGATTCTTTACACGGAGCCACCTGGGAAGCCCCTAGTGTAATATACTGAAGTCTTAATTACTAGGATGACCAACAATGAGCTCTTCATGGAGAAGTGAAAAGCATGGTTAAATACATTTAAAAATACCATTTATGATATGAAAAACGTCCAGCAAGAAACATGTTTTTGAATAAATACAAGTTATGGATCAATTTTGACAAAATTAAAGAGAAAACTATAATAAACAATCATAATGACCCAGTTTTTAAAGCCACTGGGGATTCCTTGGTGGCTCAATGGTAAAGAATCTGCCAGCCAAAGCAGGAGACATGGGTTCAATCACTGATCCTGGAAAATCCCACATGCCTCAGAGCAACTAACCCTGTGGGCCACAACTACTGAGCCTGTGCTCTGCAGTCCAGGAGTCACAGTTACTGAGTCCACACGCCGCAACTACAGAAGCCTGCACAACCTAGAGCCCATGCCACTGCAATAAGAAACCCACACACTACAACAAAGAGTAGCCCCCACCCACCACAACTAGAGAAAGCCTGCACAAAGAAATGAAGACCTTGTTCAGTTGCTCAGTCGTGTCCAGCTCTTTGCCACCCCATGGACTACAGCATGTCAGATTCCCCTGTCCTTCACCACCTCCCGGAGCTTGCTCAGATTCATGTTCATTGAGTCGGTGATGTTATCCAACCATCTTGTCCTCTGTTGTCCCCTTCTCCTCCTGCCCTTAATCTTTCCCAGCTTCAGGGTCTTTTTTAATAACTCAGCTCTTTGCATTAGGTAGCCAAAGTACTGGAGCTTCAGCTTCAGCATCAGTCCTTCTAAAGAATATTCAGGACTGATTTCCTTTAGGATTGACTGGTTTGATCTTGCAGTCCAAGAGACTCCCAAGAGTCTTCTCCATCACCACAGCTCAAAAGCATCAATTCTTCAGCGTTCAGCCTTCATTATGGTCCAACTTTCATATCCATACGTGACTACTGGAAAAACCATAGCTTTGACTACACAGCCCTTTGTTGGCAAAGTAACGCAGCCAAAAATAAATAATTTTTTAAAGATACATTAAATGTTAAGAAAATCACAAATAATTAAAGAATTTTAACTCCTCAGATTTATTTGGATTTTTAAACTGAATTAAAATTTATGAAACTATTGTACTTAGCTCATCCTTGAAATACTTGAAACCAGTTACAATAAACTTCATAGGTAGCAATTTTTCTATTAGAATATTTTTAAGTTACTATGGAAACAAGTTGTCCTATTGTTACACTTTAGGCCACTTCTCAGTCTTATACTAGCTAACTCAGCTCTCCTTTTCTTCCTTTCTGCATTCCCCAGAAACTCATTCGGCTGTAAATTTCTCTTTAAAGACTTTCCTCTGTTTAAGTTTATTGAATGGAAAGGGGAATGAGGGAATCTTTGGAAATATTTTATATCTTGACCTAGGTGGTGGTCACATGGGTATTTATGTATGTAAAAATTCAAGCTGTGTACTTAAGATTTTTAACGTGGGTTCCCAGTTGTCTCAGAACCAGCAAAGCACTGCACACCATGATTTGCTCATAGAAGGCTCTCAGTTTAACTGAACTGAACCAAGATTGCAGCAGCAGAACTTGACCTTTTACAAGCGCTTGATACGTGTTTGTTTTCCTTGTTGACAATGATGACTATTTGTGGACTGTGAACCTTCTTCCTGGTCCAAGAAACATTTGCCCGGAAGTCAGTTACATAATGATTAACTAAAACTACAGTTATTCCAAATTAGTACTTTCTCTTTCTGTCCTTGAGATTTTTAACTCATAATGGAAGATTTGGGCAGGAAATGGAACATGTTTTCTTTCTACAGTGGGTGGTGTTCATGATCTTGGTTTTACCATCAAAATATTGGTTGTACGTAACGGTGCCATGATGTCTATCATTTCCTTTCCATCCTTTCTCTGCTTTAAATGAATTTTTCTGCACCTCCTACTCTAAGAGTTTGCTCACACATGTTATTCTCTTGTCAGCCCCTAGCCAGTTGGACCAGAAATAAACTAAGCTGGGCCAACTGGCTTTTCTCTCCCTAAAATTTGGAATTGAGATTTAGAAATCCCAGAACTCTCTTTCACTGCTTGAACTGGAGATAATATACAGCTGGTATGGGTATGCGTCATATGTACACATGTGTATATATGTGGTCATAGGCCGTTGTCTTGGGCTGTGCTATATCATGCAGTACCACTTAACTCTTGGGGATCTTTTTATCATTCCAAATCGTGGAAATACAAAGTGCCTCACTATTTAGCTGACACCTCCCTCTTTCAGTTTTACCTACTCTCTCAAGTCTCTTTTTCTGTTTCCTAGCAGCATCAGGAGAATGGCTTGGCAACTTTTGGTCCAGAGGTTATCCTTAATTCTCAGCTCATTGAAGCTGACAATAGTTCAGAGGGTTCAGGCACCCCTACTTAGTAGTGATTTTTTTAATTAAAAAATAATTTAAAAAATTAATTTTAAAATAATTTGATTTAATTAAGTCAAAGACATAAATAGATGGAGATATATTCCATGTTTCTGAGCATCAATATTGTGAAAATGACTATACTACCAAATGAAATCTACAGATTCAATCCCTATCAAATTACCAATGGCATTTTTCACAGAACTAGAACAAAAATTTCACAGTTCATGTGGAAACACAAAAGACCCAGAAGACCCAAAGCAGTACTGAGAAAGAAGAATAGAGCTGGAGGAATCAACCTTCCTGACTTCAGACTATACTACAAAGCTATAGTCATCAAGACAGTATGGTACTGGCACAAAAACAGAAATATAGACCAATAGAACAAGATAAAGAACCCAGGGATAAACCCATGCACCCATGGGTACCTTATTTTTGACAAAGGAGGCAAGAATATACAATGGGGCAAAGACAGCCTCTTTAATAAATGGTGCTGGGAAAACTGGACAGCTACATGCAAAAGAAGGAAATTAGATCACCACCTAACACCATGCTGCTGCTGCTGCTAAGTTGCTTCAGTCATGTCTAACTCTGTGCGACCCCATAGACGGCAGCCCACCAGGCTCCCCTGTCCCTGGGATTCTCCAGGCAAGAACACTGGAGTGGGTTGCCATTTCCTTCTCCAATGCATAAAAATGAAAAGTGAAAGTGAAGTCACTCAGTCGTGTCTGACTCTTCAAAACCCCATGGACCACAGCCTACCAGGCTCCTCCATCCATGGGATTTTCCAGGCAAGAGTACTGGAGTGGGGTGCCCTTGCCTAACACCATACACAAAGATAAACTCAAAATGGATTAAAGACCTAAATGTAAGACCAGAAACTATTAAACTCTTATAGGAGAACATAGGCAGAACACTCGATGACATAATCAAAGCAAGTTCTATGACCCACCTCCTAGAGTAATGGAAATAAAAACAAAATAAACAAGTGGGACCTCATTAAACTTAAAAGCTTCTGCACAACAAAGGAAACTATAAACACGGTGAAAAGACAACCCTCAGAATGGAAGAAAATAATAGCAAGGGAAACAAGTGATAAATGATTAGTTTCCAAGATATACAAGCAGCTTATACAACTCAATACCAAAAAAAGCAAATAACCCAATCAAAAAGTGGGAAAGGGACCTGAAGAGACATTTCTCCAAAGAAGACATACAGATGGCTAACAAGCACATGAAAAGATGCTCAACATCACTCATTATCAGAGAAATGCCAATCAAAACTACAATGAGATACCACCTCACAGTTGTCATAATGAAAGTGAAAGTGAAGTCATGTCCGACTCTTCGCGACCCCATGGTCTGTAGCCCACCAGGCTCCTCCTTCCATGGAATTTTCAGGCAAGAGTACTGGAGTAGGTTGCCATTTCCTTCTCCAGGGGATCTTCCTGACCCAGGGATCAAACCTAGGTCTCCTGCAGGCAGATGCTTTACCTTCTGAGCCACCAGGGAAGCCCAGTCAGAATGGCCACCATCAAAAAGTCTACAAACAATAAATGCTGGAGAGGGTGTGAAGAACAGGGAACACTCTTGCATTGTTGGTGAGAATGTAAACTGATAAAGCCACTATGGAAGATGAAAGCTTCTTTTATTCCTAGAAAGCTAGGAATAAAACCACCATATGACCTAGCAATCCCACTCCTAGACATATACCCTGAGGAAATAAAAACTGAAAAAGAAACATGTACCCCAATATTCACTGCAGCTCTATTTATAATAGCTAGAACACGGAAGCAACCTAGATGTCCATTGACAGATGAATGGATAAAGAAGTGGTGGTACGTATATGCAATGGAATACTACTCAGCCATACAAAGGAACACATTTGAACCTGTTCTAATGAGGTGGATGAAACTAGAGCCCATTATACACAGTAAAGTAAGTCAGAAAGAGGAATATAAATATCGTATACTGACACATATATACGGAATCTGAAGAAATGGCACTGATGAATTTATTTTCAGGATGGCAATGGAGAAACAGACATAGAGAACAGACCTATGGACAAAGTGAGAGGAGAAGAAGAAGGGGAGATGTATGGAGAGAGTAACATAGAAATTTACAACACCATGTGTAAAACAGATAGCCAATGAGAATTTGCTGTAAGACTCAGGGAACTCAAACAGGGAACTCTGTGACAGGCTGAAGGGTTGGGTGGGAAGGGAGATGGGAGGGAGGTCTGGGAGGAAGCGGACATGGGTATACCTATGGCTGATTCTTGTTGATGTATGACAGAAAACCACAAAATTCTGTAAAGCAATTATCCTTCAATTAAATTTTTCTTTAATTTCTTTTTTTTTGGCCACATGCACAGCATGTGGGATCTTAGTTCCCCCACAATAGATTGAACTGATATCCCCTGCATTGGAAGCACAGAGTCTTAACCACTGGACCACCAGGGACATTCTATTAATGACTCTTTTAATGACTCCTCAGTCCTAGAGAAGGTAAACATTCCCTGCCTTCTCTCATAATGTAGCAAGAGAGAATAACTTCACCTTAGAACACTGCATTCCCCACAAAGGGCAACTTTCACTTATACTGTCTTCCCCTTCTGAGGAAGGGGATAATGGTGAGGGTAGCATTGATTTTCCTAACTGGTACCTCTTACTGGATCCAGTGGGGAAGGGATAGATTCCAAAAGCTGATGTTTTCTCAAACATGAGTGTGTTATCTTTAGCTGTATATCCTTAGCTCTGAGCTCAAAAACAGGATCTCACTTTACTTAAAGTGAAAATTCCCTGATATAAACAATAATATGGGTTGGACTCCTTTCCAATGCTGTTTCATATAATTAGCAGTGTAAGTGCCTCACTTCTGGTAGTGACTCTCAAATGTATGTATAAGACAAATTTTACAAATTTCAGTATTGGCTGGACTTTTTAATAGTCTAGTTCATTACTTTTAACAAACCATTTTCACATATACTGTGCCACTTAATTGTCTGGGCTATCGCTGATCCACAATCCTATCCAAAGATTACACTGGAAAATTCCAGAGTACCCCGGATTCCTAGTTAACTTTCCAATTACCCTTCCTCCTCAAAGTGCACAGCCTCCTTTCCAGACCCACAAGAATTCTAGTCAGAGCTGATTCTAGATTAAAACCTGTTTTAGGAAAGAATACCTTTTCATCAATTTTATTCCCCCATTAATTTGGCAGGTAGATTATTTCTAACAATTGCATTTGGAATCTGTCTCAGGATTTTTGTACCATATCTACCATTATTTGTCTTTGTTACAATATAAGAAAAAGCACATCTTAGAATGTAAGGTGTATATATTGATAGTTGCTTTCTGCTACTGAGGGAAAGTTAAATAAGTAGCCCATGGAAGGGGCCCTGTATAACTGACCCCTCCATGATTCTATTTCCTCCTCCTTTTAATTCTTACAACCTTGGCTAGTATGCCATTTGGATTGTGACACTAAAATAAAAGTCTGTGGATTTCCTCATATAGATAATATAATGGTTAGGAATAGGATGCTGCTGCTGCTAAGTCGCTTCAGTCATGTCCAACTCTGTGCAACCCCGTAGACAGCAGCCCACTAGGCTCTGCCGTCCATGGGATTTTTTTCAGGCAAGAGTACTGGAGTGGGGTGCCATTGCCTTCTCCGAGGAATAAGATAGAAGCACTTAAAATCCTCCTGTATCTTGAAGATTTCCTTCAAAATTCACAATCCTAAACATCACATTAGGAGAAATAATATCCTGATCGCAGAAGATGATATATCTTTTAGATAAACTTTAGAGAAAGACTGAAATACATTTGTGATGGTTTAGGTGGAGATTGAGGGATAAAAATAGACATAGCATAATGAATTCCAGAACTCAATTATCTCCTTGTGTGTGTGTATAACATGCTCCAGAGGATGAAATAAGCAATATCTTCTAAAAAAAAGAAATGTTTAGGGCACTTGGCAGTCATACAGAAGCTATCACAGCTGCTTTTCCACATTTATTATTAAACATTATCCCCAAGGTCAGAACTCAGTTTGCCTTTTATTTTCTTCACACTAAATATCTTTCTTTCTTCCCATAAAGTTTCTAATGTCTTCCTTATTTTCCCTCACTTGGTCCCTTCTTCAATTTTTATTACACAAATTCTTGAAAAATTATTCTATCACTTTCTTTAAAATGGTACAGAGAATATTGTCAATATATCAATTGTTATGTAGCAAAAAATAAATATGTAGAATGTCTCACTTTGAAGTTTTAAATTATGAAAATGCTACTCACATTCTCTATCTTCAGGAAATAATAAGATAGCAGTGAAATTGTAAACTCTTCAAAATATAGGAGTAATTTGATTTATTCCTATAAAAGTGAACATACTTTCTCAAGATCTATTTCTCCCAAATTTGTGTAAGTAACTTCAACTGGCTAACAGTGAGGGTTTTACCCCAAATAAAAAATGGCTTTAACTGACTCATTAACTTTCAAAAAACTTGAGAAGCATTGTTGACCAAAATTAATTCCAAATAAATTGTTTAAATATAATAAATAATTGAAAAGTTAGAAGAAATTTGAACTAAATATTTATTAAATGTTTGGATCTGAATGTTCTTTGTAGCCCTCAGGATTTTCATATTCATAAATGTGCCTCTAGAGCCAAAGACACAGTAGGTATTCCACATATACCTGCTGAACTGAAGATAACCAGATAACCTTGTAGGCTTCAAAGTAAAAAAAAAAAATCAAAAAACTGTCTCAAAGGAAAATAGGAAACAATTGACTAAATTTTTAAATTTTAATTTTAGTATATTAAAATTATAATTAATAAAATGAAAGATAGTGAACTGAAAGAATATTTGAAGCAAACAGGAGAGATGAAGAGTAGAAATAAATTTTGAAAAGCGTAGAAATCTTTATTAAAAAGCTATTCCATTTATAAGAGCATCAAAAAGAATAAAATATTTAGGAATAAACTTAACCAAGGAGGTGAAAAACTAATACACTGAAAACACTGCTGAAAGAAATTAAATACACAAATAAATGGAAAGATATTCTGTGTTTACAGATTGGAAGATCTTATATTATTAAAATATCAATACTATCCAGTGATACTACAGATCAATGCAATCCCTATCAAAATCTCAATGACGCTTTGTTTGCAGAAATAGAAAAATTTATCCTAAAACTCAGATGGAATCTCCAGAGACCCTGACTAGCCAAATGAATCTTAAAAGTGAAAAGAATAAAGTTGAAAGTCTCACATTTCCTGATTTCAAAACTTACGGTAGTCAAAATAATGTTGTACTGGCATAAAGATGGATATATATACACAAATGTAATAGAATGGAGAACCTAGGGAAGAAACTCACATATATAATAAAATAACTTCTTGACATGGGTGCCAAGATCTTTCAATAGGGAAAGAATAGTTTTTTTAACAAATGCTGGGAAAAATGAATATCCAATGCAAAAGAGTGAAGTCCAACCCTTACCCTATATATATATATACACTATATATAAAAATTAGCTGGAAATTGATTAAAGACCGAAATGTTATAGCTAAAAACTATAAAAAGATCTCTGAAGAAAACAGGTGAAAAGCTTCATGACTTTGGATTTGGCAATAATTTCTTGGATATGACACCAAAAACATAGGCAACAAAAGAAAAAATAAATTGTACTTCATAAAAATAAAAGATAAACAGAACTTCATCAAAACTAGAAACTTCTGTGTAAAGGACATTATCAAAGAGTGAAAAGGAAAGTCACAGAATGAGAGAAAATATCATAAATCATACACCTGATAATGGATTAATATGTAGAACATATAAAGAACTCCTACAACTTAACAACAAAAAAAAAAACCCCACCCAATTAAAAAATGGGCAAAGGACTTTAGTAATCCATTCTCTGAAGAAGGTATACAAATTGATAACTAGAACATTAAAAGATACTCAACATCACTAATTATCAGGGAAATACAAATCAAAACTATATTGCAACAGCAACTCACACCCATTAGGATGGCTAATATTGAAAAAAAAAAAGTTATAAGTGTTGGTGAGGATGTGGGGAAACTGAAATCCTCACGCACTCACCGGAAAAGACCCTGTTGCTGGGAAAGATTAAAGGCAGGAGAAGGGGACAACGGAGGATGAGAGGGCTGGATAGCATCACTGAGTCAATGGACATGAGTTTGGGCAAACTCTGGGAGATTGTGAAAGACAGGGAAGCCTGGCGTGCTGCAGTCCATGGGTCACAAAGAGTTGGACACGACTTAGCAACTGAACAACAACATCAGGCACTGTTGGTGGGAATGCAAAGTGATGCAGCCACTGTGAAACAGTTCCTCAAAAAATTAAACATAGAATCACCATATGACCCAGTAATTTCCCTTCTGGGTATATACCCAAAAGAATTGAAAGGAGGGACTTGAACTTTATTTGTACACCCATGTTCACAACAGTGTGATACACAGTAGCCAAAATATAGAAGCAAGCCAAGTTTTCATCAACAGGTGAAAGAATAAACAAAAATGGTATGTGTATATATACACACATAACATGGATGACCTTACATAATGCTAAGCAAACTATGTTAGTCATAAAAGGATAAATATTAAACAAGTCCACTTACTTGAAGTACTAAAAATAGTCAAATTTACAGAGATTGTGAGTAGAATGGTGGTTTCCATGGAATGGGACGAAGGGGCAATGGGGAGTTAAGAGTATAACAGGCACAGTTTTAATAGGTAAAGGAGAAAATGTTCACGAGATAGATGTTGGTAATAGTTGTACAAGATGGATATATTTAATACCACAGAATTGTACCCTTAAAAATGGTTAAAATGGTAAATGTTAAGTTATATATATATTTAACCAATTAACAGCTGACTTGTGGCCACTCAGGTTCATATGTTGAAGCCCTAACCCTCACTGTGACTATGTAGAGATAGGATCTTTAAGGGTGTGTGTTTTATAATGTGTTAGTCACTCAGTTGTGTCTGACTCTTTGCGACCCCATGGACTGTAGCCTGCCAGGTTTCTCTGTCCATGGAATTCTCCAGGAGAGAATACTGGAGTGGATTGCTATTCCCTCCTCCAGGGAAACTTCCCAACCCAGGGATCAAACCGTGGTCTCCTTTCTAACAGGAATATTCTTTACCATTTGAGCTACAGGGGAAGTCTCCCTTTAAGCGGGTAAGTGAGGTTAAATGAGGTCATAAGGACAAGCCCTAATCCAACAGGAATAATGTCCTTATAAGAAGAGAAAGACATACCAGAACTGTCTCTGCACAGAGTAAAGGCCATGTGAGAACAAAGCAAGATGGTCATCGGCAAGACAGATCTTGATCTTCCGGATTTCCTACCTCCAAAGCTTCAGGAAAATAAATTTCTATTGTTTAAGACATCCAGTCTGTCCTATTCTGTTATGAGAGCCTGAGTGGACTAACATAACCACAGTTGTTGTTTTCTTTTTTTTTTTTAAGAAAAAAATCACTGATGATGTTTTGAACTGTAAAAATAATGCAAAAAATTCAAACCATACAAAGTGTAAAAAATCATAAGGGAGACTGTCATAACCCCCACCCCAGAATAACCAATGCCAATAGTTATAAGAATATCTATCAGAATACTTTATGAGTACATGGGGCATATATATTTGAATTACAAACACTTTCTACTTCTAATGCAAAAATCAGAGTAGGTCTGGATCAGAAAAGGAAGATATCTTCAAGTTTGTTAATGCCTAAAACATAATTTTACTATTCATACATTCCATTACCATTGTACATTTAGATTATTCCTAGATTTTTTCCATCACAAAATGTTAATAATGTCCTTATAGTCATTTAAAATTATTTCCAGCCTCATATTTTTTAGATTCTAACATACAATGTCATGAACCTCATTCCATAGTTCATCAGGCACTCTATCTATCAGATCTAGGCCCTGAAATCTATTTCTCACTTCCACTGTATAAACATAAGGGATTTGATTTAGGTCATACCTGAATGGTCTAGTGGTTTTCCCTACTTTCTTCAATTTGAGTCTGAATTTGGTAATAAGGAGTTCATGATCTGAGGCACAGTCAGCTCCTGGTCTTGTTTTTGTTGACTGTATAGAGTTTCTCCATCTTTGGCTGCAAAGAATATAATCAATCTGATTTCGGTGTTGACCATCTGGTGATGTCCATGTGTAGAGTCTTCTCTTGTGTTGTTGGAAGAGGATGTTTGCTATGACCAATGTGTCTCTTGGCAAAACTCTATTAGCCTTTGCCCTGCTTCATTCCGCATTCCAAGGCCAAATTTGCCTGTCAATCCAGGTGTTTCTTGACTTACTACTTTAGCATTCCATTCCCCTATAATGAAAAGGACATCTTTTTTGGGTGTTAGTTCTAAAAGGTCTTGTAGGTCTTCATAGAACCGTTCAACTTCAGCTTCTTCAGTGTTACTGGTTGGGGCATAGACTTGGATTACTGTGATACTGAATGGTTTGCCTTGGAGACGAACAGAGATCATTCTGTCGTTTTTGAGATTGCATCCAAGCACTGCATTTTGGACTCTTGTTGACCATGATGGCTACTCCATTTCTTCTGAGGGATTCCTGCCCACAGAAGTAGATATAATGGTCATCTGAGTTAATTTCACCCATTCCAGTCCATTTTAGTTCGCTGATTCCGAGAATGTCAACGTTCACCCTTGCCATCTCTTGTTTGACCACTTCCAATTTGCCTTGATGCATGGACCTGACATTCCAGGTTCCTATGCAATATTGCTCTTTACAGAATCAGATCTTGTTTCTATCACCAGTCACATCCACAACTGGTTATTGTTTTTGCTTTGGCTCCATCCCTTCATTCTTTCTGGGGTTATTTCTCCACTGATCTCCAGCAGCATATTGGGCACCTAATGACCTGGGGAGTTCCTCTTTTGGTATCCTATCATTTTGCCTTTTCACAGGGATCAAGACCATCCCCATGGAAAAGAAATGCAAAAATGCAAAATGGCTGTCTGGGGAGGCCTTACAAATAGCTGTGAAAAGAAGAGAGGCAAAAAGGAAAGATATAGGCATCTGAATGCAGAGTTCCAAAGAATAGCAAGAAGAGATAAGAAAGCCTTCTTCAGCGATCAATGCAAAGAAATAGAGGAAAATAACAGAATGGGAAAGACTAGAGATCTCTTCAAGAAAATTAGAGATACCAAGGGAACATTTCATGCAAAGATGGGCTTGATAAAGGACAGAAATGGTAGGGACCTAACAGAAGCAGAAGATATTAAGAAGAGGTGGCAAGAATACATGGAAGAACTGTACAAAAAAGATCTTCATGACCCAGATAATCATGATGATGTGATCACTAATCTAGAGCCAGACATCCTGGAAAGTGAAGTCAAGTGGGCCTTAGAAGGCATCACTACGAACAAAGCTAGTGGAGGTGATGGAATTCCAGTTGAGCTGTTTCAAATCCTGGAAGATGATGTTGTGAAAGTGCTGCACTCAATATGCCAGCAAATTTGGAACACTCAGCAGTGGCCACAGGACTGGAAAAGGTCCGTTTTCATTCCAATTCCAAACAAAGGCAATGCAAAAGAATGCTCAAACTACTGCACAATTGCACTCATCTCACATGCTAGTAAAGTAATGCTCAAAATTCTCCAAGCCAGGCTTCAGCAATACGTGAACTGTGAACTCACTGATGTTCAAGCTGGTTTTAGAAAAGGCAGAGGAACCAGAGATCAAATTGCCAACATCTGCTGGATCATGGAAAAAGCAAGAGAGTTCCAGAAAAACATCTATTTCTGCTTTATTGACTATGCCAAAGCCTTTGACCTTGTGGATCACAATAAACTGGAAAATTCTGAAAGAGATGGGAATACCAGAGCACCTAACCTGCCTCCTGAGAAATCTGTATGCAGGTCAGGAAGCAACAGTTAGAACTGGACATGGAACAACAGACTGGTTCCAAATAGGAAAAGGAGTACGTCAAGGCTGTATATTGTCACCCTGCTTATTTAACTTCTATGCAGAGTACATCATGAGAAACGCTGGACTGGAAGAAACACAAGCTGGAATCAAGATTGCTGGGAGAAATATCAATAACCTCAGATATGCAGATGCAACACCCTTATGGCAGAAAGTGAAGAGGAACTAAAAAGCCCCTTGATAAAAGTGAAAGAGAAGAGCAAAAAAGTTGGTTTAAAGCTCAACATTCAGAAAACGAAGATCATGGCATCCGGTATGGGAAATAGATGGAGAAGGAGTAGAGACAGTGTCAGACTTTATTTTTTTGGGCTCCAAAATCACTGCAGATGGTGACTGCAGCCATGAAATTAAGAGACGCTTACTCCTTGGAAAAGTTATGACCAACCTAGATAGTATATTCAAAAGCAGAGACATTACTTTGCCGACTAAGGTCCGTCTAGTCAAGGCTATGGTTTTTCCTGTGGTCATGTATGGATGTGAGAGTTGGACTGTGAAGAAGGCTGAGCGCCGAAGAATTGAATCTTTTGAACTGTGGTGTTGGAGAAGACTCTTGAGAGTCCCTTGGACTGCAAGGAGATCCAACCAGTCCATTCTGAAGGAGATCAACCCTGGGATTTCTTTGGAAGGAATGATGCTAAAGCTGAAGCTCCAGTACTTTGGCCACCTCATCCGAAGAGTTGACTCATTGGAAAAGACTCTGATCCTGGGAGGGACTGGGGGCAGGAGGAGAAGGGGACGACAGAGGATGTGATGGCTGGATGGCATCACGGACTCGATGGACATGAGTCTGAGTGAACTCCGGGAGTTGGTGATGGACAGGGAGGCCTGGCGTGCTGCGATTCATGGTATCGCAGAGTCGGACACAACTGAACGACTGAACTGAACTGAACATACAATGTAACATCCTTTCCATTACCATTGTTCATATAGGTTATTTCCCTCTTTTTTGCCCGTCATATTAATACAAATGTAATTCACGTCTTTATAACCTTACTCTTTTTAAAACTAATTCATTAGTTTTCCAGTAGTGAAAATTGGTCAATGGATGTGATACTTCTGGAGAACTTGATATATATTGCCAGCTGATTTCCAAAATGTACCTGCCAACTTACCGTCAGCAGTGCTAACAGTACCAATATTAGATAGTCGTATTTAAAAATATCTCCCTCTCTGCTAAAAAAAAAACAACAAAAAACTACAAAACTCCCAAAGTATTTGTAGTTAAAAAAGGAAATCTTAACTTGCATTTTTTGTTACTACTGAGATTGAAGATTTTCAAATAACTATTAAGTCATTTGTATCTTTTTCTTTAACTCATACTCTTTACCTATACACATATTAGAGGCATTAATATCTTTCTTAGTGATTTGTATGAGTCCTTCATATATTACATTACCCTTTTATTTATCAACATTTATTCCAAATATTTCCCAGACTGTTTTGTCATTTAATTATATATGTCCATTCAACAAATATCTATTCATTATGTTCTAAGTACTGTGGTGGGAATTCTATGTTGTTTTTTAAATTACTTTATATGGAGAATTACACACATACTTTTTGACTCTTCCACTGCTTAGTTTTCAAAGGTTGAACTTAGGGCAAAAACCCATGTATGATCCTGTCTCACTGGTCAGGGCTGGTCCTTTCTCTCTCTCATGAGATTGCAAGCAGACATTAAGCAAGGATGCAGTCATCTGATGCTAGACTGGGGATGCAGGATGAGCCCAGTCAAGGCAGTTCACTCACACAGCTGGCAAACTGATGAGGCTGTTGGTGGAGGCTTGTTCCTCTCCACCTGGAGTCTTCAAATATAAGTCTGCTTGAGGTTAGTGGCATGGAACCTTGCTTCCTCCAGAGCAAGCAATCCAAGACAATGAGGTGGAAAGCTGCAATCAATGCCTTTATGACCTAGCCTTAGAAGTCACACATCTTCAGCTGTATTTTACAGGTCAGAGTAGCCCTTTTTCAAAAGGCTGAAGGAGTCTTATTTCCAGAGTTTAGAATCAGTATTCACCGGGGATTATCTTGAAAGCTAGCTATGAAAGAACCTAACATCTGATTTTCCTGTAATTTACTTTATAAAGCAAATGCTGATAATTTTGTAATGTTCTGTACCATTACAATTTTGTAGTATACTGCTCTCAAACACAGTTGTACTTTCAAACCCATGTGCACATGGGTGCACTCAAGTATATGAGACTTTGTGTTCCACAGATTAAAGACCCTGTGTTACAGTCAGCCTCTGAACTTCATTAGGTCACATTAGAACTTCTGTGAACTTCATTAGATACCACTTAAAACTCTCTGAATTTGAGTAAACAGAGTTCAAGATGCAAAGTTTAAGAAGCTCGACTTCTACCTAGTTGTAATGTTAATTAACTTGGAAACGCTTTGTTTTACCAGAAACCGTTCATTTTCTAGACATTTTTACCTGTGATCCCACTTTAATTAAAAAGCTCTTGTCCTTAACGATTTACCCACCTTTAGCTAGAACACGATTTTCTAAGTCGACATGGCATTTTACAAATGTTTTATTTTAAAGTTACAGCAATTATTTCTACATAGGTTATTCTAAGAGAAGTCAAGGCACAAGTAAATTGGGCAAAATAAGCAGCCTGTCATCCCCAAACGACTGTCCTTGGGTCTTGCCTCCAGCTTAGGCCAGGTCACTCCCCCATGCCTGTTAGCTCACATGCTCTAGAGCTATGCTGTCCCATATGGTGACACCAGCCACACCCAGCACTTGAGCCTTGCTCTAAGTGTAAATTCACATCCACTTTTGAAGAGTTAGTATGAGGTAAACATGAACATCTCATTAATAATTTTTACATTGACTGCACGTTGAAACTGTATTTTGGACGCACGCTTGCTAAGTTGCTTCAGTTGTGTCGGATTCTTTGGGACCCTATTGGCTGTAGCCCGTCAGGCTCCTCTGTCCGTGAGATTCTCCAGCCAAGAATATTGGAATGGGTTGCCATGCCCTCCTTCAGGGGACCTTCTGAACTCAGGGATCCAACCCGCCTCTCAAGTCTCCTACACTGGCACGTGGGTTCTTACCACTGAGCCACCTGGGAAGCCTCATAATATTTGGATAAATTAGGTTAAATAAAGTATACTATTAACAAAAAAAAAAGCAGCTCTCACAGATTATACTAATTCGCTGAAAGTGATTCAGCTAGTTGAGGTGATAAACCAGACACTGAGGTAGAAGTCCAGGTTAGGCGCAAAGGTCAACTCAGAATAAGGAAGGCAGTTTCTTAGAGCTAACTTTCACCTCTCCTGCACGACAGGCAAATAAGCACCTCTGTAAAATCTTTGGAACTCACACTTTTCATTTAACCACTAGTCTCGCTTTAATTAAAGCCTGTCCATTCATGGACCTAAGAAAACAAGAGTAGTCCGAAGTTTTCCCAAAGTGGGAAACTTCTCGGGCCCGTTGTTCAGTGGGGAGACTTAAGAAGGCCAGAATGAGAGAGTAGGAAGCATCACCTTGGTTTAGAAAGAAATGAGGTTCTCACACCATAAGTATCATCCTTATTTCAGTCCCGAAGGTCAAAGCAACAAAGGTTAGAGCTGACTGCCTAACAATAGCTTTCCTCTCCCAGTTCCCCATTATCGCTCTATCAGTCCTGCATTCCCGTAACACTCCTCTTGAACTGAATGTAGCCAGCTTTCCGAGCGCAGTCTGCCTCCGGGACAGGGGATCAATAACTGCCACGTCTGTCATACTTTTGTTTATATAAGACCAAACCTCGATCTCCAATTTTCACCTGGGCCTGAGTGATCCAAAACAATCTCTACAAGTCTCATCAGACACCACCTTGCGCCCCCACCTACCACTACCCCGCTATTCTAAAGCCTCCAGCTGAGGAAAGCCATCAGTTTAGGCACCACTACCCCCGCTATTCTAAACACTCCAGCTGAGGAAAGCCATCAGCTTAGGCAAAGGGAGACACACTGTCCACGACACACGAAACAGGACCTACGCGGGCCACTTCAACAAACGCGGGGCCTCGCCCTCTCCATCACACAACGTTGCGCCCCACCCCTCCCAACCGGAACTGCAACTCCCGCGTTCCGTGCCCCCTCGAACCGCGTGACGCTCGCGGCCGCCCCGCCCCTCCGGACCCACTGGGCAGGCGCGGGGCGCGCGCATGCTCGGCAGGGCGGCTGCCTGGGTATTGAGCCGCTGCAATCTGTTGCGCCGCCGCCCGCGGGAGCCGGCAGATCCGGGTCTCGTGGCTTAGAGTGACGTGGTCAGTCGAATCAAAACAGAGGAGGGGAGGAAGCCGGCGGCCAGGAGCGGCGGCGGCAGCGGCTTCCCGAGCAGCCGCAGCGTTCCGGAAGCTCCAGGCGGTCTTTCTGCCGAGGCTTAGTCCGGGCCCCCATCCTCCCCGCCCCGTCGGTTGTTGTCTGGGCGGGTGAGTGTCTCCCATTTCTCCCACCGCCGTTTGCCGGCCCACCTTCCCCTCGCCCCGATTTTTCCTGGGGGCTCTGGCGGGCTTCGGCGACTGCGGCAGTGCGGGGCTGCTTCTCGGGCTCAAGGGGTCCCCGACCGGGCTGGCGACTCTGCATCGGGAGAAGCCCGCTGCTGTCGAGCCCGCGTCCTCCGGCGAAGAGCCTGAGATTTGGCTTTCTCTGCAGGAGACCAGAGTCGGGACTTGGCAGGGAAGTGGACGGTAGCCACGGGTGGTTTTATTTTTAGGGCAAGCAGTCAACTCGGGTGGAGGCGTATAATGGAGTAAAAAGAAGAGTGAGTGAGTCGTAGCTGGAAGGAATCCCTCACAAACCTTGCAATCTTCACTAAATCATTTACCTCTGTTTCTCAGCCCTTGCCGGGTCTGATGTAGTCACCGGGATGCGTCCTTTGTTGTGATTGATGAGACTAGAAAGCTGCCATCGAGAAAGCGGGAGCTTTTAGCCCTTATTGTGTTGTGAATTTAAAGGATTCCCTTTTTCTGTTTGTTCAGTACGTGGAACCAGAGCTGACAGTAAAGAGGTGGTACCCTTTATTGGAACAGATAAAGTGCGATAAACTGGTTACCGGAGTACCTGAAGTCCCGTGTTACCATTAGAGCCAGTTTTCCGAAGTGTCTGTTCGTGTGTGTATTAGGATTTTAGCCACAGTGATGTTCGTTAGCTGGAGAGCGTCAATAGGGTGTTTTCAGTTGCCCTAGTTTACAGAATCGAGGATGTGGCCTTAGGAGAATGTCTTGGCTTTGCATAGAGAAAGTCGGATGAGCTTCCTGCACGTAATACCCACGTTTAAAGAGATCTTCCAGTTACTGTGTTTTGTCAGAAACCGTTGGCAGCGTAGAATAACTTGGACGGCGTAAGCCCTTCCAGGGGAAGTCTTGAGCCCCTTAGGAGGCGTTCTCACTGCCCAGTCTGTGGAGCCTGCAGGTTTGTGTTCCCTTCCACTTTAGATGACCCGCCAGGCAGATTCCTCTGGGGTAGCCTGCTTCGAGCCTTGCCACCCTCCGCGCCTTTCCACCGCATGAATGAGACCAGAAGACCAAACCTCTGTTTTGTCCTTAGTTTTTTTAAAGTTTTTTTATTTTCCCTCCAGAGAATTCATTAAATTGAGGTGTTTCTTTAGCAAAAGGCAAGAAAGAGAGCTATGTATTACATTGATTGTCATTTATCAAATCCAGGAAGAGGTCGTAGGAATTTGAACTACTCCCTTGAAGGGTATATTATGTCCTTGTGTGGTATAAAATGGACCTCTTCCTAGCAGGTTTCTTCCTTCAGTGTGTGCAATCGAGATCTTTTTTTCTTAATACCACAGTTGGAATGCTGCTGATCGAAACAAATGAAATTATGTTTTCTTGAAGTTCTTTCTCTTTTTTTATTTTTTAAGCTAACCTATACCTAAATATTTTTGTTTATTTGAAATAATTTGTGATAATTGGAGAAAATGTTGATTAAAGCAGATAAATGAAAAAAAAAAAGAAATGTCATCGATATTCTTGCCATCCAGAGACCACCAGAATGTCAGCAGTGGTTTATATCCTTCCAGACTTTTTTGCATTTAGATATTTTATACAGAAATGGTATCATACCTCATGTTCTTCTGTAACCTACTTTTTCACATATTAGCACTTCATTTTTGAGTAACACATTACAATTTTTATAGATACTCTTGGACCTTAACTTTTCTAGAATATTCGCTGTATGTTTGCCAAACCATAATGATTAAAATCATGGTTTTAAAAGATTTCCTCTCTAATCTCTCATGATGATATTATAAGATTTATGAAATCAATATGCATTGTGTGACAAACTAAGACTTTGCTTGTTTAACTCTTGGGAAAACAGGCACAGAATAGCCTGAGTTAACACTATGGAAGTTTGAAAACTTATGCTCACTTGGTGATTTGATTTAGGTAAGGGTTTAGTTCTGTGCCATAGCTCCTGTATGTCCCAAATGTTGACCAGCTGTCCAGGTCTCCAGCAGTAAGGTCCTAAAAGATTTTACTTTATACACTTAATATGCTTTATGAACACCGAGTCTTGGATGTGTGCCTGTTTAGTCCAGTGCTTTATCAGCGGTGCCAAAAGAGAAGCAAGGTTCCTTGCACCTCAGCTTCAAAGGATAAGTACTTACTAAAGAGTATCCTCGGAGAAGGCAATGGCACCCCACTCCAGTACTCTTGCCTGGAAAATCCCATGGACGGGAGGAGCCTGGAAGGCTTCAGTCCATGGGGTCGCTGAGGGACGGACATGACTGAGCGACTTCACTTTCACTTTTCACTTTCATGCATTGGAGAAGGAAATGGCAACCCACTCCAGTGTTCTTGCCTGGAGAAACCCAGGGACGGAGCCTGGTAGGCTGCTATCTATGGGGTCGCAGAGAGTCGGAGATGACTGAGGTGACTTAGCAGCAAAGAATATCCTAAATATACTAATAACCCACTTGGGTCCCTTAGTCATAAACTTACCTGCATGTGCCTTGAATGGTAGTGTTCAATATGTATTCTAGATTTGTCCATTTCTTCCCATCTCTACTGCTACCACCTTTGCCAACTCTTACCGTATCTCACCTGGCCTACTGCAGAAACCTCTGGTCTTCCTGCTTCCACTTTGGCTTTTTATGGTGCATCCCCTTTCCCACAGCCTGAGGGATCCTTTAAAATGTCAGATCGTGTCACCCCTTTGTTGAAAGTCTCTCATCACATTCGGAATAAAATCTTACCTTTCTCAAGGTTTGCCAGGCAGTAGAGGTCTGGGCACTGCCTTCCTCTATCTCACCTTGTATCCAAATGCCTTGATCAGTACCCAGGAGTCTGGCAACAGCAGTTTCTTCCTGTGTTCCAGCTGCACTAGCATTGTGCTAGGGACTTGCCAGGTTTGCTCTTGCCTCAGGGTGTTTGCACTTGCTCTTCCTTGTGGCTTCAATCTTCTCCCAGATCTTCGTGTAGCTGATTCCATCCTGTCATTCAGGTCTCAGTTCAGCTATTGTATCTTCAAGATTGCTTCCACAATTATCTCACCATTCTGTCATTTTCTTTATAACATCACTGTCTGGAATTTCCTTTGTTTTTATATTCTGTCTCCTATACTAGAAATTAAACTCTGGGAAAATGAGGACCTTGTCTGTCCTTTTCACTGCCAAGCAGGTGCTCAGTATGATGGTTGAATGAATAAACTTGAACATGTCTGTATTACTGTTGAATGCACTGTCTCTTTTTCTTATATATAATTTTATTGATTTATTGACTGCTGGGTCTTCATTGCTGCTTGGGCTTTTCTCTAGTTCTGGGGAGTGTGGCTGCTCTTCATTGCAGTGGCTTCTCATTACGGTGGCTTCTCTCATGAAACACAAGCTCTAGGGCATGTGGGCTTCAGTAGTCACTGCATTTGGGCTCAGTGGTTGCGGTTCCCAGGCTCTAGACCACAGGCTCAGTACTTGTGGTGCACAGGCTTAGTTGCTCTCCTGCATGTGGATCTTCCCAGACCGAGTATCGAGCCTGTGTCTCCTGCATTGGCACGTGGATTCTTTACCAGTGAGCCACCAGGGAAGCCCCTCTACCGTCTCTTTTAAACCAGTTCTTTTTATGGCAGAACCCTAATTTTCAGTCTCCTTCTGTAGGGCTGTACCTTGATTCTCCTACTTCAGTAGTTCTTGATGTTTGGACCAGGGAACAGCCATGTTGTACTTTTTGTTTAGTCACTAAGTTGTGTCCGACTCTTTGCGACCCCATGGACTGCAGCACGCCAGGCTTCCCTGTCCTTCACCATTTTCTGGAGCTTGCTCAAACTTCTGTCCATTGAGTCAGTGATGCCATCCAACCCTCTCGTCCTTTGTCATCCCCTTTTGCTTTCAGTCTTTTCCAACATCAGGGACTTTTCTAATGAGTCAGCTGTTCGCATCAGGTGGCCAAGGTACTGGAGCTTCAGCTTTAGCATCAGTCCTTCTAATGAATATTCAGGATTGATTTCCTTTAGGATTGACTGGTCTGATCTCCTTGCAGTCCAAAGGACTCGCAAGAGTCTGCTTCAACACCACAGCTCAAAAGCACCTATCTCCTTGAGCTGGCTTAAATTCATGTTTACTGAGTCAGTGGTGCTATCTGACCATCTCATTGTCCACTGCCCATTCTCCTTTTGCCTTCAGTCTTCTCCAGCATCAGGGTCTTTTCCAGTGAGTTGGCTGTTTGCATCTCGTGGCCAAAGAATTAGAGTTTCAGTATCAGTCCTTCCAGTAAATATTCAGTGTTGATTTCCTTTAGGATTGGCTGGTTTGATCTCTTGCACTCCAAGGGACTCTCAAGAGTCTTCTCTAACACCGCAATTAGAAATTATCAGTTCTTTGGTTCTCAGCCTTCTTTATGGTCCAACTCTCACATCTATACATAAGCACTAGAAAAACCATAGTTTGGACTATGCTCAGTTGCTATGGTTGTGTCCAACTCTTTGCACACTGTAGACTGTAGCCTGTCAGGCTCCTCTGTCCATGGGGATTCTCTAGGCAAAAATATTGAAGTGGGTTGCCATGCCCTCCTCCAGGGGATCTTCCCAACCCAGAGATCGAACACAAGTCTTGTATGTCTCCTGCATGTGTCAGGTACTATGCTAAAAACGTTTAACATGTTTTTCAGTTAACTGTAAAGCAACTCAGATATAGGTGTTCCTGCTCCCTGTTTACAGATGAAAGAACTGAGACATACTGAGTAGCAGGTTGGATTTGAACCCAAGTCGGTTCTCTTAGTCCGTATACCCTACAGTGTTTAGAACTATATGCAGTACTTTAGTTTTAGTAAGCCATTTTTTTGTTGAGGGCAAAATAATGTTTTCCGTCCCATTTCCAGTCCTTAATGAAGTTCATTGTTTTTTGGTCTTTGTGCCTGAAGTTGCACAATTGGTAGATGACCTCAAGAAACATTCTGTAAAGACTCCTACATCTCCTTGCTTTGTTGTATTGAGTTTTCAGAGCCTACCAGGTTTAAAGTAAATTTCTCCTCCCTGTGCATTACCTTGCATTCCACACATTCAGAATCTATCACTTTTCTACCTGCTCATATACTCATTTGAATTCTTCATACATTTTCTTCATTGATTTGGGTGTTGTAATATTTGGACTACCATGGGATCATCATAAACTGAACAGATTTCTCACTGTAAGACCCTTTGTAAATGAGTTAAAAGTACTGAATTTGATTGATGCATTGATTTGGGGGGATTCCCTGATAACTCAGTTGGTACAGAACCCTGCCTGTAATGCAGGAGACCCCGGTTGGATACCTGGGTCGAGAAGATCCGCTGGGGAAGGGATAGGCTACCCACTCCAGTATTCTTGGCTTCCCTTGTGGCTCAGCTGGTAAAGAATCCTCCTGCAATGCAGGAGACCTGGGTTTGATTCCCTGGGTTGGGAAGATCCCCTGGAGAAGGGAAAGGCTACCCACTCCAGTATTCTGGCCCAGAGAATTCTATGGACTAGTCTATGGGGTCTCAAAGAGTTGGACACACTGAGTGACTTTCACTTTCACTTTGATTTGGGGTGGGGAGGATACTTAATCTAGAGAAATACTGGTTGTCTTTCTTCTCTTCCTAGTCTTAAAGCCTGAATAGCTATATTTATCTGTGGAAGCTCTGGTCACACATGATCTTTAACAGAGCTCTATTGTAACCCATCTCTGGCTTTTGTAAATAACCTGTGTGGCTCCTTTTGCTTCCCTTTTCGTATTCAGTTGTCTGTGGCTATTTGGCTTATTTGATTGGGAGGCCCACGAGGTCAGGGAGGACCGATTAAGCAACAGTAGGCTTGTTGATGGGATAAATAAATGAAGAAAAATATCAACTTTAACTATATCTGTAAAAAGCAGTACGTTGAAAAATCTTTTCCCATATAGTTTAATAAGACTTAGAACAAAAGCTTCAATAAAAGATACTAAATTGTCTACATTGACAATTAATGGTGATATATTAATATGTGAGTTGTAAAGATTTTGCAGAAAGTAAGCACTCCTGACAGTTATATTGTAGCTTATATTAGAATTTTTTTAAGATTGTAAAACTTCTTAGGCAAGTACTACTACAAGCTTATAAGCAAAGGTATTCTTTTGGTGTGTGCTTACGTTCATGTCCATGTTTCAGTCCACATAACAAGGGCTAACCATCTGAATTGATTGTATGCACATGGCAGTAGATCCTACAGTTAAGTATCAGTTTGGGCGCTTCAGAGCGATTTGAAAAGAAGGCTGAAAATTATTTGAATCTGAAATTAAAACAGTTAACCTGTGTGCATCTCAATAGCAATGACATTTACTGTTCATGGAGTCGATAGGCTTGTCTCTTGACTTCCATTACATAATATATGTTCAGCTTACACATCAGCTCTCCAAGTCAGACATTGTCACCTCCAATTTACACTGGAGGAAACAGGCTCTGGTTAGCAAGTTGCTTAAGGTAAAGCCACTTGGGACTTGTGGGATTCAAACTCAATTTTCTTTGACCCAAAATTCATAAACTTTATATTACAACAGTGTTGACCAGTCTTTTTGTCTTACAGAATCATGGGAGCTATAATAAGTAAACCCAGTTTTAGCTGTCAGTTTATGCTACTAGAAGTACTTTCATGAATTGTTTTGTTCTGTTTAAACCTAAATTGGATATGCATGTCTAGAGTCCCTCCTTTAAAAAAAAACAGAAAAAAAAACCCTGAGACATGCTTGTTATTGAAAAGCTGCAAAGGATAGTAATATATAAAACCAACAACAAAAGTTACAATCCTGTACACATATTTCACACTGACTACATTTCCCGTATCATGTACACTGACTGGAAAAGGTCAGTTTTCATTCCAATTCCAAAGAAAGGCAATGCAAAAGAATGCTCAAACTACCGCACAATTGTACTCATCTCACATGCTAGTAAAGTAATGCTCAAAATTCTCCAAGCCAGGCTTCAGCAATACGTGAACCGTGAACTCACTGATGTTCAAGCTGATTTTAGAAAAGGCAGAGGAACCAGAGATCAAATTGCCAACATCCGCTGGATCATCGAAAAAGCAAGAGAGTTCCAGAAAAACATCTATTTCTGCTTTATTGACTATGCCAAAACCTTTGACCTTGTGGATCACAATAAACTGGAAAATTCTGAAAGAGATGGGAATATCAGACCACCTAATCTGCCTCTTGAGAAATCTGTATGCAGGTCAGGAAGCAACAGTTCGAACTGGACATGGAACAACAGACTGGTTCCAAATAGGAAAAGGAGTACGTCAAGGCTGTATATTGTCACCCTGCTTATTTAACTTCTGTGCAGAGTACATCATGAGAAATGCTGGACTGGAAGAAACACAAGCTGGAATCAAGATTGCTGGGAGAAATATCAATAACCTCAGATATGCAGATGACACCACCCTTATGGCAGAAAGTGAAGAGGAACTAAAAAGCCTCTTGATGAAAGTGAAAGAGGAGAGTGAAAAAGTTGGCTGAAAGCTCAACATTCAGAAAACAAAGATCATGGCATCTGGTCCCATCACTTTACGGGAAATAGATGAGGAAACAGTGGAAACAGTGTCAGACTTTATTTTTTGGGCTCCAAAATCACTTCAGATGGTGACGGCAGCCATGAAATGAAAAGACGCTTACTCCTTGGAAGGAAAGTTATGACCAACCTAGACAGTATATTCAAAAGCAGAGACATTACTTTGCCGACTAAGGTCCGTCTAGTCAAGGCTGTGGTTTTTCCCGTAGTCATGTATGGATGTGAGAGTTGGACTGTGAAGAAGGCTGAGTGCCGAAGAATTGATGCTTTTGAACTGTGGTGTTGGAGAAGACTCTTGAGAGTCTCTTGGACTGCAAGGAGATCCAACCAGTCCATTCTGAAGGAGATCAGCCCTGGGATTTCTTTGGAAGGAATGATGCTAAAGCTGAAACTTCTTTGGCCACCTCATGCGAAGAGTTGACTCATTGGAAAAGACTCTGATGCTGGGAGGGATTGGGGGCAGGAGGAGAAGGGGACGACAGAGGATGAGATGGTTGGATGGCATCACGGACTCGATGGATGTGAGTCTGAGTGACCTCCGGGAGATGGTGATGGACAGGGAGTCCTGGCGCGCTGCGATTCATGGGGTCGCAAAGAGTCGGACACAACTGAGCGACTGAACTGAACACGTATTTCCTTCCAGTCTTTAACTTTTAAAATTCATCTTTGGTACAGCTGAGATGTAATACTCACATAAGCTTGTATTCTTTTTGAGGGGTGGGAGTGGGGTCAACATAGTGATCTTTTTACCATAGCCTTAGAAAATATTTAAACTTGATTTTAACTGGCTGCATTTTATAAGATATTTTGAATAAACTGGTTTACTTGAAGTTTTCGCTTAATATTGAACGTGAATGTAGTTTCCATTATAAATAATATTGTGGTGAACCATGGCTTTAAATAGCCAACCAACCAGTCTTAATTATGTAAAAAAAGTCACATTTTAATGACTTGAAATGCGATTTTAATCATAGTTCAGCAAGTATATACAGCATTTATATTCTTGCAATCCTAGAAAATTTACTCGAGGGTTTTTTTTTTTTTAAATAATTATACTTGTTAATTTAAAAAATTTTGGCTCTTCTGGGTCTTCCTCGCTACACACAGGCCCTCTCTGGCTGCGTGAGCAGGGACTACTCTAGTTGTGGTGCACAGGCTTGTCATTGCAGTGGCCTCTCTGGCAGGGCATGGGCTCTCGAGCTGGGCTTTAGTAGTTGTGATGCATGGGCTTAGTGACCTCTTGGCATGTGGAATCTTCCTTGATTAGGGATCAAACCCATGTTTCCTGCCTTGGCAGGTGAATTCTTTATCACTAAGCCACTCAGGCCCGGCGTGCTGCAATTCATGGGGTTGCAAAGAGTCGGACACACTGAGCGACTGAACTGAACTGAACTGAAGCCACTCAGGAATGCTCCTACAGGAGGATTTTTTAAAATAGAGGTAGCCTCTGAGAAGAAGAGAGAACCTTTTTTACTTTTGTGGTTTTTTAAACTTATGTATTTGAATTATAGAAGTATAAATGTGATTGCTTTTAAAATTTAAAAAAAAAGTTCAACTCCTTGAGAAAGTGTGTGTTTTTCTAAACTAAAACCAATTTTTAGGTTTATAGTAAGGCTTATGTTTTGTTTATAACATTTCAAACTTGAGTGCTTTTGTTTGAAGAAAGTTATCTTTTTGTTGCTTTATTTTCATATTGAACTTTCATTTCCTTTTTTAAATTTAGGTCAAAACACAGATGTGAGTCTCAAGTTTGTAAAAATACAGAATAAAGCTGGTTTATGCTTGACTGCACTCATTGACAAGTATTGCAGGTGCAGCACTTTGAAATTTTAACAATGATAAAGATGCTTCAAATCAAGTTAGGGATACAGTAAGCATCTTCTTGGTAAATGAAGTTTTAGAGGATGTGTTCTGGTTGCTATCTTGTTTTAGCTTATTTTTAAAAAAAGCGAATTTTTTTTTTTTTTTTTACATATTATGTATTTTGTTGCTTTGTACTCCTGGCAGAGGTAATGTAGAAGAAACTGACTTGCCTGAGAAATTTTGAAGACTTCTGTTTTTCCTGTGGTGCTTATTCAGATTTCACTTTTTTTAAAGATTGAGGTATTTTTTGGCTGTGGTGTGTCTTCATTGCTGTGAGTGGATTCACTCAAGTTACAGCGAGTGGGGACTACTCTCTAGTTATAGTGCGCGGGCTTCCCATTGCAGTGGCTTCTCTTGTGGAGCACAGGCTTAATGGTCATGAGTCGAGTTTCATGTTTTAATAACATTGCTTTCTGTATCACAGTGGTTCTAAGCGTTTTTTTCCCTGTCATCATGAATGGCATTTGTGAGCACCTATGTCCAGATACGTCGTCTAGGCTGTAGCATGGCTGAGATACGCCATGAGTTAATCTGAGTTGGGAGAGTAGCTCCGTTCTGCCCCAAAAATCATATAGGCAAGGAAGTGAAGGGGAGTAATAGTGAAAAAAAGTCTTGATTCTGCTCTGGTTTATTTGAACGGTGGAATGATAGAAGGCAGGAGGAGAAGGGGACGACAGAGGGTGAAATGGTTGGATGGCATCACCGAATCAATAGGCATGAATTTGAGCAAACTCTGGGAGATGGTGAAGGACAGGAAGCCTGGTGTGCTGCAGGCCATGGGGTCACAACTTAGCGACTGAACAATAACAACAACAAATCATTCGCAGATTTGTAACATTACTTGTGATGTACTTCAGAATTTCAGAACATGCTGGTATTTTGTAATATAGCTATTGAAAACTGGGTTCTTAACAGTTGCATCCTCTATGATTTGGGGGGGTGGTCACAGAATATGGAATTTTTATAACATCTGTTAAATTTTTCTGTTTCTAACTTATGGAACACAGTGTTTTTTCCTGAATTAAAAAATTTTTATTCAGAATGTGATTAAGTAGTGCTCGAGTAGAAATTTCAGAGAACATTTTCAGAACTTGAAACTTTGTGTTAAGATGCTGAATATAAACAAAGATGATTCAATTGCAGAGTTTTCCCTTGTTTGGCTGTTTATAATAAATTTTACCCCTGGGCCTTGAGAGAGTCTTTAAGATTGTACAAGAGTAAAGAATAGCCGGGGAAGAACAGAAAATTTGTAGATGAGGGACCAAGATTCAGAACAGAAGACTTCTTTCTTTTTTACTTTTATGCAAAGGAGTGATAGCTGAGCCCCAGGGGAATTCAACCCCACCCCCACCACCCCCACCCCAAAGCTGTATACAAAGAACTTGGTTGAGGGTTAAAGATACATTTCAAATCTAAAGGCTTAGAGTTGAATTGCCTCAGAGCATTTTACAGTTTATAAAGCACTCTTTAAAATTCTCACCCGATCCTTGGAATAACCCATTAAAATAAATAGTTTCAATTATCACTCTTGTTTTATAGGTGGGGAAACTGAAGTCACAGAGAAGCTCATTTATCCATTTTTTCAGTAGTGTCGTAACTTAAGTCATTTATCTAAAATATATTCTTTCTGCTATCCCATGCTGTTTTTAGCGGGTGTTCTTAAGGTGATTCCTAGAATACAGTTGAACTCTGTTCATGGAATTCTCCAGGCAAGAATACTGGAGTGGATTGCCATTCCCTTCTCCAGGGGATCTTTCTGACTGAGGGGTCTAACCCGGGTCTCCTGCATTGTAGGCAGATTTTTTTTTTTTTTTTTACCATTTGAGCCATCAGGGAAGCCCACTATCAGATACAGGTAAGGGGGAAAAAAGGTTGTAGAGGAAAGAAAAGGTAGTGTCTCAGGTGAAGGAAAATAGGGTCACATTAGCAGGGAATTTCCAGAAAAGTAATGGCAGCTGTGGGGGCCGGGGGCCCCTTTAACCAAGTCCTATGCTGCAACCACAGGAAATTCTTAATAACCGTGAACAGTTCACCTGTTAGTATAAAAGGCATAGAAGTTAAGTGAGTTAAGTAGTTCTCCTTTTGAACTTTCTCTGGAGAGATTATCACAGTAGTTTGTCTGAGACATTTATTTTGGCTGTTAATTATATACTGGTATGTGATTATATTATTATTACAAGAATGAATTATAATTAGTAATTAACTTGATTGCAAACGCTTGGAGGTAGGGCTTAACGTTTTATTTCTTCTGTATCCTCCTCTGAACTCTTCTGCTAGCTACCTAGTCCCCTGGGGACTTGTCAGATATATCCTTTTCAGGAAAGGAGAAGTGAAAGAAGACAGGGGTTTGAAGCCCTGCTCTACTGGGTGACTTTGGGTAAGTCACTGACATTTCTCATGGCCTCAATTTTTTTTCTTTTATTAAATGAGTGAATAAGAACTGCTGCGTCCCCAAAGTTTTTAAAGTACCTTTTATGAAGTTGTGGTTTGTTGAATATGAATAAATGAAGACTTAGCATCCTCTGATACATACCTTATCTATACTGTGCTATCTTGCACAGGCCTCCTAGTCAGATTGACCTTGTTTTTTCTGTACATTCCCATTCTCCTTGATGAAGAAAGAACATTTTGTTGTCATTCTTTCTAGCCTACTCTCATCTCTTCCTTTTGAATAGTATGCCCTCTGAAAGAATATATTTAACCTTTTTGTTATCCTGTAAAAATGTTTTTTAATAAGATTTTCGAGTGTGGTTTTTATTTTTCTCTTGTAAATAGCTAATTCTGGATGGGCCTATCAACTTGGGAAAAAATGCACAACACAAGAGCCATGAGTTGAATTTATTCCATGGAATAGCACGGGAGATAGGCTCTCAGCTAGCTCTGAGGAACCATTCCAAAGGTAATGGAGGAGCTGGTATCTATATGTGCAGTCAGTTGAAAGGTTACTGAAGTTGTCTGGATCAGATATCTCAATTTTAGTGCTTTCCTGTGCATGGGAAGATGCAACAATCTGAGGTCATTGGAATTCTTCCTTAGATAGGCCTCTCGACTGTCTGTGCTGCTGTGCTGTGCTTGGTCGCTCAGTCATGCCCCACTCTTTGCTCCCCCATGGACTGTAGCTTGCCAGGCTCCTCTGTCCATGGGAATTCTCCAGGCAAGAATACTGGAGTGGGTTGCCATACCCTCCTCCAGGGGATCTTCCCAACCCAAGGATCAAACCCAGGTCTCCTGCATTGCAGGCAGATTCTTTACTGTCTGAGCCACTGGGGAAGTCAAGAATACTGGAGTTGAAGGGATAGGGTAGCATAGCCCTTCTCCTGGGGATCTTCCCAACCCAGGAGTCAAACCTGGGTCTCCTGCATTGCTGGAGGGTTCTTTACCAGCTGAGCTACCAGGAAGGCCCACCTAGGGGTCCATAAATCCAAAACACAGAATGTGTCGCCCTAAATTCTTTCATTGTGTACTTAGAGATCAGCAGCTATTGTGGCTTATGATTTGATCCTTAAAGAACTGGAATGGCAGGCAACATTCTTTGTTTACACACAGTATAGGGTCACCCTGTTGGATCAAATAGGGAGTAGTAGGAATTTGTAACTGTAATTGCTTGGCTATTAATGTGAATTTCAAAAATTTGTCATACTAGAACTCAGGAAGTTTTAACTCCTAAGCACAGAGAATTGTGGTATTTAAGGAATATAATGGATTTATTTCAATATTTACATTTTAAAATGACTTTAATCTCCGAGGCAGCATTTTAGCCTAGTTTTTACCAGATGACTATTGACTGATCTGAACTTGAAACTGCATCCTTTCTCCTTGGCCACTTCCCATCAGAGAATCAGACTTGCAAATATAGTTTAAGAGAAAAGTATGTAACTCGAAAGAAGTATTAGAAAGTTAATTGATGGTTATCTAATTTCTGTAGTGCTCTAAAGTTGTCTTTATACAGTATAACCTTCATGATTGGTCATATCCAACAGATGTGCAATGAGTCTTGGTCAGGAATTTACATTATGACTTCCTGTCCAAGGTCTCTCTCATACTGGATGGAAATGTGATCATGGTCAAATTGCTCGCTTATCTGAACTTATTTTCCTCATTTTAAAAGAGGAATAATTTTCTTGCTTAACTTGTTGTAAGGGCTGTTGTTAAGATATGAAAGTAGCTAGAAAGCTGCAGGCATAACTATTTTAGATATGACTGTTTGAGATCCATTTCTGATAAAAGAATAAAGCAAATGAGTATGTTGCAGAAACATATTGTATCTGTGGGAATTTGAACACGTTATTACATTAAGATGTTGAGTCATCTGATGAAAGTAATCTGAACTTCTAATTATACTTGTTAGTGTATGATATAATATTACTGAAATTGAGAGGCAAATATTTTGTTCTCCCTGTTTAATATGAAAGGTAGCCAGAGTTTTGGGATAGCTCTCCTTAATTGGTTGATCAGTTTTCTAATTGGCTACTAGGCAAAATCGGATTCAGAAAGGGGTTTGTAGAAAAATTATTTTTAGAATTGAGTAATTATTCCTGTAATTGGGAATAAGGTTAAAAATAGAGAGTAAATGCAAAGGCAATTTTCCTGAATGTCTGGGGGGCCAGTTTCAGCTGTTTCTGGTGTGCTTTACTCTCTTGGTTTTTATAACTTTGGAGTGTTAATAGTATTGATTTTTTTAGGTAAAAATGTATAAAATACTTCTGAGTTCCTCATTTCACTGACAGCATCTCTATTTTCTGTATTATAAAAACAAATTGCATGCATTCTAAATTGTTACTTTGTATTTTGCCCTTGCTGTGGGTTTTTATTTTTAACTTTTAAGTGGGAAGAATTTTGACATTGTCTTGATCACTGTAAAGATAGGACTAATTGAAAAAGTGATTTTATCATAAGTCACCTTAAAATTACAGTAGAAAGATAGTTTTCATCTTCTGACCTTGAATTAGGCTTGATTATACCTGCTTTCTCAAGAAGAGCCCTCTGTTTGCATGGGGAGAAATCAGAAGAATTATCGTTTGTCTATAAAAATGTATTTCTAAAAAACTGAGTTATGCTTGAAATTTTTAGTACTAACAGGTCATGAATCTGTATGTATCCATCAACTGGCTTCAGCAGTTATTGAACTTAGGACTTTTATTTCACCCACACCTCCCCTTTTGCAGGGTTATTTTCACCTGGATCCTAGGCATAAAAATCTCTATAACTGGAAATACATAGTGAGATCTCTCAGAGATAAAGACTCTTTCGGATGTGACAATTGACATTATAGTTATGTTAAAAAATTTAATGCAGGGCAATTTCCTAAATGACATTTAATCCAGTCAGTGTTCAAAGTTCCTTTTTGTTTGTATCATAATTGTCCTTTTGCTGGGTTTGTTTGCTTCCGGATTCAAACAAGGTCTATATACAGCATTTGATTGATGGCTCTAAAACTTCTTAAACTGTAACCATATCCCTGCCATCTCTTGAAGTTTTGTTTACTTTTTACTATTTATTTATTGAAAAATTGGAGTTAGTTTTCCTTAGTTTTGCTGCATTCAGCATTTTTCCTGATTTATAATAAAATTTAATATATAATTATTATTTGATAGGGACTCCACATTATTTGATAAGGACTTCCCTGGTGGTCCAGTGGTTAAGATTCTGACTTCCAGTGCAGAAAGTACTACTAGTTTGATCCTGGTCAGGGAACTCAGATCCCACATGCCTTGCAGTTTGGCAAAAAAAAAAAAAAAATTGTATGATATTGAAAGATAAAATATACAAAATGAAAAGTAAAATCTCGTCACTCAGAGATTCCCGATGTTAGTTTTCTTATGTTTTCTTTCAACTTTTTCAAGTGTGTTTTTTTGTGCTTTTAAAATATGTGTATGTACTTTGCTTATTTTTATATCCTTTTTAGTATATTTTAATATTACATTGTGTTTATTTCCCCATGTCATTATGAAAGAAAATGGAGCATTTGGCTGCATAATACTTCACCGTATATATCTTAATTTAAGCATTTCCTTTTAGCCAGACATTTGTTTGTTGTTTAGTTGCTAAGTCACATCCAACGCTTTGCAGCCCCATGGACTGCATCCCACCAGGCTCCTCTGTCCATGGGATTTCCCAGGCAAGAATACTGGAGTGGGTAGCCATTTCCTCCTTTGGGGATCTTCCCAGCCTAGGCACTGAACCCGTGTCTCCTGCATCTCCTCCATTGGCAGGCAGATTCTTTACCACTGAGTCACCAGCTAGACATTTAGACTGTTTCCAGTTTTACACTGTGATAAAGCTGTGATAACCGTCTTAGTACATAGGTCTTTGTATTTCAGATTTTTAAAAAATTACAGAACCTTAGAAGTGGAATTATTCAAAGGGCATGAACATTTTTTAATTTCTGAATTCATATTGCCATAAAAATTATATTTTGTAATCTCCAGTGCAGTTCCCACTTCAAGAATCTGTTTGCATATGTTCCATGTTATTAAGAAATCTTTGCTTATCATATTAGTTAGTGGAGTGTGATTTTTTTCCCCTATTCTTTGGCTGTTGTTGGGGCTTCCCTGGTGGCTCAGATGATAAAGCGTCTGCCTGTAACTCGGGAGACCCAGGTTTGATCCCTGGGTTGGGAAGATCCCCTGGAGACGGAAATGGCAACCCACTCCAGTATTCCTGCCTGGAGAATTCCGTGGATTGAGGAGCCTGGTAGGCTACAGTCCACGGGGTCTCAAAGAGTCGGACACGACTGAGCGACTTCACTTCACTTCACTTGGCTGTTGCAATTGTATTTGAGATTTTTTAATGCATATATTATGTTGTAAGTTTGTTGATATTTTTCATTGTTCTGCCATTAAAGATCAAATACTCACTTAAATTTGTCTTCTAGAATCACTTAGGGTTTTTTTTTCTCCTTAATTGCTAGAAGGCATTCCTAGCATGTACTTTGTACATTCCTAGCATTTATTAAACTGTTGATCCCCTCCTCATTTATTTGTAATTCAAGTTTTGATATGTAAATACACTTTGTGGTTGGTATGTTCAGAAAATTCTAGAAAAAGGAATTGTTTTCCTGTTTACTGAGTTTTAATATTATCTCATCTCTCTCCGCCCTCCACCCTCTTTTTTCTGCTTCCCACCTATGAAATGTATCCAGATGTCTTTGATTCTGAATGAGTCTTGGGAAAACACCTTAAAAAAACCTAGTCTAGTCCTCATCTGTTTTCCTTTATTTTCCTTGTTATATGTGTATTTTAAAAATGAATTCCCATTTGCTTTTATTTTAAACTGAATTTACCAGATGTTACCAAAACATTATACCAACATTAGTAGTCTATGATGCATACTCTGTTGTTAGAGCATTTTGATCCTCTTTAACTGTTAATACTTCCACCAGAGGCTTAGTAGAGGAAGGGAAAGGTAAAACATTGAAAACTGGCTACACCCTGAGCCAGAGGGTATAGTCTTATGTACTTTCCAATCCAGAGACAAGTTTTCATGTATCTTAATCCAGAAACAAGTTTTTATAGTCTTTAGTATACTACAAAGAATGATTACCTCAGATTTAAGGCAAAGGCTGACTTTAGAAATATCCATTGTATGGCCTGTTTATATACTTGGTTATTTCTCACTGATAATGAGATTTGGTTTATTTTGTAACAGATACACTTACAGAGTTTAGAATACCATTTTTATGTATTAATGCTTGCTAACAAATTCAGTGATGATGGAAGGTCAGACAGTGCTTAAGATAATTTAGCATGTTCAGTTCAAGAGAAAGGTTGAGGTGTAATTATTTGTCTCTAGAGCAGATGTTTCTGGTATGGGAAGAACAGGATGCTCACAGTAAAGTTATTCTCTTGAAAAGTTAATATTTTTTGAATCACTCAGAAGAGACAAAGGCAGTATATAGTGACAGGTTTTCTTGCTACTTCTGTCACTTAGACACTTGGGCCCCCTCTTCCAGAGGGAACCAGTTACATCATTTTTGAATACTAAATTCTTATGGTTTTAAATGATTGGCGAGTATCCATAGAAGAAAATTTATCTTCAAGTTATTAATGCAAGGAAGTTTGGCATCAACCTTTAGTATTTATTTTGGATAGAATCTTTTGTTTACATGTTTGTGTGTTTACATATATGTGACAGATTTGCATACCCATATGTAAATATGTGATTCAATTTTAAAAGTAAAATATAGAAAATTAGGAAAACAAGAAAAAACATCTGATAACCTTAACAGAACTGGTATAGTCATTTTAATGTAGAATACTTCTCCCCTAGATTTAAATTCTGGCCACATAGTACTTCTACATACTTTTGCCCCCTTAACCACAAGAATTTCATATTGAGCATACTGGGTTTCTGACTCATTTCTTATAAGGGATATGAATTTCTTAGTAATATTGCTCTTGGAAGCAGGAGCAGGGAACTAACCTTTATTGAAGAAGAGAGGAAATGAGAGATTGGCGAGAGTAGGGAGGTTAAATAAGGGTACATATTTTTATAATTCAATCTTGAGAAAAATAAAGGATAAGTCAAGTTTTGGTATTTTGAGGTTCTTAGAACTGATTGCTCTTGTTTTTTTCTTCTTTTGTTTTAATTTTTTTTTTTTTTTAAGAGAGGATCGAATCCAAGATTGAATCCAAGGATAAGCTGACATTTTGTTGTTTAAAATGTTTGCATGGAAGGACAGAAATGCCTTGGGTAGCCATTGCCTTCTCCAGGGCATCTTCCCCACCCAGGGATCCAACCCAGGTCTCCTGCATTGTAGGCAGTTTCTTTACCATCTTAGCTACCAAGGAAGCCTAATACACAGTACCTGCCTCAAAGCAATATTAATTTATAAACTTCTTGGTAGAATTTCAAAGAGGACGATCCCAAAATGTTTCTGGAGGACAATAAATGTCGGTGGAATTAATAGTACATTACCCAGGACTTTCTTGATGGTTCAGTAGGTAAAGACTCCATGTTTCCACTGTAAGGGATGCCAGTTGGATCCCTGGTTGAGGAACTGAGAGCCCACAGGTTGTGTGACACAGCCAATAAATAAATAAATAGAAATATAAAGAAAATATTATATTACTAATTTAAGATAAGTAAAATCAGTAATAGTCTATTTCTTTTTATCATTTATAAGGACTTTCCTAGGATCGCCTGGAAGTAATATTAGTCTGTCTCCTCTATTTTGTAGGTTTACCTTGATCTTGTGGTTAGGAGAGTGTTTGATAGGTTTTTCTACTGTAAAGTTACCTTCTTCTGATTTCTATCCTTTAGAAGGGAGTCAGGAAATCTAGTCCATGTTTAAGGCTGGGGTAGGGTTAAGCTTCACCTCCCAGAGGATGATTAATACTACTTGGAATTTTATAAGGAAGATTTGTCCCTTTCCCTCCTACTTTCCTCTCCCTTTGTGGGAGTATTTTAAAGCAAACCATAGATAACACACATGTCATTGATAAGAGAATTTTTATAGTTCTTGATACATATTGCTAAATTAAACTCCAGAAGGATTATGGCCATTAACTGGAGGACTAGCAATGTATGACTAAACTTTTATGGTACTTTTTTGGTGTTTTTTTAGGTGAAAGTTTACATTTTAATTTACATTTATTTGATTAATTAGGGTGACCTTTTAAAGTGTTTGTTAATTAGCTGTAGCACCTCTTTTGGGAATTATCTTTTCCCTTGGTCTTTACTTATTTTAAAGGTCTTTTAGAGACTCTGTTAGCTATTTTAACTCCTTTTTCTCTTAGAGACTTAAGAAATTTATTTACATTTTGCTTACTGGCCCTTCATTTTTAATCATCTTCAGGGTTTTGTCTTTTATTCATATCTTATGATCACATCATTCTTAGTCCTGTTGTATTCTTTTAAAATTTTTTCCTCCTCTTGCATTTACCTGTATATATTATAAGGAAATTTGGCAGCCATTGGTAAAGCAAGAAGTAAACAAGTAAGGCCATTTTAGGTAAAAGTCATCTAATGGTAATTCCATTCCAAATTAATGTGAGAACTCTTTGTGGGTTAGTCTAGCATATGAATTACTTGCTTTAAAAATTCATGACTGGTTCTCCTAAGCATTTTGTATTAAAAGTACTTTTATGTTATACTTTATAAATATCTACTGTTTTGCAGTGTATTACAGAGAAGGCAGTGGCAACCCACTCTAGTACGCTTGCCTGGAAAAATCCCATGGACGGAGGAGCCTGGTAGGCTGCAGTCCATGGGGTCGCTAAGAGTTGGACGTGACTGAGCAACTTCACTTTCCCTTTTCACTTTCATGCATTGGAGAAGGAAATGGCAACCCACTCCAATGTTCTTGCCTGGAGAATCCCAGGGATGGGGGAGCCTGGTGGGCTGCCGTCTGTGGGACTGCAGAGTCGGACACGACTGCCTCGATTTAGCAGCAGCAGCAGCAGCAGCACTGTATTACAAAAGTATGAGATTAACTTTTATAATCTTGAAACCTATGTTGACATTTTAGTATGTTTTGGGAATTTTTGTTACCCCTAGGTATTGTAAAATACCTTCTTTAAAAAAAAGTATAATTTCTTAAAAAAGAAACCTAGGTGATAATAGCTTCTTGCAAAGATATATTCAAACCAAATAGTTCCTTCTGTAAGAGAAACCAAGATGAACTCTCACACATGTGCAAATATATAAAGGCCTTCCCACCTAAATTTTTAGGCTTGGAAGACATTTTATTTTATTTTAACTTCCTTTTAGTCCTTAACAATTATGACAATAACAAATAGTTCCAAAGTAAAAGAGCAGAAGTAAAATTGTCAAAAGAAAGTCAAGGGTTTATGGTTACCCTTCAGTTCTTTCAGCTTGTTCCTGGAAAAAGATAGTGTGTTAGTCACAGCATTAAAGAAAATGAGAGTACTCTCCTAATAATGTTTCACATTGTCATTGGATGTTATTTTTAACTGCTCTTGGGATTTTAGATCTATTTTTCTATGGTTGTTTACAGTTCTGTCAACTCTTTAGCTAACAGTCTAATAAAGAAATATTTAAATGGAAATAGACCCTTACAAATCTGGCTTTGTAGCCACCTAGAAGAAAAGGAAGCAAATAACCTATAACACATTCTTAATCTTACTGTGATATAATGGATTAATACTCAATAATATAAAGAGCTCCTAAAATCAACTAGACAAAAAGAGTTTGAAAAAGAAGAAATAACTTGAAAAGATGTACAGCCTCATTACATGGGTAATAAAAGCAATGAGACACATTTTGGGGCCTGACATTCTGGCAAAAAGGTTTTTTTTTTGTATATCTAAGTATTGTTATACTATTAGTGATGGTAACATTGTATGAATTGCTAACTACTATGCTGTGCAATTAGTAATATGTACTATGTGCTTTTGATTGAATTGAAATTGGTAAAGGCTTTTTGTGAATGCCTTTAGACCTAGAGATTTCTTTTAAAAAAAAAAAAAAAACAGCCCTACAAAATATGGGCACAGAGATGTTTGTTGCAACATTATAGTAACAAATGTTGGAAAGGCCCTAAATTATCTTTACTAAAGATATGCTAAAATTGTATGTTCATGTTTTGGAGTATTATGTAACCATTAAAAAGAATGAAGTAGAGCTTTATATATTGAAAGGTCTTCAAGACTTATGTTACCCAAAAGCAAGCTGCAGAACATGTATAATATGATCTCCTAAAACCTACCAAAATGATGTATGTGTATATATATTTAAAAGGATATAAATACATATAAAAAGACCTGAAAGTAGTCACACTTGACTGTTAACTATGGTACATCTGGGGAAAGGGAGGAGAATTGGGGATCGAGAAATGGGAAGGTTGACATTTGCCATTTTACTCTGTGTGCTTCCAGGGATGCCACTGATACTAAATATGTAACGCTGATAATGTTGCTATTTTACAAATATTTGCTACTAAGAGTGTTTGGCCTAAGCAGGAACCACTTTCAAAAAGTTTTATTTCCTAAAGAATCAATCCTGTGTATAAGCATGCAATTCCATGGCATAATTCTAGAGAACACAGTAATAGAAAAGTAGTGTCTACTTTTTTCATCTTTTCCAAAGTTATAAACAGGCAATTGAATTTGACTCCCCAAAGATGAACTAAGGTAAATTAAACCGACCTAGCGTGAGCTAGAATGTTTAAGGTTCTAACCGCAGATAGTAAATTGGTAGCACTGGAAAATTCCTTCAGCACATACAGAAACAGGATGACTCAACCGCCTTAGCTACAGCTGAAGTCTACCAGGGAAGCTTTATTAGTTGTACTTGGTGGAGGAAATGACCTGGATCTGAGGAATATGGGAAATTGTGTTTGCCCTCCCAGCATAGTGAGTGGATTATTTTACTGCTTTTCTGTGCTGAGAGTTGTTGAAGAGTGGATGGTTTGAGAGCTTTAGATATGTTTTATCCTTTATGGTGCATTCAAAAGTCATCTGTAAACTGTTGCTTAATTTACACCCAGAGTCATAATACCACAAATATTCATTATAGTGGGAAAATACTGACGTGATATATAAGTTAAATGCTTGTTATGGCAAATCCTAAAATAGAAGAAAGTAGAAATGTATAAAAGCTGTCTATCACTCAACTTCAGTAATTATC
The DNA here is from genome assembly GCF_023091745.1 of Budorcas taxicolor. Lineage (NCBI taxonomy): Eukaryota > Metazoa > Chordata > Mammalia > Artiodactyla > Bovidae > Budorcas > Budorcas taxicolor. The sequence continues at coordinate 59,139,038 of NC_068915.1, read as the reverse complement.
AATTCACGGCCACTTTTGTTTCTTCTGTGCCGTATTTACTTCTCTCCTCTCCTAGATTATTTTGAACTTCTTCAGTGCACTGTTCTTATTTTTCATGACTTTGGCCTTTTGTGACCAACTGGAGTAAAACTGGTTGTCTTCAAGGGTCAAACCCATAACTTTGATATTATTCAGCATTGTTCTCACATTAAAGATGTGTATTGAGGAGGCAAAGAACTCCTCTGAAACATGAAAAACAAAAGCATTGTTTTAAGTTACTTTCTATGAAAGGGCTCTTCTAGGCCGATTTACCAGAATTCTGATTCAGTAGCCCAGTTTTGTCTTGCCCAGGGTAGAGCAGCTTCTTAATGTCTTTGGCCACCAAGGGGTTTAAATATGGGGTGGAATCAGGTACAGTTTTTGCTCTAGTACTCAGCTGCCGATGTGCATTGTTGCTTGTTCTGAGGTCCTAGCCAAAACATAACTGTTGCCATTCTATTTTTTTTTTTTTAAGTAATTTTAAAGTGGAAACTCTTAACTGAAAATAGTACATGAAACAGCTCAAGTTTACATACAGACATTTCCACAGAAGCATTGTACTATTGAGGAATGTCCTGTTTGTAAATGTGTTTTCTTATTTTACTGGCGGCTAATTAAGACCAGCTGATACTTTTAAATTCTAGTTGATTTACATGTTCCTGGCATATATAGATACAGAGAAAATAAACATTGTCCAAAATTTTAAAAATACTTGTTCATTGCTATGGCTTAAGCAAAGAGGGAGGTGTTCAGAGACAGAGTGATGATTAAAATAGGCTCCTGTCCCCAAGCTGTGTCTTTGTCTGGAGGGGTGGGTAGTGGTGGAGTCTAATTTTGTAAGTCAAATGAATTAAAGAGACCTAAAAATAGCTGTTTTATAATTTTGATAGGTGCTAAAAAACAAGTCTCCTTTCTTTTTATAAAAGTCAGTTTGCTAGTACTTTCTTAGAGTATTTCTGTGTTAAGGGACTATAGAACTGGATAGACATCGGACTTTTAGTATTTGAACTTTATTTTAAAAAAACTTATGATTATATCTTTTAATTTCAGCCAACATTGTATTGGCCTGGCAAGGCACTGAGAGAGCAGGAGGAAGGACCCGTATTAGTGAATATTGCGTATGTCCACACCCAGCACAATCCGAGCCCTTCAACAGTTGAGGAACAGACTTCCAAGGGTGAACTTTATGCACACAAAAGGGTAAATTATGTTTATTTTCAGGGTTTTCTCTACATCGAAAGCTTATCAATTAAAAGAACATATGGACACAGAGTGGCCCCAGACAAAACTGAAGTAGTCAGAGTTTGTATTTGATATTTCCTACCTTCTAGAGAGTAAGACTGTTCAGCTTAGGTTGCCTTGAACTCTGCTTCCCCTCCCCAAACCCACGTCCCTTAGCTCAGGCAAGAAGATACTAGATGGGAAATAGGTTTTCTCTGACTGTTATGTGACTTGATTTCACCTCAGTGTATCTTGGATGTTTCCCCAAATCATCACATAGAAAATTGACTCATTCTTAAAGATGGTAATGAGAACCCTGTATGCGAGACAGCAAAAGAGACACAGATGTATAGAATAGTCTTTTGGGCTCTGTGGGAGAGGAAGAGGGTGGGATGATTTGGGAGAATGGCATTGAAACATGTATAATATCATGTAAGAAACGAATCGCCAGTCTAGGTTCGATGCAGGATACAGGATGCTTGGGGCTGGTGCACTGGGATGACCCAGAGGGATGGTATGGGGCGAGAGGCGGGAGGGGGATGGGGAACATGTGTACACACGTGGCGGATTCATGTTGATGAATGGCAAAACCAATACAATATTGTGAAGTAATTAGCCTCTAATTAAAATAAATAAATTAAAAAAAAAGAAAATTGGCTCATTCTTTTCAACAGCTGTATAGGACTTCATGTACTCATACTGTTGTTTATTTAATTAGAGCTACATGGATAAATACTTTGAATTAATATTTTTTGCTCTTATAAAAAACATTTCAGTGGGCATCCTTATATAAAAATTTTTAATGTTTATTTGGATATGGATATCTGAGTCATCCATGTTAAATTCCAATTTTCTGGTAAGAGTGATGTTTAGATTTGCACTTCTTCCATTTTGTAGTTGCTTATTGGTTCTGTTTTCCTTGTGAACATGCTCTTTTCTCCTTTTATCTGTTAGGTTGCTATTTTCATACTGACTTTTCAGAACTATCTGTAAATTAAGGAAATTAACCCTGATACGTGTTGAAGGTGTTTTTTTCTAAAGTTCTTTGTCTTTACAGTGTATTTTTGGCTTATAGTAATGAATATCACTTTAACTGTCAAAATTATTGATCCTTTATAGTTTTTTGGAATTATGTTCTTCTACATTCATCCCAGTGACCTGGTTGTGGTTATATATTGTGACTTTTTAAATTTAATTTTTTCTATATTTTAAAAGTTTTCATATATATGTACATAGTCATTATAAGAAATGTTTAACAAAATGAATGTCTGTCCTCCAAATTACATTCTCCTCTGCAGAACTGATCACTCATTAAATTTGATGTATTTTCTTCCAGTCCTTTATGTATGCATCATACTTTAAAGAAATAGACAACTATTTTACCATTTCTGAATAGTCCATTGTTTAAAATGGCACCTTTTAAGAAACAGAGCTGAAGGTTTTGGCTGATTTTTACTAAGAAAGCTCAGACAGTAAACTAGGAAATTTTCTCAGTGACAGTATATACAAAATAAAACTTTGGGATATATAATCTCTCATAGAAAACTGTATTTTGGATTACTACCACTATGCCGTATGTATAACACAGTTGTTCAGTTGCTTAGTCACGTCCAGCTTTTTGCAACCCCGTAGACTGCAGCATGCCGGATTTCCCTGTCTTTCACCATCTCCTGAAGCTTGCTCAAACTCATGTCTACTGAGTCAGTTATGCCATCCAGCCATCTCGTCCTCTGTTATCCCCTTCTCCTCCTGCCTTGAGTCTTTCCCAGCATCAGGGTCTTTTCTAATGAGTCATCTTTTCGCATCAGTTGGTCACACTATTAAAGCTTCAACTGCAGCATCAGTCCTTCCAATGAATATTCAGGATTGATTTCCTTTAGGATCGACTGGTTTGATCTCCTTGCAGTCCAAGGGTCTCTCAAGAGTCTTTTCCAACAACACAGTAGTCCTTTGAAGTTTGTTTTTTAGAATGAAAAGTGAAAGTGTTAGTTGCTCAATTGTGTCTGACTCTTTGCAACCCCATGGACTGTTGTTGCCTATCATGGGATCTCCCAGGCAAGAATACTGCAGTGGGCTACCATTTCCTCTTCCAGGGGATCTTCCCAACCCAGGGATTGGATCAAACCCACATCTTCTGCATTGCAGGTGGATTCTTTATGGGCTAAAGTGTCTTTAATTTGCTTGTCCATAAATAAGTAATTCTTGGTTAGAGAATTCAAATAACAAAGGACCATATAGTGTATGATTCCATTTACATGAATTGTTCATAATAGGCAAATTCATGGGGACAGAAAGCCAGTTAGTGATTACCTAGTACTGGGAGGAAGAGAGGAAAGTGAAGAGTAAAAAGTTTCCTAGTTAACTCAGCAGACATGAGTTTGAGAGGAAAGTGAAGTGAAGTAAAGGTTTTGTTTTAGAGTTATGAAATGTTTTAAAATTGTGGCAATGATTGCACAATTCTGAGAATATACTAAATATTGAATAGTACCTTTTTAGCACCTGAACTGTATAGTATGTGATTTATCTCAGTGAAGTTGTTATAAAAAATAAATTCAAGTAATACATCTGTGTGTAGATGGAGTAAATATTTCTAAGACTCACTTTTATAAATATTCTAAAAATAAATAAAGTGCCACCTTTATTACATTCAAAATTCTGGTAAAATCATAGGTCAGTTTGCCAACGTTCTGTTCTGATCCATTGCTCTGGTTGAGTATTTGTTTGTGTGGCCTCACTTTAAAAAGTTAAATTGCTCCTGCATCTAGAATTTGTTTTGTTTTAGGAATGAGGGTAAGGAGTCAGCTTTCCCCAACACTGTTTATGGAATAGCTTATCTTTCCCCCAGTGATGTGATGTGCTGCTCTTTGGTTCTTCCAGGTCTTGGTTGAACATTTCTTATATCTTCATAGGCTTTGCCCCCATTCATTTTCCAAGACCCTGGATTGTGTTCATTATCATTATCCTGAATTCTTTTTCTGAAAGGTTGCCTGTCTCCACTTAATGTAGTTGTTTTTCTGGGGTTTTATCATGTTCTTCATCTGGGACATAATCCTCTGCCTTTTCTGCCTGTCTGACTTTCTGAGATTTGGGGGTTTGTTTTGCAGGATGCGGGGTTGCAGTTCTTCTTGCTTCTTCTGTCTGCTTTCTGGTGGATGAGGGTATCTAAAAGCTTGTACAAGCTTCCTGATGGGAGGGACGGGTGGTGGGTAGAACTGGGTCTTGCTCTAGTAGAGGGGGCAAGTTTAATAAAACTTTGTCTGCTGATGGGTGGAGCTGTGTTCTCTCCCTGATCATTGTTTGGCCTGAGGTGACCCAGCACTGGAGCTTACAGGCTGTATGGTGGGGCCGTTGGTGGCCCCTAAGAGGGCTTCCACCCAGGTGTGCTTCCCCAAACTGCTGCTGGCAGTGCCCTTGTCGCGGTCAGTGAGCCACAGCCGCCCCTTGCCTCTGCAGGAGACCTGCCAGCACTAGCAGACAGGCTTGCTTCAGCCTCCTCTGTGGTCACTGCTTCTTGCCTCTGGGTCCTGCTGTGTACAAGACTTTATCTACCTTCCAGGGGGAGTCTCTGCTTTCCCCCATCCTGTGTAAGTTCTGTAATCAAATCCAGCAGACCTTCAAAGTCAGATTCTCTGGGGATTCCTAGTCCTGTGCCAGCCCCCCCAGGATGCGAACCCTGATGGGGGGCTCAGAACCTTCAGTACAGTGGGAGGACATCAGTGGCGCAGTTGTTCCCCAGTTGGCACGTCGCCTACCTGGCAGTCTTAGGGTTTGGTTTTTATCCTAATTGTGCCCCTCCTGCTGTCTCATTATGGCTTCTCCTTTGTCTTTGGGTGCCAGGTATCTTTTTTTTGGTGGGTTCCAGTGTCCTCCTGTCGATGGTTGTTCATCAGTTAGTTGTGATTTCAGTACTCTCACAAGAAGAGGGACGTCCTTCTACTCTGCCATCTTGGACAGATCTCCTCACTTGTTACTCTTATTTTTCAAAATCTTCCCAGCCATTTCCTGGCTATTGTCTTGTTAGTTCATGCCCCTCCTCCCCCCTCCCCCTGACATTGATATCATTTTAGATAACTCTTTTTTTTTTCTTTCAGAGGACTTTCCTGGTAGGATAAAGACTGCAAAGTGGACATAGCTTTACTGTTGTTTAGTTGCTAAGTCGTTTCCAAATCTTTGTGACCCCATGGGCTGTATGTAGCCTGCTAGGCTTCTCTGTCCATGAGCTTATCCTGGCAGGAATACTGGAATGGGTTGCCATTTTCTTCTCCATTTGACATAGCTTAGGCTGCTTTAGTAAAACAGCGCAAACTGAACGGCTTAAACAACATTGATGTCTCACAGTTCTGGATTTTGGGAGGCCTATGACTAAGGTGTGGTAAGGAATCTCTTCTTCCTTATGTAGATGGATGCCTTTTTGCTGTATCTTCACATGTCAAAGAAAGAGATATCATATCTTTAAGGGCACTAATCCTGTTTATACGGGCTCTACTCTGATAACCTTATTACCTCCCAAAGGTAGTGGTGGTGGTTTAGTCGCTCAGTCATGTTCAACTCTTTATGACCCCCATGGACTGCAGCATGCCAGTTCACTATCTCCTGGAGTTGGCTCAAACTAATGTCAGTGGAGTTGAGGTGCCATCCAACCATCCTACCTCCAGATACCATCACCTTGGGGATTAAAGCTTCACAATAAGAGTCTGTGTGGGGGTGGCAGTTGGCACAAACATTCAGTACGTGGCAGTGCTGAGGCTCACAAAGTTAAAGGATTAGGTGATTAAGCAGAATAGAGCGCTAGCAACAGCATCTTCACAGGTGGGACCAGTAGAGTATATGAATTTTGGATTTATAGAAAATCAGTCTGGTGATAAAGTGGTAGCCAGTCATTTGTATAGATTCATAATTCAAGATTAGTAATTCATAGATATAAGTCAATAAATTTGAACTGTAAAGAGAACTATTATGAATCTATACATAACATGAATTCTTCATAGCTCAAGAGAAAGAGTAACTCTGAATAGTAGTCTTATGATTTATTTTTTCCCTTCCTCCTAGATTTAAACAGTCAAGTTAAATCAAGCTGGGTAATCATGGCAGAAGGTGGATTCGATCCCTGTGAATGTGTTTGCTCTCATGAACATGCGATGAGAAGGCTGATCAATCTGGTGAGATGAACAGGACAGTCCTCTTCAGAACTGAACTGTACCCCCTCTGTCTTGTTTTTGGGAGAATGTTGGTTATTGGAAAATTTTCATCCGATGGGCACTAAAAATTACTTCATAATGAAAATTCCACAGTGGTTTAAGTCATAATGGTTACAGTGCTTGCCAGCATTTCTTTTTTTGTTTTTCTGAGCATTTCTTTTACTAGAGATAAAAACAGATTGCTGTCTTCATTTATAGTAGATGTATGTTGGTGGAATTCACCATTGTGAGTGGTAAACACACATTTATGTAGACTTTTCTGTATTAATGCCTATAGTTTTTAGTTATACAGAGCTCATTTACCTGATAAACTGTTAGGAAATCACACATCCTCTTATGATATAGTTCAAATCCTACTCTAAAAAATGGCATGACAATAAAGATTTCTATATAGATCATTTCCAAATCCAAAGCAATTATTTGATAGAGGCAGATTTCTGAACAGATTCTTGATAGGTTCTATTGGAGTATAGTGAGATTTCAATTGTAAGTTTAAGACATTCCTAGTCTATAACCTTAAACACAAGGCTGTTTATGTATTATATAACTGACATATATATATAATATATATATATATTGTTTATGTATTATACTTTATACTTTTTATGTACAAAAGGAAAGACTTCACTATTATTAAAAAAAAAATAAAATTGACCCTTGAACAACAAACGCTTGAACGAGTTTGAACACTGAGGGTCCATTTATGTGCAGATTTTTTTCAGTAGTAAATACCACATACAGTACTGCATGACGCAGTTGGCTGAATCTGCGGGTACAGGACTGCTTGTTTGGAGGAATTGCAGTACAGAGGGCCGGCTATAAGTTAGATGTGGATTTTCAGCTGCATGGAGGGTTGGCGTCTCTAACCTCCTCATTCACAGGTCAACTGTAAGTTATTATTATGTTATTGATTATAACATTTTGTTTGTTTAGAATAGTCTTGTACAGGGCTGTATTATTATAGGCCAGTTAATACAGGTTGGTTCAAACATTTGCTGAAATACTTGAATTGTTGGTAGTTAATTAGCAAGTTTCCTGCCCACTCAGTGTACATGTAATCAGTGCATTGATTATGAATGATACTCCTTTGAGAGTTAGCCTATGCTAGGACTTATGATCCTTATAAATGCCTGAAGAGGGTAGAGATGAACTAGGAACTTAAAAATTGAATCAGACTTTCTTGAGTATAGAAATGTGGCAGTATCATCTCTCTGATAACCTGACATAAAAACAGATTAGTCTGAATAGTCCCTTCAGTCATGTCCAACTGTTTGCGACCCTATGGACCATAGCCCACCAGGCTCCTCTTCTGTCCATGGGATTCTCCAGACGAGAATGCTGGAGTGGGTTGCTGAGCTCTCCTCCAGGAGATCTTCCTGACCCTGGGATTGAACCAGGGTCTCTTCTGTCTCCTGCATCGATAGGCGTGTTCTTTACTGCTAGTGCCACACGGGAAGCGCCAGTCTGAGGAGAGATGATAAAAAGTACTGTCTGGGAATTCCCTGGCCAGTGGTTAGGGCTCCACGCTTTCACGGCAGTGGGCCGGGGTTCATTCTCTGGTCTGCTAACTAAAATCCCATAAGCTGTGTGGCCCAGCAAAATAAATTAGTAAATAAATTTATCCTGTTTAGGTATAAAGTTTAAGCTGATAGTTTTAATGTCTGAATTCAATCAAATATAAGGCAGACTTTTTTCGAATCACTGTGATATTAGGAACAAAAGATAGATTGTAATCTATTTGTAGTAACATTTCTCAAGAGATTAGGTTTTAATAAGGATTACTACCTCTTTTGATTTTTTAGTATAATACTTTTTATTTTTAACATTCTTTATTTTATTTGCTTTGGTGCTTTTTAAGAGTTGGCTAAAACTAAGCCCTGCTCTTTAGGATTCCCTGTACAGGTCTGTTCTCTTTAGTAGATTGTCAAGGAAGCCATGTTTAGCTTCTTTTATAATGAGCATAGTATTTCATGTTTGATGGTACATTGCTTATAGCAATCTTTGTTTGAAGTAGTAATTTTGTGATAAAATTGACTTCAGATTTACAAATTTTCAAAAGTCCACATCTCTTAGTGTGTGCTAGATATTTTCACATCACTATAAATTACCGATGGATGCTCCACTTGTGTATAACATGCTGATAGTTTGATAGATGTTGAATCGTGGTTTTTAATTTTTATGTCATGTGTATTCTTTGATTTAAATTCAGAGTCAAGCAGCATTTTGGGGTCATAACTACTCTTTGTTGGTATTTAGTTCAGTTCAGTCCCTCAGTCGTTTTGGTATTTAAGTGCTTTCTAAACATTTTTTTCTAAAGAAGTTTCTTTAGAAATATGGTCTCTAAATTCAGTAATTCAAATATTTCTGAATAATACTACTTATAATAACCAAAAGTTATAAGCAACCTAAATGTCAATTAGTAGAGCAGTGATTATATCATAGAAATTATATGATAAAATCTTGTTTGCAGTAGTTGTATTTGAAAAATATTTAAAAACAAGGGAAATAATGTGTGTTATATGAATTGAAAAAAAAAGATACACAAATGGCATTTAGTATGATCTTGCTTTTCTGTGCACACGTACCTCATGTATATGTGTGCATAGGAAGAAAGACTAGACGAGAATACATCAAAATGTTAAAATTGGCAATCTCTGCATTGTAGAATATAGGGTGACACTTCTCTTTAAAGTTTCCTGTATTTTCTGTGATAATAAATCTTAGAAAAAGGGTATCTAATGAAAGCTATCAACATTTGCATTAAAATGTTACCAATATTCCTTTTGTAATACTTTAGGCATCTTTTCCACCTCTCATGCATGTGTTATCTTCTACTTATACTTTACAGGATCCTTTTTGCACAGTACCTATTGTCTTATTACCTTGTAGAATTCATAACTCTACAGCCTATATTTTAAAAGCAGCTTATCTGTTTAAATATATTTTTTCTATATTAGTTATAGCTACCAGAATGTAGATGTCTGCATGCTCAAGAAACTCACAGGTATAACAATAGCCCACCAGGCTCCTCTTCTGTCCATGGGATTCTCCAGACGAGAATGCTGGAGTGGGTTGCTGAGCTCTCCTCCAGGAGATCTTCCTGACCCTGGGATTGAACCAGGGTCTCTTCTGTCTCCTGCATCGATAGGCGTGTTCTTTACTGCTAGTGCCACACGGGAAGCGCCAGTCTGAAAAACTGGACATTTAATTCATCTTTAATAAAGTAACATCTCATTAATTTCAAGTCCTAATCTGGAACTTTTGTATTTTCAACTTCATGTATAATAAAATTGGATTTTCTTGTGGGTTAGAGTATTACCAATTCCTGAGAATTTAAAATGCTAATAGCAAGTAAAACTTGAAACTTGAGGATTTTAATGATTGGTTATGGTTAGCTCATTAGCTGTATGTTGCTAATGAGTTGCAGTTTTGTTTGGCCTATTCTGTGGAAATAGGTGGGCTTTGCCAAGGAATATATTCAGCTTAGGAGTAAAGATTTTACCATTAGTTCCTTTCCATTTTAATAAAGTAATGTTCATTCACAATTTAAAACTAATTTATTTTCCTGATTTAGTAATTATATCAGTTGTAAGTTCTTCATTGTAAGTAATAGAAGTTCTAACTGATTTAAGCAGAAAAGGACATATTAAAAAAATATTATGTGGCTCACATTGAAGAGACTGGCATGGAAGATGAATAGGATCAAAGGGAATGTAAATACCAAAACGAGCCCATACTTTTAAAATTGGCTCAGCCAAAAAGCTGCTGCTCCTGAATCTCAGACTTTTGTATATTTCGCGGTTGATACACTGTCCCCTTTTGGACAAATAGTAGACATTTTATACTTGACGTGTGCATAACTAGACCTTTCTTAGCCCCAACCTTATACTTCTGTCTTCTCTCTCTCTCTTTTTTGACTGCACCATGCAACATTCTAGTTCCCTGACCAGGTATTGAACCTGGGCCACAGCAGTGAAAGCACTGAGTCCTAACCATAGGACTGCCAGGCAATTCCCTGTCTTCTCCATTCACTCCATTATTCTGGCAGCTCAGGCAACAGTGTTTGCATCATCTTTTACTCTGTTCTTTCAACCCAATGGCTAATGCAGAAACCAGGGGTCAGTTTTAAAAAGTCCCTTTGGATCAACCTTAAAAGTATATATCCAGCATCCATCCCTTTCTTACACTTCAGTGCAACACCCTGGTCTAACCTACACTGTCATTTTTGCCAGGATTATTGAAATTAGCCTTCTTGCCAGTCTCCTTGCTTCTCTCCTCTTGTCATCTCCATTCTCTTCAACTGTAGTCTCACTGCAGCAGCTGAAATGATTTATTTCTGATAAGTCAGGTAATATACCTCCTTTACTCACAGTTATGCAGTAGCTCCCCCTTCAGACATTTGTAGTAGAAAAAAAACTAGGGACTTCCCTGGTGGACCAGTGGTTAAAACTGCACTCCCCACTGCAGGTGGCACAAGTTTTGCTTATTTGGGGGACTAAGATCCTGCATGTCGTGCTGCGCAACCAAAAAAAAACCCCACAAAATTTATGTGGTCCTGTGTAATCTGTCCCCCATTACCCCACTGGTTCCTCTTTGCTAACTCAGTTCTATCAGTTGCCATTCCTGAAAAATACAGGTCACATCCAAAGGATCAAGAGTCTAAATGACTTTAGACTTTTCAACAGCAAAGCTGGAAGGCAACAACACAATGACTTTAAATTCTGAAGGGAAATTATTACCAGTCCATCATTCTGTATCCAGCCAAACTGTCAATCAAATAGGGTCTTCAAAAGTTTTGCCTCATGTACTGTTTCTTTCACTGCTGGGCTCAGGTTTGATCCCTGGTTGGGGAATTAGGATCACACAAGTCACATGGCATGGCCAAGAAGAAAAGACCTGGAGGTAAATGCTAAAATAATCAGTCAAAAGTTGAAAGTGGTCTGCCTCTGTGGAGGGGGAAATAGGAAGCGGTGAGGAAGTGCTCTTTTGGAGAATAAACTGATAGAACAGTTTAAGTTGTTTACATGCATAACTAATAAAAATTAAAACAAAGAGCAAAATCCTTACAAGTTCGTGAAGAAGGTGCGACTTGTGGATAACTAATTATGTTGTGTGTCTTTCCCCCTTTATGGAATATAAAGTGCTACCAGGTAGAAACCAGGATTACTGCTTTTTAAAGGAAAGTAGAAGATACTCATGGGAGGGCTGCTAGTTGGGTTTTAAGGACCAAGACAGAAGCCAGGGTAACCCCAACCTCTATAGTGGATGTGAAATAGGAAGGAAAAAAAGGATGCCTGGTCCAAGAATGGAATGCGCTAGTAAGCCTTAGAATGAAGCCTTCCCTACTTGGAACCTTGAGAGGTTCTCTAGGCTGCCTGCATGGGTCCCTGGAGTAGGAAATGGCAACCCACTCCAGTATTCTTGCCTGGAGAATCCCATAGACAGAGGAACCTGGTGGGGTACAGTACATGCAGGCTGCCTTCATGCTTCCTTGATAAGGGACACTGTTTGTATACCCTAACTGCTCACCCAGCCTGCTGCTGCTGCTGCTAAGTCGCTTCAGTTGTGTCCGACTCTCTGCGACCCCATAGACGGCCTCCTACCAGGCTCCTCTGTCCCTGGGATCCTCCAGGCAAGAACACTGGAGTGGGTTGCCATTTCCTTCTCCAATGCATGAAAGTGAAAAGTGAAAGTGAAGTCACTCAGTCGTGTCCAACTCTTAGTGACCTCATGGACTGCCGGCTACATTCATTAATGTAGTCCTCCAGCCTAGTCCTTCATTAATAAATATGAACAGGAAAACAAGCAAAGAGTTGAAGAAAACAGAAGTACTACAATGTGGTCTCAGGTACAGCTACATTAGAAGACGAGAGGAAATAGATCCTTCTAATATGAAAAGTCATAATGGGGAGTTCCTTGGTGGCCCAGTGGGTTAAGAATCCACCTGCCAATGCTGGGGACATAGGTTTGATCCTTGGCAGGGGAACTGTATTCCCATGTGCCACAACTACTGATGCCCAGATGCTCTAGAGCCTGTGCTGCTCAACAAGAGAAGCCACCACCGCGGGAAGCCCAAGCTCTGCAACTGGAGAGTAATGCAGCAGTGAAGACCAAGTGCAGCCAAAAAACCAAAACAAGTCATGATGAGTGTATAGCTCTAAACACTGACCCATACAGGCAGGTTGTGCTGGTCTTAAGTACCACTGGCAACATGATTTTTCTAGGTGGTAAAGTCACAACACCACCAAATTCTTGGTGGAGTTAAAATTAATATCTTCCCTTGATTTAAATGTGAAAGTCCAGTTAAATTCCTTAATAATTCTATGTCAAGTAAAACCACCCAAAAAATAACTGTGTTACTCTTTGAAGGGGTCTTAGATTTTAGGCTCAGGTTTTTTACTTACGTGAATATGTGGCAGGACCTTTGAAAGCTAGGGGGGATGCCAGCCAGTCACAACAACCAAAGAGCTGCTTTGCAGATGTCCAGATTCCCTTTGTACTGGCACACTTGAGAACCTTTGGATAAGGGGAGAATTAGGGTTCATAAAAAAAAGAAGTCCAAATAAGCTGAAGGCAGACATGAAGAAGAAAAGCATGGTTAATAGAAAGCATAAAGTAAAATGTTATGTGTGAGTGGATTATACTCCCTTATTAAAAGAGACAGGTTGGAGTTTTAAAATGCTATTTACAGGGGACATAGACGCTGAAAACAAAAACAATAGATAAGTGATTAACGAGTGGAGAGGGGGGAAGCTGTCCCAAAAGGATGTGGTATTAATCTCAGACAAAATAGACTCCAAAGCCAAAACAGTTGAACGCAGGAATAATACTGTCAAAAGATAGAATCTATCGTGTTTGGAACAAGCTATTTATGTCCCAAAGAACAGAGAATGCAAAAACTATTAGAAATGAAAGAAGAAGCATATTTTGGAAGTGTCTGAGAAATGTTAGTGAAAGCCATTGAGATGCCTTTGCAGGTTCAGATTAGAGTGTGTGTAGGTCAGGTTTCCCTGGTGGTCTTGTGGTTAGAAATCCATCTGCTAGTGCAGGGGACTCAGGTTTGATCTCCGGTGGGGGAGGATCCCACATGGCACAGAGCAACTAGGCCCATGTGCCACAACTACTGCAGCCCAGGCACTGGAACCTGAGCTCCGCAACAAGAAGTCCACGCAGCATACAAGAGTCGCCCCCGACTTGCCGCAACTAGAGAAGGCTGCACACAGCAACTAATACCCAGCCCAGCCTAAAATAAATAAATGAATCTTAATCAGCTGGTAAAGAATCTGTCTGCAATGCAGGAGACCTGGGTTCGATCCCTGGGCCAGGAAGATTCCCCTGGAGGAGAGCATGGCAACCCACTCCAGTATTCATACCTGGAGAATCCCCATGGACAGAGGAGCCTGGTGGGCTACACAGGGTGGCAAAGAGCTGGACACCACTGAGCGACTAAGCACAGCACCCAAAAAGAAGAAAAAAATGTGTAGGTCAAGGTCAGTTCAGTCGCTCAGTCGTGTCCGACTCTTTGCGACCCCATGAACCACAGCACGCCAGGCCTCCCTGTCCATCACCAACTCCCGGAGTTTACTCAAACTCATGTCCATCAAGTCGGTGATGCCATCCAGCCATCTCATCCTCTGTAGTCCCCTTCTCCTCCTGCCCCCAATCCCTCCCACCATCAGAGTCTTTTCCCATGAGTCAACTCTTCCCATGAGGTGGCCAAAGTACTGGAGTTTCAGCTTTAGCATCATTCCCTCCAAAGAACTCCCAGGGCTGATCTCCTTCAGAATGGACTGGTGGGATCTCCTTGCAGTCCAAGGGACTCTCAAGAGTCTTCTCCAACACCACAGTTCAAAAGCATCAATTCTTCGGCGCTCAGCTTTCTTCACAGTCCAACTCTCACATCCGTACATGACTACTGGAAAAACCATAGCCTTGACTAGACGGACCTTAGTCAGCAAAGTAATGTCTCTGCTTTGGAATATGCTGTCTAGGTTGGTCATAACTTTTCTTCCAAGGAGTAAGCGTCTTCTGATTTCATGGCTGCAATCACCATCTGCAGTGATTTTGGAGCCCCCAAAAATAAAGTCTGACACTGTTTCCACTATTTCCCCATCTATTTCCCATGAAATGATGGGACCAGATGCCATGATCTTCGTTTTCTGAATGTTGAGCTTTCAGTCAACTTTTTCACTCTCCTCTTTCACTTTCATCAAGAGACTTTTTAGTTCCTCTTCACTTTCTGCCATAAGGGTGGTATCATCTGCATATCTGAGTTTATTGATATTTCTCCTGGCAATCTTGATTCCAGCTTGTGCTTCTTCCAGCTCAGCGTTTCTCACGATGTACTCTGCATATAAGTTAAATAAGCAGGGTGACATTATACAGCTTTGACGTACTCCTTTTCCTATTTGGAACCAGTGTGTTTTTCCATGTCCAGTTCTAACTGTTGCTTCCTGACCTGCATATAGGTTTCTCAAGAGGCAGGTCAGGTGGTCTGGTATGCCCATCTCTTTCAGAATTTTCCACAGTAGGTCAAGGTAACATTTGTAAAATGTGTTGAAGAGGATCTGAGGAATATATCTCAGATTCATAACAATGGTTATATTGGAGAGAGTTTGACAGGCATGTAGGCACTCTTTAAAGCCACAGAAAGTCTCTGATGCTGATCCTCCTTTTTTAAAAAAAATAGTTTTATTTATTTATTTTTGGTTGAACTGAGTCTTCATTGCTGCGATGGTTTTTCTCTAGTGGAGAGCGGGGGCTGCTTTTCGTTGTTTCCGTTGTGGTTTGCAGGCCTCTCATTGCAGTAGCTTCTCTTCTTGCAGAGAGGCGAGTAGGCTCAGTAGCTGCGGCTCCCAGGCTGCAGAGCGCAGCAGTTGCGGCACATGCACTTACTTGCACTGTCTCCTGTGGGATCTTCCCGGATCAGGGATCGAATTGTGTCTCCCGCCTTGGCAGGTAGATTCTTTACCACTGAGCCACCAGGGAAGCCCGCGGATTCTCCTTTTACAGATGCGGACACTGAGGTACAGGGCTTTAGTCGCCTTTCCTAAGGGTTAAAGCTGACCAGCGAGTCGCAGAGGCACACCTGGGCTTGACATTGAGCTCTAACCCTGTGCTGTTTCTTCAGTATGGTGATCTGCTTTGCCCCCTGTGGGTTTCCGTCAGGTACCTTAAAAAGCACTGTATTTGTGATCAAGGGTGGGTGGGTAGCAGGGTAGGAGAAAAAGTGGAGACTCTTCACTGTACTTTTTTATCTTTTAAAACTTTGTGAGTACATTACTTATTCAAGTAATTAACTTAGAAATAAAACTTTGTTAGCATTTCAAAGGCATTATAAGCAGTACAGTTATATACAAAAATTAGACTTTTCCCACTGAAGAGTAAAGTTTTTTAATGCACTGTTACAAAGAAAATATATTCTGCAATATTTACTAGCGTTTTAATAACTTTAATAAGACTGTCTTATCTTCCCTTTGTTGATTTCTAAATTGGTAGAATTTTTCTCAAGTTAAATATATATATATATAAAATTAGGAAAACCTTGTATGTCTCCTAAGGCTAAATGGACATTAACAGCAATTCACACTCTGTACCACGGCCTCATCAGTGCTGTGTAAGGTCTGATTATTTAACTGCTAAGCTGTACCAGTACAAAGAAAATGAATCTGTTTTTTGTGCATTTTATTGTACATTTCCAATAGGGCTTTTAAAGCAAATGAGTATATCTCTGACTATATTCTCATAGGAGTGTTTTAAATGATATATTACAAACGGTGGTTCAGTGCAAGGCTGGTAAAACTGCAGTACAAAGAATGCCCATTTTGGGGTGCTCATGGCAAAGCTTTACTTACTCTGCTGGCATGTTGCCTTAGGTTACACAAGTATCAGACTGTTCTTAATGCAGTTGTGTTTTGCCAGGTTCTGTTAATGTTCATAAACATTAAAAAATGGAGGCATTATCTGATGTTACTGATATCTTTCTATCCTAGCCTAATATTCTAATTAGAACTCTAATGCTTTACTCATTAGATACTGGCTAATAAGACTTAAAGAGGTGGATAGGAATATGCAGTAAATCCCTTTCAGTTAAAATCAGGTATCTTTATCATGTTACATATAATTCTGTGTTTCATTACTTGATTTAATGGTGGTAGTACATCTGTTGATAAATACTCGTTTTCACTGATGTAGTAGTAGAATACTGTTAGGTAAAAAGATGTCAACACAAAACCACAATCTAATTATAAATCATTCTTTTAAGTTGTATAATTTTTGTGTCTCGGAGGGTATTTTTTTAAAGAGGTGTTTCCTTATAACTAATATATCTAGTTTGTTTTGGTTTTTAAAAAATCACTTATATTTCCTTACAACCATGAAGATGGCCTGGAGAGAGTCTTTTTCCGTTCCCACCGAAGCCACTTGCAGAATTATTCTGTTTTTGTCCTTTTCTGCTCTCTTGTCACCTCCTTCTTCTGTTCTCCTCCACTGGCTGTCTCTTGGCATACAGTTTCCTCTATTAACGATAGGAGTTCCAGAAGGAGAGAACAGATGGATTTAGAAATGTGAATTTAGATTATGTTTTGTGTTTTTCCTCTTCTGTTGTAACCTAAGACTTGGAATGCAGATAATTCCTTTTTTGTTTGTTGAGCTCTGTAGTTCAGCCCTTATCTAAACAGTGTACCTGAAACTTCAGCATGTTTAATTTACTTAAACTTGTTTCTGTATTAAAGTACTATAGCATGTGCTCTGGGAGATCATTGGTCCGATTCCCCTTAAAAGCCTGAGTAAGTGAGTAAGTGAAGTCGCTCAGTCGTGTCCGACTTTGCAACCCCATGGACTGTAGCTTACTAGGCTCCTCTGTCCATGGGATTTTCCAGGCAGTAGTACTGGAGTGGATTGCCATTTCCTTCTCCAGCGGATCTTCCCGACCCAGGGATCGAACCCGGGTCTCCCGCATTATAGACAGACACTTTACCGTCTGAGCCACCAGGGAAGTTTGACTGATGTCCACTGTACCTAAATAAATCACATTAAGTAAGACCTGTTATTGGCCTGGAAGATGTATGCCTTAAAAATTTAAGAAACTTCTCTACCCAGGAAATGTTATCTACTGCTAGTATCTTTTCCTCTTAATATATTTTTTGTTAAATGTTTAATTATTGAAATAAAAATATAGTAATATTCTTTCAAAAAAGCAATCAACATATTAAAATAAGATCAAACTCCTCACTCACTCCTCCGTATCTGGCATAATACTACTTCCCTAGATAAATTTGGTATGCATTTTCCCAGATCTTTCTAACAAACATTTAGATACTATGATATATATATTTTATCCCCAATTTAATAATATTGAGCATTTTCCATGTTGCTATAAAGCCTTTTTAATAATATGGTTGACTTTTGGGTTTTACTTTAGTCAGTAAAGGAAATGTTCTGTATTTCCTTCTTTCAAATCTTAATATTTTTTATCAATATCGTCTAGCCACTGGAAAACTAAATGGTCCTGTGATTTATGGTACAATTGAGTTTACCAATTAGAAAGTGTTGACCTTGAAAAAAGTCAGTTATTTTACCAGCAAAAATGGATTTATTTGGGAATAGCAGAGAATTGCAATTCAGGACAAGCAAGCCACAGTGAAAGCCATCGGCAAGTCCAAGGAACATTATTTTATAGAGAAAAAGGAGAAAGTTGGGAGGGGTCATTCTGAACAAAAGCCCATTGGAGAAAAGTGAGAGTTCAGGGTGATTATGGTTTCTCACTGGCTGAGTTTCTGGGGTAATCAGTTTCTTATAGGAGATGCAACGTACATCTTGTACTGTTGGGGCCTATAATTAATGACTCTTCCACTGAGGTCTGTAACAATTGATAAATCTTATAATTGGCATCAAATTGTACTGTGTGAGAGCTCTCCCTTCTGGCCTCATGGTTTTCCTTTCTTTTCACAGAAGGGGGGTTATGTTTTATTTAAAAGATAACAGTAACTAGTGCATGTCTTCATGGCCCAAAATTCAAGGAGTACCAAGTATAGAAAGGGAAAAATAAGAATCTCCCTATGTTTGCCAGCCTCTCATTGCCACTTTACTAATTATAATTCATAGTTTCTTTTATGTTTCCATTGTTGCTGCTGCTGCTAAGTCGCTTCAGTCGTGTCCAACTTTGTGCAACCCCATAGATGGCAGCCCACCAGGCTCCCCCATCTCTGGGATCCTCCAGGCAAGAACACTGGAGTGGGTTGCCATTTCCTTCTCCAATGCATGAAAGTGAAAAGTGAAAGTGAAGTCGATCACTCATGTCCGACTCCTAGTGACTCCATGGACTGCAGCCCGCCAGGCTCCTCTGTTCATGGGATTTGCCAGGCAAGAGTACTGGAGTGGGTTGCCATTGCCTTCTCCTTCCATTGTTAGGACTGTATAACAAATTACCCTAAAACTTAGCGGGATTAAAAAAACCTTTTAAGTAAGTGGACAAACTCTGTGTCTGGAGTTCATACAGAGCACAGTGGAGATGGCTAGTGTGCTGGATAACGTCTGGGTTCTTAGCTGGAAGACTGAGAGGCTGGGAGCAGGAAGAGCATGGAAGGCTTGCTCACTCGCTGTCTGGCAATTGATGCTGGCTGGTGGCTGAAACCCTGACTAGCGCTGTCAGCCACAACACCTACATGCGGCCCTTCATGTGGCTTCATGCCTTCCTCACAGCACAGTGGCGGCGTTCCAAGGGCAAGCATCCATCCCAGGGGAGGATGAGAAAGGGAAAGAAGTGTGCAGTGGCTAGATACTTCTCGCAACCTAGCCTAAGGTGTCACATGTAACACTTCTGCCATACTTTTGGTTGTAGCAGTCCTGAACCTGCTCAGCTTCAAGAAGAGGGGCAATAGACTTCACCTCTTTTTAAAATTGAAGTATCATTGATAAACATTAGGTTCAGGTGTATGACTTATATGTATTGGGAAATTACCATCACAGTAAGTCTAGTTAATAACACTTGTCACCATACACAGTTACAGAATGTGTATGTATGTATTGTATATACGTAATTTTTCTAGTGATGAGAACTATTAAGATCTATTCTCTTAGCAACTTTTAAGTATGCATATGGTATTATTAACTAGAATCACTATGCTGTAAATTATCTCCCTATAACTTAATTTTATTTAATAACAGGAAGTGTACATTTTGTCCTCCTTCACCCATTTCGCTCACCTCCGACCCCCAAACCCCCCCACCTCTGGCAACTGCCAGTCTGTTCTCTGTGTCTTTGAGCTCTCTTCTCTTGTTGTTTTAGTTCCGCATATGGTATTTGTCTTTCTCTTACTTATTTCACTTAGCATAGTTCCCTCAAGGTCCATTCGTGTTGCCACAAAAGGCAAGGTTTTGTTCTTTTTAAAGGCTGAATAATAATTCCACTATGTGTGTATACACATCCTGGAGGAGGGCATGGCAGCCCACTCCAGTGTTCTTGCCTGGAGAATCCCGTGGACAGAGGAGCTTGGTGGGCTACAGTCGATGGGATCTCAAAAGAGGCGGATGTGACTTAGCTACTAAACAACAACAACTTTCGCATATTTGTATTTATTTTTGCCCTTCTTGCCTTTGCTTTTAGAGTCATCCAAAAACTCATCACCAAGACTAATGTCAGGGAGCTTACCACCTATGTTTGCTTCTAGGATTTTTGTGGTTTCAGGTCTTTAATTTATTTTGAGTTAATTTTAAACCATTTCTGAGTTAGAGAACTAAATGTGATCAGATATAATTAGATTCTAGCTATCTCTCACTTGAGACATTGGGCTTCCTCAGTGGTGTGATTATGAGGAATTCTTGAATGTAACTTTGTATTATGTCATTTCTTTAAAATTCTCATTCTGTAATTTGGCAATGTATATCAAAACTTAAAATGTATGTACCTTCATTATAGCAACTCTTCTCTATATTCTAAGGAGATTAACCAGTATGTAAGAATGTTTTTATAGGAACATTCACAACATTGTTTTTCATATACAAATTTGGAAATGATGTATTTAAATGGAATGTGGTACAGTATTAAAAATTAGGTAGAGCTGGGTTTTGACAGTCTAAGGTTATTTCAAGCCATCCTTATTACTGAGAACTATATGAGGTCTGGTTAGGGAACACTGAACAACTGTTTAACCATTTATTTTAAAGTACATTTTTGCTGTTGGTTTTGGCGTTTCACTTAAAAAAAAAGTGATAACTATGAGCAGGCTTACTTACATAAACAGGCTGCCCTTTCCTGCATAATGCTATAATCTGAAAGCATACCATGACCTGAGTTTTTTATACACATTTTATATTTGATTTTATATATGTTATATCTTTTAATCCTCACCATGATATTAATGTTGATAATAGATTGTATTTATTTCTTTTGTAGTTTGAAACTCTGCTTTAGAAAGTAACAGACACAGAATTTGAACCCAGATACCTCTGACTTTGAAGCTGCTTTTTTGAACCACTGTTCTGTATGAGACTGTTTATCAGTCCGCAGGTAGATCTGTGCCTGGGAAAGAAGAGCACCTCCAATATACATGAGATTCTTGAGTAGACACAGAAAAATGGCAAATAAGTTCTTGTTTAGGTTCTGTGTTAGTTGCCCCAGGCTGCTTTAGCCCAACACCACAGACTGGGGGCCACAAACAGTAGCTATTTCTCATGGTTCTGGAGGCACTGGAAGTCCAAGATCAGGGTGCTACCTGATTTGGTATCTGGTGATTGGGCTCTTTTCTTGGTTTTCAGATAGCCACCTTGCTGTATCCTCATGTGGCCCAGAGAGGCTGAGGGCTCTGCTCTCACCCTCTCATGAAGTGAAGGGAAGTGAAGTGAAGTGAAGTCGCTCAGTCGTGTCCAACTCTTTGCGACCCCACGGACTGTAGCCTACCAGGCTCCTCCCTCCATGGGATTCTCCCTCCATGGGATTCTCCCTCCATGGGATTCTCCCTCCATGGGATTCTCCCTCCATGGGATTCTCCCTCCATGGGATTCTCCCTCCATGGGATTCTCCCTCCATGGGATTCTCCCTCCATGGGATTCTCCCTCCATGGGATTCTCCCTCCATGGGATTCTCCCTCCATGGGATTCTCCCTCCATGGGATTCTCCCTCCATGGGATTCTCCCTCCATGGGATTGTCCAGGCAAGAGTACTGGAGTGGGTTGCCATTTCCTTCTCCAGGGGATCTTCCCGACCTAGGGATCGAACCTGGGTCTCCCACATTCCAGGCAAACGCTTAACCTCTGAGCCACCAGGAAAGCCTCTCACCCTCTTATAAGGACACTAATTCCATCAAGGTGGCTTCACTCTCATGACTTCATCTAAACCTCATCACCCCCCAAAGACCCGTACCCCCAAACTCCATCACACTGGGGATTCGGGCTTTAGTATATGAATTTGGAGGGGTGGAGGGAATACGAACATCCATAGCAGATACGTTTTGATAATTCCAAAGAGAGATTTTCTGTTTTTCTTGTAATTTTTTTTAAAGAATTTCTCCAAGCTAAGATTCCTCATAGAAGTTCCATTTATCTGCTTTTTTGCCATTAGAGTCTTCTCTTTGATCTATGTTTTTTTCCATCAGCCTCTGACAGCCAAAGTTCTATATTAGGCTTCCTAGATAGCCTAAGAGACTATTTTAGGTTCTACATTTTCCCTAACATAAAATCTCGGTGCCAAGACTCTTACATTCTTTTAATCTCTGTTTTCTCCTTTTTTCCCAATGAAGAAAAACATTTATTCTAACCATACTATTTTGTCTCATCGATTTTGAAGATAATTCATTAAAGGAACTTTACATGACCTTCCTGGTTAGTTGGGGAAATCTAAATCTACTTTTAGTTCTTCCCTGGGATCTTGGGATCAGTGTTAGTTAGCAAAAGGGTTTACCTGGGGAGCAACCATTGACTGTAAATAGTCTGCATGTGGCTCCCCCCACTCCACTGCAATACAGAAAATATTCAAAGTTTATGGCTCCATACTGTAGTTACTGCTATGCCTGCTTCCCTTATATTAGTATCCTTTTTTTAAAAAATAAAAGTATAGTTAATTTACAGTGTTCTGTTATTTTCTGTCATATACCAGTGATTCAGTGTTATTCCATTATGGTTTATCACAGAATTTTGAATTTAGCTCCTTGTGCTATATAGTAGGACCTTGTTGTTTATTGATTTCCTCTTAATTATTTTGTTTTCACAAATGACTTCCCTTTGGAGTGGCCAAAATCAGCATCAGTAGTCCCACTGTATTCTTCAGATAAGTCAAGAGAAAACTGAGATGCACTGTAAATTAGGCCTCTGTTTAAAGAGTTTTATCAAAGCAGTGAGATTCTCTTGTTTTACTAAATGTGTTTTTCTAATTCTTTAAAGACTATATAGTTTACCCATCACAAGTGTTTGAATCTGACATACTGAATATATATCCCAACACACTGGTTTGGACAGAACATGTACATCCAGGACCAGAAATGTAGTTATGATACTTTGGCACCTCATTATGCAGAGCTTGCAGCATCGTCTGCCTGTGAACATGTAGAGCGTAGGTACCCAGCGACCTGTGGAAGACCAGCCAGAAGAGCAGGATCCAACTCCAGCTCTCAATGGAATGTCCCAAAGACTTGCTGCAGCTTGGACTGGAGATATAGTGCTTCAGTCAGCCAGACTCTCAATGAATAATTTCTTTTCATTCTTGATCTTGTGTGTGTGTGTGTGTGTGTGTGTGCAGGCACTTTTTAACATTTTTATTAAAGCTGAAAGGGCTTCTTTCTGCAAGGCATGAGTTGTAATTTGACTTCCCACTTCTGGCTTCCCTTACCACCTAAAACTGACGTAATTTCTATATTTGTCAATTGTATGTGAGTGAATTAATTTTCTAGAAATTTGTATAACAGGACAAATTATACATTACTGTGTTTTATCATAGTCCCAAAAGGAAGCTTATTCCATGTAGTAATACCTAAAGGAAGAGATCTCTTTTAGTGCTGAAGGAAAACACTGGGTATGTTAATCTTAGAGGCTATTAGGTAATTAGATATGGTCATTTTCACCTTATTCTGAATTTGCTTTGGTTCAATTGTGTATCACTTGTATATCAATTCACTGGAATATTTTGTAACCATTCAAAATTGTGGCTGGTTACACAATGTTTCAGTCTAATGATATGTTAATAAAAATTATGATACATTTTGTACATTGTAAAGTAAAATAGAATTGGGATTGAAAATCTCTACTTCAGAGTTAGTACTGGATATATTAGCTAACCTTCTCCAGACTCGAATTTCTTCATCTGTAAAGAAGGAATAATAGCCCCTGCCTCCTGTAGTGAGTGTGAGGATTATCTAAATTCTTAGTATAGTCCCTACCACATAAAAGTTCCTAGTAAATATTTGTTATTACACTGGTTGTAGTTATGTGTGATTTAGTAGCTCAGTTGTGTCCAACTCTTCGTATCTCCATGGACTGTAGCCTGCCAAGCTCCTCTCTCCCTGGGATTCTCCAGGCAAGAAAACTGGAGTGGGTTGCCATTCCCTTCTCCAGGGGATCTTTCCCACCCAAGGATTGAACCTGGGTCTCCTGCACTGCAGGCAGATTCTTTACCAACTGAGCCACCAGGAACCCTGGTGATTGATTGTAATTATGTGAAACTATGCATATTTTTAAGACTAGAAAACATAATGATAATTGTACTAGGCAGAGAATTAATCCACATTAATTCCTAAGTATTCTGTAATATTTCTTGTATTATACTGTAATACAAATAATTATTTAAATTATAATTTAAAGTAATATTTATAAATTCATATCATTAAAATATATTTGTATTTAAATGTACTTCTAATATAATGATAAGGTACTCCTATCCCACATTGATTAAACATATCAGTATCTGTTATTTATCTTAGAATTAGAGGCAGTCAGACTAATGCCATTAACAGCAAACTGTGCTGACTTGTGCATGTACAAAGAGCGTTTGGTTCTGAGGTTGACTAAATCCAGCAGCTAAATAGTATTGCTTGTATGCCCCAAACACAGTGGCCTTGTGGTTCCTCAACACCAACTCCCAGGTACCTTTTCATCCAGAGGCCTTTCCTAGTTGTTTATTCGGTCTGGAATTCCTGAATTCTCATGTCCTTGATCTTTACTGTTACTGTCGTGGAGATAGTCCCTTAAGTGTTCCTGCCTCTGTATGCATGATTTAAACTGGCTACTGGATTGCCACTGTATGCCATCCTATTTTCATTCTGTCTGTGACTCTTTGAGATTTTTATATTTCTTAGTTGTCTGATTTTCCCCACAAGACTGTATGATCTTTAAGAGTAGAAATTTTGTCCTTTTCACATCATATGATCAGTACCTGGAACTGTACTTGGCACATAGTAAGCACTTAGTAAACATTTTGAATGAATTAAGTGGATATAAATGATAGTTGCATTATAACTAGACATAATTAATGAGCATCTCACATTTTAAAATGAACATTTGTATATAGCTACACAAAAATATTTCTTTTTTCTTTTCTTTCATCGGTGTTTCCTAATGGCTTTACCTGATGTCATTATAAGTAGTGTTGAATGATTTAAGGGCTAGATAGTAAATATTTTAGGCTTGGAGTCTCTATGGCAGCTACTAAACTCATCTGTTTTAGGAAAGCAACACAGATAATATGTAAACAAAAGGGTGTGGCTATGGTTCAGTAAAACTATTTATGAAAATAGGCCTCCAGCCTGCAGGCTGTAGATTGGTGACCTTGCTATAGACTACAAAACCACTGCAAGGGTGTGGGGTAAAACTCTGACCCGCATCATCGCTGGAACATCAAAAAAGAACACAGTGAGCATCTTATCTGGTAGACCCACGTTGAAGCAGGAGGATGGGACTGATGCAGGCATGAAAAAGAAGCCTAGAGCTGGTGATGTGGCCCTCCATTGAAGTAAATTTGTGAGGAAATGGATTTGGGGGCTTTTCACATGGAAATCATGTAATTTGTAGATGTCATTGAGCTCCTGTTAGCCAGCAAGTCAGACCTCAGGACAAGGGCAGCAATTCTAGTAGAGCTATAGCCAGAAGCCAGAGCCGGCATTTGAGTTACGTAATGTACAAAGAACTGATAATTCATTGGTCATTTCAATCACAGCTGTAGGTTTGGGGATATGCTGTGTGGTTACTAAATATTAAACCCGCAAAGTTCTTTTTACTCCTTATTTGATGTCTTAAGTGATTAGATAGTGCTTGTCCTATCCAGTGACACTTTTTACCTAATAAACCTTTATGTTTTACACAATCTACTTAGAGGTGGAGGAGGAGTAATAGGAAAAGATACATATGCTTATAAAAACGTAAGGACATCTCTAGTGAGATTCACAAAAAGCCCTGAGTTTTGTGGAGGCTTACTTTGCCAACGAACGTCTGTCTAGTCAAGGCTATGTTTTTTCCAGTGGTCATGTATGGATATGAGAGTTGGACTGTGAAGAAAGCTGAGCACCGAAGAATTGATGCTTTTGAACTGTGGTGTTAGAGAAGCCTCTTGAGAGTCCCTTGGACTGCAAGGAGATCCAACCAGTCCA
The DNA here is from genome assembly GCF_023091745.1 of Budorcas taxicolor. Lineage (NCBI taxonomy): Eukaryota > Metazoa > Chordata > Mammalia > Artiodactyla > Bovidae > Budorcas > Budorcas taxicolor. Next base: position 59,113,030 of record NC_068915.1, on the reverse strand, counting down.
TTCTAAAGGAGATCAGTCCTGGGTGTTCTTTGAAAGGACTGATGCTAAAGCTGAAACTCCAATACTTTGGCCACCTCCTGCGAAGAGTTGACTCATTGGAAAAGACCCTGATGCTGGGAGGGATTGGGGGCAGGAGGAGAAGGGGACGACGGAGGATGAGATGGCTGGATGGCATCACTGACTCGATGGACGCGAGTCTGAGTGAACTCCGGGAGTTGGTGATGGACAGGGAGGCCTGGCATGCTGCAATTCATGGGGTCACAAAGAGTCGGACACAACTGAGCAACTGAACTGAACTGAAGGTTAGGAGAGAGAGAGATTTACCATGCATAGAATATCTTTTTGTACTTTTGAATTTTGTACTGTGTATACATATTACTTATTGGGAAAAAATTAGTAAAACTTAAACAGAATATACGCAAAGTAGGAAATTCATTAGGTCTGTTTTGTGACCCAAAGGCTAGAAGTCTTTTTTTCAATTTCTTTAGAATGTATAATTTGTTTACAGTATTAACTATAGTCACCATGCTGTACATTACATACCCATAACTTACTGATTTTTTTTTAACTAGACATTTGCACCTTTTGACCTCCTTCACCCATTTTGCCCACCCTTCTCCCCCTGCCTCAGGCTGCCACCAGTCTCTTCTCTATATTCATGAGATTTTTGTTTTTAGATTCCACATATAAGTGAGATCATACAGTATTTATCTTTTTCTGACTTACTTCACTTAGCATAATGCCCTTGGGGTCCATCCATGTTGTTACAGGTGGCAAGATTTCAATCTTTTTTTATGGCTGAATAATACTCCTGTGTGTGTGTGTGTTTTCTTTATCCATTCATCCATCCGTTGACACTTAGAGGTTATTTCCGTATCTTGGATATTGCAAATAATGCTACAGAAAACATGCAGTTATATGTATCTTTTGTATCTTTGTGTTTTTGTTTTCTTAAGGTAAATACCCAGAAGTGGAACTGCTTGATTTATATAGTAGTTCTATTTTTAACTTTTTGAGTAACTTCCATACTGTTTTCCATAGGTTGCTACCAATTTTTATTTCCACTGACAGTGTACAGGGGTTTCCTTTTCTCCATATCCTCACCAACACTCATTATTTACTGTCTTTTTGATAATAGCCATAGAATGTATAAAAGGGTTTTTGAATTGATTCTTTGCGTATTTAGGAAGGTTTAAGGTATCCAGCATATTTTTTTTTTTACAATAATTAAGATCTGTTTTCTCATTCTAATTCAAATAGAACTACTTTTAGTGGTATACAGAAAAACAAGTCTGATCATCTTAGCAATTTATAAGATGATTTATTCTGTTGTTTTAGATGAGGTCATATTTTGTCTAGCATAGTAATAATAATAGCTAACATTTCTTCTTTCTTGTGTTGTCACTACATTTCATATGTGCTATGTATTTAATTCTTACCTGTATTCAGATCTAGGCATATCCTCATTTTACCACATGAGGAAACTAAAGCTTAAAGGTGTTAAAGAATTTGCCAAAGGTCTTGAAACTCTAGAATGTTGCAGAGCCTGACTTTAAATCAACATCTGTCTTTGTTCAGAGTCCAGCTAAGCACAAGTGCCATGGAGTGGCTTCCCCAAATAATTGCAAGTGATGTTAAACTGCTTTAATGGAGAGAGGGTGTGATTATAAAGTAATGAAGCAGAATTGAAAAGTTGCATGCTCATTCTGTTTACTCTGTGTCATCTCTTTTAAGATATATGAGGTTATCATTTTTAAACATCCTAAAAGGCCTCAGCATAGGGTGAACATTCATAAAAGGATGATGTCTGTTTATTGATAGATGGGTCTTTTCTTTTCAGTTATCTTTTAAACTTCATAATCATATGGTTCCAAAATTAAATTATATGTTAAGATAGACAATGAAAACTTCAAATCCCATCTCATCAGAACCTACTCTGTTCCTCCAACCCACTGCCCAACCCCTGTGGTATCATTTTTATTAGTTTCTTATTTATCCAACCACTGTTTATGCAGATGTAAGCCAAAAGGAAAAAAAATCCCTTTCTTTCAAAAGGCCTTTTCTATAAAGGGAACCTATTTTTCTCTCTCTTTGCTTCTAATTTTAAGTGAGAAAAAAATCTTGTTAACCAAGTTTACTCTTTCTTTAGTAGCTCTCCTCTATGGTTAAGTGCTTTTCCTTTGGTACGTCTAATAACATATGGCAGTAGGAGTTTCTGTCACAGGTAACTTTTTAAAATTCCTAATTTAAGTAGGTGAATTGCATCAGACCACAGTATATTTGAGTACTATGTTGAGGAGAAAAAAATGCCACCAAACTGATCAGGCCCTATATGTATTCTGTGTTTTTATCTGATATTTGATTTTGAAGGTACAATAGATAGTGTGGTAGTGTTCATTAAAAAACAAAGCATGATCTTTCTGATAAGTAGTATCCGTTTTGGTAAGTCTGGTGGCTAATTTCCTTTTTTCTTATTCATTGTAGTTGAGGCAGTCGCAGTCCTACTGCACAGACACAGAATGTCTTCAGGAATGTAAGTAATGATGGGACAGGAGGAGGCTTGGCATTGGGGGCACAATTAGAGATCGGAATATGACTGAACATTTGCCAGAAATTATTCTTACAGTTTGCTGTTTAAGGAGATGACTCTCAGTAATGTATCTCCTACTTAAAATGCTAAATTTTTTAAGTTAAAAATGTGTTTTTTGGTCCTGCCACAAAATCAGAACTGCTTCATTGAATAAAATCACAAAACCATAGATACAAAAAAAGGAAAAGAAAAACTTCCAGAATAATAAAAGATGACCACTGTTGACAACTTGGTGTAAACCCTCCCAAGACCTTTTTTGGGGGGCAAATATGTGAGGAACCGGTCACTTTGGGCGCATTGGACTGAACACCCGGGCTTTAGCACAAACCCCTCACTCTTTCCCTAGCATCTATCTGCATCCATTGGCAACTTTGAGAGTTTGTGAGTGCAGGAAGGGGAGGCCATTTTTTGCCAAGGTTTGGAAGCTTTGGGAGCCATTGGAATCATTCCCTTGGCTCTGACATTAGAAGTCTCAAGAGGGTATGGACAGTGGGGAGGTTTCTCCATGACTTTTGAGGCAGTGGTGATGATAAAGTGAGAATCAGTGTAGGAAGGTGGATCCTGCATGGTGAATGTAGCTGGTGGACTTGGTGGCCGTAATATGAGGCATCTTTTTTCAGGACAGAAATAACCTGAGGGATACTTTGAAGGGAAATAGTAGCCAAACCAGTGCTGTACCATAATAATTTGACCATAAGAATGGAAGTATGACATTCACAGGATGGTGAAGCCAGGCACAATTCAATTCATATATACCTAGAAACATGGGATCACTTTGTATATGTTGTTTTTCACTACTATATTGTGACTATATCAACATGTATTTACCTTAAAAATATTGACTAAATAATAATTCATTATGAGGATGTACCAGTGTTCAAATAATTCCCTTCTGTTGGAATCTTAGGTTACTAATATATTTTTGCTGTTATAAATAATACTTAAATAAACATCCTTATGTACATTTTAAGACTTTTGACATACTGCCAAATTGCACTTATTAGTAGGCTAGTTGCTTGTACTTCGTATCTCTGAAGCTGAGTGCTACTTTATTATGTATATGAAGCTAAAGCAAAACACAGCAAGGTGTCATTATAAAGAGGCTTGTTACTACATTATTAATTACTGTTATTACTGTGTGAGCTGAGCATCCCATCAAATTCTGTAAATGGAACCACTTAGAGAAATAGAAGCTAGTACAGTGCCTGGCTCAAAGTAGAAGCTTTGTCAGAAGGTAGTCTTTTGGTGCAACAGGACAATAACCATATGCCTCTGGGCAAGAAAGTAACGGACAGACGTTCCATTAGGTTTGGGGCATGATGGGTGGTGATCGGTGCCCCTACTCCAGGTTTCTTTGCATTGCCTCTTCAGCAGCATTCACTAACCTACAGTGCTCCCTCTGATAACCAGCTCAGATTTTTGCCTCAGCAGAAAAACTAAAACCTGTTTTTCTTGTTGGAATTAATCTCACTGAACTTCTGATGGGGAAAAAGAAATTTATTGTATTTGTGGTGTTTGTGACCCTTGAGCCAACCCCACCTGTAAACCAAATATACTCTTATTTCTGTGAGTGAAATTTCACTTCTTTAATCCAAACATAAAAGCAAGACTCTAGAGCTTGAGTATTAATTCAGTTATCTTGGCCAGCTGTCCACCGCCCGCTCCGCTCACCCCAGTCCTTTTAGCATTTGGTGGAAATCCTTTCTAACAGCCATGTCTTTAAATGGTTTAAGCAGTTGTTTCCTCTGAGTGATATGTAATTATTTTTCTGTGTATTTTAAATCTTCAGCAATGAGCTAATGCTCATATATAAAGTATATATGTTAATCAGGGGTCCCCACAACCCCCCTTCTGTTTCAGTAACTTGTGAGAATGGCTAACAGAATGGAGGAAAATAATTAAATTACTTTTACCGGTTTATTATAATGATGCAGCAACCAAATGGGAGAGATGTGTAGGGCAGGGGACAGGGGAGGGGTGCAGAGCTTCCCTGTCTTCTTGGGTACACCACCCTCCCAGCCAACTCCATGCGTGCCCTGGCCCAGAAGCTCCGTGAACCCCATCATTCAGGGGGTTTATGGAGGTTCCGTTTCATAGGCGTGAGTGACTAGATCATTGTCCATCTATATAAGTTTAGAGAAATAACCCCTCAGGATCTGTCAGCTGTTAGATCCTCTCTCTTTTTCATCTTCCTTGTGTCCAGCTAAATTAATAGTGTCACTGTGAATATCCCATTTGACATCTTACTTGTAATACTTACTTTTTCTTGTAACCAAAGACTTAACCATTGAGTAGAATGGAACACTGTATTTTAGTGTACAAAATCTTTTTACATTTTTATGATGTGACGTTTTTCTAGACCACAGAATAAAAGGTATTTATCCTCTTAAGGCAAGTAATTCCTAGGCAGTGAAGGGAACAGGTTTTATATCCCCCATGTGATTGTACTTCTTTAATACTCAGATTATTTGGCACTATATCAGTGTTTAGAATGTTTAGTGCCAAACAGTCATCACAATAAAAACCAAAGTGGCCAGATCACGTAAAGGCTCTCTCACTCCTCCCTGTTGACTTTACAACAGCTGCCCCTCATACTTGCTTGTATTGGCCGCATGCAGTGCCAGGGAGTTTGAGTAGCTTATATGTTCTGAGACTTCATGAAGAAGCCCAAGTCAGTTCAGATGTCCGGCATCTCTAATCCCAAAGTACATGGTTCAAAACTCAAACAGTTAATTGGTGTGTAGTGAAAAGAGGATTTCCTACTCATATTCTCCCATCTGTCCAGGTCCTGTCTTTGGGCATTATTGGCCCTCTGTGTATCTTTCCACAATTTCTTTATGCATATACAGGCAAATATTTATTGTTTGCCACCCCCCTTTCTTAGTACACACTGTTTTTCACCTGTTTTTTTCCCCTCCGTCAAGAAATAGCTTGTCGCTTGTCTCATGTAAACGTCCCTCACCATTGTGTTACAGCTTCACCCCAACCCCCACATACCATAATTTCTTATTTGAATGCTCTTGGCAAACATTTAGGTCTGTTTTCAGCTTTTTGTTAATAACCCTGCAGAGTATGTCTATGTAAAGTACCTTCTAGAGCCAGTCTTAAGTTTGTGTTACTGCTGTAAACAAGAAAAACAGTGTGATCATCGGTTCGACTGTCCTGGTTCAGCTATTGCTGATATGGGCCTTAAGTTATTGGAGAATGAGAGAATGCTCTTATCAAACCTAGGAAGTCAGGAAAACTGTATCTGTTTAGCCTTTTTAAGTAGAGAATTCTGCATATAACTGCCCTGCAGAAGTTTTAGAGGCACACTTAGCTTTTTCTTCCTCCTCCTCCCATCACCATTTCAGGCTTTTGCCAAGTGTTGTCCTTCTCTCATCTTGTTGCCATTTATATCTGACCCTTTTTCATTCTCACTTCACCGTCTTATCCAGTCTGGTCATTCACACCAGGACCTTTCTGCACGTAGTCTTTTCTGTGCTCAGTTGCTAAGTCATGTCCACCTCTTATGTGACTCCATAGACTGTAGCCAGCCAGGCTCCTCTGTCCATGGGATTTTCCAGGCAAGAATACTGTAGGGGGTTGCCATTTCCTTATCCAGGAGATCTTCCCAAACCAGGGATAGAACCCATGGTTCCTGCCTCGTGTCCTGCATTGCTAGCAGATTCTTTATCGCTGAGCCACCAGGGAAGCTTAATTTAATCCTAAAGCTGATCAGCTATAGCACAGATCAGTAGTGGCGGATGTTTATCGAATACTTATTGTGTTCCAGGTACTGTGCTACTTTTCATGTACTGATCATTTCCATCTTTACAACTATTCTATGAGATGATGGTAATATTTCCATTTCACAGGTTAAAAAAAAATTGAGGCACAGAGATTATTTATTTAAGAGGTGGTAAAGTCAAACAGCTATGAGATAGTTTCATTTTTAAAAAGTTAATGAATTAATTAGGAGACGTAGGAAACCATTGTTTCAAACTAGAAATGCTACCCTAGTCTAGAGAACTAACGAAAGAATGGGCAGAGGAAATGGAGCTTTTTTTTCACCAGACGAGAGTGGGTTGTAGGATGTTGTTGAATGAGTTAAATGAGATCATGCCTAACAGGGAAAAATAATGAGTTCGCAGAATGACTGAGTTTGCGAAGTTGGTGAATGGCAGCCAAACTAGCGATGAACTATTGCATCAGATTCACTTGGAAAGCTTTAAAAATATTGTTGGTTCCTGACCCCACCCCGGAGGCGCTCCTGATTTAGATGATATGAGGCAGGGCCTTAGAAATGGTGGCGTGGATGTTGTCACAGGCTATTCTGTTGGGCATGCAAGTCAGGGATCCATTGGATAAAGGCGGAAGAAGGAATGAGGTTGACTAGAGCAGAGGAGGATTTTTCTGAGAAATGGTAAGTGGTAACATTGATGAGTAGGCTGAAGAGTTCAGAGTCGAAGCAGTAGACAGTGGAGAGTGAGTCACTGGGTTAGTCAGCAGAGGTGTGTGAAGAGCAGTGCTGTAAGCAGGCTTTTTCGGCAGCAGTGTGCAGGAAGGAGAGGCTGCGGTGGGAACCAGGCTAGGAGACAGCACTGGGGAGCTAGGAGTCATGTTAGCACCATGGGAGTCTCACACAGAGAGTGAGGATTTTACCACGTTTGCTTTGTCTAGAACTAGGCATTAGTAAATTTGGGATCTGAGGTTTAACTATCTGAAACTTCACAGTCCTTTACTTGTGAAGAGCATCAAAAAGCAAGGGACCCATTTTCCACACTGAATTGGCATTGGGCTTACACTTCAGGTCTAACTAATGTAGCATTTTAGTTCTGAGTGGTACACTATATGAAGTGATCATATATAGACAACACAGTTCTCTTTCTTTGACTCCTTTTATATACTCTAACAGCTAGTTGTAAGTTTATCAAAAATCCTTCTAAAAACTGTATTTGCCAATTTTACTACCCACAGGAGTAATAATTTCCAGGGGCCTGTCTTCTATGTGATATTGTCAGAGATTATGACATAGCGAAGAGGTTAAGAGCACAGACCCTGGAATGGGGCCACTGTATTTAAACCCCAGCTTTGCCACATGCCGACTGTATGACATTGGGATTTAACCCCCCATTCCCCAGTTTCCTCATCTATAAAATCAAAGGTATTATATACCTGCCATAAAATAAGATTGCTAAGGAATTCCCTGGAGGTCCAGTAGTTAGGACTCAGCACTTTCACTGCTGATGGCCTGGGTTCCATCCCTGTTCTGGGAAGCTGGGAACTAAGATCCCACAGGTCTCCAGGCGCAGCCAAAATAAAAATAAACAGATTGTTAAAAGGGATTAAGAGAGATAATGCCTGGTTCAAAGTAGCCGCTCAACTTTTAACTATAATTCAGTAATAAAAATAATAGATAATATTTTGCTTTAAAAAAAAATAAGTCTTGGAGCAGCTTAAAGGATAGAGTTAGAGGAGTCAAGAGTAAGTATGAGGAGGTTGGTTAAGAGGCCATTGCAGTAGACTAGACAAGAAGCTTGAACAAGTGTGGGTGTGGAGCTGAAAGTGGACAGATTTGAGTGGTATTTAAAAACTAAAATTGACAATAACCACCTATAGATACTATTTTCTCTAGAAATCTGATCTTCTAGAATTTTCATTTCTGACACTTTGGGTTCTCTAATACACATTTCATTTATTATAAATTTGTTAAGCTCGTTCCATGAGCCAGGTACTTATTCTGAAATAAATAAGATATGGCTGCCTTGAGGGACTAATATCTACACAGACACCTGATTTTTTTTTACTTCTGGATAAATGCATAGACTTTGAAATAACTAGATCTTAATCCATATTCTTTTTCCAAAAAAAGGCCAAATTAATCTCTTTGTTTGAAAATCTCATTAAAGGGATCTCTAATTCATATATGTACAACTTAGATGTCCCCTTTTCCTTAAGCTCTATTTTTTTTTCAGGCTGCTTCTCTAATTAAAATGCATGACCCTCTCTCCCCTAGCATGGCTTTCCTGTATATCAGGTGGTCTTAACCTGGGTTCTGCAGATCTCAGTATAGCTATGAATTGCCATGAATCTTTTGCAATTATTAATATATACAAAATTGTTGAATGTGTGACTGTTACAGTGGGAAGAGTCTTTTCTTTATGAAATTCTCAAAGGATTCTATTACCACACTACTATACTATTAAAAATCTTTATTTAATAGGCTCTGGCTTATGACTATTTTATACCATTTACCATTTAGATTTTCTCACAGGAGGAAACAAAATTGAAGATGTGATATTTAATAATTCTTAAAAGTATTAATAGTTTTTATATTAATACAGTTTTGAAGTTATTTAAACATTATAGTTTGTTTTTTACTAACAACATGGTAATTATTCAGCGGGTTTTTTTTTGTTGTTGCAAATACATTTTCTGTTTGTCTTTAGTGCCAGGACCCTCTAGTGATAATGGCATCAGTATTACCATGATCTTGATGGCCTGGATGGTTATTGCAGTGATCTTGTTTCTGTTGAGACCTCCTAATCTAAGAGGATCCAACCTAACTGGAAAACCAGCCAGTCCTCATAACGTAAGTGTTGTGGATTAGAGATCTTTTGGGGTGGGGGGATGGGTGTAGCCTGGGAAAGGGGTGGAGTTGTTTTGACTGAAATATCTAAATTACCAAAAGGAAGATTTAGCTCACAGAGTAAATTAAATTCTTCCTGTGTAGTTCCAGTAAGTCTTGCAATCCCAAATGGCTTAGTTTTCATGGAGTTACACATAGAGAAGTACAGACCAGTAGCCCCCACATCATTTTAAGATAAATTTCAATGTTTACTCACACGAGAAACATAAAAAGTGGTCCAGTTCATAATAATCCAGTGATAGTTCTCAAATCTCAGTCCTCCAGTTTCTAGGTCTGTCCACCTCACAGTTGATCCCTTTGCCTCTCATGTCCCAAGGTTCCTAGATACTCTTTCTAGCTACAGTTCAAATGTCCCTACTTGCGCATGCACACACACACACACACACACACACATTCACTTATTCACTTTCTCTCTCTCCATTTTCTCCCCTTCTGTCCTAGATATCAAATATAGCAGAGACACGGAGCCCGTCTGGCTCAACCTGCTTTCCCATCCTATTTCTCTCAAATTCATTCTGACTGACAGTTCTGCATCACAATAGATCAGCTGAGCTGGCAAAAGGAGTGGTAGGAATCATTTATGTTGATAAATCTTGATAGTCACGATTATAACAATTTTTAGAACCTAAATGAAAAATATGATGAAGTGACCCAACAGGGAGTTTTTGATTAACGTCTTTAACAGAGGCCTCCATTACAGGATTCTTTTTAATTGTTTTCAGAGCCAGTATTTATACTTGTTTTCTTTCTCATTTGATTTGGGTATTATCTCTTTAAAACTATTTCCATGGTGGCTTCACTTGTTGGACACCAAATTATCCCACTAGTTCCCTTCTTCAGCCTAAAATAATTGCTTCTTTCCCCTAATCTTGTGTTGCTAATATTAAAAAGAAATTTAACTAGACCAGTTGCTTATATAGGAGAAAGCAAATATGCAATGTTAATTGGTCAGTGCTTTGGGGCTGGAACATTTAGATATGTAGCATGCTGACTTTAGTAAAGAAAGAAGCCATCATTAGCACTATGTAAAATGCCTTATTTTTAGGTTTTCTTTGAGAGGAGTATATCCATAAAACAGCTTGTGTGTTGTCTTGATAAAGTGCTTTCTCCCTAGCCTTTTTTCTTTCTGTGTACAGTTTTGTTACTTTCATATCAAAGAGCAACATCCTCAATGTTTGGCACTAAATTAGAAGCCATTTAAAAGTGACAGAAATGCAAGATTACCATCATTGTAGACCAGCAGTTCTAGGAATGGTAGTCCCACAGCTCTAGGAATAAGCATGAAGACATACTGACCAATTCCAAGCAGAAAAATTGAATATCATCTGGGGTTTCATATAGCATATCAGAGTAATAAATAAGTGGAATCTTCCTAAAGATTCCTAAAAGCTCTGCTCTTTCCTTTACAGTTCAGATGCTTTCTAGTACAAGTAACAAAAATCATTTCAGCCTGGTTTAAGTAATTGGCTTTATTGGTGCACATATCAAAAAATCCAGAGGGAGGGTCAGTGTTTAGAAAGTTTTAACAGTTCATTAGAGACCTAATCTCTTTCCTCAGATCATTATTTATTCCAAGGTAGGCTCCCTTTCTGTCCCCTGTAGGGCAGCTACCAGTAGCAGCTGGAGCCACCTATTTCCTCACTGACAGATGTTCTGTAGAGAGAAATACAAGTCTTTAGCTTCATTTTAATTGTACTGTACTCAGTCACCTTATTAGCAAGAAGGATGAGACTACCTTAATTGGTTTAAATATCACTTCTAGAGCTGTCAGGGAGAGCACTTTCAGCTAAGTCAATATCACTGTTAGAAAATTTTCTTTTCTTCCATACTACAAAGAAGAAAGAGACAAATGTTGGTGAATCACAGTGCTGTCTTGTGCAGAAACATAGGAGAAGTCCAAATAAGTATATGATTTAGGATGGGAAGCTGAGGGCCATCACTGCTCAGTTCTTACTATATGTGTTAGATTGGTTGTACTGGGGAATTTAAGAAGTCAATTTCATAATTTCTCTCTCTCTGATGTCAGGGTCAAGATCCACCAGCCCCTCCTGTGGACTAACTTTGTGGATATGGGAAGTGAAACTAGTTTAACACCTTGCACGACCAAATGAACGAAGATGACCAGAGTACTCTTAACCCCATTAGAACTGTTTTTTCTTTTGCATCTGCAGTATGGGATAGTATTGTTTTTCATGAGCTTCTAGAAATTTCACTTGCGAGCTTATTTTTGCTTCCTGTGTCATCACCTTTCCTATATTTGAGTAAATGATTACATTAAAAAGTTACATGGGGCTTTTTCGGTTATCCTAAACTTAAACATTCCATTCGTTCTGTTTGTAACTGTGATCATAATTTTTGTGGTAATTTCTGGCCTGATAGAAGGAAATCTGAGATCTCTACATTTAAATATTTTAAGTACTTTCAATGGGTTTAAAAATCGTTTTTCTTTAATAAGGTATTTATAAAGTTATTTGGGGTTACCTGAGATTGTATGAAAGAAAATTAGAACCACACTGTATTTATATTTACCTTGGTAGTTTATTTGTGGATGGCAGTTTTCTCTAGTTCTTAGGACTGTGACAACTTTTGGAATATTTTACAAATTACAGCTGAAATCTGTATCATCCACTACAGATGATTTATGTGGCTAAGAAAAGGAGAAAAGAAATGAAATAACTGTTTACTAAGTTTTTATTCCCATAAAATGTCTAATATTCAGAAAACTTTAAATAAACATGATTTAAATGGTGGATGATTTACAGTCCATTATATGAAATTTGTAAGCCTCTGCACACTAGCCTTATTACACAGTTCATGAAAGGAGGAAAAAATTTAATTCTTTCTACCTTTGCCAGGTATAATCTATACAGTAATAATTTAAGCTATAACTTATTTTTAGAGTGGGTGCCTCTCAGGAAACTGCTTTTGTGTTGTAAACTTCCCTGTTAAATGAAACGATCTTAAAGCTGTCTTGGGGGCCTGTTTGGTTACTGACATTTGAATGCTTTCACTTACTCTTTTTTTTTTTAGAAGAAAAAATTTAGAGTCTTGTTATCTTTCTGACTTTAAAAAATATTTAATGAATTCTTGGTTTACTCCAAGGGAAAAGGAGGAAAATGAGAAACAATCAAGGATATTTTTTCTCAACCTCTGTTTCATTCTTGTTTGGTAATAGGATGGATTGGGGTGGGGAGGGGCACTAATATAAGGAAAATTTTGAAATATATAAAAATGTAAAAGGTTTCATTTGTTTTTGTTCAGTTTGAAAGAAAATGAATACAAATGGCATTAAAAAGTCTGCATGACCTGTGTGGTTATAGAATTTTTTTTCTAACAAATGATTGCAGATGATTTATGGGGGCTAGAAGATATTTTGCTGTCAATGTAAGGATGCTCCCCCTCCCAGATCAGTTTAGCTTTTCACTGTATAGATCTGAGAAATTACTTGTATGAATTAAATAAACTTCTCTATATTATTGTACTGTTTAATAGAGTCTCTGATACAATTACGTGACACTTGTAGGGTATTTTTCTCCTTTATTATGATTCTATTCTAGGCTATAAACACTGTAAGGGCTTCATTTCATTATATAATCTGATATCGAATGCTTGCATTCCTCCTGTGCATCTTGGCTTTGTGCTCAACTTTTCTTGAAATAAAATAACCTACTGTTAATTACTTGTGTTAATCGAGGGGTGTCATAACACAGGTAAGTCAAATCCTGGGTAAAAGAACACCATAGATTTAAGGGTTTTCGTCTTAATATGGCCTATTAAAAGCCTTCTCAGCTTCATAGCTTTTAAAGCAGAAAGGGCAGGAATGGCCTAAGATGGAGCTGAATCCCTGTAATCATTTCTTTTTCTGCCCTTGCCCCTGAACTTTGAAGGCTAGCACATATCTCGTAATGGTCTGCTGTTTAAGCTGCTAGAAAGCTAGTCTCTGGAAGAGATAGTGATGTGTCACTGAATCTGTGATTCACAAAGAACTAAGAATTGACTTTGGGGAATTCCCTGGTGGTCCAGTGATTAGGACTCCATGCTTTCACTGCCGAAGGCCCAGGTTCAATTCCTGATCAGGGAACTAAGACCCTGTAAGCCATGTGGAGTGGCAAAACAAACAAAAAAAAAGAATTGACTTTGGTTGAAGGAAGTGGCTGTGACCTGGAAACAATATCTAGTATTAGCTAGAGACCTGGAAATCTGGGTTCTTATTCCTAGTTCTTCATTTCTGTCACATATACTTAATTGACATTACATTAGAATATTAACCATTTCCTATATGGACCATCTATTTAATTAATAACAAAAGTTCTTAGTGAAGTATTTAGTCTTGGTTTTTCTGCTTGTACAATTTCTCTGCCCTCCCAACAAAGACAGTATGCGGTAGCACATAAAGTATTCCTTTTACCCTAATTAGTAATTTATACTATTCTGTTTTATCCCTAAAGCTTCTACATGTGGCCTTTTTATTGAGCACACTCTTAGTCATTATTTGGCTTGTAAACATTCACCTAAATTATGGCTACAATAGTTTTTAAATAGTCTGGAAAAAAGCTTCACATTTTAATCACTTTTGGCTCTTAAACAGCCCACAAATGCCATTAATAGTTTATTTTGTTTTAGAGTTATTTAATGTTATTTTATGCAAAATAATGTTTTGTTCTGTTTTGCTTTCCACATGGAAAAAACATTAGAACTGTGTATAGTAAAAGATTTTATGAAGTATCTGTCCAAACACTATCCCATGTTCAATAAGTCATATTTTAATTTTAAACTACTTGGAGAGAGTTTCTAAAGTAACTATTAACTACCGCTATTCAGTGGTTACTTTTAGTGTCTTTGTGATATGCGATGTTACAGTGTTTATAAATTATCTATATCTTATATTTTCAAAGGAACCTCAGAAGTCTCACACCCTGAATCAAAGTCTGTCAATGAATAAGTGCTAAAATTTGACCAGCTCAGCTTAAGACACAAAACAGCAACTTGAAGGAGAAATTGAGAGAGTTTAAATTAATGGGTGAAATTTTTGTTGTTGCAACAGTAGGTTTAGTCTTAACTTTATAACATTTCTAAATGAAAAGTCATATGTATTTGTTACTGTGTCTGATGATTACTTTGTTAAAAGCAAAAGTGGTCATGTGATGTACCAAATGTTAACTGCTGTTTTTAAATGTTTAAATCATGCCAAACAAATCATGTCTGTGCCATCCAGGGTTTATTGTAATCTTTTACTGAGTACTTGGACTGGGAAAAAGGGCTTGTACTATGCACTTTTTATTAATGAATAAATAGGAAACATTAGTAACACTCACTGCTTTCTGTTTGGTTTTTGTGGGAAGAGAAGCGAGCATCTTTTGCCAAGTAAAATGTTAAAGTCCTTTATTAAACAAACAGTTTTTTTTTTTGGTAAGATTTTTTTACCCTTAACTAAGACATTCCTAAGCAAGAACTTTGAGTTATACAAAGAATATTTATGTAATAGCAATCTGGGGCCAGTATTCAGAAGGATTCTAAGAATCTCTAGGAAATTAGGTTGCAATTACATTTCTTTTGTTATTTCTTCGTAGAATACAGGTCCAGTAGACAGACATTTGCTATCTAATAGTGTTAGTTATATGAGCAGATATATGTTACCCAAAAGGAGCTAGACATGTCACTGTTCTGAAAACAGACAAAAGTGACATTTGCTTTTGCTCTGTGACCTGGAATGCATCCAGACACTAAAGATCACAGAAGCAACTAAGTGTTCATTGACAGATGCACAGATAACGATGTGGTATACACGGAATAGAATATTACTCAGCCATGAAAAAAGGAGTCTTGCCATTTGTGACATGAATGAATCTAGAGGATATTTTATGCTAAGTGAAGTGGGTCAGAAAGACCAATATCATACTGCTTCACTGATATGTGAAATATTGAGAAAAAAGTGAAAACAGACAGATACACAGAACAAATGGGTGGTCGCCAGAAGGGAGAGAGCAGGGTGGAAGGTGGTGTGGGGAAGCAAGAAGGGACAAAATAGGTGAAGGAAATTAACAGGCACAAACCTCGTTATAAATAAGTCACAGGGATGTAATACACAGCATAGGGACTATGGTCAATAATAGTCTAATAACTTTGAGAACAGATGGTTACTAGACTTGTGATGATTTCATGTACATAAATGTCAAATCATTACATAGTATACCTGAAACTAACATAATGCTTTATGTCAACTATATTTCAACTTAAGAAATCCCAGGTCTGGGACCTGGGTACATATTTAGAGCTCTGGTTGAGAGAGGAACCTGCAAAATAGACTGAGAAGGAGCATCCTGTGAAAGACGAAGAAAACCATATGAATGTAGTCTTGGAAGCCTGAAAAGAAAGCAAATCTCTAAAGGGAGGAGGGCTCAGTGGCGTTCAGTTCTACTGAGAAAAAACATGGAGGTGGAGAGTTGAACATTTTGACAAAGGATTCGTAGTGAACTTGAGAAAAGGTGTTTTGTTGGAGTAATGATGCAAACCCAGCTTGGAGTAGTTAAGGGAAGAAATTAGGGTAAGGAAGGAGAGACAGGTACAAGTGACTCTTTGGAGGGGGTTTACAGTGATTGGGAGCAGAGAAATGGAGTAGTAACTTGAGTACGATGTGGGTCTGGGGCAAGAAGAAATTTCTATTGCTGTTGTTTTAAGATGGAAGATAAGAGTATGTGCAGAGTTGTGAGGTGATAGCCAAAGAGACCCCTCCACAGTGATGTCACCCCTGTATTGGCCTCAGCACCAATATCATCGTGTCTGACAGCAAGACTCACTAATACCTACATGTTTTTGCCAAGGCTCCTTACTGTCTCCCTACACCCATAGCCTGGCTGTGGTAATTCGCCTTAGAGACTACCTTGATTAATCCTGTCATGTCCTATACCCCTGTTTATCTTGGCTTCCACAAGTCTAAGACTCCAAGGCCATCATCATTCATTTCCCCTCAGCTGATGCAATCTCATACCTTTCCTCCTAAACTTAAGGGTCATCATCTGCAAAAGCCCCATATTTTCAACCCTTTCTCTGAACATTCCCTTCCCCAAAACATGGTATTTCCTTAAGGGTACTAGCTCTTGCCTCTTGAGTGAGAGCTGTTTTCTTTTCCAGATCATATGACCAAGGAATGGAGACAGAGTGAACCTCTTCCCAGTTTCTCTTTTGGACAGTCAGGCTATCATTCTCTCCTCCCTAAAACTCTTCCAACTCTTGAAGCTCATGCTGTTAGAGTATTCTACCCTGGCTTTCACAGTTATTTATAGACTTCTGGATTACTCCGCACTCCTTGAAGATTTTAGCACCAGACTTTCTGCCTATCTTTTCAGCATTCTTCTATGGTGATTCTGGTATCAGTATCCAAGAAGACAACCCTTTCAATACTCAGTCCTCTAACATCCTCTAGTTATCTCATTTTCTACACACCTGCAGCCATCCACTCCATGAGCAAATCCTACACCTATAATTTTAAACTTCATTACTTGTATGTTCCTAAGAAAATTTTGAAAAGTGGCATACTATCTAAAATTTTTTTTATTTCCTTTTAGAAGTCAATGCAAAGCAATCTTGATGCTCTTGCTTAACATAGGTTCATATGTGTCCCTCCCACTTCAGAAACTGTACTACTGATGTCATTTTAATTCTTTTTTTCTGTATTTTGCTGAAATACACAAGAAGGTAGAAGGGGATCTAAGCCTTGATTTGTATCTTTCACCCAAATGTGGCTCCATGTGTGAGCAAACCAAACAGAATCTCTACAACTACCTTCATTTATTTTAATACAGTTGTTCAGTAAAGCCACAAGTAACAGCAAGATTATAATGCAGAAACTACAAGAGACTGTAAGACTTGCAGACAAAACTTGATAGCCTCAAAGCATTCCGATAACTTGCAAGCCCAGCTGCTGTTCTTCATGCCAGAATCAGTGTGATTAAACACCTTGGAATGTGAAGTCAAGTGGGACTTAGGAAGCATCACTGCGAACAAAGCTAGTGGAGGTGATGGAATTTCAGTTGAGTTATTTGAAATCCTAAGAGATGATGCTATAAAAGTGCTGCACTCAATCTGCCAGCAAATTTGGAAAACTCAGCAGTGGCCACAGGACTGGAAAGGTCAGTTTTCATTCCAGTCCTATAGAAAGGCAATGCCAAAGAATGTTCAAACTACCGCACAAGTGTACTCATCTCACACACTAGCAAAGTAATGCTCAAAATTCTCCCAAGTGAGGCTTCAACAGTATGTGAACCGAGAACTTCCAGATGTTTAAGCTGGATTTAGAAAAGGCAGAGGGACCAGAGATCAACATCCTGCCAATGTCTGCTGGATCATAGAGAAAGCAACAGAGTTGCAGAAAAATATCTGCTTCATTGGCTACACCAAAGCCTTTGACTGTGTGGATCACAACAAACTGGAAAATTCTTAAAGAGATGGGAATACCAGACCACATTACCTGCCTCCTGAGAAATCTGTATAGAGGTCAAGAAGCAACAGTTAGAACTGGACATGGAACAAAGGACTGGTTCCAAATTGGGAAAGGAGTACATCAAGACTGTATATTGTCACCTTGCTTATTTAACTTATATGCAGAGTTCATCATGAGAAATGCTGGGGCTGAATGAAGCATAAGCTGGAATCAAGATGGCCAGGAAAAATATCAATAACCTCAGATATGCAGATGACATCACCCTTATGGCAGAAAGTGAAGAGGAATTAAAGAGCTTCTTGATGAAATTGAAAGAGGAGAGAAAAAAAGCTGGCTTAAAACTCAGCATTTAAAAAACGAAGATCATGGCGTCCAGTCCCATCACTTCATGGCAAATAGATGGGGAAACAGTGGAAATAGTGAGAGACTTTATTTTCTTGGGCTCCAAAATCACTGCAGATGGTAACTGCAGTCATGAAATTAAAAGATGCTTGCTCCTTGGAAGAAAAGTTATGACCAACCTAGACAGCATATTCAAAAGCAGAGACATTACTTTGTCAACAAAGGTCCATCTAGTCAAGGCTATGGTTTTTCCAGTAGTCGTGTATGGATGTGCGAGCTGGACCATAAAGAAAGCTGAGTGCCAGAGAATTGATGCCTTTGAACTGTGGTGTTGGGGAGAAGACTCTTGAGAGTCCCTTGGACTGCAAAGAGCTCACAACCAGTCAACCCTGAAGGAAATCAGTGCTGAATATTCATTGGAAGGACTGATGCTGAAGCTGAAACTCCAATACTTTGGCCACTTGATGCGAAGAACTGACTCATTTGAAAAGACCCTGATGCTGGGAAAGTTTGAAGTCAGGAGAAAGGGACGACAGAGGATGAGATGGTTGGATGGATCACCGACATGATGGGCATGAGTTTAAGCAAATTCCGGGAGTCCGTGATGGACAGGGAAGCCTGGCGTGCTGTAATCCATGGGGTCGAAAAGAGTTGGACATGACTGAGTGGCTGAACTGAACTGAACTGAATCACCCTGGAAATTTTCGAGAATGGCTCAGACTTTAGTCAATGCTTAGACCATTTAAAGTTGGCATTTAATATGTTTTTAGATATAAGTGTGTATAATTTTGTTAATAAAAGTATTAAACATCATCACTGACTCGATGGATGTGAGTCTGAGTGAACTCTGGGAGTTGGTGATGGATAGGGAGGCCTGGCACGCTGCGATTCATGGGGTCGCAGAGTCGGACACGACTGAGTGACTAAACTGAACTGAACTGAAGATGAAACCTCCAAGTGGAAAAAGTATTGTAAGATTTGATATGCTAAGTCACTTCAGTCGTGTCCGACTCTGTGTGACCCCATAGATGGCAGCCCACCAGGCTCCCCCGTCCCTGGGATTCTCCAGGCAAGAGCACTGGAGTGGGTTGCCATTTCCTTCTCCAATGCATGAAAGTGAAAAGTCAAAGTGAAGTCGCTCAGTCGTGTCCGACTCTTAGTGACCCCATGGACTGCAGCCTATCAGGCTCCTCCATCCATGGGATTTTCCAGGCAAGAGTACTGGAGTGAGGTGCCATTGCCTTCTCCAAGATTTGATATAACTTAAGTTTAACCACTTTAATGAATAAATCTTTTAAATTCTATCCATGTCAATTTTATCCACTACTCTGCCATTTTTATAGTCCTACAAAATATTTAAATTGCTTTAAAAAATATTCCAACTCATTAATTTAAATGGCATCTTTTTAAATTCAGAACATGTCCAAAATGTCCTGTTTCTACCTCTGACCTTCACCCTTAACAAAAATAAATATAAAATGAGGAAAGACAGATTTGAAGTGTCTTGATTAATGAGTATAAGGGACTTTCCCCAAACCAGAATTCACTTTATCCCTTTGGCGTCCAGAATTTTACCCCTGGCGAATGGATCATAGTAAGGGTTTGTTTGGATAAAAGGTAAGTCTTTCTTTTGTAAAATGCACTATTCTTGGACAAATCAATTTTGAGAAAGGGTACCTGTGAAAGTTGAGCCAGAAATTTATTCCCTTAGTTGATTAAGAAATTTATTCCCTTAAATATATCTGTGCAAGGCATAACTAACCTTTACTGTCAAAGCCAAGATAGTGTCACCCTTGGTGTGAGATGAGAGGAGGGGGAGGATATTACTAAAATCATCATGCTTTTATTCCCTGATCATCTTGCTCCTTTTTAAATTTAAATATAAATTTATTTAATTGGAGGTTAATTACAATATTGTATTGGTTTTGCCATACATCAACATGTATCCGCCACAGGTATACACGTGTTCCCCATCCTGAACCCCCCCTCCCTCCTCCCTCCCCATACCATCCCTCTGGGTCTTCTCAGTGCACCAGCCCCAAGCATCCAGTATCATGCATCGAACCTGGACTGGCTATTCGTTTCATATATGATATTATACATGTTTCAATGCCATTCTCCCAAATCATCCCACCCTCACCCTCTCCCAGAGTCCAAAAGACTGTTTTATACATCTGTGTCTCTTTTGCTGTCTCGCATACAGGGTTATGGTTACCATCTTTCTAAATTCCATATATATGCGTTAGTATACTGTATTGTGTTTTTCTTTCTGGCTTGCTTCACTCTGTATAATCTTGCTCTTTTTTAAAAAACATTATTATTTATTCATTTTTGCCTGCACTGGGTCTTCACTGCTGTGTGCAGGCTTTCTCCTGTTGCAGAGCATAGGCTCTAGGGCACATTGGATTCCATAGTTGCAGCACTTGGGGTCAGTAGTTGTGGTGCTTGGGTTTAGTTGCCCTGTGGCTGTAGGATCTTCCAGGATCAGGGATCAAGCCTGTTCTCTATATTGGTAGGCGGATTCTGAACCGCTGGACCACCAGGGAAGTCCTGATCATCTCTTGAATCTGTTCATTGCTCTAAATCTCTTGGGTTACTACACTGGACATACTGCTTCTAATTCTTGATGGCTGTCATTAGCTCTGAATTCATCCTTTTTATTCCTCCAAGCCACCCTCTTTGTTTCCCCCTGTTAATGCTATATTTCCTTTAGGAGCTTAATTTTCAAAACTTGAGGAAGGAGCTTTCCAGGTGGCTCAGTGGTAAAGAATCTGCCTGCCAATGCAGGAGACACGGGTTCAGTCCCCTGTCCTGGGAAGATCCCACATGCCTCGGAGCAACTAAGCCCATGTGCCACAACTATTGAGCCTGTGCTCTAGAGCCGAGGAGCTGCAACTGCTGAGGCCATGTGCCACAACTAAGGGACCCTAGAACCTGTTCTCGGCAACAAGAAAAGCCACTGCAGTTAAGTCTGCTCACTGCAACTAGAGCATAGCCCCTGCTCGCCACAGCTAGAGGAAAGCCTGAGCAGCGGCAAAGATCCAGCACAGCCAAAAACAAAGCATCCCTGACCTGCTATGTTAGATGCTTCTATTGTGTATTCCCACAAGACTATATATATCTTCCTTAATAAAGTTATTTTACATGCATCTGTGTTACTGATGTTTCCCCACAAAGAGTAAAATATAGGAAGGCTGGGAATGTAGCATTCTTTACTCAGTTCTATTCCTAATGACTAGCACAATTTTATCACATGGAGGAAACACATGGAGGAAATTCTTATTAAATGACTGAATCAAGCGCTTTTTAAATTTTAGGAGGAACCTGTTTGTAAATTGAAATCCTACATGAAATTTTGATAATATGAAGCAGATTGACAGATAAAAGTAGAACTGCTCTGATACGGAGAAGGAAGTCGGAGACACAGTGCTCTGTCAGCTTTAACCTCCCATTCATTTTCTTTCTCATAGACTCTGACACACCACCAGGGAAACTCAGAGCTCCATGATACATAATCTGAAAATAATTGCCCTACCACATGCAGTTCTCAAACTTTTTGTTCTCAGGACTCCTTTATACATTTAAAACTTGAAGACCCCGAAAAGCTTTTTCATGCTTATTATAGCTATTTGTATTGACCCTATTAGAAATGAAAATTGATAAATCACAAAGCAATACATCAACTCCTTAAACTTAGCAATAATAAGCCCATTGGTGGTGGTTTATTTGCTCACCAACTCTGTGTGACCCCATGAACTGAAGCCTGCCAGGCTCCTCCCTCCATGAGATTCTCCAGGTAAGAATACTGGAGTGGGTTGCCATTTCCTTCTCCAGGGGATCTTCCCAATCCAGGAATCAAACCCAGGTCTCCTGCATTGCAGCCAGATTCCTTATCGACTGAGCTACAAGGAAAGCTGTAAGTCCATTACATGTCAACATAATGTATTTTTATTAAATTACTTCTAAATAAAAAATTAGAAGATTGGCATTGCTTTACATTTTTGTAAACCTATAATATCTGCACTGATGCGTTATAGGGACTTCCCTGGTGGCTCAGATGTAAAGAATCTGAGGGAGACCAGGGTTCGATCCCTGGGTTGGGAAGATCCCTTGGAGAATGAAATGGCTACCCACTCCAGTGTCCTTGCCTGGAGAATGCTATGGACAGAAGAACCTAGAGGGCTATATAGTTCATGGGGTTGCAAAGAGTTGGACATGGCTGAGCGACTAACACACACTGACCTGTTATAATATCACATGTCATATAGCCTCTGAAAAATTCTACCATATCCTTCTGACAGAATGAGTGAAAAAAGAAAGGGACATATTAGTATTATCATAAACATGTTTTTTACCTTCTGGATCCCTTGAAACGTTCTCAGAAATAATCAGCACATTTTGAGAACTGTTGTCCTATATCTAAAGGCCCCTTTTAGCTAATATAGTTTGATTTTGTTTCTAAGATTCTATTGAGCTTTTTAAAGATTATGATCGTTATCAAAATACTAACAAAGAATGTGAAATGAATAATAGGTAGAAAAATGTTGAATTCAAAATAAAGGGACTAGAATAGTGGTTTTTTATTAGAAAGCCGACTGTAACAGTAAACAAATCTGTATGCACCAAGTTAAAAAAAAAAAACCTTTGGGACTGACTTGGTGGTCTAGTGGTTTAGACTGTGTGCTCCCAATGTAGAAGGTGTGGGTTCAATCCCTTGTCTGGGAACTAAGATGCCACATGCAGTGTAGTGTGTCATGGCCAAAAGACAAAAAAAAAAAAAAAAGATACTTCTATTAAATGCATTGAAATTACTGTTCATTTGTCTCCCCCACAGCTTGTGAGTTTTGGAAGAAAGAATTGGATTTTGATCTATCTTTGGTCTCTAGGATAATGTCTAACACAACAGGCACTAAATCTTTGCTGAATGAATCAATTTAAGCATATAGAATGTACAACGCCTACGTATGCTATCACTTTTTCTAGGATTCACAGCAAACAATTCAACAGCTTGTTTCAAGTGCACGTCATGCTCATATCAGAAATCTGTCACCTATCTATATGGTATTTTAATGTGCCTTTATCCACTTTCCTTGACATGTTTCAGATGGACTTTGATTTCAATATTATCTGAAATAATTCTTTTAAAAAAATTTATATAATTCATCTTTATTTATATAATTGTTTTACAATGTTGTGTTTCAGGTGTACAGCAAAGTGATTCAGTTATATATATGTTTTTTTCTTTTTTCAGATTCTTTTCCATTACAGGTTATTACATGAGATCAAGTAGAGTTTCCTGTGCTATATACGAGATCCTTTTTGGTCATCTTTTTCTTTTTTTGGCCCTGCCCAGCGGTATACCGGTGGTTACCCAACCAGGAATCCAATCAGCACCCTGTGCAGTGGAAGCGCAGGGAGTCCACCACAGACCGCCAGGGAAGTCCCTGATTATCTATTTTACATATAGTTGTGTGTATATGTTAATCCCAAACCTCTTAATATGTCCCTCCTTCCCCTTTCCCCTTTGGTAACCATAAGTTTGTTTTCTATGTCTGTGAGTCTATTTATATTTTGTAAAGTTCATTTGTATCATTTTTTTAAAAAAGATTCCACATGTAAGACGTGATATAGTTATCTTTGGCTGACTTCACTTAGAACGATAATCTCTAGGTCCATCCATGTGATGTAATTCTTAATTTAACCAGAGGAAAGAAAAAGTCATGACTGCTTCTCCCACCTCTTTAAATTTGAGGTTTAAGATGACCTTGGAGTGGGGAAACTGGAATAGAACTGCTCTCATTAAAAGTGGGCGGCTCCATACGTTAATTTCACTCTTCCTCATACGCGGCACTTAGATCTTGCATGCTCTCTGCTACCTATCGTGCACAGACGTCTCAAATCTCGAACTTGGCAGGAGTATCTGGAAAATCTGCCTGGAGGGCATGGCTGTCTCGCTTCTCTACTCCGGGATCAGGGTGGGGATCACTAACTGGTCCAGTCATGATGGACTCAGCATCCATCTGGCGTGACTCCTTCCCAGAAGCGGCGGGTCTATGTAAACTGACTAAACTCTGGGACTCGGGCCCGCAGGGTACGAAGGATCCACGAGCCTGGAGGACGTGGGGCTGGAGGAAGCTGCTGGCCACGCCTGATCCACAGGGTCTAGGGGAGCCGGAAGACAAGGCAAGGCCCTCTAGCCTGCGGGGAGACCGGAAAGGGGGCCTGGACCTTCCGGTCCCCTTAGGCCTCAGCCCCAAAGTATGGCTGACCTGGCGCGCACGCGGCACCACCTCGGCGCTGTCAGACAGGATGGGGACACGTGGAAGGAACCGGGGGCCAGATGGCAAGAGAAGACTTCAGACTACAGGGGAACTAGTACCTGATCTACTCGCTCCCCAGGCTCTAGCCGCTTGGGCCTTGGTGGACCCGCAGCGCACGCAGCTCCGCCCAGCGCGGCTCTCGGCAGGGGCGGGGCCGCTGAGCTGGACGGAGCGGATTTGCTCAGCTTCGGCAAGGGGCGGGGTCTGCCCCCCCCTCCCAGCGGCGACTAGCCACGCCCCCGTGTCCCCGCCCCTGGGCCCCGCAGGAAATTGGGGAGGGCCCTGGCCTAGCTTGGCGGGAGGGGGAGCAGGGATGCAACTGAGGGCAGAGTCCGGGAGGGCTTGGCTCCCAGGGAATGAATCCTCCGCCTTCTCGGGTGGAAACCTTTAAATACGGGCTCGGGCCCGGGACTCAGGGTGTGGCGCCTGGCAGCCCGAGAAGGGTGTGCGGTGAGGGAAGATCAGACGGAGCAGGGCGCGAGTGCTGAAGCTGCGGCTGCGCGGCCCAGAGCGAGGAGCTGTCCGAGCCGGGGGGATAGAAGCGGTTGCAGCGCTCGGTGCCTGGAAGTGGGTAAGCGCCTTTCTCGGGCTGGCCCCGCCGCCCAGTGGGGTGCTCCCGGATCCCGCCGGGATGTGAAAGGAGCCGGGCGGGGTGTGCGCGCTGCTTCCAGCCGCTCGCTGCGCGCGGTCCCAGGCTTTCCAGTGTCACGACTCTCCATCTCCTCTTCTGGGCTCTGGGCGGGAATCGTCTTTTGGATCTGCTGCCTTGGAAGAGGGATAGCTTAGGCTTTTAATTCAAGACTCGGCGAGTCTTCCAACCGCTTCTCTTTTCTGCTTTCTCCCACTTTGCGACTTAAGTGAGATTTCCCTGGCGCCTCTGAAAACCGAACATCACCGGAGGAGGTGGTCCTTTGCTTAGGGACCCCATTTTGGCCTCTGAATCAAAGTCTTTTGTGTTTAGAATTGCTCACATGGAGTGCTGCTGCTTTTCTCCCTTCACTGACCGCCCTTCTTAAGAAACTGACAAGAAAATGAACCACAGAGCCTTTTTGAAGGCGAAGTCCTAAAATATTCTGTCGTGACATCTATATAGCTGTCCTGAGATGCATTGTTGGCTGCCACACCATATAATGGCTTTATTTCATGTTAAGAAAGGCCTTTCTTGAGTGTTTCAGGAGATCGTATTTGTGTGAGGCCTTGAAAAATTATACCTTCTTATACATAGGAACATAATTGAGTAGGGTCGAGAATTCTGGTATATAGAAAAGAAGGATTCACTGATAGGGAACTTTTCAGGGATATACAGAGGAGTAACTGTTCACTGACTGCCCTCAAAGACACAGGGAGTCTGTGAGTTTCTTCAAATCCCCTGAGAAATGGACAACTGTAGTCTGGTCTGTTTCTTGGTGGGTAGGAGGGTGGTTCTGGAAATGAAAGAGGTTACTGTGTGCTCTGAGATGTGCTTGGTAGTGCCTAGCATCTAGTTTAAGGTAAGGGATAGACAACCCTGATTTAAAGGGTCTCATTTCTTCTCCTGTTGCTGTACTCCTTTAATAGGAAATCTGCACCCAATAATCATACTCCATCTTCTCTTCTTGTTCCCACAGCTTTACATGAAACCCTTTAGATATAAAGTTAACAGTCTTATTCATTGATTAAATATTTTCCCCAGGTCAGGCATTTGTTAGTATTTTATTTCTGAAATGTCTAAAATGATGTGTGAAGTTAATGTGACATCCATTGCCTTAGCTTTGTGGTTGTTTAGTCACTAAACTGCATCCGACTTTTTTGCAACCCCATGGACTGTAGCCTGCCAGGCTTCTCTGTCCATGGCATTTCCCAGGCAAGAAATGTGGGTGTGGGTTACAATTTCCTTCTCCAGGGGATCTTCCTGACCCAGGGACTGAACCTGCATCTCCTGCACTGGCAGGCGGATTCTTTACCACTTAGCCACCAGGGAAGCCCATTATACTGGGTAGTTATAGAGTATACTGAAGAGAGGTGGAGAGGGAGGGATTATATTCACCTTAGACTGTAATAGGAGGTTCGCTCTTTGTTAGCCAGAGCTCGTAGGTTGAAATATTGATCTGAATTTGTAAAATTTTTAAAGAAAAATAGTTTTGAAACAGCTTGGATTGCTGTGACTTTCCCAAAACACAGGGTAAAAAGTCATTTCAAACTGACTCATTCGTAAGCAAATATTACCATTTCCCGGACAGCACAGTAGAGGATCAGAAGGTATATAAAAGTAGAAATTTAAAGTGGTACCAGAAGATATCTGTGTCAGGCAAAGTACATCACTAACACTGTATCAAGCTCCATATTAAAGCTTATTGAAGCTTTGTTGAAACTTCCAAGTGGACTTGCACAGATGGTACATTGGGCTTCTTCAGTAATTTACCCATTGTCATCTGCGACCCATATGAAATAGCAACACAAGGACACCCCCAAAACACATGCAGTTCTATACAGGCCCACCTGCCATCAACAGTTTACCCTAGCTGCTTATATGAAAGGCAAGCTGAATATGGCCCGGCAACCAAGGTGGATAAGAAGTAACTCTGGGGGCTTCCCTGGTGGCTCAGTGGTAAAGAGTCACCTGCCAATGCAGGGAACACAGGTTCAATCCCTGGTTCAGGAAGGTCCCACATGCCAAGGAGCAACTAAGCTGGTGAGCCACAACTCCTGAGCCAGCGCTCTAGAGCCCAGGAGCTGCAGCTACTGAGCCTGTGTGTCACAAGTAATGAAGCTCATACCCCTAGAGCTTGTCCTGTGAAACAAGAGAAACTACTCAATGAGAAGCCCTTGCACTGCAACAAAGAGTAGCCCCCCGCACCCCACCAGCCGCCACAACTGGAGCAAGCCTGCAAGCAGCACTGAAGACCCAGCACAGCCATAATCTTTTTTTGTTTGTTTTTAAAGAAGTAGCTCTGAGAAGACATGCTGCAGTTCTACCTTAAGAGAAAGGATGATAGGATTTTGGACAATCTGCAAAAATACTGTGATAAGCCTTCTAAGCTAAAAATACTCAAGTAACAGTTTTCATCTCAAAAAGACCCTTAATAAGACTTACTTATCCAATTGATATTTATTGAGAGCCTATTCTAGGTGCTTGGGTGAAGAACAGCAGAGAAATGTTAGCCTGGGACCACCTTATTAAACTCCTGAACCTAAGAGTTCATCATGTAGATATTCAATGCATGTTTATTGTAAGAACGTTAACAGAACCTGTTCTGGTTGAGATTGAGGGCATAGGCTGCCCTTACAACCTCTTGACTATGGGTTAAGTGATAACACCATAAAATCCTCTCTTTCAAAAGTCCTTTGAGATTTCACTTTTTAGGTATTCCACATATCTTGGTTTTGATTAGAGAGGCCACCTATCTAGTAAGGGTGTTGCTGTCTGTGGTAGTCCTTCAGATTTGTCACAGTTCATGACCTGACCTTCAGATCTGGAAGGTTGATTTTTTTTTTTTTCTCCCACAGACCCATGGTTAATGAGGTTTTAGGTATTAACTTACGATGCCTAAGCTCATAAGAGACTGATGGATATATTAGGATGGAACCTTGGTAATACAGTAGGGAAGTTTTATTCTAGTGCCTGGAATACTGATGTCTCAAACCCAGGCCATCCCTTTTCTAGTATTTTAATTCCTGGCAATCTGAACTCACAAGGCAGAGTGGAATCAGAGCCAAGAATTTTGGGGGTAATTTGCCATCCAAGCATTGGGAAAGCCTTTTCTTGCCTCACTGTTCTGAACCCAGAACACTTCTGACTTCCAGATTCTGTGTCACTCTAGATAGCTCTGAAATAAATGTCATTCTTCTTCTTAATGTTCCTTTTCCAGGCTCCAAGCTGATCATTCCCTCTTCTTTTTCTTCAGTGGAGCTTGTTAGGTTTTAGAAACATTAATGCCTTTGATTGTTATGGTTACTTTCAGCTGTTTCCTTAAGTTATTAAATTATAGCCTCATGGATTTTTATGGTCATACCGTCCTGAAAAAGGCATTTGAGACCCACTTCCAATTCATTTCCACTCTAGGAGACAATTATTACCTGTTAATACTTTTTTTTTTTTTTTCGTAATTTTAAACTTTTGGGGCCTTTCCTGGTGGCTCAGTGGTAAAGAATCCACCTGCCCATGCAAGAGACATGAGTTCATTCCCTGATCTGGGAGGATCCCACATGCTGAGGAGCAACTAACAGTGAATTGATCCTGTGCTCTGGAGCCTGGGAGCTGCAACTGTTGAAGCCTGAGCTCCTTGAACCGGTGCTCCAGAGCAAGAGAAGCCACTGCAATGAGAAGCTCATACAGTGCAACTACAGAGTAGCCCCTACTCACTGCAACTAGAGAAAAGCCTGAGCAGCAACTAAGACCCAGCACAGCAAAATAAATAAATAAAATTATTTTGTAAAAAACAAAACTTTTATTTTGTATTGGGGTGTGTGTACTCAGTTGCTCAGTCGTGTCTGACTCTTTGTGACCTCATGGACTGTAGCCTGTCAGGCTCCTCCATCCATGGGGATTCCTCAGGCAAGAATACTAAAGTGGGTTGCCATGCCCTCCTCCAGAGGATCTTCCCAACCCAAGGATCGAACCCAGGCCTCCTGCATTGCAGGCAGATTCTTTACCATCTGAGCCACCAGGGAAGCCCAAGAATACTGGAGTGGGTAGCCTATCCCTTCTCCAGGGAATCTTCCCGACCCAAGAATCTAACCGGGGTCTCCTGCATTGCAGGTGGATTCTTTACCAGCTGAGCTATTAGGGAAGCTCTGATTAACAATGTTGTGGTAGTTTCAGGAGAACAGCAAAGGGACTCAGTCATACATATACATGTATCCATTCTCCCCAAACCTCATTCCCATCCAGGCTGGCGTATAACATTGCCTCTCACTACTTAACATCCACTATTTTTTCCTTGTAACTAGGCAGATCGCCTCACTTTTTTGGACTCATTTCTGTATGTAAGTCCTTATCTATTCCTATCATCTGAAATGCCCTCCCCGCTTATATTTCCTTTTTATATCCTATTCATTCTTTAGGCCAGTCTTAGATCTTACATTTCCCTTGATGTAGGTTGATTTCTTGTTTTGATTCCTCTGGACTTTAACACTTATTTTGTCATTTAATTGGTTATACTGTCTTGTATAATTTAACCATGTTATCTGGGTGCGACTAATTCCATTTTATCTTTTAAGTCAGTTTAAAAGTCACCTCAGAGAGACTTCAGTTCAGTTCAGTTCAGTCTCTCAGTCGTGTCCAACTCTTTGCAACCCCATGAATCGCAGCACGCCAGGCCTCCCAGTTCACTCAGACTCACGTCCATCGAGTCAGTGATGCCATCCAGCCATCTCATCCTCTGTCATCCCCTTCTCCTCCTGCCCCCAATCCCTCCCAGCATCAGAGTCTTTTCCAATGAGTCAACTCTTTGCATGAGGTGGCCAAAGTACTGGAGTTTCAGCTTTAGCATCATTCCCTCCAAAGAAATCCCAGGGCTGATCTCCTTTAGAATGGACTGGTTGGATCTCCTTGCAGTCCAAAGGACTCTCAAGAGTCTTCTCCAACACCACAGTTCAAAAGCATCAATTCTTTGGCACTCAGCTTTCTTCACAGTCCAACTCTCACATCCATACATGAAAACAGGAAAAACCATAGCCTTGACTAGACGGACCTTTGTTGGCAAAGTAAAGTCTCTGCTTTGGAATATGCTGTCTAGGTTGGTCATAACTTTTCTTCCAAGGAGTGTCTTTTAATTTCATGGCTGCAGTCACCATCTGCAGTGATTTTGGAGCCCCCCAAAATAAAGTCTGACACTGTTTCCACTGTTTCCCCATCTATTTCCCATGAAGTGATGGGACCGGATGCCATGATCTTCGTTTTTTGAATGTTGAGCTTTAAGCCAACTTTTTCACTCTCCTCTTTCACTTTCATCAAGAGGCTTTTTAGTTCCTTTTCACTTTCTGCCATAAGGGTGGTGTCATCTGCATATCTGCTATTTCTCCTGGCAATCTTGATTCCAGCTTGTGCTTCTTCCAGTCCAGCGTTTCTCATGATGTACTCTGCATATAAGTTAAATAAGCAGGGTGACAATATACAGCCTTGACGTACTCCTTTTCCTATTTGGAACCAGTCTGAGAGACTTGCTTTACCCTAAATAAAATAGTCCATTCCCCACAGTGTTTCTTTTTCAGCTTTTCCTTTATTTCCTTTATGTGGAATTTACCACAACTGCCATTGTTTTGTTCGCATGCTCTCCTACTAAAATATAACTACCTAAAGGTAGGAACTCTTGTCTGTCCTGTTCATTGTTGTATCTATAGTACATAGAACAACAGTGTCTGATACATAATGGGGTCTTTAATAAATGCTTTTCAGTTGAATTATTCCCTAAATAAATTGTTAAGTAGTTGAGGGTCAGGACCTATATTATTCTATGGCCAAATTCTCTGCTGTGCCGACACAGTAGACTGGTAAATTGGGAATGTTAATTTTTCATGAAGGAGAAGAAGGGGATAAGCCTGAAGAAAGTTGAGGCACTTTTTCTGCAACCAGATGCCAAGAGTCTCTTCTGTAGAGGGGATAGCAGCAGTGAATGCTGGAGATACATCTTTGGTAAGCCTGCTCCAGGCCCAACTCTCCCTCCCACAGGTGGGAACTTTCAGGACACTCCCCTCCGCTTTAGCCACTTAGCAATTCCAATGCAGTCATAGCTCCCCATACATTTTCCTTGTCTATAGGGCGCTTGAGGCTGGGAGAGTATTAACAGGCAGAACTGAAAAATAGAAGGGTGAAGTAATGAAAGACACATGGTGGCCAAAAGTTTATTTTTCTAGGCTCAGTGTTTTTCTTGAGGTGTATCCTGGAATACTAACAAAGGTTGCTTGTGGTAGCAAAGTAGATAAGGACGGGGTAGGTGTGAGTCTTTTGTTTACCTTATTACACAGATTTTTTTTTTTTGGCTGCCCCAAATGACTTGTGGAATCTTAGGTCCCTGACCAGGGACTAAATCCAGACCAACTGCAGTGACAGTGCTTAACCACAGGACCATTAGGGAACCCATCAGATTTAATTTTTGATTCATATGAATTATTACCTATTCAAAATAAAAATACATTTAAAATATTACTTTGTATGCATATTGCTAAGCATATTGCTCTCTTTCAAAAGTCATTAGGTTACAAATTCTGTACATATTTACTGTTTTACTGAAATTCCATCTTAAGTTATTAAAAGGTCATTAGAGGGAATTCCCTGGCGGTCCAGTGGTTAGGACTTTGTGCTTCCTCTACAGGGGGCTAGGGTTTGATCCCTGGTCATGTAGCTAGGATCCCATAAGCTGCACAGCCAAAGAAAGAAAAAGGGAGTCATTAGAGATCAGACTCTGGGAGCTGATATCTTCTAATCCATAACCAACAGATCAATTTATAAACCAGATTATTTGTTTATTAGCACAAACCAGGATACTTGTATGGGTTGTCAGGCCATTCATTTCCAGTAGGGAAGCTTACCCAGAGAACCAGTGAAGATTAGAACATTGTTTGATTAGTGCAAATTCATATCAGAGGGAATTGGATCATCTTAATTACGTGCTTTGTGTACCTTTTTTCACTATAGGGATATACTTGCCAGGCACTGTAACTAGGTGAGCCTTTCATATTACCTTCTGTGATCCATGCAGGAATATACTAACAGGTTCTTAAACTCTCTAATTCCCATTTTCCTTCTCTTTGGAATCCATGAATGGGTTAGATCAGATGGTGTCTGAGATTAGATTTAGTCCTTGGCAAGGGCAAAATTTCTAAGAATTTGATCCGTTTGATTATTTTTATTCTTATTACTGAATAAATTGGCATTCTTTTGTATAGCTCAGTCCCTTGTCGTTTTGATTAGTGTGAATCAGTTCACCTTCACTTGAAAAGTCATCAAAATCTGTGAAATAGCTTTGCTAACTACAGAAATTAGTCTTAAGTAGCTAAGTCGTGTCCAACTCTTGTGATCCCACTGACTGGCCCGCCAGGTTCCTCTGGCTATGGGATTCTCCCAGAAAGAATACTGGAGTGGATTGCCATTTCCTTCTCCAGGAGATCTTCCCAATCCAAGGATCGAACCCAGGTCTCCTGAACTGCAGGCTGATTCTTTGCGAACTGAGCTACCAAAGCCCAACTACAGAAATTACTTTCCTGTAACTATTTTATAGTTTCTGATTAAAATTGAAATAGAGTTTAAGATCTTTGTCCAGTACCTAAGAAAGAATTGCTGAAGCCAAACTGTGCAGGGAATATAATCTCAGAGGTCAGTTCTGGGCTTAGAACTAATCTTAATATCTGTCATTTTAGTCTAAACCTGTCATAAAGCTGACCTTTGTACACCAACATTTAGTTAAGCAAGAATTGCACGGGTGTGTTCACCTATGAATTTTCCCTTGTCAATCAAAGTTATGCTACTGTGTTAGAGAGCAAAGGTTTTATTGTGCTGTTTGACTTTCTAAATATTAGGTCATAATCTTTGTCACACTTTTTCAGTAATATCAGTTACTATAATTTTTTCCATGTTTCATGCTGGTACAGCTGAGAACAGGCTAGGTCATCCAATTGGAACATTATCTTTTTTTAAAAAATCACTGTTTTCATAATTCTTAATGGGTCTGATCATAGGAAATCTTTCCCTATACCTGTCACCTTGACAGTTTTTATAAAGTGTGATGAATGTGCAATGTGGTTTCTTTAAATTTTCTGTTCTCAATAGTCTTACTGTTTCTCTTCTAGTACAGTCATGTTTGAAATTAAGAAGATCTGCTGCATTGGTGCAGGCTACGTTGGTGGACCCACGTGTAGTGTCATTGCTCACATGTGCCCTGAAATCAGGGTGACGGTTGTTGATATCAACGAATCAAGAATCAATGCATGGAACTCTCCTACACTTCCTATTTATGAGGTAAACCATATTAAACGATGCATTGTTCTTATGCTCTTTGCTTTCTTACTTCTTTTGCTAATTTAATTTGATGTAAAAATCTGTGACTGTAACTGTAGGAATAAAATGGAAAAGTCTAAATACATATTATGAACATTATAATTATGTCAGATATGCCCAGGAAAAATGTGTAGAAAAAAGTTTACTTAATATTAATATTAGTGGAGTGAGATGATGAGTAATTTTCTTCTCCATTTTCTAATTTTGTCTGTTAGTATGGCTACCATATTATAATAGTGCAATTAAAAAGTGGCATTCTGTAAAAATAAAAATTAAAAAACTGGTTGTTTCTAATATTGATTCATGTAAGCCTATTATATTTTTGGATTATTGTATTTATCTCAGATAAACCTTGAATGAATAAATGGTGTCTTTCATGTTCAGTGTTCAGTATCACAAATTTGTTTAAATTGGAATTTCAGTATTTCTTTAATTTAGAGAACTCATAGTTAGGAAAATGTGTCTCTATTTTATTGAGTAAGGTTTCATTTTTAAAAGTTTTCATAGTAAAAAGAGTTCATGATATTATCCTTTTGAAACCCAACAGAAAAACATTTGAAAGTTTTGAGGATAGCATTTTTCTCCAACATCAATATATTCCTTTTTTTTTTTTCCAGAAAAGTTTTGTTATTTATAAGACTAATCAACTGTAGTCTTTAAGGAGTCTTTAGCAGGGGAAATCTCTGTAAGATAAATCTTCCTGCTATTTATAGTTCTATGAATAGAAATCCATGATTTGTTAATATCTAAATCAGACAGAATTTTTTTTAAAAGCCCTCTGTGTGTGTGGTAGCTTCTGTTTGTGCTTTATCCTTTCTCCTCTACCAGATGAACCTCCTGTAATACTTCTTTAAATACCTCAGTGTGATGGCATTTCTTTCCCTGTTAGATAACACTACTACTATTTTGGTTTGTGGGAATTTTTAAAAGCATTTTGGAAAGATAACTTGATTAATAGTTTAATAATTCTGATATCCATAAAAGGGCTGGAAGTCATCTGAAATCTTGTGAACTATATTTATATCCAGTCATTCAGTTGATTACTGAATTGATTATTACATAATTATTATGCCAGCGTAATTTTTCAAACACAAAGTGTAACAGAATGGCTAAAATTATGACTGCTGACAATGCCAAATGTTGACAAGGATTTAGGCCCATTGGAATTTTATGCACTGCTGTTGTTTAGTTGCTAAGTTGTGTCAAACTCTCTGTGACCCCATGGACTGTAGCTTTCCAGGCTTCTCTGTCCATGGGATTTCCCAAGCAAGAATCCTGGAGTAGGTTGCCATTTCCTTCTCCAGGGAATCTTCCCAACCCAGGTATCGAACCCACATCTCCTGCATTGCAGACAGATTTTTTACCACTGAGCCACCGAGGAAATGCTTATACACTGCTGATTAGAACATAAATTGGTACAGCCAGTTTGTAAAATGTTTCAGCGATAATTATTAAAACTGAAAATATGCATAGTCTGACGTAGGAATTCCACTTCAAGGCATATATGCAACAGAAAAGCTCATATATATGCACCAAAAGACAGTATTATGAACAGTGTTATTCCTAATAACCCCAAATGGGAAACACCCTACGTGTTAATTAGCAACAGAATGGATACATAAATTATAGTTTAATTTTATAATAAAATACTACATTGAAAAATCAATGAAACTACTCCTGCATGCAAGCATATGTTTAAATTCTTATAAAAGTAACAAGTCATTGGACACAAGGTAGTCCATACTGTGTATCCCATTTATATAAAGTTCAAATATAGATATACTGGCCTGGTGGTAGAATTCAGCATGATGGTAGTTTGAGGGGTTGTAGTTACTAGAAGAGGACATACTGCAGGCTTTGATTTAATGTTTTTTGGTTTTGTTTTGTTGACCCAGCCAGGCTTGTAGGATCTCAGTTCCCTAACCAGAGACTGAACCCAGGCCACAGTAGTAAAAACCCAGAATCCTAACCACTAGACCACCAGGGAACTCCCCTGTTTATATTCTTCTAGTTCTTATATGGATAGTGATCACACAAGTATGTTCACTTCTGAAAACTGAGCACTTTTCTGTGCTAAAGTATATGTACTGTTTAAAACTTTTTTTACTTCACTAAAATTTTTACTTAAAAAAAAGATTATCTCGAACTAGAAGTATAAGCTATCTATAATATATTGGCTTTAGATTTTTTTTTCATCGAGAAAACAAAAACATTAGTTGATCAGAACGCATGTTCCCTAGATTCTTATTATTAGTACTGTTTTTAAAAAAAATAATTGGATTTATTTCTTTATTGACTGTGCTGGGTCTCTGTTGATGCCAGGGATTTTCTAGTTGGGACGAGCGAGGGCTCCTCTCTAGTTGAGATGCATGAGTACTCAGTAGTTGTGGTTCCCAGGATCTAGAGCACAGGCTCAATAGTTGTGGTGCATAGGCTTAGTTACTCCGTGGCAGGTGGGGTGTTTCCAGACCAGGGTTCGCATGTTTCCTGCATTGGCAGGCAGATTCTTTAGCCACCAGGGAAACCCAGTTGTTGCTCATTTGCTAAGTCATGTCCAACTCTTTGAGACTCCATGGAAGACCAGTGCCATTTCTATTATCTGAAATTTGAAACTCTTTTTCCTGAGACTTCAGTGCTTTAAATTAAATATAGTGTGTTCCACAGATACAGAAAACTTGTGATTACCAAAGGGGAGAGGGAAGGGAGGAGGGGCAAAATAGAGATATAGAATTAACAGATATAAACCATATGAAGTAGATAAGCAACAAAATTATCCTGTATAGCACAGGGAATTATACCCATCATCTTGTAACAACCTGTAATGGACCATAATCTACAAAAGTACTGAGTTACTATAACATAGACCTGAAACTAACACAATATTATAAATTCAGTTCAGTTCAGTCGCTCAGTCGTGTCCGACTCTTTGCGACCCCGTGAATCGCAGCACGCCAGGCCTCCCTGTCCATCACCATCTCCCGGAGTTCACTCAGACTCATGTCCATCGAGTCCGTGATGCCATCCAGCCATCTCATCCTCGGTAGTCCCCTTCTCCTCCTGCCCCCAATCCCTCCCAGTATCAGGGTCTTTTCCAATGAGTCAGCTCTTCGCATGAAGTGACCAAAGTACTGGGGTTTCAGCTTTAGCATCATTCCTTCCAAAGAAATCCCAGGGTTGATCTCCTTCAGAATGGACTGGGTGAATCTCCTTGCAGTCCAAGGGACTCTCAAAAGTCTTCTCCAACACCACAGTTAAAAAGCGTCAATTCTTTGGCGCTCAGCCTTCTTCACAGTCCAACTCTCACATCCATACATGACCACAGGAAAAACCATAGCCTTGACTAGACGGACCTTAGTTGGCAAAGTAATATCTCTGCTTTTGAATATACTGTCTAGGTTGGTCATAACTTTTCTTCCAAGGAGTAAGCGTCTTTTCATTTCATGGCTGCAATCACCATCTGCAGTGATTTTGGAGCCCAAAAAAATAAAGTCTGATACTATTTCCACTGTTTCCCCATCTATTTCCCATGAAGTGATGGGACCGGATGCCATGATCTTCGTTTTTTGAATGTTGAGCATTAAGCCAACTTTTTCAATCTCCTCTTTCACTTTCATCAAGAGGCTTTTTAGTTCCTCTTCACTTTCTGCCATAAGGGTGGTGTCATCTGCATATCTGAGGTTATTGATATTTCTCCCAGCAATCTTGATTCCAGCTTGTGCTTCTTCCAGTCCAGCATTTCTCATGATGTACTCTGCATATAAGTTAAATAAGCAGGGTGACAATATACAGCCTTGACGTACTCCTTTTCCTATTTGGAACCAGTCTGTTGTTCCATGTCCAGTTCTAACTGTTTTGCTTCCTGACCTGCATACAGATTTCTCAAGAGGCAGGTTAGGTGGTCTGGTATTCCCATCTCTTTCAGAATTTTCCACAGTTTATTGTGATCCACACAGTGAAAGGCTTTGGCATAGTCAATAAAGCAGAAATAGATGTTTTTCTGGAACTCTCTTGCTTTTTCCATGATCCAGCAGATGTTGGCAATTTGATCTCTGGTTCCTCTGCCTTTTGTAAAACCAGCTTGAACATCAGGGAGTTCACAGTTCACGTATTGCTGAAGCCTGGCTTGGAGAATTTTGAGCATTACTTGCTTATTTATTTATTTTTTATTTAAGTATAGTTAATTTATAATAAATAAACTATAATAAATAAATTAATTAACTATACTTAAATAAAAAATAAATAACAGCCAAATACCCAAAATAAAAGTAATAGCCACAGAAGAAGTGAATCAGTGATCTCACTTTGCCATGTTATACTTTTTTTTTTGAAAAATTAAAAGTTAAATTCCTCCAAAAAAACACAGTAGTAGTCTACACTGATATTAAATCCAATTGGGATATATACTTAGAGAAAAAGAATTAAGATCTAAGATGATTTTTTTCCATGTCTTACTTGTTTTTTCTTGCTAACCTACCAAAAAAATCAAAAGTCTTTCTTGTTGTTTCATACTTTTATTTCATAAAATTTTTCTTCTTTAAAACTCTTTAAATAGAATCTAAAAGATTTGAAAGTCTATCTAGCACGGCTGCCCATTTGAAACAATGTTTGAGTTCTCAGAACTCTAACAGCCCATCATTGTATTGGCTTTATGTAAAGTTGTAATTATTTGGTCTTCATAGTCTTATTTTTATCTCATTTTTAATATGTCTACTCCAGAAAATTAGATGATGATAAGCTAAGCAGCTATTTCAGTTCTGTACTAGTTAGTGTAGCTTGCAAAGAAATGGAGCCTTTCAATAAAACCCAGCTGACTTTGGAGGTTAAAAACATGGCACTGCTACTTTAAAATTCTAGAAGGAATCTTCTTGTAACAAGAAGATTCTTGTTTTAACAAGTAGAATGGTTTTCCTCTTTGCAAGTAAATGACTTTAGGCTTATAATTTTCATGTATATTTCTTAGACATTAGTTGTTAAAAGGCACCTACTGAAGGAATTTATAAATCAGAAGAAAATAGATTATTTCCGTAGCATTGTGTATTTAAAAAAAAAATTGGGGGAAAAAATTAGGAAAATGAGCCATGTCCCCCAATTATCCATTTTCAAATATATGTTAGGCCTTTGTTCCAAAATGGGACAAAATTTATTTCTTTATTTTGTGTTGTAAAACTATTCCTACACATTTCCTTGGCCGTATTGAAGGTGTGAATGTTAGGTGAAATGTCAAATAGGAAGAATTGTGAAAGAAGAAGAACAAGTGACAAGTTTAACCAGAGTTCATGGTGTTTTATGAATTCCTTTACTGAGTAGCTTATACATATTGTTACCAGTTGTGATTTTGCACTGACCATTGACTATGCCAAAGCCTTTGACTGTGTCGATCACAATAAACTGTGGAGAAACCTGCCTCTTGAGAAATCTGTATGCAGGTCAGGAAGCAACAGTTAGAACTGGACATGGAACAACAGACTGGTTCTAAATCAGGACAGGAGTACATCAAGGCTTTATATTGTCACCCTGCTTATTTAACTTATATGCAGAGTACATCAGGAGAAACGCTGGACTGGAAGAAACACAAGCTGGAATCAAGATTACTGGGAGAAATATCAATAACCTCAGATATGCAGATGATACCACGCTTATGGCAGAAAGTGAAGAGGAACTAAAAAGCCCCTTGATGAAAGTGAAAGAGGAGAGTGAAAAAGTTGGCTTAAAGCTCAACATTCAGAAAATGAAGATCATGGCATCTGGTCCCATCACTTCATGGGAAATAGATAGGGAAACAGTAGAAACAGTGTCAGACTTTATTTTGGGGGGCTCCAAAATCACTGCAGATGGTGATTGCAGCCATGAAATGAAAAGACGCTTACTCCTTGGAAGAAAAGCTATGACCAACCTAGATAGCATATTCAAAAGCAGAGACATTACTTTGCCGACTAAGGTCCGTCTAGTCAAGGTTATGGTTTTTCCTGTGGTCATGTATGGATGTGAGAGTTGGACTGTGAAGAAGGCTGAGTGCCAAAGAATTGATGCATTTGACCTGTGGTGTTGGAGAAGTCTCTTGAGAGTCCCTTGGACTGCAAGGAGATCCAACCAGCTCTTTCTGAAGGAGATCAGCCCTGGGATTTCTCTGGAAGGAATGATGCTAAAGCTGAAACTCCAGTACTTTGGTCACCTCATGCGAAGAGTTGACTCATTGGAAAAGACCCTGATACTGGGAGGGATTGGGGGCAGGAGGAGAAGGGAACTACCGAGGATGAGATGGCTGGATGGCATCACTGACTCGATGGAAGTGGGTCTGAGTGAACTCCGGGAGATGGTGATAGGGAGGCCTGGCGTATGGGATCACAAAGAGTCGGACACGACCGAGCGACTGAACTGAACTGATCTTGGACAAGGCAGAGAAATATTTTATTTCCGGAGAAACTTTAGATACCTTTGCAATCAACTTCCTCCTTAAATCTGTATCCTATAATTCAGTTAAAATATGCAACCAGGCTTTCCTAGTGGCTCAGTGGTGAAGAGCCCACCTGCCAGTGTGGGGGACGCAGGTTCAATCCCTGGTCCAGGAGGCCCCCACATGCTGTGGAGCAGCCAGTCCAGGTGCCACAACTATTGAGCCTGTGCTGTGGAGCCCAGGAGCTGGGACTGCTTCAGCCTGCAAGCCCTGGAGCCTGTGCTCTGCAGGGGAGGCCACTGCTGTGAGAGGCCCAGGCGCCCCAACTGGAGAGTGGCTTCCACTTGCAGTGAAGACCCACCACAACCAAAACTAAATAAAATTAAAAGAAAAAGAATATTTCTTTAGAAAAATAAATAAAATATACAAGTAGATATTTGTTTTCAATGATACTATTAATTTTATGGTATTGATTTTTCTTTGTATATACCAAATTTTCATATTAGAGAGACTCTTGGTGATTTATGTTTAAGTCCTCGTCACTGATAGAGAAATGATAAATCATATGTATTATCATATTTAATCAGCTCTTTTGAATGCACAGCTTCCTTGAGAGTCATTCCATCCTCACTCCACTTACTCTGAGACTCACTGGATTAGAGAAATTTTTTTTTTTTACTTTGCCCTGAGGCTTGTGTCCTATCATTTTGCCTTTTCATACTGTTCGTGAGGTTCTCAGAGATAATCACAATCGTGTGATCACTCACTTAGAGCCAGACATCCTGGAATGCAAAGTCAAGTGGGCCTTAGGAAGAATCACTATGAACAAAGCCAGTGGAGGTGATAGAATTCCAGTTGAGCTATTTAAAATTCTAAAAGATGATGCTATAAAAGTGCTGCACTCAATAAGCCAGCAAATTTGGAAAACTCAGCAGTGGCCACAGGACTGGAAGAGGTCAGTTTTCATTCCAATCCCAAAGAAAGGCAATGCCAAAGAATGCTCAAACTACCGCACAATTGCACTCATCTCACACACTAACAAAGTAATGCTTGAAATTCTCCAAGACAGGGTTCAACAGTACATGAACCATGAACTTCCAGGTATACAAGCTGGATTTAGAAAAGGCAGAGGAACCAGAGATCAAATTGCCAACATCTGTTGGAGCATCGAAAAAGCAAGAGAGTTCCAGAAAAACATCTACTTCTGCTTTATTGACTATGCCAAAGCCTTTGACTGTGTGGATCACCACAAACTGTGGAAAATTCTGAAAGAGATGGGAATACTAGACCACCTAACCTGCCTCTTGAGAAATCTGTATGCAGATCAGGAAGCAACAGTTAGAACTGGACATGGAACAACAGACTGGTTCTAAGTCAGGAAAGGAGTACATCAAGGCTGTATATTGTCACCCTGCTTATTTAACTTATATGCAGAGTACATCAGGAGAAACGCTGGACTGGAAGAAACACAAGCTGGAATCAAGATTACTGGGAGAAATATCAATAACCTCAGATATGCAGGTAACACCACCCTTATGGCAGAAAGTGAAGAAGAACTAAAGAGCCTCTTGATGAAAGTGAAAGAGGAGAGTGAAAATGTTGACTTAAAGCTCAACATTCAAAAAACGAAGATCATGGCATCTGGTCCCATCACTTCATGGGAAATAGATGGGGAAACAGTGGAAACAGTGACAGATTTTATTTTTGGGGACTCCAAAATCACTGCAGATGGTGACTACAGGCATGAAATTAAAAGACGCTTGCTCCTTGGAAGAAAAGTTATGACCAACCTAGACAGCTTATTCAAAAGCAGAGACATTACTTTGCCAACAAAGGTCCGTCTAGTCAAGGCTGTGGTTTTTCCAGTAGTCATGTATGGATGTAAGAGCTGAACTATAAAGAAAGCTGAGTGCCAAAGAATTGATGCTTTTGAACTGTGGTGTTGGAGAAGTCTCTTGAGAGTCCCTTGGACTGCATGGAGATCCAATCAGTCCATCCTAAAGGAGATCAGTACTGAATATTCATTGGAAAGACTAATGCTGAAGCTGAAACTCCAATACTTTGGCCACTTGATGTGAAGAACTGACTCATTGGAATAGACCCTGATGCTGGGAAAGATTGAAGGCAGGAGGAAAAGGGGATGACAGAGGATGAGATGGTTGGATGGCATCACTGACTCAATGGACATGAGTCTGAGTGAACTCTGGGAGTTGGTGATGGACAGGGAGGCCTGGCATACTGCAGTCCAGGGGGTCACAAAGAGTTGGGTACGACTGAGCAACTGAACTGACTGACTACTGAGGCTTGTGTGATCCAACCAGGGATTCGATCCAGGCCCTCAGCACTGAGAGCTCAGAATCCTAACCCCTAGACCACCTAGGGAATTCCCAAGGGAAATATTTAGAAAGAAAAATGATCAGACTTGACTGTTGATTATATAAAAGGATGAAGGAGAGGAACGAATCTAGAATGATATTCAGGAATTCAGGGCTGGGGAATTCCCTGGTGGTCCAGTGATTTAGGTCTTGGCACCTTCACAGCCGAGGCCTGGGTGCAGTCCTTGGTTGGAGAACTAAGATTCCACATGCCACAAGGCATGGCCAAAAAGAAAAAAAAAGAATTCAAGTCTGAAGAGGTAAAGTTAAGATTATCCAGGTATTAAAAAAAATATGCAGGCAGCAGTAAAATCAGAGTAGGTTAGCTCTCTCAGGAAGGACCTATAGTGAGAACAGAACATGAGTCAAGGGCAGAACCCTGGAAAATACCAATGTTTGATGGTGGGTGGAGGAAGAAATGCCTTAGGGAAGCTATGAAGAATAGTTTGGAGAAGGTGAACTAAAACCCAGAAGAGTTTTAGTGGTGCAAACTCCATAAAGAATATGTCTTGATTATGAGTGACTAACACAGGGGCCAGTACTCAGTCACTACTTGACAAGTATTTGCAGAGTGAATAAGCTGTCAGTTATGACAGATACAGCAGGAGTAAGAGATGAGACATATTCTTGAAATTCAATATTATGGAGGCCATTGCAGGTTTTACAAGAACAATTACAAGTGGTAGGAGATTGGAGAAGTAAGAGTGTAGAAAAGGAATGACTCTTAAAAAGTTTAGTAAGGAAATAAAGGTGGTGGTCACTGGAGAGGGACATGGGGTAAAGACGATTTTTTTTTAAATTTATATTTTTTTCCTATGGTTGATAAAGAATCAAGCATGTTAATAAACTAAGGTAGACAAATCAGATAGAGAAGGAAAGGTCAAAATTATAAGAAGAAAGAAGCTAACTGATGGAATTAAAGTCTAGAAAAATAGCAAAGATGATGAGGTCAAAAGCACAAGAAAAGGAATTGGCCTTGAAAGTCCCCTTCTCAGAAATTGGAAGGAAGTAAACAAGGATGGGGCTTCTCAGGTGTTTCAGTGGTAAAGAATCCACCTGCCAGTTCAAGAGACTAGGGTTTGATCTCTGGGTTGGGAAGATGTCCTGGAAGAGAAAATGGCAACCCACTCCAATATGCTTGCCAGGAAAATCCCGTGGACAGAAGAGCCTGGCAGACTACAGTCAATGGGGTCAGACAGGACTGAGCACACAGGCATGCAAATAAGAATGGATAAAGGTACTGTTTTGTTGGTGGGAACAGGAAATAAAAGTGACTGGAACATTGGTCAATCTCAGTTGTTGGAACGTGGGAGGTACAATCCTCTGAAGAACCTGTAGTGTAGGTTGGAGCAGTAATCTCAGAATGAGAGGACAAGTAAAAATATTACCAAGCTACATTGAAAAACTCAGCTAAGTGTATTTAGGGTTCACAGAGTTGTGCTCATTGTGATTTTTTTCCCTGGTGGTCCAGTGGTTAATGTTATAAGTTTATATTTTATGGGTCAAAACTATATTAATAAAATTAGGCATTTTTACTGTCTAAGAAGGAAATAGTAATGACCATCAGATGAAACTTGGTAATAAGGTATTCATGTTTTTACTCAGAGAACAGAATAGTAGATTCTGTTAATATTTAACAATGAAAACTTTTTGTGTTACCATATTTATTAAATAGTTATTACTTTAATGTTAATTTTGTTCACTTAAAAAAGCCAATTAATAACTACTTCTAAAAAAACCAAACTGGATAATTTGCTTTGCTTTTTCTGAATAAAACAAAAGCTAATTTTAACCTGTGAAAGAATCTGAGTTCTTCCATTAAAAAGTACCATATAAATTCGAAATACTAATTATGATAATTACATAATGAACCTAATAAGAGGTAGAACCTATATTATAAACTGCTTCTGCATTTGTTTTGGATATCTACAAACATCCCATTGATTTTAATGGAATAATGTAGCTATTCATGTTGAAGTCTTATTAAGACTTATTATAAATTCTGCATTGCTCTGAGTTTAGGTTACTTTAATTTAAATACCGGAAGATTATATATAGGATTGAATTAAATCTCTGTAAAATAACCCTTTACTCTAATTTTCTAGAACCTAGTCAAAATAAGGAAACAGTTGCTATAACTGGTGACACCAGGGACTTCCCTGGCTATCCAAGGGTTAAGACTCCACACTTCCGCTGCAGGAGGCAAGGGCTT
The DNA here is from genome assembly GCF_023091745.1 of Budorcas taxicolor. Taxonomy (NCBI): domain Eukaryota; kingdom Metazoa; phylum Chordata; class Mammalia; order Artiodactyla; family Bovidae; genus Budorcas; species Budorcas taxicolor. The sequence goes on along the minus strand of NC_068915.1, from coordinate 59,068,752 downwards.
GATCCTGGTCAGGAAACTAAGATCCTGCATGCCATTCAGACAAAAAAAGAGAAATTTCTTGAACTGAATAAAAATGAAAATATAACATATCAACTTAAAAAATTATATGGGAAAGTAACAATTTTTTTGATAGACATGTTTCTTATAATAGGACTTAGAAAAGTTATAAATTTACGCATGTGTAAATATTTATCAACTATTTCACAACTAGTCTGAATGGTCTGTGTTCTACGACCTGGATTCATGGGAGTAAACCTGCATTCATAATGACGATGCAAAATCAAATGTTTGCTTGAAATCACAAAAGACTTTGACTTTCCTGATCATTATGTGATACTTGGTGTTAACTGTTAACTCTTATGAAATAGTCTGGAACATGGTCAACAATGAAACGCATTAAGTTGATCTGCTGCTTTAATTGTTCAAGTTCAGTTTTGCTTTGTTTTTTTTTTACGTTACATAATGTACATTAGATGGCCTTTGGTACCAGTTTGATCTTTGAGTTTTCTACAGAGGTGTTATTTGAGAGCAAATCTAGACCTTTAAATTACAACATGACCTTTCCCTGAATGAATGCAATTCTATACTACTGGGTTATCTCATCTGGCTGGTAAAATTTATGTGCAACTTCGTTTCTTTTCTCTTTTTAGCCAGGACTGAAAGAAGTGGTAGAGTCCTGTCGAGGGAAAAATTTATTTTTTTCTACCAATATTGATGATGCCATTAAGGAAGCTGATCTTGTGTTTATTTCTGTAAGTATTTTCCTTTGCTGTGTGAGTTAATGTATTCTTGTCTGTATAGAAGTTTCATTGTAGTTTAATAATAAATCCAGTGGCATTAAGCCATAGCATTACTTAGTATAAAGTTGTCCAGTTGAATTTTGATGCTTACTAATTTTATCCAACAAGTCACCAAACTCTATGATCATCTGATCATTTCAGATCATTGAGAAAATTCTAGCCTGAGATCTAGAATTAGGAAGTGTTGATAACTTGTGAGCACACATGAGCACATAGGGTGATAGTATATGTATTTCGATGTTTCTTGGTTCCCCTGCTTGGTGTAGGTACGGTAAAAAGAATCAGGTAAAGTTTGCTGCAACTGTACAACCATCTCCTATCTAGATGAATTTATATTCCAAAAATCATTTTAAATTAAGTATTTAGAACTTGGCATATCTTGATTAGGTTGCTAGGCTAGTCCATAAATAACTTCAGTTCATAATAGAACTTAACTGTTGTACCTTTGTAATTAAAAAAAGTAGAATCAGTGCTTGGGAATACACTCTGGTAATCCAATATGTGAACCAAGGTAGCTTTTTTTCTTGCTGTTTTGGTGACTCAAATATTCTGTGTGTGATGGTATAGTTATCACCAGGTGGTAGCTGAGCTAGGGTGTTATATGACTTAAGACCTTTATAGCCTTATGGAGTAAGGGGAAAGCCAGTGGTGTGAGCTTGGACTGGGTTCCATGAGATAAAGAAAACACCAGGGGCGTCCATAGAGTAGAGATGGTGTTGAATTGATTATGTGTATCAAGGCAAAAGCAGTACTGTGAAGAAATATGAACTCCAGGAGAAAGTAGTAATGAAACCCTTGGTGAAACTGTGCTATGAATTCAGTCTTTTTAAAAATTACTTCAGAGGAACTGGTGCCAGTTTTGTGACTCACCTATCCTTTGTCTGCTCAAGCTTGTAGAAGGTTAGGGTAGAGGCATAGAAAAGGAGAAATTATTTGGGAGTATCTAGATGCTTGGAGAAAATCAAGAAGTTACCTTAGTCCCAACATTTGGATAACCACAACCTAGAATGGGAATAGGGGACTTTTCTGTAAGAAAAAGAAATATTTTTTTTTAAAGAATCTATTCTTAAGGCAATAGAGTTCACCTTAGTGTGTTCTGGCAAAGACAGCTGATTATACACTGCCTGAGCTCCTTTGACTCCCTTGAATCTTTCCAAGCTATTGCTTTGTGTGCCTGTTAGAGTTATTTTTGTGGAATGACTCCTACCTAGCTTCCATTTTTCTCGGCATCAGTTTTTTTTTTTTCAAATTGTGCTTGTTGTATACTTTTCATTATGAAAAATAGCAAACTTATGCAAAAGATGGACCAACGATATAATGAACCCCTACGTAACCATTCTCCATTGTCAACAGTCATCATGGTCATTCGTGTTTTTTGTCTTTATAATTTTTTTGGCTGCTCCTCGGGGTATGTGGGATCTTAGTTCCCCCAACCAAGGATCAAACCCACACCCCCTGCAGTGGAAGAATGGAGTCTTGACCACTGGACCACCAGGGAAGTCCCCAATCTTCTTTTATACTTCTCTCCCATCCTAGATTACCCAAATTATTTTTAGGCAAATTCCAGGTAGGAATAGTTTTATGCTATGGAATCAGTTTTCAGTGGTTATCTTTAGAGCTCCTTTACCTGGGGAAACCATCTGATCATCCCACATCTCCAGCATGGCTCACATTGTCTTATCAGTCGTCTTCGCCCTTCTGTGTGCCACCGTACCCTGACTTCCATACCTAAGTCTTTTCCTAAGTTGTTCCATGCATATAAACAAAATTTCCTCATGCTTCTCACACCTCATCTAAATCTTCATGTTTTGATTTGTTTTGGTTTCACTCTTTTATTTGGTCTCCCATTAAGCCATAAGCTTGTCAAGAGAAGAAAATTGGTGCTACATACTGGTTCAAAAATTATTCCTATATAGAAGTTTGGACTTCTCAGAGTATTTTCACTTTTATGTGAATGTTTTGAAACTCATGAGTTAGATTTTAGAGAATGTGTTATTCTCATTTTCCAGTGAGGTCATTGAGACAAAGGCAGCCATACTTCCCCACGGTTACATGATACAGCTACGCCAAAACTAAATGCCTGGACTCTGAACTCATGGTTTCTTTTTCTTTCTATATGATAGTCTTTGTCTGCATAGTATTCTGTATCCTGGAGGTGCTAGATAATTTCTAGTTCTAAATAGCCAAGAAAGCATTTGTGAATGACACTGCAGACATTTATAAAAACTTATTGATATAGGTCTATAAAAAAAGGAGAGTACAAGGAGTTTTAAGTTTAGTTTTAAAGACTAGGATAATATGTATACATATAATCAGGAGAAGAAGTAAGAGAACTTACATTTCATTTCAGTCCATGAACTCCTTTTGGAGCCTCCTTCATCTTTATATCTCCAGTCTTAGCTTAGTGAAGTGAAAGTGAAAGTCACTCAGTCGTGTCCGACTCTTTGTGACCCCATGGACTATACAGTTCATGGAATTCTCCAGGCTAGAATACTGGAGTGGGTATCCTTTCCCTTCTCCGGGGGATCTTCCCAACGCAAGGATTGAACCCAGGTCTCCCATATTGCAAGAGGATTCTTTACCAGCTGAGCCACAAGAGAAGCCCAAGAATACTGGAGTGGGTAGCCTATCCCTTCTGTAGTGGATCTTCCTGACCCAGGAATCAAACTGGGGTCTCCTGCATTGCAGGTGGATTCTTTACCAACTGAGCTATGAGGGAAGCCCAGATGAGCTATGTGGGAAGCCTAGTCTTAGCTTAGACCCTGCCTATCCTGCTATCCTGACTCTGACACATATATAGTAGCTTCTCAATAGAAATGTAGAAATGTAATGAGTGAGTTCTCCAGGTACTTCAAGCTGTTCCCTAAGGTATTATATTTATAAAATGTATTATTTCCATGGAATTAATAGAGGGTGAAACCAAGCCTACTGATGCTGTTAACTTCCCACTTGACTAGTCAGTTGATGGTCCAGGGTGTATCTTGATATAAGTGAACATTTCACAGATACTTTGTTCTTAATTCCGTATACTTTCATCAGGTGAACACACCAACCAAAACCTATGGAATGGGAAAAGGCCGTGCAGCAGATCTGAAGTATATTGAAGCTTGTGCTAGACGCATTGTGCAAAACTCACACGGGTACAAAATTGTGACTGAGAAAAGCACAGTCCCAGTGCGGGCAGCAGAAAGTATTCGTCGAATATTTGATGCAAACACAAAACCCAACTTGAATTTACAGGTATGAAAAAGGAAGCATTAGAATCTGGCCTTCTCATGTAAATATCAGTGCTTTGAGTTGTCCATAATTAATTCTAGCTTAAAACTTTCCTTTGCATTGGGATTTTAGGTGCTGTCCAACCCTGAGTTCTTGGCAGAAGGAACAGCCATTAAGGACCTGAAGAACCCAGACAGAGTACTGATTGGAGGGGATGAAACCCCAGAAGGCCAGAGAGCTGTGCAAGCACTGTGTGCTGTGTATGAGCACTGGGTTCCCAGAGAAAAGATCCTCACCACTAATACTTGGTCTTCAGAACTTTCCAAACTGGTTAGTATGTAACACTCAACTCTCTATTAAATTTAAGCCAAGGACTTATTTCTCTTAATGCTGATAAGCTACCTAGGTACTTTTTTAATAAAAGATATGCTTATGAAGATAATGTTCTTATATATTATGAAATAATTTCATAAGGGGATCAAGTATTTGGGTTTGAAATATTTTAGAGTATGTAAAAGAAAATAGAGTGTACTAAAATACTAATTTTAAAAATCACTCATTTCCTTCTTTTTACTTTCTCTGTTTTAAATCTTCACCTTTATTTATTTATTTTTTTAATATTTATTTATTTGGCCGAACTGGGTCTCAGTTGCAGCATGTGGGATCTTAGCTGTGTCATGTGGGATCTAGTTCCCTGACCAGGGATTGTACCCAGGCCCCCTGCATTGGGAGCAAAGAGTCTTAGCCGCTAGACTACCAGAGAAGTCCCTTTTGAAGCCTGGCGTGCTGTGATTCATGGGGTCGCAAAGAGTTGGACACCACTGAGCGACTGAACTGAACTGAACTAAACTGAATCACCTTTCTTCTCTAATTTAAAACATTTTTCTGAACCAACCCACCCATTGCCTCTTTAGATTGAACCCATCAGAAACTTTCATATCTCCTTCAGTAATTTGCATCAACTTGAAATATAATGCAGATTATATAAAATGTTTATTTTAGTTCATTGTATTCTTCCTTTCTTTTTTTTAAAGACAGCAAATGCTTTTCTGGCCCAGAGAATCAGCAGCATTAACTCTATAAGTGCCCTCTGTGAAGCAACAGGAGCTGATGTAGAAGAGGTGGCCACAGCCATCGGAATGGACCAGAGAATTGGAAGTAAATTTCTGAAAGCCAGTGTTGGTAAGCTGAAAGTTTTCTATGCATCTAGAAAAAGTTAGATCTCTAACTTTAAGGAAGCCTTTGCTTGACACCCTTAAAATGATGATTTCATTATACATGTAGCCTTCAGCTTATCAGGGACTTTCTAAGTGAGACAATAGTTACATATATGTTTAATAATTAGTCACTGATTAGTATATAAACATGGTTCAGTGTTTCAGAAGAAATATATTAATATTTTGTTAGAACATTTAGGTAGAATAAGTTTAGGAGATCACATCAGAAATCATGTAACACCTTACTGAAGCAATAGGAAAAAATTCCTTATCATTTGCTGTTCCTACTGATCAGCCAGTTCAGTTCAGTCGCTCAGTCGTGTCTGACTCTTTGCGACCCCATGAATCGCAGCACGCCAGGCCTCCCTGTCCATCACCAACTCCCGGAGTTCACTCAGACTCACGTCCATCGAGTCAGTGATGCCATCCAGCCATCTCATCCTGGGTCGTCCCCTTCTCCTCCTGCCCCCAATCCCTCCCAGCATCAAAGTCTTTTCCAATGAGTCAACTTTTCGCATGAGGTGGCAGATGTGACCTTAGTGAAATATCTTCATTAATTGTGGATTCCATATTTGTGAATTATTTAGCCTACTTGCTAAAATGTATTTGTAACCCAACATCAGTACTCATCTGGTCATTTGCAGATATGAACAGAGCAGCATAAAATTTGAGTCACCCAACACATACATTCCCAGTTGAAGTTGAATAAGGCAGTACTCTTACCTTCTTGTTTTAGCTCACATACTGCAAATGTCTGCTGTTTTTGTGGTCTGTTTAGTACCATATTTTTTGCATTTTGGTGCTTTTTCCCCTCTGTGATTTCACTGTTTAAAATGGCTCTGAAGAATATTGCTGAAATTTTTTCTGGTGTTCTAAAGTGTCAGCAAATTATGATGTGCTTTACAGAGAAAATACATGTGGTTTGATAAGCTTCACTTCAGTGCTATTGGCTTTGAGTTCATTGTTAATGAAGGTCAACAATATTTTTAAATAAGGTGTCTCTAAATATAAGCACACATAAAACAAGATTATGTTAATCAGTTGACAAAAAACATTACCAGAAGCTCCCAGGAACCTAATGCTGTATTTTACCTACAAGCAGCACTTCAGTATTTGCTAATTCAGTGTTTATGGTGAATTTATAGGATATAACTACTGAGTTTAATGAGAACTGTGTATATTTTTGGATTTAAATTAATAAAGTTGATGTAAAGGTAAAAAGAGTCTTTTACAGATTGGGCCATAGGCAGCACTTCCTATGTTTCTGGGGCTTTATGCCATTTTTCAGTACTGATTTCCTGGCCTTTTCTGTCTTTCTGATATTTACTTCTAGTGACCATTTAGTAAAAATAGCTACTGTTTCCTGAAGGCACATTATGCAACAAGTTCTGAAACAGGTGTTTATATATCTTAATTTATAACCTGTTATATAAAAGTGTTGCTGATTAAGGATTGGGGGAATTTTCATAAGTTGTTCAGTCATACAACTAGTGAGTGCCTAGGTGTGTCTGACTTCAAAGCTCATGCCAATCCTCACTGTATACTGCATTGCACTCAAACAGCGGTGGGCGAACTATAGTCCTCAGGCCAAATCTGGCCCACAGCTTTTTTTTGTAAATAAAGTTTTATTGGAAAATAGCTATGCCCATTTGATTACATATTGTCTATGACTGCTTTTGAGCAACAAAGGCAGAATTGAATAGTTGTGCCAGAGACTACATGACCTACAAAGTCTAAAATATTTTTCACTGGGAATGTTAAAGTTTGCCAGCTCTGTGTTAGAGTGAGAGATGTGGAGCAGTTATACCAGCTAATGACGGAAAAAATAGAAATGTAGCCACAATAAAACTTAAGTTAGAAAATTATTTTAAATTATTTGTAATTATTTAAAATTATTTATAACTATTAGGAAATTATTTATAGTTGATTAGTTTCTTGCAAATTTCACATAATTTATAAACTCATTAATTTTCCCCCATTCAAATTTTATTATTAAAAATCCTAGCATAGGCCTTCTGATTAGTATGACACAGAAATTTGTAACATGATTTAGTTGTGTGGTTCCAAATGAAAATATTGTCATTTTTTTTTTCTTTCTTCAGGTTTTGGTGGGAGTTGCTTTCAAAAGGATGTTCTGAATTTGGTTTATCTCTGTGAGGCTCTAAATTTGCCTGAAGTAGCTCGTTATTGGCAGCAGGTATTTATAGTCAACAGGTTATGATTAACTTCCGATTAAAACATGTCATCTTTTTCTGTCAAATGTTTTTGAGAGTATTAATTTTTTCTAGGAACTCTATTATTCTTATATTCAATTTGTTCATTTTAGGTTTATTTATTGAGCATCTGTGTTTATAATTTGTCTGTTTTGGTAATCAGCTATAATGAAAGTTTATGATAAACAAGTATTCCTTTTAATTTTAATAACAAAATTTGCTCCCTGTATAAAGCAAGAGCTTTTAATTGTAGTTCTTCATCTTGAAAGGCAAAAGAGAGAAGTAAAAGAAGAACCTCTATTGTTATGCTTGCAAATGGTTTGCATGTGTTGATATTTGTTTTGTCCCTTTGAGATTCACAGAGCTAAAATTGGAGACCCTACTCAAACTGGAAATAGAGTTAACATTTATTGAGTGCTTACTCTGTGCCAGGCACTCTTTAAAGTACTTTATATGTAGTATCTTAGTTCTCATCATTAATATTATCCCAGAAGGAAATGGCAACCCACTCCAGTGTTCTTGCCTGGAGAATCCCAGGAATGGAGGAGCCTGGTGGGCTGCCGTCTATGGGGTCTCACAGAGTCGGACACGACTGAAGCGACTTAGCAGCACCAGCAGCATTTATAGATGGAGAAGCTGAGGCTTAACAGTGTTAAGTAATCTGCTCAAGATACCAGTCAGTGTATGTATCTTTTCCAAATATTTTTTCCGCAGGTTTATAATTTTTCAGATTTCAGCAGTGAGTAGGAAAGTAAGGAAATGAGCATTTTTAGGGAAATACACACTTCTAAGTTCCTTTCACTCACTCCAGTGTAACGGCTTTATGTTACTGTCCATTGTGGGGAAAATGCAGATAAAGGCTTCATTTTCCAGGTTCCATGGCAGTCCAGTGGTTAAGATTCCACGGTTCCACTGCAGGGAGCACAGATTTGATCCCTGGTTGGGGAACTAAGATCCCACAATGCCTTGCAGCTATGTGGCAAAAAAAATAAAGGCTTGATTTTTCTAAAGCTTTGAGCTCATTTCCCAAGCTTTCAGACTCTGAGATGGTTTCTGGAAGCTTAGAGCCTTAAAAAAAGTCTTTCCTTAAATTCCTCTGGTCACAAATATGATGTTTGTTTATAAATTCTTAGGAGAGTAACAGATTAGATGATCAGAGACTTTACTGGTCACAAATATGATGTTTGTTTATAAATTCTTAGGAGAGTAACAGATTAGATGATCAGAGACTTTTACTTGTAACATTTAGTTAAAAATTTCTCCAAGTGTTCATGGTGTTATGGTTCATCTGGAGGCGACTGTAGCTCTGTACGTGGTTTGACTGTTCTCTATCTTCTTTCTACTCACACTCAGTTTTGATGAGGGGTCTGGTTAAGCATATGAGCGAGTACTTTGGAGTTTAGTTGCTTCCTTAGGGTTTGGAGAAGTTGGCTAAGGAGAACACTATTTTCTATGTGCCTTTTTAGGCTGGCCTCATGGCAGACCTCAAATGGGGTTGGAATTTACCTGTGCTCTTCACCTTAACATTCATCCCAGTCTGATGCATGTAAAGTTAAAACCAAATGAAACTTAAACTTTTCAGGGTGGGGAGGAGTGGGAAAGGAAGGGAGTGGGTAAAATTCTTTGTTTTTTTCTAATCTGTGGATACTAAAGAGGTTGGAAACTTTTGCCTCCTGTTAATTCTTAAGGTTTGTATTCATACAAGAGTACTAACCATAAAGGTATACGCAGTGTATACACAGGCTGTACCACTTTTAACTGATCCTTGCATAATTGTGTACATCCTTTCAGGTTATAGACATGAATGACTACCAGAGAAGGAGGTTTGCTTCTCGGATCATAGACAGTCTGTTTAATACAGTGACAGATAAGAAGATAGCTATTTTGGGGTTTGCTTTCAAAAAGGACACCGGTGATACAAGGTATTAATTCTTTCCTTTTTGAGAATCTCAAATCCTCATCCTGATTTTTTGATGGTAGCTGTATATGTGAAATACATGTATGTGTATAGTATAAAGAGTAAAAAAATGGACGTTCATATCCTCACAAGACATAGAATCTCACCTGTATATTAAATTCCATAGGTATTAAAATATATGCCATTCAGAAGCATAGCAAAGCTGGGTTTTGTTTTTTTCCTTCAGAGAGTCATCTAGTATATATATTAGCAAATATTTGATGGATGAAGGCGCACACCTCCATATATATGATCCAAAAGTACCAAGGGAGCAAATAGTTGTGGATCTTTCTCATCCAGGAGTTTCAAAGGATGACCAAGGTGAGTCAGGCTTTGTCTCCCACGTGTCCTTTTGAGTTTGGGCTCCCAAACTTATTTATTCTCTGGAAACCTTTGGTTGTTCAGTTTTGGTCATTGTTATCATTGCTAGGCCCCTCTTTTCAACCTCACTTCTCTAAAATTAAACTCTCAGACATTGCTTCATCAACTTTGATTTGAAGTAATCCAGTGGATTAGTAACGTAATTACTAATTAGTAATCAAGTAATGAAGTAGATTATTGTAAGAATGTTTCCAAGATATTCTTTTAAAAAGCCCCAGAGATTATAAGGAGATGCTTCTGGGACAAGACTGGGGACTACTCCAGGCCCCTCCCTGTTACCCCCACTCATATTCCAACCAGACCATTCCACTTCTGTCAGACTCTCAATTCCTCCTGCAGTCCTAGTGTTAAAATGCATAATCTCAAATCACTCCTTTCTTACTGCAGTTTTTTGTTGGGTTGTTACAGTGGCCCGGCTCGTGACCATTTCCAAAGATCCCTATGAAGCCTGTGATGGTGCCCATGCTGTTGTGATTTGCACTGAGTGGGACATGTTTAAGGTGAAGTGACAGAAGTGAGATTAACGAAAATTTTAGAGGTGTTCTAATAGCATTTGGGGTGGAGTATGCGTTCCTGTGTATGCTCTAATTATTTCTCTGGTTCTTTCTTTATAGGAACTGGATTATGAACGCATTCATAAAAAAATGCTGAAACCAGCCTTTATCTTTGACGGACGACGTGTCCTGGATGGGCTCCACAATGAACTACAAACCATTGGCTTCCAGGTAAGCATCATCCTGAATTGGTTTTGTTTTACTTGTTGGGTCGTTTGCTTTTTGAAATGGGCTTTGAGTGTCTTTGTTTTCATCTTTTTCATTTATTTTTTGGCTGCACTGGGCCTTCGTTGTGATGTGCGGGCTTCTCATTTTGGTGGCTGCTCTTGCTGCAGAGCACAGGCTCTGGAGCACATGGGCTTCCGTAACTGCAGAACATGGCCTCCGTAGTTGTGGCTCACAGGCTTAGCTGCTCCTCGGCGTGTGGGATCTTCCCGGATAATGGGTGTCCCCTGAACTGGCAGGTGAATCCTTAACCACTGGACCACCAGGGGAATCCCTGGCTGTGAGTTTTATGATTTTAATATTTTCTCATTTAGCAGTAACAGAACTCTGGGAAAACGTCAGTCAGTTCTCTGGGAAGTCTCTGTGGTGTCTGTGAAATACTCTACTCCCTCCTCAAATTCATAACCTAAAGGGCATTCAGTTTGGTCTCTCTTACAAAGTTTATAGGGCCAAGATGTGCCTCACCCTACCTCGTATAAACATCAAGTAAGAAAATGTAGGCATTAATTTTTTTTTTTTCCTAGAGCCTCCAAAGCTGCTCTGTTACACTGTGCACGCCACACTGACCCCCTCAGAGGCCAGGTCGTTTATTCCTATAGAAATGTGTTAGTACTATAGTTGTCGCATGTTGCTTTAGGATCCTCTGTCTCTGAGTGCTTAGCTCTATGCTGGTGCTGTGAGAGGTCTAAATGAAAAGTATGGGAGCTGGAGGGGTGCTGGCCCTCTTTTAATGCAAAGCTTGTCAGTCAGTTATGGAACGTTTGGAGAGCAGACAGAAAGCTGCACAATACATTTTATGTTGCATCCACTTCAGTTCTACCAGGGGCCTCAAAGGTATTAAGAAGAAAGAGCCCCTTTCCATTTCCTCAGCAGACGTGGAGTCTGGGGCCCAAGGGGGAGGTTGGGAGGATAAAGAAATCTGCCAAGAGATTGTTGTCAGCAGAGTCCCAGAGCAGAGCAGAGTGTGGCAGTGTTTCGAGTTGGCTGTGTGCGTCTGCTTAGCACCAGCTGTCTGGGAGAGGTACTGATAAGGCCTCGTTCCCTGTTCGAAATACCTGATCTGTTTCCTTAACCTGTCGCTGACTTGTTGAAGATCCTTCTTACTTATAATTCAGTGCCCACTCCTCATCCATGAGAGATTAACTTGCATCACAAATCAGATGACATCCTTGTCAGTTCACATTCCATCAAAGACCCTGGGGACTCTTCTATCCAACCTCTCCTTAGTGAGTAATGGGACTGTTTTTCCCAATCATAACTTAACTTAGCAGTGTTATTTTTTAAACATTATTTGCAGGCACAGAAACATTTTCTCTCATTGCTGTTTTACTCATCTAGAGGAGAAATGCAGAAACATATATATATATCTTTTTTTTTTTTTAATGAGTTTGAGCTCTTATAATTAACTATTCCTAGTAAGGGTTAAAAAAACTATTAGACTGGAATTGCTAAATAAAGAGAATTTATAAGCCATTAAATAAGACAACTGATTAATACAAAGCAGAGGGACCTCCTTGGTGGTCCAGTGACTAAGACTCCACACTCCCAATGCAGGTGGCCTCTTTTCAATTCCTGATCAGGGAACTAGATCCCACATGCCTCAACAAAGAGTTCACATCCCACAGTCAAAGATCCTGTATGTAGCAATGAAGATGGATCTTGCGTGCTGCCACTAAGACCTGGCCAAATAAATAAGCAGAAGCCCTTTGTGGTATGAGTCAGCATTAAGTATCAATTTTTAATTAAAAATATCCTTTTTAATTAAAAATACATTTCTGAAAATTAGTATATTTCTCTCTGCTGTAGAGAGGAGATAAACTATTATTAAAGAAACAGTGTCTGTAAAGATAATATTGATAATTTTGGAAAGGGGGGAAAAGTTTTAAATGTAATATGCAAAATGAAAATTGACTACTATTGGTTTATTGAAGGTTGACTTAATATGCCAGACATTGTCCTGAGCACTTTATCTAATTGAATCCTTACCACAGCCCTTCGAGGTAGGTGGGTAACACCATTTACGAACAAGGAAGAAAGACCTTAGAGAGTTTAGGTATCAGCAATTATCAGTCAGGATTCCAACTGGAGCCTTGAAGACTCTGAAGCCTGAACTTCTAAAAACTATGCTGTTATAACTTATGCAAGTTTTTTAGAATAAGGGAAACAAGACATTAGAATAGAGTTTGGAAGAATGTGAATGAATGGGAATCTGGGCTGTTTATTGCTTTCACATCTGCTTTTAAAGCCACGGTGGCATGAAATCTCCTATTCTGTTTGAGGGAGTCTGGTGTTAAGAACGAGAGTAGTGAGCATGTCTAGATATGAATATGAAAAGGGGAATGTAGACTGACTCTAGAAACAAAAAATATGGAAGGAACCAAAGGTCTTTCACAGCAACCTACACAACCTGAGAAACTTCTTCTGCCTTTAAAAAGAAAAAAAAATCATCTAGGTTTTAGCCCTTATTACACTGTATGGCAAAATGTTACGTTTAGGTATTGTTAACAATTTTCTTTTCTCCTCTAGATTGAAACAATTGGCAAGAAGGTGTCTTCAAAGAGAATTCCATATGCTCCTTCTGGTGAAATTCCAAAGTTTAGTCTTCAGGATATGCCCAACAAGAAACCCAGAGTATAGACATTGCCATTTTTATTTGGAACTTTTTTGGTACTTCAAGATAGCAAATATCTATCTGATATTAAATGATAAATGAACCAAGTGCTTTTAAGGAAACAAAACTATTTTTTTAATAATCAAATTTATACTAGCTATATGGGAATTAGCATATCTGGTAATTATGAAACTAGAATTTTTTTACGTATTTTTATAATATTGTTACCTCAGTGATTGGATTAGCAAATAATCATGTTGGTTTTAATGGTGTCGATTTTTGTAAAATTAAACTTCCAACACTTTTTACTTTATAAAATATCTTTAGGCAGCACTTCAATATCAAATGGTAACGGGAGTGACACTCCTCAGTTTTTCTGATCAGTGGTTTATCTACTTGTCATTAAGTATGTATTTTCACTGCTGGAGTAGGAAGTGACTACTTACTCCAGTACTCTTGCATGGGAAGTTCTATGGACATAGGAGCTTGGCTGGCTACAGTCCATGGGATTGCAACAGAGTCAGACACAACTTAGTGATTAAACCACCACCTCATGTATTTTCTGCCATGAAATGGCTGTGCTAAATACTGGGCTAAACCTGTTAACCTTTCCAATAGTGTCATGGAGATTTAAAGTTTTCTGGATTAATTGGGTGAGGTGTGTTCCATGCCATTTCTTGTCTCCCTGAATTGAGGAGGGTGCCATGGACAGAATGTGGCCTTTGTGCTTTTTTTCCGCCTATGCTTCCACGTTAGAAGTAACACTACAGGTCTGGTTTGGTTATTGTTCTTTTGCTCCTTTTGTTTTAATGGGCTGTATCGATGGTTTCTTTAGTCCACTGCCCATTTCCAATCAATTCAAATAAGACTAAAAGGTAATCTTTTTTAAAAAACGTGAAGAAAAAATCAGTGTAGTGAAATGAAAGTCTGTATCATTCCTTGTTTTTCCTCACTGATCATTGTTTTTCAGTCTAAAAGCCCAAACTATGTTACTTTTACTTTGTATTTTATTCCTGTGACTTACTGCAGTTTCTCCCATTTTAAGTAATAAAATCAATATAATCTCATACATAAACTTACAGTAGTAGATTTTACAAGTTAATGTATAGCATAATCCTAAAATAAGGAATTTTGTGTTTTCATCTGCTTTTTTTCTTATGTCTCTTGTTGACTTATATTTGATTTTCTCTTGTGTTTATCATTATTGAAATATGTCCATTTGATGCTTGTGCTCTGCCGAGTATACAAATTGAGTTAAACAGATACAAATCTCATCCTTTAGGAATTTTGCAGTTCAATAATAGAGATAAAGATGAGGACAGAGACATCTGTACAGATATCAAATACATAAATAAAATATTCTTCATAAGCCAGTGTGTGGGTTATTTTTTGTCTAGTGCAAGTTCGTGACAGTATGACATTAGACAGGAGAATCACTCCTTTTTTGAAAAAGGGGCATTATGTTGTTCTTTCAAATGATGCAAGAAAGGAAGAGAACAGACCAGGTATTGGCAAACAAAATCCCATGGGCCAAACCTGGACAGCAACCTGTGAGCTAAGATGTCTTTTACATTTTTACATGATTACATTTTAAATGGTTTCATATATATTGCTATCTGACCCTTTAAGAAAAAGTTGGCAGACTAGAGTGAAGGAAACAAAACAACAGAAAGAGACAACAGATGATCCCTTACTCCTAGATTTTGAAATGGGAGTGGGCTTATTAACGAACTGCTCTTCATTTCTCTTGAGAATATTCTTATATTCTGCTAACAATCTTAAAGTCTAGTAAAGGGATTATAACGCAAAGGTGTCCTGCTAAAGCAGTTGAATAAGGCACCAGTTTTAAGTTGCAGGATGCCTCAGTGCCTAGAACTGATAACTAAATGTGTAAAACATGGTTGCTGATTAGAAGGTGGGAGAACTGGCAAGTGGACGAAAATACAAAAGACAAAGAGCCATAAAACCTGGCTGTAATGGGGAAGAAGTGACTTGGTAGGTTAATTTATAGCAATTTGAGCCTTTATGTGAAAAGTTGCAAGAAGATGGTTACCATTGTTTTCTCTATTAAGACAATTAAAGACCTTGTATTTTTTAAAAAATTGATACGTTTCTATTTTTAGGGGAGCTCACTGGTGGCCCATGTTTAGGATTTTGGGCTTTCACTGCAGTGGCCCTGGTTCAACCCCTGGTTGGGGACGTGAGACCCCACAAGCTGTATGGTATGGCAAAAAAAAAAAAGATTTATTAGCTAGTACTTTTGAGATTATTAACTAGTACTTAAAATTGAAAATAATACATGGACATGATTTTTAAAAATTCAAACCAATACAAAAGGATATATAAAAATATCAGGACTTCCCTAATGGTCCAGTGGTTAAGAATCCGGAGGCCTGGCATGCTGCGGTTCATGGGGTCACAGTCAGACACGACTGAGTGACTGAACTGAAATGAACTGAACTGAATTGAACTGCCAATGCAGGGAACCATGGGTTAGGCCCCTGGTTGGGGAACTAAGATCCTGCAAGCTGTGAGGTATGACAAAAATAAATTAATACATTCAGCTGCAAGTAAGAGAAACTCCTGCTCAAACTAGTTTCATTAATAATTATATCTGACCAAATAGGAACTGGGTTTTGGAGTTGGCTGATTTAGTCATTGGAAATGGGGCAGAGACCTCTGTTCTTCTCCCTTAATCTAGCAGCTACCCCTCTTCCAACTTCTTCCCTCTCCCCTGGCAATGTTGATGCCCCACTGGCATATTTTATTCTCTTTCTTATTGTGAACAAATGAGAAATATTAAGTTTATGCCATTTCAAGTTGACTTTGTGATTAAAAACTATGTGCCACCTGTCATTTTCACTTTTTCAAAGAATTTCATTTGTGCTACAGAAAGAAAAGGATCAGACATATTGAAATGGGCACATACCAAATTTTACATATTGGAGACTATGGATGCATTAACTTGTACCACCCGGTCAGAAATTTTGTATACGCTGCCTGCCACGTCTGTGCATTTAAATGTGCTTGTTTTTAATGCATCATTGTTTAGGAAGGTCAGAGCTCTGTCCTGGCCTTTCAAAATTCAGGCCTGCCCATTCTTGTGCAGTTGTATAAAGGACTATACCTGCATCTCTACAGTACATGCCCACCAGATTTGGTCACATATTCTAGTCTTGATAGAATGGTCAATTATGCAATAACGAGTGGAGGAATAACAAATTCAAAAGATCGAACATTTCTTGCTAATCACCTTTCAGGTTTTTGGAATATATTTAACTGGAGAGTATCCTGAGATTGCAAGATGTTTTAAAGTTTTCAAGTGTGTTATTATTTAGCTGTACCAGACAGGATTTTTCTCAAGAGTATGTAACCAAAATAAAACAAAGGAGTAAATGGACTATTGAGATCTGACAAAGGCTGCAAACATCACCCATAACTCCCAATTTCACATCTGTATCAAAATAGCTTCATTTTACCACTCACTATTTTTATGAGCAGTTGTTACAAATTAAAACTTTAACATTAGTTCAATTCAGTTCAGTCGCTCAGTTGTGTACGACTGTTTGCGACACCATGGACTGCAGCACGCCAGGCCTCCCTGTCCATCACCAACTCCTGGAGTTTACTCAAACTCGTGTCCATTGAGTCGGTGATGCCATCCAACCACCTTATCCTCTGTTGTCCCCTTCTCCCGCCTTCAATCTTTCCCAGCATCATGGTCTTTTCAAATGAGTCAGCTCTTTGCATCAGGTGGCCAAAGTATTGGAGTTTCAGCTTCAACATCAGTCCTTCCAATGAACACCCAGGACTGATCTTTAGGATGGACTGGTTGGATCTCCTTGCAGTCCAAGGGACTCTCAAGTCTTCTCCAACACCACAGTTCAAAAGCATCAATTCTTCGGCATTGAGCTTTCTTTATAGTCCAACTCGCACAATCATACATGACTACTGGAAAAACCATAGCCTTGACTAGACGGACCTTTGTTGGCAACGTAATGTCTCTGCTTTTTAATACGCTGTCTAGGTTGGTCATAACTTTTCTTCCAAGGAGTAAGCGTCTTTTTATTTCATGGCTGCAGGCACCATCTGCAGTGATTTTGGAGCCCCTCAAAACTTTTATACTTACGCTAATAAAATGCCATTTTAGTTATTTTACACTGGGATAACAAAAATTTCACTTGACAAAATAACTCTCCTGTTAAGATATTTCATTATCACTTGCCTACCCTGGGCAGTTGTTAACAGCAGATTATGTTACAAAATCAGAGTCTGAAAATTAATCCATTTTTTTTTTCCTGTGAAATCCCATGGACAGAGGAGCCTGGTAGGCTACAGTCCATGGGGTTGCAAAGAGTTGGACATGACTGAACACACACAACATGAGGAAAGTGATTCAAAATATATATGGCTCCCCTGAGTTAAATTAAAATGTAATTTTCAAAGTTATACACTATTAAAAAAATTAGTTCATGTATTTAAAACTTCAAAACAGAAATGGCTATCCAACTTACATATTTTACCATATTGCCATCTAAATACATCCCTAGTGAGATGTGGTAGAAAAACAGGATTCAGAGTCAAAGGATGAATTTGAGTTCTATTAGTTAGGAAAGAAATTCCTCACTCAGGTCATTACTATGATAGAACACAATCACCTCACCAGAGTGAAGTAAGTTGAATAAAAGGAATAAGTGGACAGTGCATGTGATGTAGCAAATTTTATAAAATCAGAGTTAATATTTTATTATTAGGTTATATTTCCCCATCTTGGACAAAATCATGGTCTTGGTTTCATAGAAGTCCTAAACAAGTAATCAATGTAGAACTATGCTGTAGGTATAAAACAGTTGTTATCTATATGAAGGGTCTACACTGAGATTCTTAAGCCTTTCTAATTATTCCAATGATGTTTTTGCTAAACAGACATAACCTCAAGTCTATACTGTTTCATCACAGTATGTCATTTTCCAGAAATGAAAGGTGACAATGATATACAGAGGCTCAAAAGACTTTCTTAAAGTTTTTAATGTATTATTTAAATTAATGATAAACTCTTACAAAGACATTTTATGATTATATCATAACAAGCAATTGTTTACTGGGACAAAGAAGATATCCTAAAAGACGAATGAATTATTATAGTTAAATATGCATAGCTTATTGACATTTTTCTTAAAACAAAAAAAATTAGGATATATGCACTGAATTCTAGGCATTATACCATCACTGCTGTTAACAACTGGAGTGAAACTTCCAAAACTATCATGATCTTGAATGTCTCGTTAAATGTTACAGGGCTTTTGTTTTTCTTTTAGCCACTAGATTTTTCAGGAAAAATTCACCTATTTAGGAAAAATAAAAATATATTAGTATCAATTTAAGATTTCAGAATAATTATACTTCCATGTTTCCCTTTAAAGACAACTCCTGTATTTATTGGTGTTTCCTTCTTCTCAATTCTCAATGGCAATAATTCTCTAACCCCACAGATCCCCCACATCTTTGGCTCTTTCCTCAACCATAATGATCATTATCCTTAAAAGACGTTCTCTATCACCACAATATCTACCATTTTTCTTTCAAGTAACTCCACATATAAAGGGTGACCCTATCGTATCTAAGGTGCATTTATTCTACTTTATGTACATTTATTCTACTTTATGTGCAGTATCTACTCCTCAGCACTGATAAAGTATTGCTGTTGGTTGGCACAGTTATTTCAGAGAGCAATTCAGCTACATTATTAGCCTAGATTCAATATTTATAAAACAGAGACCTTGCTGCAGTTGAGCAAATTCATTTGATGGAATTTCTTTAGCTTATTCCCCTCTAGGGAAGCAAGAGCTCTTCACTTATAATGGGCTTGCATTCTCTCCGCACTCCTTAAGATGTGCCTGTGCACTAAATTAGCTACTTGGAGGAGGGCATTTCACTTTTCAGGTCTTAAGGTACCGCTTAGTCTCTGGCTGTTACACCACGGCTCAGTGCTTAACGCCAGAGCTCAGTACTCCAGGCCCAACAGTATGCGGAGTCTTAATGTTGTTGTTTAGTCACTTAGTTGTGTCTGATTCTTTTGTGACCCCATGGACTGTAGCCCACCAGATTCCTCTGTCCATGGGATTTCCTAGGCAAGAATACTGGAGTGGGCTGCCATTTCCTTCTCCAGGGGATCTTCTGAGTAGAATGCAATGACTGTGATGTGTACATAATCACCAAGAATCCCAAGGCTCATAACCTAGCCAAGTAATGGAGAGAATAATCCCTGCTGTCCCAGGCTTTATCTAAATCTGATAAGAACAGAACCATATTATCATGTCCTAATCCATCTGAATCTAAGGCTTTGTTCTTTTACTGGTAATTTTAAAGGAATTTAAAAGTTTATAATTCACTTACTTGTAAAAGTGAGAAATTTGCCTTACCAAAAAACAAAACAAAACAAAAAACCAACAAAAACTCCTTTCAAATGATATTATTCTACTTTAACCACCCTGGAAGCTGCTGTTGGTCCTATCCTTTATGTATATTTTTAGCTCGCCAGCAGCACTGCTTGAAGAAGAATAATTTATAATTATTTCCAAAGTTCCCAGTCTGTCAATCAGCATCTGATCAAATTCTTGGGTTTTATAACCAAGATAAGCTGTTGCTAGTTCATCAAAAAAGTCTTCAATTTCTTTATAGAACACACTAAATATTACACCTAAACATTAATTTTTACAATCAGAATTTATGCCTAATTTAAACATATCTAGGATTAGACTTCAACATATAACAGTCATTAAACAGATCATTAATGTATAACACAGTTTGGATATATCAAAAAAATAACTAGCTGTTTATTCTTGTAATGGCCATTACCACATGACTTTCTCTCTTAAAAAGGCTTTTATTTTCATAAGTCAGCTCAAGCTATTTATCAAAATAAGAGCTGAAATTACAAAGGTTAAAAATCATATTGCAGCTAGTAAAATTACACTAAAATTATGGACTAAACAGAAGCATGAACTTACCTGCTTTGTATGAAGAACGCACCAGGGGGCCACTTGCAGTATAGTGAAATCCAAGTTCATTTCCTACTTTTTCCCAGTATTTGAACTTTTCAGGAGTAACGTATTCTTCAACCTAGATTTAAAGAATTCTAGATTCTAGAATTTTCCAAAATCATTTTAGTTCTATATGTAAATCTACTTGTTGGCTACTTGGTCAGAACATAATGGTAGTGAATTACAGTGAAGGGGAAACATCAATTTTGTATTACACTAGCTATTCCAATGAGGTCGCTAAGAGTCAGACACGACTGAGCGACTTCACTTTCACTTTTCACTTTTCACTTTCATGCATTGGAGAAGGAAATGGCAACCCACTCCAGTATTCTTGCCTGGATAATCCCAGGGACAGGGGAGCCTGGTGGGCTGCCGTCTATGGGGTTGCACAGAGTCGGAAATGACTGAAGCGACTTAGCAGCAGCAGCTATTCCAAAAGAGAAAGGATCAGTCATGCCTGTAAGATCGATCCCTAAGGATAAGACTGTGTTACTGATCTTGTATCTTCTGCTCAGCACTGTGTCTGGCACATGGAAAAGTGCCAGAAAGTTTTACTCAAGAAAAGTTTTCTGGATGAATGAATAAATGTCTGATATAGAAATAGGGAGACTGGCTTTTCTTTCTTACTTCACCTCTGGCTCTCATATAATTCTAAAACAAATCACAAGACTGGCAGGAGTGATATGAATGTACTTCCCAACTTAAAAGCTTTTTTTTCCTATAGGTCACTTTCATAAGACAATATTGAGGGCAGCAAATAAGTGGCAGCATAGCCACTTTATGCGGATAATAAAATGGAACGGGAACTCAGAAATATACATGGACCATTACACTGAAAAGCAGCTTCTGAATTTTACCTATAGAAAATAAAGATTTAATTCAAACTGCCAAGAAACATTTGGCAACCTATGGTAGTTGTACCTTAAGGTGGCGCTTTGTTGGCTGCATATATTGTCCTAAAGTCAAACAGTCCACATCTGCCTCACGAAGAGCTATAGGAAGAAAAGCACACATTATATGAGCAGATTTTTTTTACAGTGCTATCTGTATGCATTGCTGTAAAGAGTAGCTTTTAATTATTATTTGAATTTATTACTCTTTGAACCAATAGATAACTGCAAGTTAGCCAAGGGCCCTCAGGTAAAATAAAAGCTTTTATATTTTAAAATTTAAGAAGCTCAAGAATTGCAAAGCAAACAGATTTAATAGACTAAAAGTCAAAAGCACACCATGTTATGTAACAATGCTGTAAGTAAGCACTTTCTCAAAGGCCTGGATTCACCTTAGTCATCTTTGAGCTGTCAGTGGTTGACAGAGCTCCTGGTACCTGGCTAGCACTCAAAAATTGTCTTGACTGGACAAGAAAAGCAGACAAAATCATGTTTTTAGTTGATGAAAGGGTAAGGAATAAAATGGAATGCAAATTCCATATTCTAAGCATCCTGTACATCATTCCATAAAGTTTTAAGAAAACATTCTTCCTTTCCTTTCTATGCTGCTGTTTATAACCACATCCTAAATTTTTGTTCTCACTAGCACTTTCACTGAGACTATGGAGAAAGCATACCAGGTCTTCCAAAGTGGGATTCCTGCTATCACTCAAGTTAAATGGAAAAGAGTTTTCATTTTTCAATTTCTTTACCTTTCATCGTGGCATATACTTGGTCATCATTCTCACCTAAACCCAACATAATAGATGTTTTAGAAATAACATCAGGTCGAACCTCCTTGGCATGTTTTAGTACGCGTAGAGACTGGTCAAAATTGGCCCGGGGATCACGAACTTTCCTTGAAAACAGCAGAGCTGTTGTCAGCAAGAATAACCACAAACTCAACTAAGTACATAATTATGCAAGCAAGCTGAAACACCAGGAAGGTACATTCTGGACATCACACCGCATCATATGGGTCAATGGCAGCATTTGTGCACAAATGTCTAACTGTTACTTTGGGAAAGAAAATGAGGCTTCACTAGGCCCCCAGTTCTGTTGACTTTTCAGGCCTTTCAAGCCTGGGGCAGGGAAAATGAGAACAGAAGTCATGAATGAAGTAATTCAGTTTATGAATTACTTATTGAGAAACCAGGATTCTTCAGCCGGAGAATGAGTGGTTATAAGGGTAACTGAGAGAAGGGGGAAACATGGAAGAAAATTTCGATACTGAACAAAGCAAAAACTGTTTAACCTGAACCATTTCAGAGGACTGAAACTTCTATGTTCATTTCTTTTCTAAAGACTAAGCTGCCCTCTGCTGGTAACTACACAGCATTGACATTTCTTAGGTTAAAAAAAAAAAAGCACTATTCTGGAATTTTCACTGGAAAGGATAATGTTTTTTAAATGAAAACAGAGAAACTGGCACCCACTGGTGGTGGGATCATAAGATATGACAAGGCTGGAACAGGCTGTGTGCTTGACTTCAACAGGGGACAAACCACCAAGTTTTAAATGGATAAAGGCCCAAAGGACACAGTTGCTGATGTTAAATTGCATTGATTTGAACTCTAATGTACCTTTATTCTGTGTAACTGATCTGTTGTTATGGTTGCTATTTTTAGTCAGAGACCAGTTCACACAGGAGGAGAGGGAACAAATTTATGAAATTAAAAGTAACCACAATACTGATAATAAGGAAAATACTTTTTGAAAGTATTTATCCACTGAATTTAAATTATGCTCCCTAATACAGTTATGATTTGGTAGAAATGCTGGTTGTTGTTTATCATACTTCTATGACACAGAATAACATGTAGAACCTAATAAAATCACTACCAAATGCTTTACTAAAATAATGAAAATGAATGTATAATCTTGCCTGAAATTTTTTATTTTTCTGAAATACGAATAGTTATTGATACAGAATAACAATCTATAATTATTCTTAACTACTAAAATTACTAGGAAGAGTAAGAAAGCACAGTACCTACTTTTTTAAAAGAGATTTAAAATACATCTGAATGATACCATTTTTTTTCAGGATCATTTACTGTATATATTATTGTCAAATGCATTGTTATATGTCCTTTTTTAGAACTACAATCAATTGCTCTTTTGTAATATGTTTCTTTTTGAAAATTGTTCTTTGGGAAAAAAACCCAGCTCATCAGCACTTGCAATACTTTACCAAAAAAAGGAAAGAAAAAAAGATGCTAGTTATGTTTGTATGCGTATACCAAAACATATACACACATGCATAAATATGTAAGTATATAGACACTGAGATGTAAGTAACTGATATTACCAGGTAGAAATATGGATGATGTCTATACTCTTTTTGTTGTCTATATTTTCTAATATTTCTGTACTAGACATATATATATTTTTAAAAAAACACAGTTTTGTTTAAAGAGAGTTCACTTTATAAAATTACAATCTTCTCCCCTGAAAAAAAGTATAGCAGATTTGACCCTCCAAACTTCCCAACATTACTCCATACATGAAATCACCTCTGTAATTCTGGAACTGTTTCTACATTATGTGCGTATACATCTAATCCTGACAGGGCAACTTTCTCTATTGCTTTAAGATCTCCTCGGAAATCAGGGGTGAGACATTCCACAAGAATTTTTGGATTCCTATAGTGAAAAAGAGATAGGTATCACACTGAGGAAAAGAACTGACGAAACTTGCTCAAAATAGAAATCATCAGTATGCATTCAGCATCAGTTTCAGCACAGTAAGCTTCAGAATCTTGCCAAGAACAGCACCAACAGACAAATGCTTATATATGAACTGTTAAATGAAAACAGTGACAACCTAGAACATCAGATAATATGTACACTGTGGTTAAAACACATCTGCTTGCAAATAATGATCAGAATAAATTTGGGGATGACATAAACTTTTAAACTTTATTAAAAGGTGTTTGAAGAAATTAAAATATTAAGTATTAAATAAAAAATAACATATTTTTATGAAAGTAAATTGGGATACCTCTTATGTGAATATAAAGTGATTGCCTTAATTTTGATTTCTTTTAAAATTCATGAATAATGCCCTCCTCCCTTCCTCTTGGTAAAATATTTCACAAGTGTTCTGGGCTTTAAAACCTGTCTTCTGAGTTGCTGAGTCATGAGCTTTGCTTAAATGAAATACAAGCTAAACATTAATCTATTTATACTATGCATTCAAGCATTAAAGTATGAACTAGGTAATAGAGCTGTTCCCTTTGATAAGCAGTAGAAATGACTGAGAAACTAATAAACTTTTTCACAAACCAAATTGCAACTTTTTTTTTTGGAGTTGTTTTATGAGAGAACAGATGTAGAAAGCACCACATCGTACCCTGTCTTGGATTCAAGAGATGTTGAAAGAACACATCCTATAGCTCACTGTTTAATTGCAAGGAGGGACCCACTGGTAGTTTGTGAAATCAATTTTATGGGTGGAACAGCAAACTTTTTTTAAATGAACTATTAAAAAAACAAATAGAAAATATTGGCGGAATCAGGGCAAAAACATTTACTGAGTGTGCTAGGTGCCAGACTAGTTCTGAGCTATAGGAAATAAGCATAAACTCCTTTTTAAAGGCTTTTAAAATAAAATTTACATATTAATAAAATGTGAGTTATGGGTAAAATCCCCAGGGCATGTCAATATCAATAAAATTTATATTATGATTACATATTTTAACAATGTGGGCGTTTATCTCATCCTAACTTCTCCTAGATGATGATTTATTCAATTCAGTCCTGGGAAGACTTTAATTTCCAGCAGATTATAAAACGAGTTTTTATAACCCCCTGCAAAAAGTTAGTAACCACTGCTTTAAGTTAACCTTAAAAAAACCTTAAATAAACTGAATTTAATATGGGTCAACAAAAGTCCCTAAATTGCACAAGCAAATGCAAAAACAAGTACCTTTCCTTTAAGTAAGATACAGTCTTTGCAAAGTGCTCAGCTCCTCCATCAGGCATATCTGGAATCAAGAGAATCCACTGCTTAAGATGACATCACAGCTTAATAAGTCAATTTAAGAAGAGGTAATGATGTCTCACTAACCATCTCGATCCACAGACGTCAGGACAACATAATCCAGACCCCACTCTGCAATTGCCTTTGCAGTATTGTAGGGCTCACTGGCATCCAGTGGAGGTGGATTTCTTGCAGTCTTAACAGAACAAAATCTACAACCTCTTGTACATGTGTCACCCATCAACTAGAATAGAGATGTTACAGTTTAAATCAAATAAACAAATGACTTTGAAAAATATACTCGTAAGGGAATAAAACTGCAAGGAATGAACAAATTTTGACCCTGTTTATATGAAATTTGAAACATTCAAAGCTAAACAATATAGTTAAGGAATACAAATATATATGGTAAAACAAGAAAGAAAAGGAAACAATAAACTCAGAATAAGGAATAGTGTTAAGGGAAAAAGAAAGGGGATGGGATCAAGAAGGGATGAAAAACTAATGTTCTGTTCTCAAACTGGAGGTATCAGGGTATCTGCGTATTGGTAGTCTTTATAACTTACACATAGGTTATAAAAATTCTTTTATATCTACTTAATTTTAACAAAAATGATGTTAAAAGAAACAAAATATTCAATTAACCTATCAATATGCAGATCTCTGTGGAAGTTAAACAGAAGGCATAGCTCCCTCTTGTTAAACAGATGAAACAGAAAAACACATAAAAAGTTAGTAACGGGATTCCCTGCTGTTTCTCCAGGACACTGCTTCTGCTGCCATGGGTCACTACCATGCTCTACCCCTCGCCAAGCACAGCCACTACGGATGTTTTGGAGCCACTGGAGTTTCAAAGCCCTATGCTAGGGGTTTTGATTTGAGGCAGAAAGCAATTCTTCCCCTTTATGTTTAACTCATTCAGAAGGAACTCACTGCAGTGGTAATTAGGCCCATCATCTCACAGAATGTTACTGAAACAATGAAACCTCCCAGGAGACACTAGGCAGCAACAGTGATCATGGAGAGCAGGCAAGGGATAAAACCAGAGATTTCCATCAGGGAGTATTCAGAATAACTTCTTCCTTCAAGAATTGACGTTGGGGCCTTCCCTGGTGGCCCAGTGGCTAAGACTCCACACTGCTGATGCAGGGGGCCTGGGTTTGATACCTGGTCGGGGAACAGGATCCCACATGCCACAACTAAAGATACCACGTGTGGCAACCAAGACTCAGTGCAGCCAAATAAATTAAAAAAAAAAAAAAAGAATTGACGTTGCATAGAAGGAAAGTTATGACCAACCTAGATAGCATATTCAAAAGCAGAGACATTACTTTGCCAACTAAGGTCCGTCTAGTCAAGGCTATGGTTTTTCCAGTGGTCATGTATGGATGTGAAAGTTGGACGGTGAAGAAAGCTGAGCGCCGAAGAATTGATGCTTTTGAACTGTGGTGTTGGAGAAGACTCTTGAGAGTCCCTTGGACTGCAAGGAGATCCAACCAGTCTATTCTGAAGGAGATCAGCCCTGGGATTTCTCTGGAAGGAATGATGCTAAAGCTGAAACTCCAGTACTCTGGCCACCTCATGCGAAGAGTTGACTCATTGGAGAAGACTTTGATGCTGGGAGGGATTGGGGGCAGAAGGGGACGACAGAGGATGAGATGCCTGGATGGCATCACTGACTCGATGGACGTTGAGTCTGAGTGAACTCCGGGAGTTGGTGATGGATAGGGAGGCCTGGTGTGCTGCGATTCATGGGGTCGCAAAGGGTCGGACACGATTGAGCAACTGATCTGAACTGAACTGAACTTAGAAAAGCTCTCTGAGCCAAAGCAATCTTGAGAAAGAAGACTAGAACTGGAGGAATCAACCTGCCTGACTTCAGGCTCTACTACAAAGCCACAGTCATCAAGACAGTATGGTACTGGCACAAAGACAGAAATATAGATCAATGGAACAAAACAGAAAGCCCAGAGATAAATCCACACACCTATGGACACCTTATCTTCGACAAAGGAGGCAAGAATATACAATGGATTAAAGACAATCTCTTTAACAAGTGGTGCTGGGAAAACTGGTCAACCACTTGTAAAAGAATGAAATTAGAACACTTTCTAACACCATACACAAAAATAAACTCAAAATGGATTAAAGATCTAAACATAAGACCAGAAACTATAAAACTCCTAGGGGAGAACATAGGCAAAACACTCTCCGACATAAATCACAGCAGGATCCTCTATGACCCACCTCCCAGAATTCTGGAAATAAAAGCAAAAATAAACAAATGGGATTTAACTAAAATTAAAAAGTTTCTGCACAACAAAGGAAACTATAAGCAAGGTGAAAAGACAGCCTTCGGAATGGGAGAAAATAATAGCAAATGAAGCAACTGACAAACAACTCATCTCAAAAGTATACAAGCAACTCATGCAGCTCAATTCCAGAAAAATAAACGACCCAATCAAAAAATGGGCCAAAGAACTAAATAGACATTTCTCCCAAGAAGACATACAGATGGCTAACAAACACATGAAAAGATGCTCAACATCATCCATTATTAGAGAAATGCAAATCAAGATCACAATGAGGTACCATTTCACACCAGTCAGAATGGCTGCGATCCAAAAGTCTACAAGCAATAAATGCTGGAGAGGGTGTGGAGAAAAGGGAACCCTCTTACACTGTTGGTGGGAATGCAAACTAGTACAGCCACTATGGAGAACAGTGTAGAGATTCCTTAAAAAACTACAAAAAGAACTGCCTTATGACCCAGCAATCCCACTAATGGGTATACACACCGAGGAAACCAGAATTGAAAGAGACACGTGTACCCCAGTGTTCATCGCAGCATTGTTTATAATAGCCAGGACATGGAAGCAACCTAGATGTCCATCAGCAGACGAATGGGTAAGAAAGCTGTGATACATAAACACAATGGAGTACAAAGAATACATTTGAATCAGTTCTAATGAGGTGGATGAAACTGGAGCCTATTATACAGAGTGAAGTAAGCCAGAAAGAAAAACACCAATACAGTATACTAACACATATATATGGAATTTAGAAAGATGGTAACGATAGCCCTGTATGCGAGACAGCAAAAGAGACACAGATGTATAGAACAGTCTTTTGGACTCTGTGGGAGAGGGAAAGGGTGGGATGATTTGGGAGAATGGCATTGAAACATGTATAATATCATGTAAGAAATGAATTGCCAGTCTAGGTTCAATGCAGGATACAGGATGCTTGGGGCTGGTGCACTGGGATGACCCAGAGAGACGGTGTGGGGAAGGAGGTGGGAGTGGGGTTCAGGACTGGGAACTCATGTACACCCGTGGCAGATCCATGCTGATGTATGGCAAAACCAATACAGTATTGTAAATTAAAATAAAGTAAAAAGAAAAAAAAAAAAAAGCAGCTACTTAAAAAGAAAAAAAAAAGCTCTCTGGCTGGCTCTG
This sequence comes from Budorcas taxicolor, assembly GCF_023091745.1. NCBI lineage: Eukaryota > Metazoa > Chordata > Mammalia > Artiodactyla > Bovidae > Budorcas > Budorcas taxicolor. Next base: position 59,040,164 of record NC_068915.1, on the reverse strand, counting down.
TATTATTCTAGAAGGAGCTCTATCTCACATGAATTTCCAGATTCTCATGTAAATAGCCTCTTGCTGGTATAACTCATTTATCAGACATTCCCCAGACAAGCATAACTTTAAGTTAGACATAATTTAGATTTAACCCAATATTTCAATCTCTTTGTATGAATAAATATGGTAGACTGCATTGTGAATTCCATTTCTTACTCCATCATATTAAGATTGTACGTTTTACCCACTGCCATGTTACTTGCAGGGCCCACCTTCTGAGGGAGGAACTTAGACCTCTATTCCCATTGATCTGGCTTGGTCATGTGACTTATTTTAGCCAACAGAATGACAGATGACATGACCAAGCATAAGCCTCAAGTGAGCATGGATGCTTGGCTTGCCCTCTTGTGCTCCTTCCATCCTCTGTGATAAGAATATCCTTGGTGAGCAGCTGGTCCAAGAATAAAGCTCTGCAGAGGAGGCCTGAGTCCAACCTACTTCCTGGAGTCCAGTTTAGCACCCTCAAGATCAGAGGATCATGGGCTAACTGAAAGGCCCATGAGAGGGAAATATAAATTAATAGAAGAGGTAGTTCAAGGTAGCATGTAATTAATTATTATATTCTATCAGGTAGATGGAAGAATCAATAACAGACTTATTCAGAGAAAGGTGAGATTGTAACAAGCTAGATTATTCCGTCAAGTTTCACCCCCACCACAAACTCATATGTAACAAAAAATATCATATTTTTTTGAGACTCAAAATGAACATTTGTAGGAAAAAGACATAAAACATTTCCTTTCAGTTTCTAGACTAAAACTCTGGAATTTGAGGGTGGCCTTACCATGATTGTGGCTGTGGCGGTAGCATGTTCTCCACCTCCCCAACACTCTCCAATATTGGGACATCGAGCTTCCTCACACACCTATGAGTAAAAGAGAACTGAATACAATCAGGTTGAAAATATTTACCAACTGAGAAATTAGTCATCAGGCATTTTATACTATCCATTCTTTATATAGTATGTTAAGAAATTCACTATTTGGAAATGCTGTTAAACTGCCAAACTACACAGATATTAGGATTCTATTTTTAAATTAAAAACTATGAATGTATATGTTTTATATGTACAAATAAAAAAGTCTACAAGGGTACATGTTGAATACTTAAAGTGGTATAACAAACATTTGAGATTTCATATAGTATGTTTCACATTTAATATATCCTTTCCAACAAGCATGTACTTAATTTGTAATACAAGACAAACAAAAACTCTCATTCCCTGAATGGCAGAAAAAAATTTTTTGGTTTGTACTATTAAATAAGTGGCTAAGAAATACAATTACTTTTTGCTTCTTTTGCAGGGAAAATAACTTTTAAAACTATTTCCATTACTGAGAGTAACGTGAAAACGTCTTTACTTTCGTTGCTATTTTCAATATGTATTTTATTAATTTTCAAGTTATATATGCATAGAAAAATTATGTCTTCTGGTAAAGAGGGATACTTAACCCTTAACAGTAAGTAACAAAACTTACTGTGTGAAGATTTAAATTCCGCAAAGTGTTTTTCAGCTTATTGTAATTCTTCCCCATAGGAATCTCTGTCTTTAGCCATGGAGGTAGTCTTAACCTGCAGAAAGCCAAAATAACTATATGCTAACAAATATGTTCCCAAATAAGCACACCGCTTTGAAGTTACTTTGATCTATTAAGATGACCAACTGGGAATTTTCCCCCTGTAATCCTGGAATGATTCTTTTAATTTCTGCCACAGGAGATAACAGAATCAAAGTTCAGTTCAGTTCAGTTCAGTTCAGTCGTTCAGTCGTGTCCGACTCTTCGCGACCCCATGAATCGCAGCACGCCAGGACTCCCTGTCCATCACCAACTCCTGGAGTTCACTCAGACTCGTGTCCATCAAGTCAGTGATGCCATCCAGCCGTCTCATCCTCTGTCGTCCCCTTCTCCTCCTGACCCCAATCCCTCCCAGCATCAGAGTCTTTTCCAATGAGTCAACTCTTCGCATGAGGTGGCCAAAGTACTGGAGTTCCAGCTTTAGCATCATTCCTTCCAGAGAAATCCCAGGGCTGATCTCCTTCAGAATGGACTGGTTGGATCTCCTTGCAGTCCAAGGGACTCTCAAGAGTCTTCTCCAACACCACAGTTCAAAAGCATCAATTCTTCGGCACTCAGCCTTCTTCACAGTCCAACTCTCACATCCATATATGACCACTGGAAAAACCATAGCCTTGACTAGATGGACCTTAGTTGGCAAAGTAATGTCTCTGCTTTTGAATATGCTATCTAGGTTGGTCATAACTTTTCTTCCAAGGAATAAGCGTCTTTTAATTTCATGGCTGCAGTCACCATCTGCAGTGATTTTGGAGCCCCAAAAAATAAAGTCTGACACTGTTTCCACTGCTTCCCCATCTATTTCCCATGAAGTGATGGGACCGGATGCCATGATCTTCGTTTTCTGAATGTTGAGCTTTAAGCCAACTTTTTCACTCTCCTCTTTTACTTTCATCAAGAGGCTTTTTAGTTCCTCTTCACTTTCTGCCATAAGGGTGGTGTCATCTGCATATCTGAGTTTATTGATATTTCTCCCAGCAGTCTTGATTCCAGCTTGTGCTTCTTCCAGTCCAGCGTTTCTCATGAAGTTAAATAAGCAAGGTGACAATATACAGCCTTGACGTACTCCTTTTCCTATTTGGAACCAGTCTGTTGTTCCATGTCCAGTTCTGACTGTTGCTTCCTGGCCTGCATACAGATTTTTCAAGAGGCAGGTCAGGTGGTCTGGTATTCCCATCTCTTTCAGATTTTTCCACAGTTTATTGTGTTCCACACAGTCAAAGGCTTTGGCATAGTCAATAAAGCAGAAATAGATGTTCTTCTGGAACTCTCTTGCTTTTTCCATGATCCAGCGGATGTTGGCAATTTGATCTCTGGTTCCTCTGCCTTTCCTAAAACCAGCTTGAACATCAGGAAGTTCACGGTTCACGTATTACTGAAGCCTGGCTTGGAGAATTTTGAGCATTACTTTACTAGCATGTGAGATGAGTACAATTGTGCGGTAGTTTGAGCATTCTTTGGCATTGCCTTTCTTTGGGATTGGAATGAAAACTGACCTTTTCCAGTCCTGTGGCCACTGCTGAGTTTTCCAAATTTGTTGGCATATTGAGTGCAGCACTTTCACAGCATCATCTTTCAGGATTTGAAATAGCTCAACTGGAATTCCATCACCTCCACTAGCTTTGTTCGTAGTGATGCTTTCTAAGGCCCACTTGACTTCACATTCCAAGATGTCTGGCTCTAGATGAGTGATCACACCACTGTGATTATCCGGGTTTTGAAGATCTTTTTTATACAGTTTTTCTGTGTATTCTTACCATCTCGTCTTAATATCTGCTGCTTCTGTTAGGTCCATACCATTTCTGTCCTTTATCGAGCTCATCTTTGCATGAAATGTTCCCTTGGTATCAACTTAGATTTGCTCAAACCACTTTAGAAAACACTCATAACTGTGTCTATCAGGGCACTTTGCTCATGTCTTTGTTTTGCAAAGGCACAGAGTAATACCATCTTTAAAAAAAAAAAAAGGAGCTTTTGAAACATCTCATTCCCTAATGAATAATACTGACAAAAAGTTCTGTATTTGTTCAGATTAAGAAGAGACCCCACAGGTGAACTTTCTGTTCTTTGATTTTGATAGATGTTAAATGGAAAAAAAATGTAAAATTTGGAGTAAAGGCTACATATCCTCAGGTTTCCCTTGTCTTCCACCCACTTGTAGTCTAGAAGTTGCTGGGTAAAGTATCTCCCCAAACAATTTGTGCTCTGCACCAAATTCTCTTACAATTCTTTTAAACTAAGGCATGCTATCCGTGCTAGGAGAAACAAGTTAGATCATCAGCACCCAGTAACAATGAAAACCTTATCAAAGAGTAACAGACTAATATCAAGGTGATAATCTTTGCTCTCTGAAGACACTTGTTACTGGATCGACAAAGGGAGATGGTGGTATAGGATGGATAAGTCCTAGCAAGGCCCTCAGAGGACAGACAGAAAAGAAAATTTCACCTATTTGCCTATTCTATGTTAGTTATTAGTTCTTTCTAATGATTTTTAGCTAAATTTAACAAGCTGATTAAAAATGTATTTCAGGGTTTGGTTATATCTGAAAATGACACACTATGAAGAAATGGGATGTTAAAATTACCCCAAATTTTCAATTACCTTTCTCCTTTCTGGCGTTTTAAATTTCCTTTATATTCATCCCAGGTACTCTTGTCAGCCAGATCACCAGATATAAATTCTTGAAGGTCTGGTCCGCTCTGTAAAAATTCCTTTTTTTCATCTGGCAGGGTACTTACTTCTCTGACAGGGCTGCATAAATATCTTCCAAATACCTAAACAAAGGGTTCATTATGACATTTATTTAGTTTGCTGTTTAGTCACTAAGTCATGTCTGACTCTTTTGCAACCCCATGGACTATATAGTCCACCAGGCTCCTCTGTCCATGGGATTTCCCAGGCAAAAATTTATTTAGAAGAGTTAGTAATAACTTAGTTTTAACCTATTTAAATAGCTAAAAGGAAGAGTAAGCCAGAGAACTGATTCAGAAATGATGTTAAACTACTTACAAGCTCTGTGTTGAATAAGGCTAAGGAGGACCCAAAGGGAACAAAACAAACCTAAAGAAGAATAGGAATTAACTATTTATGTCTAGATTTATTATTTTTTTATTATAGTTTTTTATTTTTTTAATTTTAAAATCTTTAATTCTTACATGTGTTCCCAAACATGGACCCCCCTCCCACCTCCCTCCCCATAACATCTCTGTGGGTCATCCCCATGCACCAGCCCCAAGCATGCTGTATCCTGCGTCAGACATAGACTGGCGATTCAATTCTTACATGATAGTATACATGATAGAATGCCATTCTCCCAAATCATCCCACCCTCTCCCTCTCCCTCTGAGTCCAAAAGTCCGTTGATTTAAAATAGATTTGGAAACTTCTGGAACTGGCTAACAAAACATGCCACACTTTATCCGTATCAGGACTAAAAGTCAGTCATTCAAGTTTAAACTGCAATAGGAGAAGATGCTACAGATTTGAATTTTCTATTCCTGACGAGTCAAGGACGTTTAAATAAAATCTGAAGTAAATTATCTCTGCCTTGGGCTTTGGATAAACACATGTGTTAAAACTTAGAAGTTTAAGGTTTAACCCAGCTGATTTCAGAGAACTTGAAGTAGGGAAACCAAACTTACTATTCCAATTTTCTACGTTATATTCTGTGTTTGATCAAGGAAGTCACTCAATATATATTTGTTGACCAAAAGAAGCCGTCAGCTTATGGATTTGAACACACACATGGACAAGACAGCCAAAACACTATAAAACTCAAAGTTAAAAAAAAAGTGTGCCTATAGATGCTGCACAATTGCTACTGTTCTCGCCCAGGTCTCCCGCTCAAGCTTACAACACAGATTTGGGTTCTAATTGCCCAAACCGGTGTCTAGTACAAATCACTGACATGCAAGAAAAAAAAAGACACCTCTCAGCGTCAGCCAGAGATACCTACAAACAAATCACTACCAGAGACTTAACTTCCTTGGGGTGTCTGAAGAATTAGACGAGATACCACACGAAAAATGTTTAGAAGAAAACCTGGCTAGAAGCAAACATTCAGTAAATGCTGGCATTATTGGGCGCTCTAAAGGGATGGGAGCCCTCTACCCTACGCCCGCACCCTGCTCCCCCAGCCGCTCACCCGGGGGCCCACGGTGCGGACCGCGCCCCCGCAGCGTAGAGACATCTCGCTCTTTCTTTCCTAACAAGGACGAATAATCAGTAATTCCCGGGAAAAGAGAAAAGGATAAACCGTCGCCAGATTTACGACAAGATGAACCACCCTGACCCGGTGGAACTCGCTCAGCTCCGCGATTGGCTGCTTTAGTCTAGCGGCGTCGCGCACTGATGACCCCACACGCAGACCTATACGGACTATAAGAGCGTGATGACGAAAGACGCTCTCTCTTTGCCGCATCTACTGCGAGGTGAGGTGGTTTCTGTAATCGGTGGGCTTTGGGAATCTGAAGCCATCGGCTCTGGGAAGGCCAGCGGCGCGGTTGTGGCCCTCGGGAACTCTATCGTGGTTGTCTCCCCAAACAGTGAACGCCATATGAATTTGGTTGCGCTGGAAATCGAGCCCTGTACTGGGCTTTCAGGCCTACCCCAGCTCCTCAGCCTTGCCGGGATGGCGCCAGCTTGACAGGACACCCGAGGGTGCGCTGAGCGGGGAGTTCGTCGGCTGGGCTTATAACATGCGCCTGCGAGCTGCTCCTTCCAACCAGGGCGCAGCGGGGACCGCTCTCGGTTCGGGTCCTCCCGCATTCTTGCCGGCGGTCTCCGGTAGGAGTGGAGCTCCGTGCGGTGGAGCTTGGTCGTTAGCGGCCTTCTTCTTACCCTAGGTGTTTGTGTTTCAGAATGAAGACCATTCTCAGCAATCAGACTGTCGACATCCCAGAAAATGGTACGAGACTTGGTGTTTGCGTTTTTCTTACGTCTTTACTACATGCTCTATACCTTGTTCCGAGGCCTCACGAGTACATTCTCTCCTAGTCGACATTAACTTGAAGGGACGGACAGTCATTGTGAAGGGCCCCAGAGGCACCCTGCGGAGGGACTTCAATCACATCAATGTAGAACTCAGTCTCCTTGGAAAGAAAAAGAAGAGGGTGAGTTTTTTGTTCGTTTTGGACACAGTTGCTTGTTTGGAAGGTTGTGATTTAAGAGTAACAAGATGGGTTGCTTTTCAAATGACGAAATTGAGATTCTGTGTTTTAGCTTCAAATTGGGTGTCCAGAATTATAGCTAGTTTCAGTGTTGTTGCTTTAACAAAATTGGAAGATCAAATTCTGAACAAAGTAGATTAGAAAAACTCCTTCCAGACCAGGGTGCAGCGGGGTAGTAATGATTCCTAGCAGATCTTAATAATACTGTTACAAGTTGTTTTTTTTTTTTCCCTGATTGTTTTGTAAAAACCTTAGGGACGCAGCAGTGGGTCTTAAACCTGATAATTTTCCAGGATTGACGTTTAATGCAGCTTGTACCATACTTTTGTTTCTGGGTTGTCGTTCCTTTGTGAAAGTGTACCTGTAATGCATAGTAATAAAAATACTTTGAGGTGATGTGGTTTTTTTTGGCAAGTCATACTTTTAAATTAGGGCAAGTACTACAATTTACAGTGATTGTTGTGAATAAATGGACTTCTTTCTAAGCCTGCTTATTTCTGGAAAGAGTTTTCTAAAGTTTTTTTGTTCTGTTACAGCTCCGTGTTGACAAATGGTGGGGAAACAGAAAGGAACTGGCCACTGTTCGCACAATCTGTAGTCACGTACAGAACATGATCAAGGGTGTTACACTGGTAAGCAGATTCCTCAGACTACTTTGTCTTGGAAGGGGGAGGTTTCTCAGCTGTACTTCATGTATGCAACATATATGTTTGCTGCAGAGAATAGATTATGCATGAAATTCAGTGGCATACTTGAGCTCTAGTGCTTGGGAAGAGGTAATGCTGGCAGATGTGTCCAGTAGGCATTCCTGGGTCTTGGGATTAAGTGATACATATGTGTGTGTGTGTGTAAAGACCAGGTAGTCTTTGATAGTCTGCTGATGGTTTTTTTTTTTTCCTACACAAATTAAGTCTCATTTTCAAGGTGCATGCTTATAGAAAAGTAACACACGGGGTAGACTTTGGTTTCTTGTTCGATGCCTGTCACTACTACTCTTGCAGGGATAGAAAAAGGTGGATCAAATTTCTGAACTCCATGTCCATTTCCTTAAAAACATACCAGGGTAGGTTCCTTGAGTGTGGGTGCCTTTGTATCCTTAATTCTTGCTATCTGGTGTACCTTAGTAATTCAGTATGTTAGCCCCGGTGCCCAAGATGAAGGGCTTTGGGGTTCTTTATGAGAAACTAGTGTTGTTTACTGTGGGCATGGTGGTTAAATCACTGTGGTCTCTGACTCTTTTCGCAACCCTGTGAACTGTAGTCCACCACGCTCCTCTGTCCATGGGATTTCCCAGGCAGAAATACTGTAGTAGTTTGCGATTTTCCTTCCCAACCAGGGATCAAACCCATGTTTACTGCACTGGCAGGTGATTTCTTTACCACTGAGCCACCTGGAAAGGCATAGGCGGTAGTGAAACACTTTTCATTAAGGTGCGCACTGCAGTCCGGCAAAGAGACAACAGAAACCGATGATTCTGTATACAGTTATGTGGTGTGGGTGATTTTATAAAGCCTTGACATGAGTATGTGAGAACAGTTTTCAGTTTCCTTTGTCATGGAGGAGGAAGTTTTCCTTTAAAGTCTCTAGAGATTTGGTCATCCTTTTCTAGGTGCAAAGAGGGAGACAACCCTGACAAATACGTAAATATTCCCTACAAAGGGGCAGTTCCTACTTGGTTTTCAGAGAAAAACTGGGTATCCTGTTCAAATTTCTCAGCGTTACTGATAGTTTCTTTATTTAAATCTAGGGCTTCCGTTACAAGATGAGGTCGGTGTATGCCCACTTCCCCATCAACGTTGTTATTCAGGAGAATGGTTCTCTTGTGGAAATCCGAAATTTTTTGGGTGAAAAATACATACGCAGGGTTCGAATGAGGCCAGGTATGGTTCATAAGGTTTTTTTCTGCTTGTGAAGGCTTAAATATATTTTGGGTTAGTTATAACTAAGGCTAGATTATTTCAGACTTACCCAGTACAATTAAAGTAGAAGTGCACTTAAAATAGTTTTTCTCTGATACATAATTGATGCGTCTAACACTGAAGCAGATTTTAAAACTTAGTGCTCTTTGATTCTGCTTTTTTTTTTTTCTATTGAATTGAGGGGGAGTGGGAGGTCTTGCACAAAGCTTGTGAGATCTTAGTTCCCCACTAGATATCAAACCCTCACCCCCTGCATTGGCATCATGGAGGCTTTAACCACTGGATCAGCAGGGAAGTCCCCAAAAATGAGCTTTGAAGAATACCAAACGTGTACAATGGAAATAAGAAATAAGATTGGATACAAAGCTTATTTATTTATCTGGCTGAGTCTTAGTTTTTGCTTATTTAGCTATGGGATTCTTAGTCACAACATTCAAACTCTTTAATTTGCAGCATGTGGGAACTAGTTTCCTGATCAGGGATTGAATCCAGTCCGCCTGCATTGACAGCCCAGAGTGTTAGATACTGGCCCCACCAGGAAGTCCCAGGAATACAAAATTTGCCCAGATAATTCAGATTCTATTACAAAACAGTTTCATTTGGTGTGTGGAATTTTAAATTAAGTAAATTGCTCCTTAATTTAAAGATTTTAAGTATTCTACAATTCTTATTTTTTATCTTGACACTATGCAAATACCCTCTTATATTTTAGGGGTTGCCTGTTCAGTATCTCAAGCCCAGAAAGATGAGTTGATTCTTGAAGGAAATGACATTGAACTTGTGTCAAATTCAGGTTTGTATGTTTACTGTGCATAATTAATGCCTATAAAGTCTTGTCTATCTAAATCCTGGAGTTGAATACCTGGTATTTGTTCATTTGGTGAGGGTTTTTTTAAATTTTGGGAATCTTAATTAAAAGCTATGAAGTACATCATGTGATGAAATACTTGTGATGAGTTTGGCTGATAATTGCCTTATCTTTTTCACCCTTATAGCTGCTTTGATTCAGCAAGCCACCACAGTTAAAAACAAGGATATCAGAAAATTTTTGGATGGTATCTATGTATCTGAAAAAGGAACAGTTCAGCAGGCTGATGAATAAGATCTCAGGTGGGATTTTGTAATACCTGTATAATTTTATTGCTTTAGTTGGGTCTAATTAATAAACTTAAACTGTAGTTGTAGCAAAGGCAGAAAGTATGTTTTACATGATTGGGAATAAAACTTTTCTGGGTAGGAATATTGATGGAGAATTACAGACTGTTTCTTTTCTTTTTTACAGTGATCTGCAGAAACAACAAGATAGCAGATGGTTCTATGGATTCAGTTGTGATCCTTTAAAGAGACAATAAAAACTCTTGATTTGAGATTTTTTCCTACTGATCTGTCATTTCAAACTATTTGGCCAGTAAACAGTTAACTGAATTCTAATGTGTTAATAATAACAGAAGGAATAGGAGTGGTTGATTTTGTTGTTGTTGTTAGCAAGACTTAATGGCAGAAGGGGCTTGAAGGAATACCAAGGACATTTCAGGCAAGAGGAATACGGTTATCGTGGGAAGAACTTTAGGAGATGCCCTGAAGGTATCTAATTTTACAGTGGCATAGATTTGAAGATTTGTGAGGTAAATGCCTGAGTCACAGTAACTGAAAAGGCAGCTGAGAAGTGATACTTGTCTTAGTAAGAATTAAAAGATGGAGTTAAATTTATGATAAACATGGTTGCCGTAGTCTTAAGGTTCTCTCAGACCCAAATTTCAGCCACTTCTATATCTTAGTCTTTGATAGCTTTAAAAAAACTTAAGAAACATTCCATGTGTCATACTTCAGATACACTACTAAACAATACTGTGTTTTAACTCAGTAGGGTTGCCCCTAAACCTGCAGTCCTCCCCTATCTCATGTTAGAAACTGTAACTGTGTAATTTCTCAGGCAATACATTTAACTTTGTCTTACCTACTTGTCTAGTCCATCAATAAAATCTGTGGGCTTACTAAAATCTTGGTTTAAATAAATGAAATTAATTTTATATTCAGTTAATCATTGGTTTGATGATAACAGTTAAATTTTTAAGAAATGGGTGAAATTGTAAATACAGATTTTGCTTTGAATTATTTTGAGATGAGGTTTGGGGTAGGTGTTGGATGGGTAAGTTGTCTTCGAGTGACAGGTTAGCAGTAAGATATTTTCAGTGAAGCCTGTTGAGCTCATTCCTCATGTCCATCCTAGCATACCCTGCTCCAGTTTTTGTCCATAATGTTTATAATGTGAGATTAATAGTTTACTTTGTTGGGTATTGATTATATACTCTTTTCCTGCTAAGAGTCTAACCTTCATGGGGGGGTGTGACCTTGTCTACCCTGGGATATTCTAAGTTCTAGAACAGTGTCTGGCATATAGCTGTTTGCTGAGTAATTGGTTCCCAGATTGCCAGGGAGATTCAGGTTGTGGAGATTGAGTAATAGTAATGGGCCTCAAAAGATGTTTTTAAGGTATTGACAGAATTTTAAAATTGAATTTGAGGGTTGAAATTTCCAAGTGGCAGTGTTGCAGAGGGATAAAGGTGTTATTGCAGAGTGTCGGTATATAGGCAGTGGTAGCAGCAATGGGAGTGTGTAACACCAGAAGTGAAGCGTGGAGACTTTAAAGGGTAGCTGTTGGCAGTCTGGTTGTAGCTGAGGAGTTACTTCAATTTAATAACTTAGATGTGGTAAAGGAACGTGTAGCAGCTTCTCCCCAGGGAAGCTGTCCGTGTTTGCTGTTACCACGGATGAGCATGTAAGTGCCTCCTCGGTTTTGAGGTGTATCAGTCTACGTTTTCTAATGAGAAAACATACTTGGGAGTAAATTGCCCATTTGGCACAGTTTCGGCAGATGGAGGGGAGGGGGTGTTGGCAGAACCCAGTTAAAACACCATTCACATTCCACAGTCCTTAAGTTGAATATAAATAATCAGCATAACCCAGTTTATTTGGAATGAATTACATTGAGAATTAAAACATCCAGTCATAATTTACTGACCTCAATTTCCAGAGGCTCTTTAAACACCATAATTGCGATACTTCCATATATATCAGACTTAGTGGTGAAAGGGTTGTTAAACTGAACGTGGAGAATGCAATAATATACAAAGTAAACTACATTTTAAGATGTTCTTCAAGTTTTGAAAGGTAAATTAAAAGATCTGTCAAAAGCTGCCAACAGTTCCTAACTGGCAAAGGCTCTTTAGATGTGGTATGTGGGTTCTAGTTACCTGACCAGGGATTGAACCCAGACCCCCTGCTTTGGGGCATGGAATCTTAACCACTGGTCCATCAGGACAATCCCCATTTATTATTTTAAAATGAATTTAAGAAAAACCTGAAAGGTATAACAGCATGAGCTAGATTAAAATATGTACCTAGGGACTCATGGAGCTTCCCTGGTGGCTCAGATGGTAAAGCGTCTGCCTGCGGTGCAGGAGACCCGGGTTCGATCCCTGGGTTGGGAAGATCCCCTGGAGAAGGAAATGGCAACCCACTCCAGTACTCTTGCCTGGAAAATTCCATGGACTGAGGAGCCTGGTAGGCTACAGTGCATGGGATCGCAAAGAGTTGGACTCGACTGAGTGACTTCAGTTTTCAGGGACTCATGTATGATGATGGCTTAAAGACTAGTAAAATTCCCAGGTGGCAAAAAAGGACAGCATTGAATTAGGGACTTTACTATTGATACCTTCTCTTCCCTGGTGGCTCAGATGGTAAAGCATCTGCAATGCAGGAGACTCTGTGAGATCCCCTGGAGAGAAGGGAAGGGCAACCCACTAGTATTCTTGCCTGGAGAACCCCATGGATGGACCATAGAGTTGCAAAGAGTGACTAACAGTTTTCACTTTGTGGCAAGGTGACAAGTTTAAAAGATACATTAAGCACTAAATGTAAAGACTTACAAACAATACAAGATAATCGAAACAGGACAGGAAAGCAAACATCTTAATTCCAAGTCTGTTCTTAGGACTGAATATGGATTTCTTTTTCAAAACCTTGGATGTTGATGAGTTGCTCAACTGATACTCTAGGATTAAAAAACTAGTTACTATAATCATGTATAGCCTCAAGCCTGATAATCAGATGAAAGTTGCTCAGTCGTGTCCGATATTTGTGACCCTTTGGACTGTAGGTCTCCAGGCCAGAATACTGGAGTGGGTAGCTGTCCCCTTCTCCAGTGGTTCTCAGAGAAATATAAAAAATTCTTGGAAAACAAAAGCTGCTAAGGTTGGAGGAAGGATGCAGTTGGAACAAGGAGACAAAAGCATCTAAAATTTCACTATCAATTGGCCAGCCAGAAAGAATATTGATGTCTTAACCACTTTTGCATTTGTTTGAATTGACCAATTGTTATTTTTATCTTTGAAACTTAATGCTGTTATCAATTAGTATCTCAGTTATGCAGGAAATAAGCTTTCCTTTGACTCTGGAAGTCAGACTTCCAGAGGAGTAGACAATAGTTAAATATTGACTCACCTAAGGAAAGAATGGGTATAAATGGGTTTAGATTCAGGTTTTCTTCCAACATTTAGAATACAGTGAATGAATGTTAAGAACAGAATTCAAAAAAGTCAAACTGCAAATTCTGTTTTAAGAATTTGCTTAATCCTAGCTTCAAAGGTTGCAATGTAAGAATAGTTTACTCAGGCCACCAGTACTCTGAATTGTGTCCACAGTTGGGAGGTGCCTTCTACACCTTGAGAGGTCCATATGTGCTTGTGTTAGATCAGTGAAGGACTTCAGGGGAGAGAACAAGTCTCATGGGATAAATGGTAACTTGATAACGATAATATAAAAAAGTCATGTCTTAGAATGTTTTCTGCATCTGTCACCTAAGATTCAGGTGAGGAATAATACCAATTTGAAGGAAGTTGCTGTACTGTGAGGTTGAATGACCTCTGTCTTCACAGGCAGTTGGATCTAGTTGAATTTAATCTTTGTCCTCTGATGTTTACATGAGTTACTAGAAATTAAATGTTATTTTTAAAAAAATCATCTGATAAAAGCTCATAAAATGAGATGTTTTATAAATGCTCAATTTTAATTTCTATTGACAAAAGCTGAGGGATTGATGTGCTTAAGAGTTTATAATTGGCTATAGACAAATGATACTTAACCCTATTTTTTTCCATTTGAGAACCACCCTGACCAAAGGGGAAAGCACCTAAAAAGTGACAGAATTTTATCACTGACAGTCTCCACTGTGGAATCTTAACAAAGTTGTACTTTCAAAACAATTTCTTTTATCATAAGTAGCTACTGGTATGAATAGAGGAAAACTAGAGAATAATGATAGGAAACAGCTCATCAAACACCATGAGACAACATATCAGATAATCTTCATAGGCTTACTGTCGAGGGAAACCTTTACCTTAAATCCAAGAACTGAATTCACTGATGTCAACACCTTTTAAGGGAAAATTTGAACCATACAATGGAGACCGAGATTGTCATTACCTTGGCTATCACTAAATTCTCAAGTTGTCTTTTTTCTACAATATAGGTGTATCTTCTGTAAGTTACCAGTATATGGAACTGGAGTGAATTTTTAAACTTTTCCGTCCTGCAGACAGAAATAAGATCAGCTTAGCTAAAAACTCTTTTGTGACCTTTCTTTAACGGTATGTGCTGTGAGTTCTTTGCTTTCCAAATTTTTCTTCTCTTTCGCTTATGAAAAATAGTAATTGATAACAGTAGAACCAGAGTGGAGAAGAAACAACATCCAAAGAATATCAGCGGTTTCTTCTGCACAAGAAGTAAGCAGACAATACATTCTGTGTTTCTTTGAGCCTGACTGCATCTAGGACTACTGTTCTCAGAAAGGAAGCCATTGTTGCTGATCAGTTTGTTGTAAAACTGGATGGAGGATTTAGCTTTGAAATCGGGTGTGAAGAATCCAAATCTGGGTCTAGATTTTTCTTCAGTCAGTTTGAATACATAATAGCCTTTGATTTTGATTTTATCAATCAGGTATGCTGAAAAATACCAAAAATAAATATTATTAATCACATGTGAACTATTAGGTATCCTTAAGAATTTAGTTTTCATTGAAAACAGTCTAAAACTCATGCTCATAAAACATTTTCATTAAAGGTTTTTTGACATTCTTTTATCAATGATCTTTCTTGAGAAGATGAATATAGGTGTAATGTAATTTTTTAAAGATTGAATTAAAACATATCTATAATCATACAAAAACACCTGCAGGAAACTCAGATTTAAGAACTGTAGCCATAAAGGTCAAAGGACTTAACTGTCAACTTGTTCACAGTGTTAAAAAACAGAAAAATTTTGCTTATTTACCTTGATTCCAGAGCTCAGACGTGAGATAACTGCCCAATAACTGCACTTGGTTTCCCCAGCCACTCAGTCTGGCTCGCCTACTCAACTCTTTTATACCTTCTGTCAACAAACTTACAGCACCTCCTCTGTTGGAATCATCTTTGACTACTCACATACACGCAGACAATCCTGTTGACTACCTTAAAAACACATCCAGAACCTATCCACTTCTCACTATCGCCACTCTTTAACTGGAGAAGGAAATGGCATCTCACTCCAGGACTCTTGCCTGGAAAATTCCATGGATGGAGGAACCTCGTAGGCTACAGTCCATGGGGTCCGCAAAGAGTCGGACTCGACTGAGCGACTTCACTTTCACTTTCACCACTCTTAATAACCTGACCCAGTCCACCATTATCCTTACCCAGACTAGTGCAATTCTGCCTATATCAATTCTTGCTCCTTTAGAGTGTGTTCACAAAAGAGCAGCAATTCTTTTGGTGTGGGTTGGATCTTGTTAACCTGTTTAAAACCTAGAACCTTCCTATCCCTGAGAGTAAGCTACAGTTTTTACGACAGCCTTTTTATAAGCCCATAATAGACTATCATTAAAGAGCCTGTTCCCCCTCATTCTTTGGTTCATATTACCTGGGAATGTCATATATTTCAAGGGAAATGGCCCTCGAACCTCACCTTTCAAAGCCTCCTGAATGTATTTCTCTAAGTAGTATTTTCGGAGCTCATCATTTTCCAGAGACTGGTCATCGATGCCACTGGCTGTGATGTAAACATCCATGTCTCCATAGTTCCTCCGGATCCACTTCAGCACCCTGCGCTCTCCCCAGGGCATCACGGCCAGGCGGGTGGGGGAGCTCAGGCAGGTGATGTCCTGCAGAAACTGGATGTCCCTGTCTGTGTCGTAGGTGCTGCCGTTCAGGCGCTCGTGCATCACGAACCTGGTGGTGAAGTGGTTCAGGGCGTAGAAGTCCGCAGTGCCCTTGACCAGCCTCCTCTCCTCCTCAGTGAACGGAGGCAGCGTGGAGCGTGCGAGCCCTTGCCTATTCTTGAAGGCGACGTACTCTCTCATGGCCAGCGGGTAGTCCCCCGTCTTGAAAAGGGGTTCTGCAAACCAGGCTATTTGGAACTGGAGGAAGCGCTCGGCCGCCTTCCAGTGCGAGTCCGCGTAGGGATTGGCGGGCTCGGCCCAATCCGAGTGCAGAGACAGCGACACGGCCCCGCGCTGTGCAGGCCTGTACTGCCGGTCGTAGAGGTGCCAGGCCAGGGCGTGGGCGATCAGCAGGTGGTGGGCTGCCCAGTAGGTGTCGTTACTAGACTGCTCGTAGATGTCACTCAGTCGGTTAGGCTCGTTGATGGTGATCCAGAGCTTCACCAGGTCCCCCAGCTCCCGGAAGCACAGGTCGGCGTAGTCCTGGAAGGCCTCGGCCGTGGACCGGTTCAGCCACCCTCCGCTGTGCAGCAGAGGCCCAGGGAGGCCTAGGTGGGTGTGGGTCGGATAGTACAGCGTGACCATTGAGGAGATGTTGAGCTTCAGCCCCTCGCTGACCACACACCTGTAGTACCTCAAAGCCTGTCGGTTAGCCACGGACAGGCTGCCAGTGGGAAGGATTGAGGGCCAGTCCAGAGCAAACCGATAGTGGGTCACTTTCATTCTTGCTAACATCTCAAGCTGTCTTTTGATGCTGACAAAATCCGTGCATTGAGCTGGCCTTGTTTTCAGCCTCACTCCTTCCACTCGGTGCAACAGTCTGTTGCCCGTCACATTCCACACATACAGATGAGGATCGCTGAACTGTGGGGAGGAAGCCACCGCCTCAGGCTGTGAAAGCAAGCACATACAGGCAGGCAGAATCTTAGCATGCGTCCTCTAAGAGAAAGAGGTGTGTGTTAGTCACTCAGTCATGTCCAACTCTTTTGCCACCCCATGGACTGTAGCCCCCAGGGCTGGAAGTGGGTTGCTATTTCCTCCTCCAGGGGCTCTTTCTGACCCAGGGATGGAACCTGGGTCTCCTCTATTGCATTCGGATTCTTTACTATCTGAGCCACTTCAGTCAGACCTTCAGACCAGAAAGGAATAGCGTGATCTTATTTTGCCTCTCACAATAGAGAAAATAAATGATGCACATGTCCTTCAGAACAACCTATGTCTTCCTGCTTTTTTCCTGTTGATGTCAGCAAAAAAGGCCTGATGGATTATCCTCCCTCCAGGCCCTTGAAATTTACCAGGGAGACAGGAAAATGTAGAGAAAGAACCACACCTAGGGCTTGGCTTGCAAAACAATTTGTCTTTCAGAAAACAGGATGTTTGCCAGTTCCTGGGTCCTAAAAACCAGGTAATATGGGGTTGGGGGTGGGGGTGTGTGTGTGTGGGGTTCTCATGTGATTCTGTTCAAATGCATCAGGAAATTGGCTTGATTCTCAGTTAAAAGGAACCACAAAAGATGGACCTTCCAAACCTGTCACAAATTAAAGGCAAATTAGCATTCCAGTTGTGGAGGATTTCACTGAGATTAGCATTTGGGGTTAGAGGAGGCTGGTGGACCCCAGCCACAGTTCCTAAAATAGGCCAGTGGGAAAGAGCAGGAAATGACCCCTTGCGTTTGCTGAATGCGGCTAACACATTCCAGTTGAAAAATCCAAGTGATGTCACACGTCCATCATTCAGTTCTCCCCTTCCCATGTGCCTGTGAGAACACAGCATTTATTCCTCCAAAGGGAGGATTCTAAACACGCTCCTTATATAAGGTAATGAAGTGTGAAAGAAGAGAACCCTAAAATAACCCCCAGAATCTCGCAGGTTGACTCTTGAATCCATTCTCTGCCCCTCCACTAAGCAGAGAGCCCTGGACTCCTGCTCTGGTTCTGTCCCTTTAAAAGCCAGGCTTGACAACTCTGTTTAGTGACAGAGCAATCTCACCCACCTCACAGGTGTTCTGTGAGAAGTCTGTGACTCTGGGCAATTGCTCTGTCAACTCTAAAGCACTCTACAAACATAAGGTACTTATGACTTGGGTTTAGTTCTCCCTGCAATTATCGCCTGTTAGGCCCTTGAGTCTAAATTAAAACAGAAAAGGGCTTAAGAAAAACAAGTTCAAGATTAATAAGAAAAAGTGAAAGTTCTGTTCTTGTTTTAATGTGCTTTTTCTTCCCATGACTGAATTTAACTGCACCTGGAAATCAATGGTAATTAGCCTTTGGTAAATATTTTCCCTCTAACTGTTTTCTCATGTGTCATCTTTCATAGTCTAATTATAAAATCAAATCATTGCCCACTTGCCATCTGCCAACTAGCCATCTAGAACATTAAACGGAGAGAACATTGATCATGTGAGCATGAAGCTAAATCTGTATATAATTATTTGAGTAAAATCCTTAGCCTAGATAGCCAGTTTCAGTGTTTTGAAACCTCAGAGCATCATGGTACTGAAAGGGTATTTATTTACAAAGGGCAATCTTACAGTAAGGTAAGGTACAATGAAATGAAAATCTGTTTTACTTTTAAAAATCTCCAGAAAGCATTAGTCTTAGCAACTGTGTGATTAATCTGCTAAGAGAAATAGTTAAAGTATTGCACTCTGACCTCAGCCCCAGCTCCCAGAGCTTGGTTCTAAAGTTCTTTTTTCCACTAAAAGGATCCTGGACTCCTTGGAAAAATGGCTGTTTTCAGGTCTGGTTCAGGAAAGGAATGAGGGGATCCTGGTGAATATTGCACCAGAAAAATAAGAACATACTTAAAAACTGGAAAGGAAATGTCAAAAAGACATAAAAACAGCTTGAAAGAGTCCCATATGCCAAATTTGAGATAATTTGAGCATCAAAAGTTCCAGTGAATCAGTGACAACAATGAATTATAACTGAGTTAATTCACTCATTAAACAATGTGTTTAATTCACTTAATAAATACAGAAGAAATAATCTAATTAGAAATTTGCCATTTTGCAATCTACAAAGTAATAACTAATTCAGGCAAGGTTCATAAATCAATGTTAAGAGCATTGGTTGAATGCTGTTGAGAAATAGGATATTTATACAGTCTTAAAATATCACCCTCAGATTAATTCTTAATTACAAATGGAAAAGGACCTTTCAGTTAAGAGATCTGGCAAATGCCACATCAAGAAATCTGGTGACTGCTACTTCAACTAGTGTCTCCAGTAATGAAAGAAACTGACTTTATGTGCCTCCTATGGGCTGGAAGAAGCACAAGCTGGAATCAAGATTGCCGGGAGAAATATCAATAGCCTCAGATATGCAGATGACACCACCCTTATGGCAGAAAGTGAAGAAGAACTAAAGAGCTTCTTGATGAAAGTGAAAGAGGAGAGTGGAAAAGTAGGCTTAAAGCTCAACATTCAGAAAACTAAGATCATGGCATCTGGTCCCATGATTTCATGGCAAATAGATGGGGAAACAGTGGAAACAGTGTCAGACTTTATTTTTCTGGACTCCAGAATAACTGCAGGTGGTGATTGCAGCCATGAAATTAAAAGACGCTTACCCCTTGGAAGGAACGTTATAACCAACCTAGATAGCATATTAAAAACCAGAGACATTACTTTGCCAACAAAGGTCCGTCTAGTCAAGGCTATGGTTTTTCCAGTAGTCATGTATGGATGTGAGAGTTGGACTATAAAGAAAGCTGAGCGCCAAAGAATTGATGCTTTTGAACTGTGTTGTTGGAGAAGACTCTTGAGAGTCCCTTGGACTGCAAGGAGATCCAACTAGTCCATTCTAAAGGAAATCCGTCCCGGGTGTTCATTGGTAGGACTGATTTTGAAGCTGCAACACCAATACTTTGGCCACCTGATGCGAAGAGCTGACTCATTTGAAAAGACCCTGATGCTGGGAAAGATTGAGGGCAGGAGAAGGGGACGACAGAGGATGAGATGGTTGGATGGCATCACTGACTCAATGGACATGGGTTTGGGTGGACTCCAGGAGGTGGAGATGGACAGGGAGGCCTGGCGTGCTGCGGTTCATGGAGTTGCAAGGAGCCGGACATGACTGAGCAACTAAACTGAACTGAATATGATGTACTGGAAAATACACAACAGCATCTATGTAGTATTATTTCTAGAAACACTTAACTGAATCTAATAAAGAAACAGAAATCCATGCTTGCAGACATTTTACAAGCAACTGGGATGTCCCTGGTGGCTCAGTGGTTAAGATTTCACCTTCCAATGCAGGAGGTGTGGGTTGAGGAGCTAAGATCCCACATGCCTCCTGGTCAAAAAAAACCAAAACATAAAGCAGAAGCAATATTGTAACAAATATGATAAAAATTTTTTTAAAAAGTCCCACATTCTACAAAGCAACTGGCCTGAACTCTTCAAAACTATCAATACCATGAGATTAGGGGGATTTCTCTCAATTAAAGAAGCTAAAGATACACATAGGCCCAGATGCTGGGGAAGGCATAGTAGTATTTTTTAAATGTTATTTTCATTTTGTAGTCTTCCTGTAGAGCCCATCTACTCTTGCCTGCCCATCATCTATTCATACAACCTTTGGCTGAGTTTTCAAAAAGCATTCAAATTTTTCTTGGTAAAGCATTTATCCTCATTCCTTAAGTGCAAGTGAAGCTGACTCCTCAGTGGGCTCCAGGTGTGAGCAAGAAGCCCAGGTCTGATTGATCACAGCATTACTTTCCCCTGACCAAGTGATCAGCTCTTGCTCCGAGGAATAGGAGTAGGGTCCTCAGAGCGGACTGACAGTCATAGTGTCAGTTACTGGAGAGCAGATGGGTCTTCACATGAAGCAGGAACTTGCAGGTGGGGTTATGTACAAACCGGAACTCTTGTCTCTCCTGGGGCCTGTTGTTGCTGGTTCTAGACTTTGCAAAACATAAACCTACTTGAAGTGTTAGGGAAAAGATGGTCTGCCCGTGCCATGTGGAAGAGGAGAGAGATACTGGGTAAGTACGTGCCTCTCCGGGGGTCACAAACTGAAGGTGAGTCACTGTATTTATATCACTCCCTATATCTTTCTTCCTTTTATCACTCCCGGGCCTTTCCTAAAGTTTTGTTTGAATACTGATAGGGGTTGAGATTCAGAACTTTGGTCACTCACGGTTTCGGCCCTTTTGTCTAGTTGTATCCCTTGCACATCTTGTTTTTCCATAAGCTTCTAGAATACAAGTACTATGAGGTCTTATAGCATAATGGTCAGAGACAGACAAATCAGGGTAAGTTGGACAAGTTATGTAACCTTCCTAAGCTGCGATTTCTTTGCCTATGAAATGAGGGTTTTGTGATTAAGTATACTGAATGCACATACATTCAGAAGTTAAGTGCTTGGAACATAGTAGGAGCTTCAAAAATAGTTTCAGAAAAATTATTTCGGAAAGAGCATCATGCATCTGAGAACTTGAGGATAGCTTGCTACATGTTCTGTCACTATTTGTTACCTTAGGCAAGTCACTTTCTGTTATTAATTGACAGGCCTTACTTTCCTTAGCTATAAAATGAAAGATTTGGTATAGGCTCACCTGGGTCTAAAAGTTGACCTTTTTCATACACTATGCACTGAGTACTTACTGTGTATCTGAAACTGCTCTAGTAAGGCATCCAGCAGGCAGTAAAGCCTCAAACCTCTCCACTGTCTTGCGGAGAAAGTTTGCATTCTAGTAGGAGAAACAGGTGATCAGTAAGGAAAATGTGTAAAGCAGTTACCAGAGGATGGCAGTGAGGGAAATGAGATACTGATTGA
Source organism: Budorcas taxicolor (assembly GCF_023091745.1). NCBI lineage: Eukaryota > Metazoa > Chordata > Mammalia > Artiodactyla > Bovidae > Budorcas > Budorcas taxicolor. The sequence goes on along the minus strand of NC_068915.1, from coordinate 59,018,420 downwards.
AGGGTACAAACTTCTAGTTATAAGATTAACATGTTCTGGGGGTCTATTATACAGGATGGTGACTATAGCTAATAATATTGTATTGTATACTTGAAAGTTGCTAAGAAGATCTTAAATTTTCTTACCATAAAAAAAAGATCTTAAATTTTCTTGCCTGTGATGGTATGGAAGTGATAGCTAATGCCATAGTGGTAATGTTTTTGCAATGAAAAATGTATCAAATCAACACATTGTACACCTCAAACTTACACAATGTTGTATGTCAATTATATCTCAATAAATCTGGAGAAAAAAAGGAAAATGTGTAAAACATAGTATGGTAGATGTGATGAATGCTATATAAGAAAATAAAGCAGGAAGGGAGAATAAGCAGTGATAGTGATGAAGTTATGCTGTTTTGAGTAGAGGGAAGCCTTATTGAGAGGTTGACGTTTGAGTTACATTTGAAGAAGGTGAAGAATGAGGCAAGTCAGGAGGCCCCATTGGGGTATAAAGACCTCATAAGGCAAATGACCCAAATTTATCATAAATCACTTAAATGAAGGGCCACTAGTAATTTGCTTCTGGCAAAACAAAAATCTAGGGAATTCCCTGGTGGTCCAGTGGCTAAGACTCCATGCTTTCACTGCTGAGGGTGTGGGTTCAATCCTTGGTCGGGAAACTAAGATCCTACATGCTACATGGTGCAGCCAACAAATTAAAAAAAAAACAACAACTGTAAAATTTGTTTCCTGTAATTTTGATACTACTGACAAATGGCTGTCACAAAAATGACTGGAAGATCTCTCTAGACTATATGCAACTTGAGGGCAGTATGAAAAGCTCTCAGTAAGCATGAATTCTTCCCTTCCTCTCTCTTCTTTCCCCAATGTCCCTTATAACCCCAAAATAATCATGGTATTTGATATTATCTGACAGCTGTTTCTTAGATGTCATTGAGTAAAATGAAAGGGAATACTGTGTATTATTTGGATTTGGTGATGGACAGGGAGGCCTGGCGTGCTGCATTTCATGGGGTCACAAAGAGTCGGACACGACTGAGCGACTGAACTGAACTGATAGTTAAATTTGTGGAGCTTCCTAGGTGGCGCTAGAGGTAAAGAACTTGCCTGCCAATACAGGAGACAAAAGAGACACATGTTTGATCCCTGGATCAGGGAAGAACCCCTGGAGGAGGGCATGGCAACCCACTGCAGTATTCTTGCCTGGAAAATTGCATGGACAGAGGAGTGTACTGGACTACGGTCCATAGGGGAGCAAAGGGTCAGACACAACTTAGTGACTTAGCATGCATGCATAGTTAATTTGTAAGTAGCCACTTACCTTAAGGACAGATTCAGTGACACCCCAGGAGAAATCACAGGGAAACTGACCCTGCATATCTGGTGTGGACTCTTTCACAGTGAAACCATTTTCTTGAATGATTTGTTTATAGTAATGTGCTGAAGACTTGGGCTTTCTTTCTTTTTGTTTACTATTAAAATCCACATAAAATAATCCTCGGCGAGTGGTGTAAGCATCCTGCCATTCAAAGCCATCCAGGAGGGACCAGGCTGTGTAACCAAACACTTGTATTTCATCAAACTTGATTGCTGTACAGAAAGACAAAAGCAGATGTTCAGAGGCCTAAACACTCTGGTTCATGTTTACAGCTTCACAAATGACATGCCAGGGGCAGCATATTGTGAAACCAAACTTTTGCCTAATTTGCAGGCCCATTATATCAACTAGGAATTTTATTTTATTTATTTTTTGAATTTTATTTTTATATTTGAAAAGGGGCGGTTATTTTCAACTAGAATAGTCTTCCCAAGTGAACAACACAGTTAAAGGGTCAAGTTTAAAATATTCCTTGTCAGGGAACTAAGATCCTGCGTGGGGCACCACGTGGCCAAAAAATAAATACATAAAATAAAAATAAAATATTCATGAGACTTAACTTAGTGTGCAAATCTGTGTCAGAGTGCATGGTAATTTCCAGAACCCTTTGGGACCAATGCAGATGCCAGCTTTGACCAAGAGTTTCTCATTTCAAGCTTGGGTGGTTTCCCATTTGTGGACAAACTGTCTTCTATGAAACAATCCTCAGGGACTGAAACATCAGCTTTGAGAATGAACATATGTGAATGCAGATTTAAGGAGGAGACAGAAGCACAGAGAACAGGAACTGACTGGGCCCAGGGGCAAGAGGGGAGAGGGCTTGCTCTATTGTGCTCCTGGGCGGGGCTCTTGGGCAGGTTTCTCGACCTCAGTTTTCTCATTAGTAAAAACAGGATTGAAAAAGATGATCTTTCAGAAGTTTTCTAGCTTTAAATTTAACAACGTTTAGGAATTAGGTAAAAATTAAATATGCAATAAAAACAACAATGGTTCAATCAAACATGAACTTTTGTTCTTAAAAGCTTTCATTTTCTCATGGAAATGTCTCCTTTCTGTACTTTGGGAGCTTTATCACAGAATTTCTTTTCCTAAAAGGGAGAATTGATGTCAAGAGATTCTAATGAGATAAATGTTTCAACAGGCCCTGGGTCTCGTGCTTTGGTGTCATAGGGCCCTGTGAAAGCAGGAATGGTAATGCCTAGGGAGTGATACCACCTCTGCCCAGGCACTATGGGCAGAGTTCTCTGCTCTGGAGGCCCCCATGTGCACGAGCCCTGGGGCTGGGCCTGGCACAGCTCTGTTCCATGCGATCCTCCTGCAGGTTAGAACACTAGTGTCTTGCTCTCCCTGGGGACCTTCCCTGAACACTCTCTACAGAACCGGGGATTTTTTTCTCAAAGTTTGTGACTTTTGTTTTGGCCACTCCATGCAGTTTGCCATGACCTTAATTCCCTGACCAGGGATCGAATCCATGCTTTGGCAGTGAAAGCACGAAGTCCAAACCACTGAATCCCCAGGGCATTCCCTTCAAGCTTGTGACTTCTAAAGAGAGCTATAGAGTTGTAGAAAGAGCCACCGAGAATTCCTTTATATGGGAGAGAAATGGAGCCCAACTCTGTAGGGGACAGAACCATCATAATCAAAGCTCATCTTCTGCTCCATTCTTTCTTTCTTTTTTTTTCCAAAGAGAGCTCCATTATTTCAATCAGCCACCTGCAGATGTCACTCCCTGAGTAATGGAAAAGGAATGAGAGGATGAGCAGGGCTTAGAGAAATATCCAGGAACAATAGAAATTGTTCAGCTTAGCCATTCATGGCTCATTCCCGGTATTCAGACTTCTCATCATCGAGTCATGTGATAGAGTAAAAGGACCACAATCAAGAAAAGCTTTCAGCATCTTAAAACTGTTGAACTTTGGACATGTCTCCTTTAGCACTGGTGGCTCACATGGTAAAAAATCTGCCTGCAATACAAGAGATCCAGGTTCAATCCCTTGGTCAGGAAGATCCCCTGGAGAAGGGAATGGCAACCCACTCCAGTACTCTTTCCAGGAGAATTCCATGGACAGAGGAGCCTGGTGGGTTACAGACCATGGGGTTGCACAGAGTTGGACACGACTGAGTGACTAACACTTTCTTTTCATTTTCCTTTAGTATTATGTTCTTTTTGAAGGAATGAAGCAGCACCTTGTTGAAAATTAGGATGTATCTACAACCTAAAATTATTCTGCTTTCAAACTCATTTATAAAGGACATGAAACTGAAAAAAAAGGGGACATGAGAGTAACATAAAATTCTGTCATCACTGCACAATAGAAAAGTCCAACAATACCAGCAACCTATTCAAAGGTGACCTTAAATATCCTATAGCAAAAGTATTCGAAACAGTTTTTTTTTAATTGAGCTAATGTACGACCAACCTTGAAGAACCTGGTTGAGGAAGTTCTTCATCATGTAGATGGCTGTGGTATCCTCTGTTTTTACGTGACTGTCCATGAACCAGCCATTCTCAGTAATCAAGATTCGGGGATTGCCATATTCCAGTTTAATCCAGTTTAGCACATCTCTTAAATTGAGTGACACGTTTTGTCCCAGTTTAGCCATAGTACTGGGGGGCTTGAAATTGTTGGGTCCAAAGGAAAAGGCAAAGAAGTCAGCTGTGCCCCTCACCTCATTCTTCTCTGCTTCAGAGAAACGAGGTAGAATGGAGAGCAACTGCTTTCTCATCACTTCTGGATAGTCGCCATCCCTGTGGATAGGGTTGGCAAACCACCCGAGCACGGAAACCATGGATTGCTGGCACTTGAGTATATCCATTGTATTTTCTGATCTGTTTGGTTCAATCCAATGGGATCCCAATGTGATTGACAGCTGACCCTTCTGATGTGGGCGGAAATTTCTGTCGTAGTTATGCCAAACTTTCGAATGAGCCTAGTAATGAGAAAATATTGTTAATCTTTATTGCTGTTACTCACAAGGTTGTGACTTGGCTGGTAGAAGGTATTTTCATGGATAAATTAATGAATTGCTGGGTGATGGAGGGGAAAGCTGCCAGAGAACTCTGATAACTACGGAGTCTGCACTCTGTTCACTTCCTCCGTGCTTCCAACTTAAATGCTCCCCTGTAAGATCACCGAGGGGCAGGCAGAGAGCCCTTGTCCAAGCTCCATCTTACTTTTTCTCTCCCTGTCTCCCTTCCAGGGCTTCTTGGGGCTGCATGCAGGTGAGATACTATGTAGATTACAGGGTTTTTTTCCTCTACATAAAAAGACTCGGAGCAGTGATCTTTCACTCTTCTACAGAATTTTTTGGCACTAAGTTAGAAATGCAGGATAACACAGCCTTTAAATTCTATAAATGGATAATAACAGAGCTCACCTCTTATTGTAAGATTCGAATGAATTAATGTACTTTAGGAGAGTACCTGGCACAGAGTAACCTCTATATGAGCCTTAGCTATTATTACTGTTATTACAAAAGGGTGGCAGGCATGGTACAAAACAGAAAACCAGTGGAAATAGTGTAGGATTTGGGGTCAGCACGCTTGGGCTTCAAGTTGAAGTACAAGCTACAGTGGCCTTTGACAGGTCACTTAAACTTTCTGAAATCTCTTCGTATCTTCAGCTGTAAAATGAAGTTACAAATAATAATCCCCTTTGTAAAGTTGTTTTCAGATGCAGGGCTAATGTATATATTGATTATGTAGCATAGAATAGAGCATCCAGGAGCTACTGCCTAAAGATGGATGTTATTATTGGTCCCCCTGGAGTTTACATTTCCAGTTGAGCTCACTTAAAACAGAGCCTCATGATCGGTCTCTAATCTATTTAATAGGTACTTATTGAGTGCTGACTCAATGAATGCCTGTCTTGCCTTGCCTTGAGAAGCTGAAATAAATAGCACAGGAACCTGCTCTCAGAAGCCAATGATCTCAATGGGAAAATAAGACTAAAATGTGTGAAAGAGAAATATAGCACCACATAAAATAAAACAGTAAATTAAGCCAGTAAAGAACCATGAGGTGTATCAGAAGGAGAACCAAAGGTTAAGGATTCCAATTAACGGCTCTAGGCCAGTTAAGGGCTTCCGTGGTGGTTGAAACAGTAAAGAATCCACCTGCAATGTGGGATATCTGGGTTCGATCCCTAGGAAGATCCCCTAGAAGAGGGCATGGCACCCATTCCAGTATTCTTGCCTGGAGAACTCCATGCACAGAGGAGACTGGTGGGCTATAGTCCATGGGATTGCAAAGGGTCGGACACAACTGAAGCGACTAAGCACACACACAAGGCAGATTAATGCCCAAGGTCTCTTTCCTGTCCTGGGAAGCCAGAACTTCCTGGGGAAATGAACACATTTTCAATAGGCTTCCCATATTTTTCTACATTTGCTTCTTTTTGTTCCCCTCTCTACAAGGATGGTGTTTTAAAAAAATTAATGCACATTTGATGTGCGTTATGTAGTCTATTGTACATCCTTATGTAGTCATTCTCCTTTCCTCTTCTCAGCACCTGACTTGCTTGCCTCTTCTTGTCTCTTCCTAAATCTGCCAATTTCTCCTCTATTTGGGTGCTTCTAGAACAAGAGCACAAACCCTTACTGCTTCTAACCCACAAAGTCAGCTTTCAATCTGTTCCTTTGCTTTTTTTTTTTTTTCCTTTTGCTCACTGGAGATGTTTTATTATATTGGGTTGAATTATCCAGAAGTGCCTTTTTGTAGGTCAAAAACAATAAAATATGAACAACGATTCAATCCTAATAGATCCTGTGGACATTAAAAATGCTCCATAAAATCTTGTTAGGGTGGGGAGAGATAAACATAAATGTAAGGGGTGAGGATTTCAAAACTGATGTCTCCTTGCTTTATGCAAGAAGAGCTAAATTAAACAATTTCATGAAAGATTTTCTGAAGAAGGAGATGCCTCCAGCTATTACCTCTATCTACCTGTTCTTACTCAGTTTTCATTGGAAGATTCTGGGAGCACTGAGCAAGCATCCCAATGTTCCTAAAGATCCTTAAAGAATATTCTTCTCACAAAAGTTTTCAGGCTGTAACCTCCTCCCCTGCCTCCAACCTGAGGTTGCAGTTTCTGGAAGAACTCTCAGTACTGCCTGGGACAGACTCTATCTGAAGTGGTCTCAGCTGCTCCAGACTTTTCTGGGGCTGGAATCACAGTGGGTCTTAACTGCATTTTTCCTGATTTGAAACAAAAGCAATTGTGCATTGCTAGAATTCAAAGGGAGACATTCTTTGCTTATTCTAATCCATCACTTAATCCCTTGGTAGCCTCAGTGCTTTCATCCATAAAAGCCCCAGTGATCAGTAGTATGCCTCCTGTGGGTGGGTGTGCACCTCTGATGTGTAAACTGAAAAGCATTAAACACATGTAAGATTCTGAGCCATAAAGTAGCTGCCTGGCAAATATGATGTCATCAGACACTAAAGGGAAAGTGAGTTGAAATTTGTATAATGTATTAAACCAGTCCCAACAGCAATTAATCAGCTCTAATAGGAAAAAACAAGGGAGAATTTTCTTTGAAATAAATATTCTACTGCATATTTCAGTGATTAAACAAAAGATGATGTAAGTTGTGATAAAGCAGACATGTATCTTTGCAGTAGTTTTCCAAGCAAGTTTTCTGGAAAAATAGATCTCTCCATATATCTAGATACACATGCTATATACACATTTTGTTATGGCCCAAGGTGACCTTGGTGTTTCACAGTGTCTCTTTCACCTTTGCTGCTATTTGCATAGGCTATCAAGGTATCTAGGGTTATCTTTGCTCTGGGCTGAAGAGAGCCTCTCCATTCTCATGTGGAGAATGTGGGGGAGGTTCTTTGTGCAGTATTTATAGTTATAACTTGATCCCGTTTGCCAAGTAACCAGGTAAAAAGTATTGCTCCAAAAGAGTGAGTTTGACATAACTCTTGATGACACTGGAATATCTATGTGCGTGCTTTGGTCCAACTCTCAGAAAGGAGGTCTGCTGGGGAAACTGGACCACAGTTGGTGGGGGGAGTGCAACCTGGGCCCTGCAACCTTGCACAACCGTCATTCTGTGATTTTCCAAGGTTACCCTCTTTCTTGTACAAGGCCATCTACCTTTGGAATGATTGATTTAAGGGAGCTTCAACCTTTGTTCTTTAGATTCAGTAGCTTAAAGGAGAAGTCTGCTTTTTCTTTTTGAGGCAGATAGCAGGCAGAGACAGCCAGGGGCCCAATATCTCATTCTGCTCCCTCCTCTAATCTAACATAGAAGTTCTCTGATGCCACTGGAAGTCCAGACGCATGATAGGAAGCAAATAAGGTAGCTGGACAACTTTAGAAACAAAGATGAAGAAGGGGTTAGGGTCAGGATGATGGAAGGGACACAAATGGAAGGCAGTGCTTTGGATGGCATGTATTGAAGAAACCTGGTACATCACACGTATCTGTATTTAAGGAATGCCCAATCATTGGTCAAAAATTAAATGTTCAAATCTGTGCACGGTTTTAGTCACATTTTGGCTGAAATATTTGCATGTGAACTTTAAACTTGTTTATTGTTAAAGATATTTAATAAAGTATTAGCACCATTAAAGAAAATTTACTTTAAAACTCCACAGAGCACATTGTTTCCATATTTCTGTTTCCCTCCCAGCTTTTCAAAATATATTTCTCAGCTAAAGTCACTCTAACATTTTCCATGTTATTTTTAGTTTTCATAATAACCTTAACAGTATGAGTTGGATGAAATATGATTTCCTTAGTCATCTCCCTCTTTTGATAAAAATTAGCTTGTCTTTCCTTTCCTGTCTCCTTTCCTCCTCCCTCTCTTTTCTCTCTCTTCGTTCCTTCTTCCCTCCGTCACACCCTTTCCTCCTTCCTTTCTGCCATAAATAATGTAATGACTCTCTTTGGTCATATAGCTTTTAATTTGTTTGAATTATTTCCTTTTTTTTTTTTTTAATAAAAACCCAGGAATGAGCTATCTGTTTTTTGAAATACCTTTACATATTTCCAAATTGCTTTGCATACATTTTGTCCTTCAGTGTGGCTGTTTTTCAGCCATCTACTTGGAATCATTGATTGCTCTTTTGGGGGATAACTGGCAGTCAGGATGCTATGTAAGTGCTGCTCACCTACGTGGTACCACGGGGGGCAGGACCTGGATCTTGAGAGCAGGATGCCTAGGCTTTGGCACTGGCCCTGCTACTAACTAACTTTAAGGTCTTGCGTAAGTCATTTCCCTCCTAGAGGCAGTCAGGTCCCTCCTTCATTATACTGAGCTAAAAATAGACATTCCAGAGAATTACTGTGAAGATAGAACAGGTAATATACTTAAAGACCTATGAAAACCACAGAAACCTAAATTTAAAGTACTTTAAAGGAGGAAGCTGAAAATTAATTAACTTGCTGTGGAGAACAGCTTTGGGAAGTTGTGTGGGCATACTAGTGTTCGCAGATGGCACTCCCTGAACTCTCAAGGCTCCTGGCCGACAGTTTTGCCCTCATTTATTTTTGTTGCTGCTGACTGAGTTTATTCATTGTCCATTTGGGCTAGAATTAATTTCCGTTTGATTCATTTTTTCATTTACCTAGCACTTAAAAAATTTTTTTTTATTTTTACCCAGCACTTCTTTATATTAAGTATCAAGTTTTCTATTAGTTACAATCCTGCTCTTCTAAATTATTTAATATTCATTCACTCCACATTATTTATTGGGTGCTTAAGATGTGTCAACTTTATAGTTCATTGCTTAAAAGATTATATGACTATTATTTCTTTGAAATATATTATGTGAAAAAATATATTATGTGATTGTTATTTTCTTATTTTTTGGACAATCTTGAAACTCTCTTGGAAACAATATCTTATGCTCATTATTCTTAGGAGAGAATTTAAATATTAACAAAAGTTATTACTTTTCATAAAATATTTACCCATTTTATTTCTAATGGTTTGAATTCATGTTTTGTATGGTTGGAGTAACACAGATCATGTTAAAATTCATTATTTTCCTCCTATTTTCTTTTCAATCATGATATCTTCAACTTATTCTTACAAATCATTGATTGTTATCAATTTGCATAGTGTCAGGATTTCCCCATAGAAGTCATGTAAAAACTAATATATTTGTTCCTGCAAAAATAGGTCCTATTATTGTCACAGAATTCTAATTTCAATTATAATATTACTAGATTAAACTAATGCCTGAGCCAGAATCTAAGCCTGGCAACACAAAGAAGAAAAGGTTTAGAATAAAGGCAATAATCTATTAAGTGAAGCATCTGTAGGTTTCTCCAGATATTAGGCGGGCACTTAGAAGAAATCAATATCAGTAAATTGGTACCTTATTGAAGTTCAGATTACTTGCTCAAGGAGAATATATGCATGCCAACTTTGCAGAAGGCAGAATGATATTTTAAGTTTTCTGTTATTATTAAATCGACAATAGTGATCCTGTTAGTAATATTTTCATGCAAAAAGACTGTATCTCCAAGCATAACTGAAGCCAAAATGGCCTGGGTTGGAGACTTGAAGCCTTTCCTCAGAATTTAGAAATAAAAAGTTAAAGATAGTCAATATAGAAACCACTCTGAAAATTACAAATAATGTAATTATTACAAAAGTAAAAAGAAGACCTACCACTTTGGGGCTTGCCACAAAGGCAGATTGGCTGGAAACCTAAGGAACCTAAAACTTCAGGGCTCCTCACTGGCCTGAGTCCCCATGAAATGTCCTGGGTGGGGTGGGGAGCCAGACAGTAATTGGAAATGTTTCTAATTAAGTATTTCTGATAAATTCCTTGAAGAGACCTCAGAAAATAAGGAATCTGAATCTCTAAGACTACAATTACTACAGTAATTTGTTGTAATATTTTTCTCATTCTAAATAGATGTTTACTTTTGTACCAACACTTGTATTTATGACTTTGTTTTGCTTTTTTTCTCCTTTATGTAAATTTCAGGCCCAGGCAACATAGATCCACTCTTGGCCTACAGGGTTCTTAACTGTATCTATTTTGTTCACAGTTTTACAAACAGATGCTCAGGGGAGAGCCTGGCATAGAATACTTGTTGACTGAATGCCCACTATGGATCAGCTAGTTTGCTGGTGACCTGAGATACGTTGTTGATAATACAGCCTCTGCAGAGCAGCTTTTATTTTTCCCACTTTAGAGGAGAAACTGAAGTTAAAGAGACTGAATAGTGATGGAGCCAGGACACGAACCCAGGCCTCTCTGAACACTATACTAAACCATCCGGTTTTCTCTGTGTCCCACCAGTTCTAAATTTGAATCTTGGGGAAAGGCCATTTGACATGAACCACGACAGACTGTTTTAAAATTACATTTTCTTTCTGCTGCACTTGGTTATTAAAAGAACTAAATAGTCTTAGAATGAGGGTCTCACTCTTGCCTGTTGAGAATAAAATATCTATATACGGGTCTGAAATTTAGGATCATGTAGAAAGTTCATGGAGGACCTACCAGCATATTTGGGATTTTCAGAAAACCATGCTGTTGTCCAAGTGCCTAGTACAGCATGTGACATTTATGTGTAATTCCCCTCTTTCCTAGAACTGGCAATGTTGACATTGGATATTGTTCTCACTGCTGTCAGAGGCTAAATGAATCCCTTAGGAACCATTTTTACACTTGACTGTCTTGACTAAAGATGGTGAACTGTACACCATTGTCAGTGTTAGACTGAAAGGGCAGGGATGCTTTGGTTGCATAGCACTTAGCACAGCATCATCTTTGCACAAGTCTTAATTAAATAGTTCCTTAAAGGTGAGTGACTTTCATGATAAAATAGAAAAGTGTTTAAATTGCAGAATCAGAAAATTTATAATATAAACAGTAGTAAAAATAAACATATATCTAGTGCTAAACATACTGAGCTTTTCAATACACTGTCTAGGTTTGCCATAGTTTTCCTACATCACTTTGCTAACAAAGGTCCGTCTAGTCAAAGCTATGGTTTTTCCAGTAGTCATGTATGGATGTGAGAGTTGGACCATAAAGAAGGCTGAGCACTAAAGAACTGATGCTTTTGGTAGTGCTGGAAAAGGCTCTTGAGAGTCCAGGGGACAGCAAGGAGATCAAACCAGTCAATCCTAAAGGAAATCAATCCCAAATATTCATTGGAAGGACTGATACTGAAGCTCCAATACTCTGGCCACCTGATGAGAAGAGCCAAATCATTGGAAGACTCTGATGCTGGGAAAGATTGAGGGCAGGAGGAGAAGAGGGCGATAGAGGATGAGATGGTTGGATGACATTATTGACTCAATGGACATGAGTTTGACCAAACTCTGTGAGATAGTGAAGGACAGGGAAGCCTGGCGTGCTGCAGTCCATGGAGTTGCAAAGAGTGGACACAACTTTGTGACTGAATAACAGACACTTGTGGTTCAGTCAATAAAGATACTAAGCACTATTCTAACTACTTTCCATGTCCTATCTCATTACAGTCCTCATTTAAATCTCGAGAGGTAGGTACTATTATTATTCCCATTTTATAAGAGAGCAAGGGAAGAGAGGTTAGGTGGTTTGTTCATAAGTTAAGCTGAGGCTGTATTGCTCCAAGTTTTGTGTTCTTGCCTGCTAATTACAGGTAGAAGATGGACTTTAGAGATCATTCGGTCTAATTCTTTAAAACTCTTTGTTACAGAAAAGATGCTGAAGCACAAGAAATAAGTAACTTGCCCAACGTCTCAGTTAGTGCAAAGCTAGAATGAGAGCTAAATCCTTCAACCTCTAGGTCACTGTCATTTCTGGACATGATGCACATTAAACTATGTGCTTTCAAAACAGACATTTATATTTTAGACTCAAAGGTGATTGAACAGGCTGTGTAAATGCAAGGAGTATGTAACAGACATGGCTCAAAAACGAGGGGCAGTACACTGAGAAAGACATGTGACAGGGGGTGCCAGGAACACTTTAAGAGGACTTCCCTTGTGGCTCAGCAGTAAAGAATTCACCCTCAATGCGAGAGAAGCAGATTTGATCCCTGGGTTGGGAAGATCCCCTGGAGAAGGAAATGGCAACCCACTCCAGTGTTCAGACCTGGAGAATTCCATGGACAGAGGAGCCTGATAGGCTATATAGTCCATGGGGTCACAAAGAGTCAGACAAAACTGAATGACTTTCACTTTCACTTTTCATCCAGTCTTACCAGCTGGGACATCATCTCAGTCCCCAAACAGAAAGTTCATCAGCATTACCTCCTGTTCTGCTTAATTATTTTTTTTGCCCTTAAAGAAATTATAAACAACAGTAAAAGCAAGTTTAGAAAAATCATTTTTACTTCTTGCTTTCCTTCAACCCATGGCTATTATTTTATCCTTTCCTTCACACTTCGTTCATTATGGTGATTAATTGCTTAAATTCAAGTCTATAAACACTTATTTAACAAAACAAGGCAGCTTTGCACAGTGACAGTATTGTAGCCAATTAAATTTATCCAAAGTGTGATCGTTGCTAATTGAAAACTTTTCCCAATATCCTGCTTAAAAACAAAACAACAAAAATGCACACATACAAATACAAAGAGAAAACAAATACAAGCCACTTTAGTAGGCATTTAGAAAAAAATATTAACAAGATAGCTCCTGCCTTCAGGTGACCTATAACCTCTAGTAGGAGAGAGAAGTACAGAAAGAAGTAGAAGAAAAATTAGTTAGAAATGATAACAAAATCTTAATGTAATAATATGATTCAAAGTTTTAAAAAATGTCTATATGTGTAGGCTTATATATATAGAGAAATATATTTTGACATTGAACAAGCTGCTAGCATTGTTAGTTCTGAGGTATGGATTTAGGGAGTAAGAAAAGAGAAGACTGTTCATTTTTAACTTTATGTCTTTCTGTATTGTTTAAATGTTTTGTAGTAAAAATGCATTATTTTGAAATTTTAAGAAGTCAAGAGAATAGGTTGAAACATGTTTCCTGTCAGTGAATTTAATTGCTCTGTGCTATCACTTTTCACTTTCTCTGAAGTTTCAAAAGTCTCAAATTTTAAAAAAAGTGACTTACATAAAAAGTTCTGTTCTTCTGGATTTCATTCTATATTAAAGAATGTTTAGTTTTTTTTTTCACTCCAGAATAACACGTTCATATTTAAAGGTAAAACAAGGAAGCATACAATAACATGTGATTACCATGTAAAATGAACTGATAACGGTAAACCCAACCCTTTATTTAAGACTCGGTCACAGAATCTCGGGTCAAGCTATGATGCTATAGAGAACCAATGAATGGACTCCTCCAAAATACTAAAGGGTCCTGGTTTTCACCAGCCTCAAGGCCCCCTCAATTTTTAGGTAGTACTATTAGATCACCCAGGAAGTCAATTTCATTACTTCTGTGATTCACTATTTATTGATTAGTAAGTTAGAAGGTTCTAGTCTATTCTCAGTGTCCCTCTGCTTTTCAGCAACAGAATCACTGTTAATGTTCAATAATTTTAACTACTCCTTTTCTTTCAATATAAACTATTTTCTAATATGAGTTTTCTCAGTAAGATTTTTTGCATGCAGTTAAATGACACGTGTTATATTGTAAACTAGTACATGTTTCCCTCAGTTCATAGTTTCATTGTATTCACTGTTTCCATTAGTTACAATATTTTTGATCTCCAGTTGGGCCTAATTTTCCATGTATGAGAGTGTTCACATCAAATCAAGCTGTTTAAATACGATCCCAATGTTATTCTCTGAACATTTATAATTACATTTATTTAAACCTGTTAATCATTCACTGAAGTATAAGTTTTTCTACTTAATGATTAGAAAAGGTAAACACTGGTCTCTTGAAGGTTTTAAAATACCAACTGTCCTCTACAAATAGTTTTTTTACTAGACTGTTCTGTCAAACAATGGTATTCTGGTTATTGAAACTCTTTGGCAATTCTTATCCCAAAGCTATTTTAACCTTGTATTCAAATTTGATTAGAAACATTGATAAGAATACTATTTTTAACTTGCTTGATCACTATTTCCTGTATCTTGTTAGACGTGTCTTAGGTCCTAATAAAGATGAGTTGGGATTATAATATACGTACTATGGCGTTCCCTGGTGGCCTAGTGGTTAGGATTCTGGGTTTTCACTGCCATGGCCCGGGTTCAATCCCTGTTGGGAAACTGAAATCCTGCAAGCTGCTCAGTGAGGCAAAAAAAAAATATATATTATATATATGTATATATACACACACATATTTGTGTGCATATAATGTTATATATATACCATGCATTAGCTAATTAAATGAATAATTATGTTAACATTTTTAAACTTTAGATGATATTGCCAAAGGCACACATATATGAGTAAAGAGCACTTTAATGGGACATTAAAGTTTTGACAAGTAAAAATTAAAATCATGGGACAAATAATAAACCTCATGATTAACGCATGAGTTAGGGATAAACTGTTCATAGATTTTGTGGACAAATAAAACACATAGCTAGATTGTTTTGGTCTTTAAATAGGCAAAGTGAAGTCAAATATCTATCAAGTCTGCATCAACACAAGTGGCTGCCATGAGGTTGTAGGCTGTAAATTGGTCTTTTTTGCTGAGGCTAGGTAGCTGATTCACGTCAGCTAACTTGCTAACTTGTATTCAGACTGATGAAATTTAAATTTTGGATCTGACACTTATTCTTATTGTGAGTTGAAAAAAAGACATTTGTATAGTTGTGTAATCTCACAGTTATACAAAATACAAATTTCTGTGGGCTTCAGTTTCATCAACTATAAAATGCCTATAAGAATACCTACCTGGCAGGGTTGATGTAAAAATTAAATGAGATAACATATGAAAAGTGGGGAAGGAAATGGCAACCTAGTAGTTTCTGACACAATAATAGGTGTGCAATAAAATAGTTTTATCATAATAGCTATTAAGAATAGTATAATAGAACATAAAAAAGTTATCTGTAATAATTGTGTCAAGTGCCCATTTTAAGAATTAAAACCAGTTTCTGTCCTTTATCCCATTTCTGTATTATTTTTCCTTTGTTTTGTTTTTGGTGTTAGAAGGGAAGTGGTGGAAGGTAGCAAGTTAGTTTTTTTTTAATGTTCTCATGGACAGAAAAGCTTGGGCAAGTTTTTTAGCTAGCAGATTTAACAAAAATTAATTTTGATATGTTGTTGTCTTGCAACCCAACTTTAACAAGGGAGCTTTTAAGAATTCCTTTTTTTTTCCCATGGAGAAAACCATTTCAGATGATCCTTGGAGGTTTTGCTTCTCTGTAACCAAGACAAGCTAAAAAGTACTCCTGCTAGAAACTCCATTTTGAAATATTATGCTTAGTTTTCAAAATATTCGTGGGAGGTTGGGCTGAAGAGGTTTAAAAATGACATTTAATCTATTTAAATGTGTCTATGAAACAGGGCAGCCTTCTTGTTCAAGAAAACAGTTGCAGCCGTCTGTTGCCAAAGAAGGCTTAGCTATAAATCATGTGAATGGTGGCTTTTTCACAGCTGTTTCTGCAGTTTTAGCACTAAATTTTGGTTAGGAATTTTGACAGAACCCTTAAGAAGCGTACTATATAAAGATGACTGTTTTCTTTTCTTTTCAAAATACAAAATAATCTCTTTACTTTCTTACTTATGTATTCTTTGCTTTTATTTTTATTTATTTTATTTTTTGCTTTTAATTGTGAAAATTGTCATAACACGTAAAGGCAGAAAGGATAGTATAATGACCCCTGAAAACACATCACTCAGTTTTAAGAGCTGTCAACATTCTGCACCTTGTTTTGAGATGGGCTTTCAATGTAAACTTTTTAACAGAAGCAGGTATACACAATGAATTTGCATGTTCTGAAAAGACAGTATGTTTATGCCAGTATCTGGTTTAGTGTGTGTGTGTGCGTCTGAAGCCACTTTTATTCAATTACAATTTTAAATCCTTTCTGGGGCAAAGCAGATTTTCCTTAAATAGGAAATAATCAATTGAATTATTTATTGAATACCTAATACATATGCAGACTTGTGTGACCTTCTCTGAGGGAATGACGCCAATAAATGCGAAGACAGAGTTCCTCAAAGAGGTGGAAAAATAGGGCATAAATCAAGTCGTATTCCAGGCTCAGGAACAAACTGGTGAGGCCTTGACCTCGAGTAGAGTTTCCCAACGTATCTTGTCCTGAAAGCCTCTTTCACAGTATTAAGCAATCTCTTGAGCCCCTGAGGAATTTAAAGATATCATTTCATCATTTGCGTGTGGTATACAAACAAGTGTTGATCTATATTTTCTTTTATGTAATTCTATTTCATTAAAGATTGTACTGAAAAGTTTATTTCAAATAAATTTAAAATATTCAGGAAATAAAATATGAATATTTAAAATACATAAAGATAAATATTGGCATTTTCCCATTTAATAATGAATAGGTTTATGTTACTAAAATTATTTTAACTACATAAGAAAGTGTATTTTATGACATATTTTTAAATGACACACTGTGTTTGGTATTAGGACTGAAAAAGTAAAAAGTGAAAGTGAAGTGACTCGTGACCGATTCTTTGCGACCCTATGGACTGTAGCCTGCCAGGCTCCTCCATCTGTAGGATTTTCCAGGCAAGCATACTGGAGTGGGTTGCCATTTTCTTCTCCAGGGGATCTTCCCGACCCATGGATCAAACTCAGGTCTCCTGCATTGCAGGCAAAGTCTTCACCCTCTGAGCCACAGGGAATCCCACTGAATATATACTCAAATACAGAATAAAATGTACATATTCATTGTGGTTTTCCAAGGCTGGTACATTTATATCTTTTTGTATGGAATGTGATATTGGGCGTAACAAAGATGAACATTTTTTTATTTTAAATGTCATATATTTAAGGATATTAGAAAACACTGGTCTTTCATATATAATAGTATATAAGATTTCCTTTCAAAATAAACTTTTTTTTCACTTTCTTTTTTTCTGGCCAATCATCTTACGGGATTTCAGTTACCCAACCAGGGATTGAACCCCGGGCCATGGCAGTGAAAACACCAAATCCTAACCATTAGACCCCCTGGAGACTCCCCTCAAAATAAACATTTTTAAAGAAAAAATAATAATGCATGTGGTACTTGGGTATACAAACGAGCCAGCAAAAAGCCACCATGAAGTAATGCTTTGTGAAACACAAAGTTATGGCATCAAAAATGGATAAATATTAATATATTTATAATATTGCTTCTATAACATTTCGTCTGAATTCTTGAATTTTACTCTTAAAAAAGAACAAGTGTGCAAAAAGTAAGTTTATTGTTTTGTTCATAAATAACTATATAAGAGAAATGGGTTGGGGCAACTCTTTCAAGTATTTTACAAATAACACAGAACTAGTAGGAACAGTCTTTATTCCCACTGTGTGAAAAGCCAAACTAGATACAATCATCAATGTTATTTTCTCATTTAATATTTTTTATTTTTTTTATTTTTTATTTTTTTCATTTAATATTTTTTAAAGCGTCATTTGTTATCGAAAAACATCCTGATATGCTATAAATTAGGGTCTGTGTATGGGACTTAACAAGTCTGGTGAAAATCTCTTTGAGGTGATTTTCTAAAACTGAGACAATTGTATGTCCCTCATATTGATTGTATTTCAAAGTTACTGTTCTTTATGGTTCATATCTTTAACCAGTTGACAATTTATAGCTTTAAATCAGTTGTTTTCAAGGGAGGGAAGGGGGAGAAATTGTGCATCCCCCCTCAACTCCAGGGGACATTTGGTAATGTCTGGAGACAATTTTGGTTGTAACCCTGGGGACAAACATGCCACTGTCATGTAGGGGATAGAGGCCAGGAATGCTTCTAAACATCCTGCAAAGCACAGGACAGATCATGGAGGAAGAATTATTTGGCCCAATATGTCAACAGCACCCAGGTTAAGAAATCCTGGTACTGTGTAAACAGTACACATCTATGATGGATAATAACTTAAAGCCATGAAATGATCAGAACTATCATAGAAGCTGGCAGTATTTAGTGGTGTAATAAACTGAAGGAGTTACCATCTTATGAGCAACCTCATATCCCCCACCTCCCTGTATGTTTACTCAGAGGCTCTCAAATACTTCATTTTAAGGTGGGGGAAGGGAATAAAATTCATATATTTAAATTATTTTGCATATTTGTTGATTTACAGATAGAATAAAAACATATACCATTACTGCCTTTATTAACATGAAAACTTGGCGCTTTGCTGCTCTGAGGCATGCGTGCATAGGCCAAACAGGCTAGAATCTCGTCTCTGGGATTTTAAAACCTGATTTTTGGGACAGAGAACTCTTTCCTCTACAAAGGAGAGTGCGGGGCAAACCCACAAGAAGAAATAAACAAGAGAGACTAAGATAAAGGGCTTGTGAGGGTGTCCTAGTTACTGGGTCCATTCATCCCTGTCATTTGGTTACAGGAAATTGCTCATTTTTGCTTAAGTCAACTTGAGTTAGGTTTCTATCTCTTGCAACCAAGAATCCTAACATAAAACATACCACTGAATAAATATAAGCAATATTTCAAGAATTAGCTAGAATGCAATGAAATACGAATTTTGAACCTGTGGTTGGTTCTTCGATTACAAGGTATAAGATAGAAATCCCAAACCATTCATTCCACAGTATTAATACCTGTTGCTGCTGCTGCTAAGTTGCTTCAGTCGTGTCCGACTCTGTGCGACCCCAAAGACAGCAGCCCACCAGGCTCCCCTGTCCCTGGGATTCTCCAGGCAAGAACACTGGAGTGGGTTGCCATTTCCTTCTCCAATGCATGAAAGGGAAAAGTGAAAGTGAAGTCACTCAGTCATATCCGACTCTTAGCGACCCCATGGACTGCAGCCCACCAGGCTCCTCCATCCATGGGATTTTCCAGGCAAGAGTATTGGAGTGGGTTGCCATTGCCTTCTCCATATTAATACCTAGCATGTACCTAATATTCTGTATTAGGTGCTGGAAACGTAAAACACATCAAACACAGTCTCTCCTTGCAAAGAACTCTCAGGCTAGTCGAGGGAGATGGAAAAATACCACATGAAAGGAGTGCTATGACAGAAGCAAACATGTCTTATTATGGGAGCCCTCAGGAGGGCACTAACTCTGATGAGTCGAGAACTTAGCAGTGGAGACTGCCGAAGTTGAGTCTTGAAGGACATTAGATGGATAAAGCAGGGAGTTAGAAGGGCATTCTAGCTGGATAGAGCGCTGGTAGACTTAGCACGCACACACAGAGGCTGCGTGGAGAGGAGTAAGTGAAGTGAAGTGAAGTCGCTCAGTCATGTCCGACTCTTTGCGACCCTATGGACTGTAGCCCACCAGGCTCCTCCATCCATGGAATTTTCCAGGCAAGAGTACTGGAGTGGGTTGTCATTTCCTTCTCGGTGGAGAGGAATGGTAGCGTAAAATTAAGACCCTCTTGGGCTTCCAGGGTGGCTCAGACAGTGAAGGATCTGCCTGTGATAGGAGAGACCTGAGTTCCATCCCTGGGTCAGGAAGATCCCCTGAAGAAGGGAACGGCTACCCACTCCAGTATTTTTGCCTGGAGAATCCCATGGACAAAGGAGCCTGGTGAGCTTCAGTTCATGGGGTCACAAAGAGTCGGACACGACTGAGCGAGTTTCCCTTTCACAAAGCACTCCTAGTATTGCGTTATTATGGAGTGTAGAGTACTAGGGGTTAGCGTCACTGATGGGGACAGGAGGGAGGAAATGCAGGCTGGGGCTGTGTCCTAAAGATCTTGTGAAAACTTGGGACTTCATTCCTAAAACTTTGGAAAGCCACTAATGGATTTTATGCAAAGGAGTGACATGATGCTTGGTAGAAATGTCATTGTATAAACAGAGATGATAATAGGTACCTGGGAAGGTTGTTGTAAAAATCATAGAAAATATTTAAAGCTATGATTACAGTGCTTAGAGATGGTCAAGGCCGAAGAATGCACCCTCTTTCTGTCCAAATGTTGTTAAAAACTCAGAGTGGTGGATCTATTAGTAGGTATCAGACTTAGCTTGCTCTAAGGTAATCCCCAGATATTCAATAAAGTGAAATCTAGATTCCAGGTCAGTCTCAGGACTGGCTAGACCATTCAGGTTTCCTGCAAACCAGAACATTTAAGACTGAGATGGTGCTTTCAACATCATCCTGGAACTAGAAAGGCTACAAAGAGCCACTGTGAAATCTTTTCAGTATCTGAGGACTGGGGAATAAAGTGGTCTATAAATGACTTATGAATTTAGTTTTATATTAGTTTTTTTTTTAACTCAATAAATGTTCTTGGACAAAAAACTAAGCCTAAAGAAATGCTTCTTCTGGGTCACAAGTTGGCATAACAAGGGAGAAATATTTCGTTGCA
Source organism: Budorcas taxicolor (assembly GCF_023091745.1). Lineage (NCBI taxonomy): Eukaryota > Metazoa > Chordata > Mammalia > Artiodactyla > Bovidae > Budorcas > Budorcas taxicolor. Next base: position 58,997,696 of record NC_068915.1, on the reverse strand, counting down.
ACATAAAATATCAAATGAATCTTTTCTATGTTAAAGGAAGGCGAGAGAGGGGGTAAATGAGAAAATCTAGTTCACCCTGGGCTGCCAAACTATTGCGAGATTTCTCTCTGGTGCTATAAGTCACTGGGTTATGCAGTAGATTTCACTTTCTGACTGATTGCAAGAGACCCCTCATGCTCCTTATGTAGGTCAGTGATTTAGAAACTTAAAGGAATAAAAGTAATTATTTGGAAAATAATTAAAATGTAATCCTTTTATTTTAAACAATAAAATTTATCTTACTATCTAATTTTATGTTAAAGACAGAGTTTATTTCAAATTAGAGGAAAATGAAAAATATCTGAAAATATAGCTTTGATAGAATAAGTTTGGAAACAGTATCTGTTAATTAAAACTTTTTTTCTGTGTGTTTTTATCAGATAGTTTTTAGGGCTTTAAATTAACCACTGAAACATATTCTTCATGATAATTCTAATTGTTAACATTTTTCCAGGTAGGTGACCAAAAACTTTTTAACAATTTAGAATATTTTTGTTTCTAAAAAGGTTAAATAAGCACATATGCACATGTGTATATTTGCATAGAAAGCTTTATAAAGACTGTATGAGATACTACTAACAGTAGTTTCCCTGAGTTTGGGATTATCAGGTGCAGAGAGACGGATAAATTTAACTTTTTCACTTTATATCTCAATTTATATGAGCATGTATTATTTTAATAATTTAAAGAACTAAGTAAAAGGAATATTTTTCTAAAATATACATGCATAATCTTCATAGTTAATAGCTGTATGCTTTCTCCCCTTTGAGGTCTATTTGCCAAATCACAGTATACCCATACATTAATATTTGTTCTGTATACAAGTACAGTCAAAGATACATAAATGACCTTGAGATTGTAGTGCAATATGTTAACTGAACTGCAAGGGCAGGTGTGACTGAAACATAGTGCAATGTACATGTACAATAATCCAAAAAGTTCAAAAAGGAAAGAAGGGTTAACAGGTATTTCTGTATGTGAAAATTTAGACATGGAGTAATTTTATGTTCCTATACATTTTTCTGTTTCTATATATTTAACATTTGATTATTAAAACATCAAATTACTTCTCCTAGCACATTATGAAACCCTACTAGTAAAGCTTTTTTCATTTTCAAAATGTAGCAGGTGTCCAGAGTAATTTATTTTTTCCAAGTAAACTATTTAGATTAAAAAGTGAAGCCTGATTCTAGATATTAGCCTCAATATAAGACAAAACTTGAAAATTCCTGAAAGATTGCTCTTTTAAAAATATTCTTAATATAGATATTCTGTGTTTAATAATGTTGTAATTTATAAATTCCATGGTCACAACAGCTCATTTTACTCTGTAACCTTGGGCAACTTATTTAATCTCACTAAGCTTAAGTTTACTCATCTTTAAAATGGGGATAATAAAGGACCTAGTTCATAAGGTTATTATGAGGATTAAATATGATAATATATATAATATGCTTAATGTCATTTGTGGTAAATAATAAGCTCTCAATAAATATTAGCTATTATTTTGTTTACATTTCACTATTCTTTTCATCATTTTAGCATTTCCCAACATAAACTCTAGGTTTTGAAATATACTCCTTTAAAACACTTAGTAGAGCATTTTCTTTCCAGTTGTTATATTACTAGTTTAATTTTAACTCCTAGAACAAATAGTCTCATCTTTTCTGCCATGTAACACAAAGTCAACTGTGGAATACATTTATTTCAGTTCTTGCATTTAATATGTATTATCAATTAGCTAACATTTATCTACCTCATTATTGCTACATATCACTAAGAATAGCAATATCAACAACAAATACATGTTTGAAATGGTTATGCCTTAACATTAAGTTCTGAATTGGTTGCATATGGTCAGAAAAAGGGTTTCAACAATTAAATTTATGAAGGACTGGCTTTCCACAGAGTGAAAGTAAACTCATATTCTCACTTTCTGATGTATAGCTGTAGATTTAAAAATAGTTAATTTAAAAAGTGTAATATTTAAGGAAAATATTTGGGTTAATACAGTAATAAAACATGCACTACCTTAAGTATGAAATCTGAAGGTAGAACTTGTACATTAGACTAAAATTAGTTGAGCTGATTTCAATAAAAAGTTATTTAAATGAAACATACATTTTCATAGAGTTTCTTTTAAACTCCTGCTCTTTATATTCTGAAAGTATACTATGAAGTCAGCTGTACAGTACCTTGATCAGGTTGTGTCCCACGGTGTAGACAGCTGCTAAATTTCCCTTCTCTCCAGGAGCATGGATACCAGTCCCATACCCATGCCAAGCGACTAGATATGGGTTGTGAATTGTAATCCAATATTTGACACGGTCCCCAAATGTCTGGAAACAGTATGTGGCATAGTCATTGAAGAAATCTATTATGGTTTCATTTTTCCACCCCCCATATTTTTCCTGGAGAGCCAAAGGCAAATCCCAATGATATAAAGTAACTATAGGTTCAATGTTTCTAAGTACCAGAGCGTTGAGAAGAGTATTGTAATACTGGAGACCTTTCGGGTTGACAGCTGATACTATTCCACCTGGGAAAAGCCTTGGCCAGGAAATTGAAAATTGATAGAAAGAAACGCCTATAAAATCCAGGGCTGATAAGTCCTTTTCCAGAAAAATGTAACTGTCACTGGAACTATTCGTGGTGTTGACATTTTTAAGGTGTGTCTGGATGAAGTGATCCCATATAGAAGGTCCTTTTCCGTCTGCCTTCCAATTTCCTTCCACTTGAAATGCTCCAGTCCCAACGCCCCAGAAAAAGTTTTTAGGAAAAGTGTCATAGAGAAACAGCTGACTTTCATTTACCGGACTGAAATTAGGATTTTTAGACCATATAGTTCTTCCGTCTCCAGAGAATCCAGTAACAGCTCGTAGGAGAATAAACGCTGACAGAATGACAGATCTTGGCAGTCCCCCGCTGGACATTGTTTTCCTATAGCGTATGTTTCTTTCATCGGTGCTGAAGAAAATCCATTCATTCCCTGGAGATCATGCTGCACAGCCTGGCTTCATTTGCCACTAACTGCTCGACTGTCTTATCAACGCTTCAGTATAAAAGCTTGTGATTGTAAAGCTCTGTCAATGATTAGCTTGAACTGTGAGACTTAGGATGGGTCAGGGAGAGCAACGTAATTTGAGGGAGGTGGCTCTATTGCACTCACCAGCATGTTGCCTTCTCTCTTATTATTGGAAAAATTATATGGAAATGCATCAGTGACAAATAGTTCAAATGTATAACTTATATGTAAACAAGGAAGGAAATGCCATAGTTTCTTTGTCGACTTTGATAGTGATGAAAATCTTTTCTGGATGTTTTGGACATTATTGAGTAAAGAGTATACCTTTTCTATTTTTGTAGGCTTTGAGTGGTAATTTTATGTTTCACATTTTAGAAAAAGCAATTTTATGGACAAATAAACAGCATTCCTATATGCCAATAATAAAGAATTAGAAAACATAAGATATTATACATGCATGAAAATTATAACACATTTAAGAATAATCTTATTAACTACTGTTTAAGAACATTTTAAAAATGTATTTATAAATTAAAAAATGAAGGAAGAAATATACAGCACTTTCTGGGTGGAAACACTGAATAATCTCCAATTTAATTTATACATTTAATGCACTTTTAACCGAAGTCCTCTGATCCTAAATTTTAGTTCAACAAAATTATTGTGGAAATTCACTTAAAGAATAAATACACAATAATTGCAAAAAAAAAAAAAACCACTGAAAAAGAAAATAGTGATGCTGTGTACTACCTTTGGATATGAAAACATAAAGAAAAATTTAAGGAGCATTGTCTGGAATAAGAATAAATAGAAATAATTATTGTACAGAACCTATAGCCTCCAAGTGACCTTGGTTATTTGGTCATTAGTTAAAATTTTAAAAATCTGAAGCATCACATACTAGTGAGAGGCAGAACGGTTAATAGTTTGGCCTCTACAGTTAGACTGCCTGAGTTTAACGGTTGTGTGGCTGAGGACAAGTTTTTCAGCTTCCTGCACCTCAGTTTCTTTTCATGTACAATAAGGCATAATAATAGTATCAACTACCTGAATTATTGTGAGATAATACATGTAAAGCACTTTGAATAGACACTGACACATAGTAAGTGCTCAATGAACATCACTCTTATTTCTATGTGAAAAGTGATGATTATTCAGAAAGTGGTGCAAGGATTTAGCATAGAAGACACTAAGTTCTGGCTCCTGCCTACATGTTTACCTTCATTTCTCATCCATCAACCACACGATCTGAACCACACGCAACCGTCTTCTCTGCAGCTGTAACAGCCTTGAATGAGCTCTGCACAAACCCATTGCTCCTACCCCTGTGCCTTGGTCTGTGTGCTCTCTGCATAGATGTGCTCTCCCCACCTCAGTTAGCTCTGGTCTACCCGTTCTGCGAAACTTCAGTACGTCTTCTGGAAAGCCTTTCTGACTCCCGCGTTGGATTTTATTTTTAAAAATTATTTTGTTTATTAATTTGTTTTTGGCTGTTCTGGGTCTTTGCTGTTGCTTGCGCTTTTCTCTAGTAGTGGCAAGCAGGGACTGCCCTCCAGTTGCAGCGCACGGGCTTCTCACTGGAGTAGCTTGTTTTGGTGTGGAGCACAGGCTGCCCAGTGCGCAGGCTTCAGTAGCTGTGGCGCACAGGCTTATTTGCTCTGCGGCATGTGGGATCTTCCCAGATCAGGAATCGAATCTGTACCCACCTGCACTGGCAGGTGGACTCATCACCTCCTTATTTTATTTATTTTTAAATTTAGATTTTAAGAAGGTTTTAGTTTATTGGCCCTCTCCTGAAAAAAATCTTCAGTCACTGCAGGTAAAATCACTCCATCTGCAGAACCTAACTCCACCTGTTGTCCAGGCTCCAGCTTGCTTTTTGCCAGTGTCACCATTGGCCTTACAGTCCCGACTTCATTCTGTGCCTGCATTCCTTTGGCTGTTTTCTTGAGGTTTGCTTCTTTTCATACAGGCCACATCTTGCAAGTCTGTGTCTGGGTTCATTTTTGGGGATGTAATCTAAGGAATTGTAAATCAACTGTCTTGTCACCATAAAATGGGTTCTTAATCCAAATACCAAGATGACATCTGGTGTGGTTTTATACATTTTAGCTAGTTTTTCCTGACTTTCTGTCTTAGGCACTGCTGTGTCCCCAGGGTGAAGGACATTTGTTTCTACTGAGGCAGCAATTTGGTCATGAACTTCCTGGTCCAGATGGTTACAGTGACATTCATGATGGAGGTTGATCCTCAGGCAGGTCAGGAGGAAAAATAGCCACTCTGATTTGATTTAGATGAATATTCTCTGTGTTCCCATGGCAGCCCATGTTTTCACTGTTACGACACTTAACATACACTACATTTATCTGTATCTTTTGTTTGACTGTAATCTCTGTCTTAAAAACAAAAGCATTACTGTTTGGTTCCCTATTGAATATCCGGGGCCTAAACTTGTGTTGAATGAAGGAATGGAATGTAGCAATGATATACTATGCATACCTCTATCACTGCATTTATCATATAATCCCAGAACTGTTTGTCTCTCTTACCAGACTGTAAGAATATCTCTTATTTAAATTTTTATCTTATCAGAGTAAATGCTTAATCATTGTCTGTTAAATGAATGGAGTTGATGCAATTAGTTCCCTGTTTTAAAATTAAAATTTCCTAGGTCTAGTGAGACAAAATTGACATATAGGGCTTCCCATATGATGCAGTGGTAAAGAACCCACCTGCCAATGGAAGAGATGCAGGAGATGCAGGTTTGATCCCTGGATGGGGAAGATCCCCTGGAGGAGAAAATGGCAACCCACTCCAGTATTCTTGCCTGGGAAATTCCATGGACAGAGGAGCCTGGTGGGATACAGTTCAAAGTGCTGCAAAGAGTCAGGTATGAATGAGCAACTGAGCACATACGCACACAATTGATATATAACATTGTTTTAGTTTAAGGTGTACAAATAATGATTTGACATATATATATTATGAAATGATTACTAAAATTTTTTAAATGTAATAATTCAGAGCCTCATAAATATATTTATTTCAAAAATATACAGCCACAGAAATTTAAGATGGTAAATTTTATGTTATGTGTATTCTACCACAATAAAAAATATGTATACATAGGGAATTTCCTGGCAGTCCAGTGGTTAGGACTCTGCACTTTCATTGCTGAGGGCTCAGGTTCAATCCTTGGTTGTGGAACTAAGATCCCATAAGCCACATGGTGCCACAGAAATCTAGAAGGAAACAGAAGTAAAAATGAAATTATATAAATATATGGTTTATAGGATGATATATATATTTGAGCATACATAATTTGTAATTAAGATATTTGAAAAAATAAAAAATTGAAAAGCTGATAACAAACTTGAAAAATGAGCAAATCTAGAAAGGTAATGGCCAACTTTTTATTATCTAAGTAATTCATTGCAAATCAAGAAAAATAAATAAATGGGTAAACTACGTGAGTAAAAAATATACAAGAGAGGAAATTGTAACTGTGTAGCTAATGAAAAAATTTTAATGACTGGTAATTAAAAGCACTTACAAAAATTACTATACAACATTTTCTTTTATAAAATTATCAAAAATATATGTAAGTAACAAAAATCAACATTAATGAGGTTGTAAGACATTGCTGATTAGAATATAAATTTGTACAATACTCATGGAAAACAATTTTTAATATATCATGAATCTTAGATTTTATTCTATCTTTTAAACCAGTGATCTCTGATGTATAATAAATTAATTAAAAATATATAAAGTGCTGTGTGTGCAAATATTTTTGTAGCAGCATTATTTATGACAGAGGGAAATTAGAAATAATTTAAAGATTCATTCATAGGGGAATAATTACCTAAAGCATGAAATGTCCATTTGATGAAATGTTTATTATTAACATTTTCAAAGAATATGTAGTAACATTAAAATATTAAAGATAAAAAACTGAAAAAAATTCAGACAATAAAATGAATAATCAGTATGATTATAATGATGTAATAAAAGCTATAACCAATACTTAGAATTATAAGAAAATACCCACATTTTTGGCTTCCCTGGTTCATTGGTCATAAATCTGCCTGCAGTGCAGGAGACATGGGTTTGATCTTTGGATAGGAAAGATCTTCTAAAGAAGGAAATGGCAACCCATTCTGGTATTCTTGCCTGGGAAATCCCATGGACAGAGAAGTGTGGTGGGCTGTAGTCCACAGGGTTGCAAGAGTCGGACATGACTTAGCAACTAAACAATAATAGCAACAACCACCCACATTTTTTACCATATTGCATTCGGTAATATATCATATCATACCATTTCTTGGTATTTCCCCAAATGAATTAAAATTTTATGTCCACACAAAAACATGCACATAAATGTTTATAGAAGCTTTATCCATAATTGCCCAAAATTGAAAGCAATGCCATTCAATAGGTGAATGGTAAACAAAGCTGTGGTAAATGGAATATTATTCAGTGATAGGAAATGAGCTATCAAGCCAGGAGAAGACATAGAGGAGCCTTAAATACACATGACTAAGTGAAAGGAATGAATCTGAAATGGCTACATACTGTATGATTCAAACTATATGATAAGCTGTAAAAAGACTATTGGTTGCCAGGTACTGGGGAGAGGAAAGCATGAATAGGTGGATTGCAGGGGATTTTTAGGGCAGTGAAATAAATATTCTGTAGGCTCCTGTAATGTTGAGCCCATTAATCAAAACCTATAGAATTTACAACATAAACAGTGAATCTTAATATAGACTATAAACTTTAGTTAGTAATAATATATCAATATTAGATTATCAATTATAATAAATATACCACACTAAAGCAAGATGTTAAATATGGGAAAAATGTGGGGGAAAGGAGTGAAGGAATTTATGGAAACTTTGTAACTATAATTGCTCACGAAAAAGTATTAATTAAAAAATAGTTTGTTGACAAAGACTAGGTTTTGAAATGTATACTGAGCATTTTTTAAGTTAATTTGTTAAATTAACTATAGTTGATTTACAATATTGTGTTAGTTTTAGGTATACAACTTCAGATTCTTTTCATTACAGATTATTAGACTATATTGAATATAGTTTCCTGTGCTAAAATGTAAATCTTTGTTGTTTATCTATTTTATATATAGTGGTATACAGTGATATGTGTCCCACCCCTGTTCACTTTGGTAACCATAGGTTTGTTTTCTATGTCTCTGTTTCTGTTTTGTAAATAAGCTTGTTGCGTCATATTTTAGATTCTACAAATAAGTGATAGCATACGGTATGATGATCTCTAGATCCTCCTGTGTTCCTGCAAATGGTAATATTTCATTCCTTTTATGGCTGAGTAATATTCCACTATATTACTCATTCAATTCAGTTCAGTCGCTCAGTCATGCCAACTCTTTGTGGCTCCACTGACTGCAGCACGTCAGGCTTCCCTGTCCATCACCAGCTCTTAGAGCTTGCTCAAACTCATGTCTATTGAATCAGTGATGCCATCCAACCATCTCATCCTCTATCATCCCCTTCTCCTCCTGCCTTCAATCTTTCCCAGCATCAGGGTCTTTTCCAATGAGTCAGTTCTTCACATCAGGTGGCCAAAGTATTGGAGCTTCAGCATCAGTCCTTCTGATGAATATTCAGGACTGATTTTCTGTAGGATGGACTGGTTTGATCTCCTTTCAGTCCAAGGGACTCTCAAGAGTCTTCTCCAACACCACAGTTCAAAAGCATCAGTTCTTTGGTGCTCAGCTTTCTTTATGGTCCAACTCTCACATCCATACATGACCACTGGAAAAAAGACTAGACTAGATGGACCTTTGTTGGCAAAGTAATGTCTCTGCCTTTTAATATGCTGTCTAGGTTGGTCATAGCTTTTCTTCCAAGGAGTAAGCGTCTTTTAATTTCATGGCTGCAGTCACAAACTGAAGTGATTTTGGAGCTCAAGAAAATAAAGTCTTTCACTGTTTCCATTTTTTCCCCATCTATTTGCCATGAAGTGATGGGACTGGATGCCGTGATCTTTGTTTTTTGAATGTTGAGTTTTAAGCCAGCTTTTTCACTCTCCTCTTTCAATTTCATATTACTTATATATATACACACACACACACACCCCACATCTTTTTTATCCATTTATACATTTATCTGTTGATGGGCACTTAGGTTGCTTCCATGTCTTGGCATTTTTAAAGAATAAAAGGGAAAAGCAGATGAATAAATTTTATGATGACAATGACTCAATACTGAAACAAAAATTTCCAAATATTTACAAAAATAGATTATGAATTTATGAAGTATTTTTCATGGCTTAGTGAATCAAGACTAGGAGCTTCTTTTTTTGTAAACAATTATCAAATATTTTTTGAATATTTTACTCATAAAAGGATCCATCTTAGGTCCTAGGAGAGGACTATATACATCCCCACCCTCAAAGAGTTTACAGTTTAGTCAAGGAAAAAAAGAATAAAAAACATAAAATATCTAAGAATTTAGATAGTGTCTGCCAAGTACCAGGTGAGTGGGGCAGATCTATACACTCTAGGAATTCTACATTCAAAGCACCACTTCATAATGGTTTGTACAAATGACAGAATTTTTTAGTTGAATGGGTCTTTAGAGATCATCTGGGTCAACCCTTTATTTTATAGATGAGGGCTTTGAGACCAAGATATTAGAAGCCAGAATTCATCATTTAATCATTCATCTATTTTCATTCAACAAATCTTTATTGAGTATCTCCTATGGTCAAGCACTTTGTTGGAGGTTGGAATTTAAAACTGAAGATGTCACAGTTTTCACTGATTCAATTCACAGATTCAAATCTTGTAGAAACACATCTGTGCTCACTCAGTTGTGTCTGACTCTTTGCAGTCCCATGGACTATAGCCCGCCAGGCTCCTCTGTCCATGGAATTTTCCAGGCAAGAATACTTGAATGATGTGCCATTTCCTACTCCAAGGGATCATCCCAACCCAGGGATGGAACCCCCATGTCTTGCATCTCCTGCATCGGCAGCTGGCTTCTTCACCACTAGCTCCATCTGGGAAGCATAGAAGCACGTAGGAGTCGTATATAATCCAGCACTGTGAGTCTGTGTGTGTGTGTACATGTGTGTGTATGTAAGTGGAAGGCTGAGTGGAGATGCCTGAAAACTCTTACTTTTTTCTTAAAAAATGAAGAATGAATGACAAGATTTAGCCAGGAGGAGGAGGGGAGGAGAGAGAAAAGCTATCCCATGTAGATGGAGGAGCATATTTAAAGTCCCAGGAATGGAAACGTTGGGCAAGTCGTTTAGGACCCCCGGGTCCTAAGAGTTAGAGGGAAATGGCAAGAAATGATTTGCAGAGATTGGCAGGGACTAGGTAATGAAGAAGTTCATGACCCATGTTGCTGGAATTTGGCCTTTACCTTGAAAGAAATAGGCAGCCATTGAAAATATTTTAAGCAAGTATGTAAGGTAGGGTAATACTGTATAGACAGACCCAGAAATACAAAGTTAAGGCCCACACAGAAGGTCATCTGCCACACATTTGTCTGAAGAAGGAGTTCCAAGTTGTCAGGTGGCTCTTTACAGTGATTCAGAGATCCAGACTGCTTATGTGTATGGTCAGTTGCCCCTAAGGCCTCGCGGGGGCCTCACCCACTGCACTCAGTTGGTGAAAGTGGAAACCTGACAAGCTTTGGCCTGGAAGTGATGTACACAGTTTCTAATACATTGCAGTGGAGAAAACTAGTCCTGTGGCCACTTGTAGAGGCAGGGTGAACTGGGCAATATTCTCTGGTGCTCTTGCGTGCTCAGTCACGTCCGACTCTTTGTGACCCCATGCACTGTAGCCCGCCAGGCTCCTCTGTCCATGGAATTTTCCAGACAAGAGTCCTGGAGTGGGTTGTCATTTCCTACTTCAGGGTATCTTCCCAACCCAGAACCGAACCTGCATCTCTTTCATCTCCAGCATTGGCAGGCAGATTCTTCACCTCTCCACCACTTCTGTCCCGACTCTACTCTCTACTCAATGCTGTGGATGGGAGAGCACATGTTTTGGTATTTAGCCAGCATCCTCTGCCACAGGGAGGGCCCTGATCAGATCTTCACTCTAGGAGAATCACTCTGGCAGGGAGTGGGTAATACTGGAGGCAAGGAGATTGGTTAAAAGGCTCGTCTGTTAATCTGAAAAATGATCTGGCTTGAACAAAACATAGTATGTAGCAGGGTAAGATGGAGAGAAAGAGATGAGTTAAAGAACTAGTTAGAGGATAATACCAACAGGCTTTGATAATCAACTGGATATTGAGACAGAGTTTAGAAGAGAAAGGAGCCAGTGGTGACCCAGGTTTCTGACTTGGGCAACTGGTTAAAAGTGAGAACACAGGATTTTGAAGAGAAGATGGTATTCTTAACATTTTAAGTTTGAGGTATGAGATATCTGGTGTCCAGTTAGCTATTTGAGACTAAAGTTTGAGGAAAGATCTTTTTCTGAAAGTATAAATGTGGGCCCTATCAGTGCGTAAACAGTGGTTGAAACTTTGGAGATAAATGGAGATGTATCACACAAGAAGTGAAAAAGTAGTTTTTTGCAAATCTTTAAAACATTTTTATTGTGATAAAATATACATGGAATTTACCATTTAACTGTTTTTAGGTGTACAGTTCAGTGGCATTAAGTACAGTCATATTGTTGTGCCACCATCACCATCCATCTCCAGACGTCTTTCATCTCCCCAAACTGAAACTCTGTACCCATTAAACAATGACTCCTCATTTCCCCCTTTCCTCAGCCCCTAGCAATCACCAACCTACTTTCTGCATCTATATGAATTTGACTCCTCCAGGTACTTCATATAAATAAAATAATACAATACTTATTCTTTTGTGTTTGACTTATTTCACTTAGCATTATATTTTCATAATGGTTCATCCATTTGTAGCATGTATCAGAACTTAATTCCCTTCTGAAAGTGAAAGTGAAAGTCGCTCAGTCGTGTCCAACTCTTTGTGATCCCATAGGCTGTCCATGAAATTCTCCAGGCCAGAATACTGGAGTGGGTAGCCTTTCCCTTCTCCAGGGGATCTTCCCAACCCAGGGATTCAACCCAGGTCTCCTGCATTGCAGGCAGATTCTTTACCAACTGAGCCACAAAGGAAGCCCAAGAACACAGGAGTGGGTAGCCTACCCCTTCTCCCGGGGATATTCCCAACCCAGGAATCGAACCAAGGTCTCCCGCATTGCAGGCAGATTCTTTACCAACTGAGCTATCAGGGAAGAGGTCGAATAATATTCCATTGCATGGCTATATCACATTTTATCCATTCATTCATTGATGAACATTGGGTTGTTTCTACCTTTTGGCTGTTGTGAATAATGCTACTATGAACAGCATTATTCCCCTGGTGGCCCAGTGGCTAAGACTCTGGGCTCCCAATGCTGGGGGCCTGGGTTCAATTCCTGGTTGGGGAACTGAATTCCACATGCCACAGCAAATAATTTGCATGCTGTAACCAAAAAGATCCCGTATGCTGCAACTAAGACCCAGCAAGCTAAATAAATGGATATTTAAAATAAATAAATAAATTTATTAGAGTCCCTGCTTTCAATTCTTTGGAGTATACACACAAAAGGAGAACTGCTGGATCACATGGCCCTTCTATGTTAAATTTTTTGAGGGATTTCCATACTGTTTGCCACAGTCTCAATTTTTGCTGCACATCAAACTCACCTCTTGAGTTTTAAAAAATACATGTGCTCAAGTCTCCATCCCCTGGAGACTGATTCAGTATATCTGAATAGACACCTGACTTCTGTTTCTTTTTAGAATTCATATTCTTTAAGATACTAGAAACAAATTAATAAGGTTGGTTTTAAAAGACTAAGAATAAAAGAATATGGAGCAAAAAGTTGAAGTCCTCACTTAATATTTGGAGTGTATCCTTACACACACACACACATACACACACACACACACAGAGCCTGGCAAGCTACAGTCCATAGGGTCACAAAGAGTCAGACATAACTGAAGTGGCTTAGCATGCATGCATGCTTATTATATATAAAGCATTAAATTCCTTGCCTGATATATATGTTGCAAATACTTTCTCCCAACAATTTCTCTCTTAACTCTTTTAAAAAACAGCTTTATTGAGATATAATCTCCATACCATGCAATCATCCACTAAAGATATACAGTTCGATAGTTTTTAGTGTATTCAGAGTTGGGCAACCATCTTCACAATCAATTTCAGAATATTACTGAACTCTGCTTTAATATATTTACATGTGAAAATGGTTTTCACTTTCTGTAATCAAATTATTAATTTCCTTTTGGGTTTCTGGGCTAGGGAAGCAGTCCCCAGTCCAAAATTATAAAGGTGTTCTCATATATTTTTAGTACTTTTGTAGTTTTGCTTTTCATGTATGATTTTCTTAAAATTAATTCTAATTTTTATAAACTGACTCATTTGAAAAAACTGTGATGCTGGGAAAGATTGAAGGAGGAGAAGGGGATGACAGAAGATGAGATGGTTGGATGGCATCATCGACTCAATGGACATAAGTTTGAGTAAACTCTGGGAGTTGGTGAAAGGGAGGCCTGGCATGCTGCAGTCCATGGGGTCACAAAGAGTCGGATATGACTGAGCGACTGAACTGAACTGAATTACTCCCCTGTCCCCTCTCCTACTTTCACCTCTGTAGCTGTTCTTCTAGAATTTGTATATTTCCACATTTGAACCTTGCATAATAGTCAGGTACGGTTGTTATCCTTCAGTTCATTAATTTTAGACTATTGATACCCATCCACGGTAGATAAAAGATTTTGGTTTCTTATGTCATCATTTTTTGTTGGTTAAAAATTTTTACTTTTTTGGTTAAATTGATACATTACATTATTTTTTACACAAATATTATTCATTGCTGAGTATTGTAGTATACTATGATTATGTTCTCTCTCTTCCTTTTTGTTTTTCTTACAGTTTAATAATTGCTTTGTTTCTCACTTGCTTAGTTGTCTGTAGCTGTTGTCAAATTCCCACACCTACCAATAGCTCTTAGTACGAGGTCGATCTCTATTGTTAGTTTCAATCCTTTTTCTCAGATTACTCCTGAAGACCTTTGTTCCCCTCCATCTGCTGATGCTCTGGGCCTGTTCCTTTCTGCCTATTTGTCATTTTGGGACTTCTCTTTGCTGACAACTTAGGAATTCCTTTACCTTTTCATGGTTTCAGTTCCATTATATGAATCTCGTTCTTTCATTTTTCCTGGTTTATTCCCTCCTGTCCTGGAGTGAATGCCCCAGTAACTTTGTTCAGAGGGCACAGTGATGACAGCCCATGATCTGCCTGTCTCCTGCGTGACAACTTCTACAGTCCGGACTGCATGCCCTCTCACTACACCTGGGGCACAGCTGCCACCTGGGGGCTCCTCTCTCTTTCTTTTTCAGTGCAAATGGTAGGATGCCATCAATTGAGACACAGGTTTATGAGGGAGGATCAGGAGTTTAGTTTTGGACAGATTAACTTTGATATATCTATTAGTGGAGATGTGAAGTTGGAAAATGGATATAGAAGTCTGAAGTTTATAGGAAAATTCAGCAGCTGATAGAAAATTGGAAATGCCAGTATTCATGTAGTATGTTAGGCTATGAGATTGGATAAAATTACCAGACAGTGAGCACAGAGCAAGCCCTAGAGCAATCAAATATTAAAAGGAAAGGAAAATTAGGAGCAATGAACATAAGAATCTGAGGAGTGGCTGTTGAGGAAGAAAGAAAACCAGATCAGATGTCCTTGAAACCAAGTAAAGGAAGTGTTTCATTAAGAAATTATTCTCATGAAGAAATGCTTTACTGAAATCATAGAGATTTAAGATATAAGGTTATCAATAATTTATTAATTATACTCTCAAGTTTTTTTTAAAACAGAGGATGCTTCTTAAAAATTTTATTAAGCTTCATAGCCATGTTACCTGGACATGTATACAAATACTTGGACATAAATACAAATTTTCTGATTTCTTTGCTGTGACTATTTCTTTCATCCCAAGTCTAAAGACATCTCAGACTTAACATGTTCAAAAAACAAACTCTTGCTTCCTATCTTCGACCGTCCTGTGTGTTTCATGGTACAACTATCCACTTTAGGGTCTTCTTTTTTTAATATAAAAAAGTTATAGGAAAGTGGCTAAAAGAGTAAGAGTTCACACACATCTTTCATTCAGTTCTGCTTCATGTTAACTTACATAATCACTTGCAATGATCAAAACAGGGATACTATGCTATGCTACTATTTATTAAAGTACATATCTTATTAAAATTTAGCCTATTTCCTTCTAATCTCCTTTTTGTCCATTATTCCACATTGCATTTATTTACTGTGTAATTTTAGTCCTCTCCAATCTGTGACAGTTTCTCCATCTTTCTTTGTCTTTCATGACCTTGAAAGACTGTTGCTGAATCCTGGTTAGTTAATTTATAGAAGGTCTTTCAGTTTTGGTCTGTTTGATATTTTCTCATGATCAGATTTAGATTATGCACACAAGTAGAAGAAGGTTAAAGAGGTGAAATTCAACTTTTGTAATGGGTTTCAACATATGGTAATGTTCAGTCCAGTTCAGTTCAGTTCAGTTGCTCAGTCATGTCCGACTCTTTGAGACCCCATGAATCGCAGCACGCCAGGCCTCCCTGTCCATCACCAACTCCTGGAGTTCACTCAGACTCACGTCCATTGAGTCAGTGATGCCATCCAGCTATCTCACCCTCTGTCATCCCCTTCTCCTCTTGCCCCCAATCCCTCCCACCATCAGAGTCTTTTCCAATGAGTCAACTCTTCCCATGAGGTGACCAAAGTACTGGAGTTTCAGCTTTAGCATCATTCTTTCCAAAGAAATCCCAGGGCTGATCTCCTTCAGAATGGATTGGTTGGATCTCCTTGCAGTCCAAGGGACTCTCAAGAGTCTTCTCCAACACTACAGTTCAAAAGCATCAATTCTTTGGCACTCAGCGTTCTTCACAGTCCAACTCTCACATCTATACATGACCACAGGAAAAACCATAGCCTTGATTAGACAGACCTTAGTCGGCAAAGTAATGTCTCTGCTTTAGGTTTTGAAAATAATATTTTTAGATCAAGCTGAACATCTCAAAAATATCTAGGAAATCCCAGGTGTTAGAGATATGCTATGTAGTGTTAATTCAGAGCTAATGATAATATTTATGTAAAGATCAAACCAGGTATAATATTTAGAAACATAGAGTACAAACCACTTGACTTTCTCTTAAAGCAAACTTAACTCTATAGGAACTAGCAGTTTAAATAGATATCTTAAAATTATTGTTTATATCCTTTCTGTGGCAATGAATCAGACTTCATCTGACTAAGATTTTACTGTATATTTTATGAAAGATGTGAATTTATTGGAATTTCTTTTTCATGTGTCTTTCCTATTCAGCTTGTGTTCATTTACAAGATATTTTTCACCCTCTAATATACACTACTCTGTATAAACAGTGAGTACATTCAATTCTACTTAAACTGCACATTGAGAAAGATGACCTGTGAGACTTCCATGGAAGTTCAAAAATATTTTCATTGCAAACTTTGTTGAAATATGCACAACAATTCTGGGTGTATCTTATCATAGAAACTCAGATTTTCAAGAGTCTTAAACTTCTATAATATCCAAGTATGTGATCATTCTTTAGTGTGCGTGTGGGCATGCTAAGTCACTTCAGTCATGTCTGACTCTTTGCAACACTAGGATTGTAGCCCACCAGGCTCCTCTGTCCATAGAGGTTCTCCAGGCAAGAATACTGGAGTGGGTTCCATGCCCTCTTGCAGGGGATCTTCCCAACCCAGGTATTGAACCTGCATCTCTTAAGTTTCCTGCATTGGTAGGCAGGTTCTTTACCAGTAGCACCACCTGGGAACCCCTATACCTGGTAATTTCCTTTATTTGTTGTATGATTATTATATATCCTCACATTATTCCCATGAAACAACAAAAGTTCTAGAACTACTTTGATTTGTAGGACTTGGAGAATGAAAGACTATCTTAATTGTAAAATCTACTCTCACTACAAAATATGGTTCACATTCCTGTTGTTCTGTCTATAAACAACTTTAACATTGCCAATGCATATTTTATTTATTTATTTTTTGCCCCACGTGGCATGCAGGATCTTAGCTCCCCCACTAGGGATCAAACCGGTGCCTGCTACAGTGAAAGCACGGAGTCTTAACAACTGGACCTCCAGGGAAGTCCTGCAGATGAATATTTTAGGGATTTAATTCATAATTTGAGATACATTTTATTTATATAATCAAATATGTATGCCAGAAGTAAAGTTATATGCTTTTTGTTAAATTTACTATTTTAAATGCAACTTTCTGCTAACATAAGGGAAGATACTGATTTATTAATGGAACAAACTTTTTTTATTATTTGTAAGATATTATCAGGCAAGTTTATATAAATTTGGATTACTCAAGCATAATCACATTAAGAAGATATCCAAGAATTAAGATAAATGACCTAGTTACTACCTAATTTCCTAAGTTAGAATATGTCCACTTTAATGGTGACAGATTATGACTTAATGATTATGTTCATAAATGGATTATAAGGTCAACATCACCGTTCTGGATCTCTGCAGGCATCACAAACCTAGAAAAGGACAAGCTGCCTATCGGATGGCTTTCTACAAGGAAAATGTTCCAATAAATCCTAGCAAAGCAGGACGTGCTAATATTTATCCAGAGGGCAGAAAGTCACATTTGTTGTTGCACAGTGAAAACTCGATTGATTTCTGCTGACTTATAAATGTCTAAGTGAAAGACAATGTAACTATTGTGCTCTTGAAAAGCATTTCTGAGTGACTCTAAGGGTTATATCTTATTACATAGACGATTTAACTAAGACACAGGCATTAACACTACTTTAGATTGCCTTTGCAATTGTTTTTCACTTATGTATGGCAGTAGATAGTAAGATTATAAAGGCTAACCAAAATTCAAGTTATGCACTTCCGAACTAATACATAGCTTTTAAGTCATTTTCAAGAGGGCAATAGAGGTTTCCCAGGTGGTGGCAGTGGTAAAGAATCTTCCTGCCAATGGAGGAGGCATAGGAGGTGTGGACATAGAAGGCTCAAGAGACACAGGTTCGATCCCTGGGTCAGGAAGATCCCCTGGAGTAGGAAGTGGCGACCTGCTCCAGTATTCTTGCCTGGAAAATTCCATCAACAGTGGAGCCTGGCAGGCTCCAGTCCACGGAGTCACAAAGAGTCAGACATGACTGAGTATTCACATACATTATGGAAAGAGAGCCAATTTTTATTCTCATAATCCAAACTATTCACAGATTTAGAAATATATTAACAGAGATGTTACTGTCAATATTCTTACTTTTGAAGTAAAGAGTTCTCCATGGAATGTCAGCAATTCTTCTACAGGTGATATATCCCTAAATGGAAGAGGGAAAGAAAGCCCTACCTTTCACAAAATTTACTTTCTCTACAAAGTTTTCCTTGAAGCTTTTTCTTTTAAGAGCTAAGACAAGGCCAGTCAGTATCAGATGATCACATCCAATACATAATATATCCCTTAAAATGGGTCTTCTCTGTGATATGTCTCAAACCATTATTAAAAGCAAAGAATTTTTTAAAAATATTTTAGGCTTCTAGATAGATACCCCTAATTCTGGAAACTGCAGCATTGATCTAACTGCTATATTATCTGTTACTGGTGTTATTCTACCAGTTAATTATTAGTCTTATTTATTCATCAGCTAGTTTTAGAAACATTTATACTAAGAAGAGCTCAACTAAGGAAAGCATGACCAAGGAAAACATGAGGAAATAGTTTTGGTGAAAATACCTTCAAGAAAACATTAGGCAATCTGTGTTGGCTAATGTTTTACATCAGTGATAAATGACTTTTCTGGGCCTCTCTAGAAAAACTGTCTAAAAATCATTAGCCCTAGTTTGTTGTATTCTTTTTTGTGCACTCTCAGTTTCCTGGAGATGCATTATTATAGTCTTTCAGTTAATAGTGAGAGATGGGAGTAGTTATGACCTATTGTCATTTTATTTTCATTGTTGAAGAAAGATCACATAGAGATGGAAGGTGCACACAGGCTGGCCTTTTGCTTGGAAAAAATTCAAACTATTATAGAATAGTGCCCTGTAAGGGTTAAAATCCAGATGCAGTTATCATGGAGAAGCAAACTTAACAGGGAACTCTTCTGCTCTCCTATAGACACATTTTTAAAAAATCACATTTGATCATCTTTTTAGCACTTTTCAGATTTCTCTACCATGCAAAACAAATGTGGATCATACTTTGCCACAAAACACTTAGCAATCTTTTATTTTTTCTTTTTTTGGTCATAAAATACAAAGGTGGCTCAGTTGGTAAAGAATACACCTGCTGTGCAGGAGATCCAGGCTCAATTCCTGGATGGGGAAGGAAATGGCAACCCAGTTCAGTATTCTTGCCTGGGAAATCCCATGGACAGGGGAGCCTGGTGGGTTATAGTCTGTGCAGTGGCAATGAGCTGGACACGACTTAGCAACTAAACCACCAACCAAGAATAATAGGATCGTAGCACTCTTTAGGCTTCAAATCTTATGATTTCTTTATAGCACTTACCCATATCTAAAAGTACAGATTTTATTTTTGTCTACTTATTTTTATCATTTCCTCAAAAATATAGACTTCAGAAAAGCTGGGACTGTCTGTCTTGTTTGCTATGGTTTCCCAGCATGTACATAAAATGTGCTGACACACAGTAGATGCTCAATAAATATTTGTTGAATGATGCATCAGTAAAAAAAGCACCACAGTGGAGTAAATAAGCCTGAGTATTTTGTTCCTGCTTATTTTTTTGGTTATCCTTTGGTTTCTTTAAAACATTGCTGTTCTGGTTATCTATTATTTTACAACAAACTACCCCAAACTTAGTACCCTAAAAGAACAATCATTTTATTATGCTCACATTACTGTTGGTCAGAGAATTTAAGCAAGACTTAATTAGGTGGCTTTTCTGCTCCACATAGTGTTGATGGGGTCATTTAGTGGAATTCCACCAGCAGCTGGTATGGTTTCACTGATAAGCCTGTTACCTGGTGGAGACAGTTGTAAGCCTGGACTCAACTGGCCCTCCTCCTGCTTTACATGGTGGCTCAAAGCTCCAAGAGAGCAAGATGGGAGCTGCTGGTCCTCTAAAAGCTTTATTAGGAAGCTTTACTTGGAACCGTCATAGCATCATTTCCACTATATTCTTTGGCCAAATCTGTCACAGGCCTGTCCGTATTTGGGGAGGAGCATCAAACATATATAGCCATTTCAAATCTGGTACATTTCTGAGATAGGATAGTTCCAAATGAATGTTCCTAAAGAAAACAATCCAACAAAGTCAGTTCAGTATCTTTCTAGTAGTTAGTCTTTTGATTTAAGTCTTGCCTAAGTTCAAGGAGGGCGTCCCTGGTGGCTCAGACGGTAAAGTGTCTGCATGCAATGCGGGAGACCTGGGTTCGATCCCTGGGTCGGGAAGATGCCCTGGAGAAGGCAATGGCAATCCACTCCGGCACTCGTGCCTGGAAAATCCCATGGACAGAGGAGCCTGATAGGCTACAGTCCATGGGGTTGCAAAGAGTCAGACACGACTGAGCAACTTCACTCACTTCACTTTAAGTTCAAGGAAGGCTTCAAAATACTAAAAAAGAAATGCAAAAGTTTAAACTTGTATAATGTAAAAGATATGTAAGTGTTTTAACATACATCTTATTTGCTTGGGCCTCTCTGGTGGCTTGGCTGGTAAAGAATCTGCCTGCAATGCAAGAGACCTGGGTTTGATCCCCGGGAGAAGGGAACAGCTACCCACTCCAGTATTCTGGCTTGGAGAATTCCATGGACTGTACGTCCATGGAATCACAAAGAGTCAGACATGACTGAGCGGCTTTCACTTATTTGCTTATTTACAACACAATGAACACTGTAAATTGGTTTAGGTTCTCTGAAGTTACACGCAAAACCTTTTGTGATGTGTCTGCCATGTGTCTGTACATTTTCTGGGGAGTAGTTGTTTATTGATTTCTCAACAGATTTGATTCCCTTCCTCCCCAATCAAGTATTTCCCTAAGCAAAACTGTGGAGTAGGTATGTTCATTTTTGGAACTATCTCTCTTGATATCACCTAGCTTTGTATAATAATAATAATAACTGATTTAAAAAATTATTCACTTATCCAGGAAAAGTTTCATAATAACCCTACGAGGAACACAGAACTATTATCATTGTTTTACAGTTGAGGAAACTGAGGCATAGTAACTTGCCCATGGTTACACAATTAGCATGTGGCAGGGCTAGGAATCCTGGCATATTGGCATCAGAGTGTCCAATGCACTGAGGCCTTGTTCATGAGAGTAGTTTACTCCTTTGTAAATTGTGGATGATAATAGTAGCCAGTGTCACTGTAGGTATCAGATGAGTTAAAGTGGGATAGTCCATAGCTGCTTGCCTGGCACATATTATGCTGTGCAGTTAATAAATAGGAGCTCTCTGTGCTTGCATGCTCAGCTGCTTAAGTCCTGTCTGACTCTTTGTGACCCTGTAGACTATAGCCCTCCAAGCTTTTCTGTCCATGAGGATTCCCAGGCAAGAATACTGGAGGGGATTGCCATGCTCTCCTCCAGGGGGTCTTCCTGACCCAGGGATTGAACCCAAGTCTCTTATGTCTCCTGCATTGGCAGGCAGGTTCTTTACCACTAGCCCCACCTTGGCTCAGAAGTTAGAGCGTCTGCCTGCAATGCGGGAGATCCGGGTTCGATCCCTGGGTCGGGAAGATCGCCTGGAGAAGGAAATGGCAATCCACTCCAGTATTCTTGCCTGGAGAATTCCATGGATGGAGAAGCCTAGTGGGTTACAGTCCACGGGGTCGCAAAGAGTCGGACACGACTGAGCGACTTCACCACCCACCTTAACCTCTGTTTCATTCTTGAAGGCTTTGCTATCTTTCATTGCAGAGATACCGGGTGTGATAAAATGCAAGATGGAACAACGGGTGGGTGAGGGTGGATAAGGATTTGAAAGTCTAGGACCAAACCTGGAGATACTGCTCGTCCCATTAAACTACTTAAGGTCTCAAGTTTTCTCTTAAAATTGTATGCAAATGTCACATTCTATTCTAAAATGCCATTGCTTATCTATTAATATAAAACTTGTTTACTCCAAAGCTTTCGGGATCATCGTTCTTCTAGGGAGATGTACCTCATTTATGCCTTGGCTTCCAACACACTTCTTTGACAGACTCAGCAGCAGCTGAGGTAGGTTTGGGAATTTGGAGGCCTAGATTCCCAGTTAGGACCCCTAGCTTGTTTGGGACCCACTCCAGTGTTCTTGCCTGGAGAATCCCAGGGACCGGGAAGCCTGGTGGGCTGCTGTCTATGGGGTCGCAGAGAGGCGGACACGACTGAAGCGACTTAGCAGCAGTAGCAGCTTGTTTGGGCGTTATAGTCTTCATTTATAAAATGGAGTGGGTGGTAATGACTATTTTATCAAAATCTTTTTTGTTCTGGAATTATACAGTATAAAATTGTCCTAAAAGTGTTTTCAAACTGTGGGTCTCCACTTAAAAGTAGGCGAACAAAACCAACTGGATTGGTCAAACATTTAAAAGATCAGGGGAAATACTGTTTGGTGAAATTTTAATTTCGGAATAGATGTTAAAATGTAATTTGTGAAACATACACCCAAAATGTTTGCCTTGCTGCGGCTGGTAATAGAAACATTTAAAAAAATATATAAACAT
Source organism: Budorcas taxicolor (assembly GCF_023091745.1). Classification (NCBI taxonomy): domain Eukaryota; kingdom Metazoa; phylum Chordata; class Mammalia; order Artiodactyla; family Bovidae; genus Budorcas; species Budorcas taxicolor. Next base: position 58,974,831 of record NC_068915.1, on the reverse strand, counting down.
TTTAAAGCTACTAAGGAGGGCAATGAAACCTCCAAACATGCTCGCCCTCGGAGGACATCGATCTCGAGACCTCCCCAATTGAGGGCCTCTACCAAAAGTCGAAGGCGCAAAACAAGGCTCGGGCCACGGTCCCGCCACTCCTTGCGACGCCAGCGTCCAGGCGGTCTCAAGGGCCGCACCTTGGCTCACGTAGCGCCTCCCGCCTCCCGCCGGGACCCAAAGGAAGCTGCGCGCCTCCTGACGTCATCACCGGGCGCCGCTGCCTCGACCTCCTTCTACTTCGCGGGAGAAGTTGTTGGCGCGAATGGATCCCGAGCCCCGGTAACGGACCCCCCAGCCGGCCGGGCCTGCTTGCTCGCGCGTTCATCCGTGGGCTGCAATGGTGAGCACCTGGGAAAGGCTTCGCGGCTGGGGAGCGGGGGAGAGTTCGCAGGCAGGGCGTGGACCCGGCTCTCCTGGCATGGAGGGTCTGGGAGGACCGGGATGCGTGGCTCGGGAAGGGAACGAAGGCACGAAAGGGGCTACAAGCTGGGCGCCGGGCTCACAGCTTTCCTTCCACTGCGGGCTTCAGCTTTCGGCCGCAGCCAGTGCACAGCGCTCTTGGTGCTGCGCGGCAGCTTCACGTTTTCCCACTGTTGGGGGAAGGGAAGAAGGAAAGGAGTAATGAGGTGATTTGGGGGGCTCAGGGGTAAAGTTGCTTTTCCTGTTAAGTGTTGCCTCCAACCTCGGTTTGAGTCCTGCCTAACGCGTTGATTTCAAGCTTTGAGTGTCAGACAAGAAGAATCGAACAAACTTCCTTTCTGATGAACAAGTTTCAGGCCTTCAACTTTCGTCTTTAAACAGCACCGCGAAATGCTCTCATGAATAAGTTTCTCAGCCTTCAGTTTTCGTACTTTCCTCATTAGCAGCTCCGCGAAGTGCTCATCAGCCGTTTTGCGATCGAGGGCACGGGGAGGATGTTTTATTTTGTTCAGATGAGTTCATAGAAATTAAAGGGATAATACGGTTTACAGGAGAGAGGGCAAACCTGGGAGGAGCAGCTGTAGTGCATTTGACAGCTGTCATCGCTTGTCACCTGATATTAAAAATAATCTTAAACAAACCCTCAGTGCCTAATTCTGCATAAACCATATAAAGAGTGAAATAATTATGCAGCCGTCAAAACAAAACATTCATGCTAGAATGGCAGTAGATACTAGTGTGTGTTTGATTTTAATGTAAAGGACAGTTTATTGTGCTGCATTAAGCTGGAGTCTACTTAATAATCAGACCTTTTTTTCAGTCATTTTATTTTCAATCAGCATATTTGTCACAGTGTCCACATTCTGGGCTGTGTGTGTAATTTTATGCCAGATTGGGAAACCTTACAGCCCTTTGTGTTTCTTCTCAGAGAAGGATGAAATAATGATAACAGCATAATAGCCAGCTTGTACCGAGTATCTTTTTTTTTTTTTTGAAGGTAGCAAGTATCTTCAGGTGGATATGTGGGCTGTTTGTATTACATGTCTTTTCTCATTTAAACCTCACAGCAATCCAGTTTTAAAGATGGTAAAGGGGGCCTTTAGAGTTTAAAACACTTTGTGATGTAACTAATAAATGGTTGAACTAGAATTAAAACCTAGGTTTTTCTGACCACCACATTATGCCACCCCCCTAAAATGACTGTAATTAGTAATTACATTTTGGACTTAAGGCACTGCATAGTAATTGTGGAAAATTCTTAAGACTTGGAGTCTTGAAGGTAAGAGTGAGGCGATGTTTTGGTATTGCTCTGCCATTTAATGATGAAGTGGTTTTTGAACAAGTAAATAGCCTAATTTTAACCTCTTAAATTATGTTTCCTTAACTGTAGAAAGGGAGAAATATAGCTGCCTTGAGTGATTGTCTTGAAGGTTAAACAAAATAATAAATGTAAAGCTTCTGTTCTGGTCCCTGGCTTGTGGTAGGAAACATACAACTACACGACTAATGATCTCTGTTTCTCAGGAAGGATTGTGTGGAACGTTAAAGAGTTTAAGGGGCATCAGAGATACCTTTGATGTTGTCAGTTATGGAGAACGATAGCTTATGTAGTCAACTTTTGATCATTCAGGTACTTTACATAATTGGTTCTTCTTAGTACTCCTGTTCAGGGTGCAGATGAAAAATAAAGCCCTTCTCAAAAAAAGTGAGAGTCAAAGGGATCGGTTTTGCTGTTTGTAAAGGAAAAAGATTCTATAAAGAACATAGCAAGTTTGGATTTTATTGGTGTTTAGTTCTCTCTTTGGTACAAAAAAGAGCAGATCCTAGACCAAAATTCTGTGCAGCCTATGTTTATTAGACACCTGCACATAAGTTATATGGTATAGTAGTTTGTGGCTTTTGTTTGGATCTCAGCTCTCCCTTTGATGATGTGGTGAATGGTATGCAAGTTTGCTGCCCACAGAAATATGTAAGGATATACATACACCACTTAAGGAGATTCACATATCTTCTGAGGCCCTTCGATAGATGTAAGGTTAGCACCTCTTGCCCTGGGAGCTACATCTTTTTCTTAAGTCTTTTCCAGTTAAAAGTTATCAAAGGTGTAAAATATTGTGTGTCTACAAAATGGAATACTGTGCAACCATCAAAAAGAGAAATCTTTGTGCCCTGATACAGAACAGTTGCCAAAATAATTAAGTGAAGAAAGATACAGACAGTATGTAAGATATGCTGCCAGTTTATTGTAGAAAAGGAGAGAAAAGAATATATACATATTTGCTTGAAGATGGGAAGGATACACAAGGCACTGATAACATCTGTTGCCTTCAAAGATGGGAAATGTGTGTCTGAGAGGCAGGGTAGGAGGGAGACATTTTACCTTTTGAATTTTTGAACCATGTGAATATAATGTCCATTAAAGGAATTGAAAATAAATAGAATAAAAAGTAGCCATGTAAGTGATTTGGATTGCTGCTGCTGCTAAGTCACTTCAGTCGTGTCCGACTCTGTGCAACCCCATAGACGGCAGCCCACCAGGCTCCTCTGCCCATGGGATTTTCCAGGCAAGAGTACTGGAGTGGGGTGCCATTGCCTTCTCCTCGATTGCTATGAGGACTTAATTATTTGCTTAAAACATTAATGAAACTTGAGAGATGCCATTTAAAAAAACGTGCCCTGGTGGCTCAGAGGTTAAAGCGTCTGCCTGCAATGCGGGAGACCTGGGTTCTATCCCTCGGTCGGGAAGATCCCCTGGAGAAGGAAAAGGCAACCCACTGCGGTATTCTTGCCTGGAGAATCCCATGGACGGAGGAGCCTGGAGGGCTACAGTCCACGGGGTCGCAAAGAGTCCACAAGACTTCACTTTCACTTTCAACATATTTAATTCATTGACTGCCATAGTTATTTATTGAAAATATGCAGAAGTTTGAATTAAACAGGCATGAGACTTGAGGGATGAGAGAGAGGTCAGAATGCATCTAAGCTGCTGCTTTGCCACATTCTAGGGGAGACCTTTCACACTGAAGTTTACTGCATGAATGCTTCCCTGGAGCAATGTTGGCACCCTTTTGTATTAATAATATAACTTTTGTCATTTGTACTAGTACTTGACCTATAAGACTCTTATTTCCTTTCCAGGCTCATCTATCTGTTCTTTGAGTGTGTTAAGCTAGTTCTGTCTCAGCTTTTATTTTTGTTATTTTCTCTCCTTGGGATACTCTTCCTCCTCTTGGAATACTCTGCCTTTTTCTCACTCATTCAAGTGTCAGTCATCACTTCCTCAGAGCTTTCCGCGTCATATCTAAGAAACCCGTTTCCTAATCCAGGGTCATGCTTCTATTGTCTTCTGACAGTTTTATAGTTTTAGCTCTTAACATTTAGGACTTTGATCCATTTTGAGTTAATTTTTGTATGTGGTGTGAAGTAGGGGGCCCAAGTTTCTTTTTTTTTTCTTTTTTGCATGCGGGTCTCCAGTTGTTTCTGCACCACTTGCAAAGTATTCTTTTCCCACTGAATTGCCTTGGCTCCCTTGTCAAAAATCAGTTTACCATAAGTGTGAAGGTTTCTTTCCAGACACTGAATTCTATTCCATCGATCTATGTGTCTTCCCTAAAGCCAGTAATGCACTTATTACTGTAGCTTTGTGGTACATTTTTACATTGGGAGGTGTAAGTCCTTCAACTTAGACCTTTTTCAAGATTGTTTTGCCTGTTCTGGATCCCTTGAATTTCTAAAATATGAATTTTAGAATCAGCAAAGAAGCCAACTAGGATTTTGTTAGGGATTGTATTGAATCTGTAAATCAATTTGGAAAGTATTGCCATCCTAACAACATAATGTCTTCTGATCCATGATATGGGCTATCTTTTCATTTGTTTGTGTCTTTTTAATTTCTAAACAATATTTTATAGTTTTCAGAGTATGGATTTAACACTTCTGTTAAATTTATTTGTAAGTATTTGGTTCTTATTGATGATGCTATTTTGTTCTTATTAATGATGTTATAGATGGAATTGTTAATTTCATTTCTGGTTTGTTCTTTTGAAAAGTATAGAAATACAGTTGGTTGTAGTATATTGATCTTGTATCATGCAACCTTGTAGAACTCATTTAAGTTAGTTCTAACAGTTTTTCATTTTAGTAAATTCCTTAGGATTTTCTTTATTTAAGATCATTTCAGCTGCAAATAAAAATAATCTTGCTTCTTTCTGCTCAATCTTGTATGCCTTTTATAATTTAGCTTTGCCTAATGGCTTTGTTTTTTTTTAAAACCAGAGTGTTGAATAAGAGTGGTGAGAATGGATCTCTCTCCTGAACTTAGGGAATTACATTCCAACAGCTTACCTGTCGTTTTTAAAGTATAAGCTTTTAATATAATTTAAAATTACTAAATTTCATTTGTCTATTCTGTGCTGCTGTTAATATACACTTTTAGTCAGATTTATCATTTTGCATTTAACTTTTTCAGGATTAAAGATTTTTGCATTTGGATAGATTTTGTTAAGTGTGTTGGTGATAATCAGTTTCTGCTTGTGGATTTGGTGGATAAATTAAACATAGTAATCAAAATATTTGTATTTCTTTACTTTCAAATTCATGGGAAATAGATGGGGAAACAGTGGAAACAGTGTCAGACTTTTTTTGGGCTCCAAAATCACTGCGGATGGTGACTGCAGCCATGAAATTAAAAGACGCTTATTCCTTGGAAGAAAAGTTATGACCAACCTAGATAGCATATTCAAAAGCAGAGACATTACTTTTCCAATAAAGGTCTGTCTAGTCAAAGGTATGGTTTTTCCAGTGGTCATGTATGGATGTGAGAGTTGGACTGTGAAGAAAGCTGAGCACCGAAGAATTGATGCTTTTGAACTGTGGTGTTGGAGAAGACTCTTGAGAGTCCCTTGGACTGCAAGGAGATCCAACCAGTCCATTCTGAAGGAAATCAGCCCTGGGATTTCTTTGGAGGGAATGATGCTGAAGCTGAAACTCCAGTACTTTGGTCACCTCATGCGAAGAGTTGACTCATTGGAAAAGACTCTGACGGTGGGAAGGATTGGGGGCAGCAGGAGAAGGGGATGACAGAGGATGAGATGGGTGGATGGCATCACGGACTCGATGGACGCGAGTCTGAGTGAACTCCGGGAGTTGGTGATGGACAGGGAGGCCTAGCATGCTGCGACTCATGGGGTCGCAACGAGTCGGACACGACTGAGCGACTGAACTGACTGATTTTCACATTAGAGAAGTAAAGCCAACTCCACAGCACTGCAGTGCTTATTTTGCATAAAATCCTGTACTCTTCAAAGTGAGTGAACACAGTGGTATGATATGGTTTCTCTTTGCATTTTTGGTAGGCGGATATAGCTTGTTTGCTCGTTGAGCCCATGTACAGTGGAAAAGTTACTAGCTGTTTGGTTATACTTCAAAGTAAATATGTATCAGCTTTTGTACTTTGATCTTTTAAAGTTAAAAGGTCATTATGATAGCTTCCTTTGTGCAGGTTTAGGAGTATTTATTGCAAAGGTTTTTTTTTTTTCCCCACCTCTAACTCTACTAATAGATTTGTAATTACCAGATTTGGAAACTTCTGAAAAATTAATAATTTCTTTTTTGAGTACTGGTCTGGTACTTTGTCTTGACTTATGTCAGTTCAGGTCAGTTGCTCAGTCGTGTCTGATTCTTTGTGACCCCATGAACCGCACCATGCCAGGCCTCCCTGTCCATCACCAACTCCCGGAGTCCACCCAAACCCATGTCCATTGAGTCGATGATGCCATCCAACCATCTTATCCTCTGTCGTCCCCTTCTCCTCCTGCCCTCAATCTTTCCTAGCATCAGGGTCTTTTCCAGTGAGTCAGCTCTTTGCATCAGGTGGCCAAAGAATTGGAGTTTCAGCTTCAACATCAGTCCTTCCAATGAACACCCAGGACTGAATTCCTTTAGGATGGACTGGTTGGATCTCCTTGCAGTCCAAGGGGCTCTCAAGAGTCTTCTCCAACACCACAGTTCAAAAGCATCAATTCTTCGGTGCTCAGCTTTCTTCACAGTCCAGCTCTCACATCCATACATGACCACTGGAAAAACCATAGCCTTGACTAGATGGACCTTTGTTGACAAAGTAATGTCTTTGCTTTTAATATGCTATCTAGATTGGTCATAACTTTCCTTCCAGTGTAAATGTATATTAAAATTGCATTTGGGCTGCCTGATAGGTGATGCTTTTCTTTAATAGTGTTGTAGAATTGTTAGTTACACCTTAGGGTAGGAGAGTGCAACAGATCTTTCCCTTTTGCTTACATTTATGTGACTCAGCTGGTAAAAAATCTGCCTGCAATGTGGGCAACCTGGGTTCCATCCCTGAATTGGGAAGATCCCCTGGAGAAGGGAAAGGCTACCCACTCCAGTATTCTGGCCTGAAGAATTCCAAGGGGTCACAAAGAGTCAGACACGACTGAACAACTTTCACTTCACTTCAAGAACGTCTTATCTTTCAAAACTTTTACTAGAAAATGTCTTGTTGGCATTTTCAGTTTTTTCATCTATGAATTAAAGAATGTTATAGACTTTGTTATGTGGATTAAATTCGTTTTTTAAAGTGTTTAAATCATTGTCTGGCACAGAGTAAGTCCTATTTAAGGGTTTGTTAAAAAAGTAAATAGGGACTTTATTGGCGGTCCAATGGTTCAGAACCTGCCTTCCAATGCAGGGGACGCAGGTTCGACTGCTGGTCCTCGAACTGGGATCCCGCATGTTGCAACTAAGCCCTGGTGCTGCAGCTGCTGAGCCCACACGTTCTGGAGCCCACAAGCCACAACTTGAGGGCCTGCATGCTGCAAAGAAGAGCCCATGATGGAAGATCTCCCATGCAGCAACAGAGATCCTGTGTGCCCCAATTAAGACCCAGCACAGCCAAGTAGATAAATAAATATTTTTTTATTAAGTAAATGAAGCCCTAAATCAGGGCATTGGCAATAGAAACAGAAGAAGGAAGACAGCAGTAGTCAGGAGATTCTTAGATAGGTTGGTGAGGTGGAGGGTCAGAAGGAGGAAAAACAGTGCCCATTTTTCTGTTTTGAGTGAATGCTTATGCTGTGCATTGAGGTGGGAAAGAGAGAGAAACAAGTAGCCCCAAAATATGAGCTTGGTTTTGGATGTTATGAGTTGGAGGCATCTTTGGGGCATTTGGATAGAGGTGAGATCCAACCAGTCCATTCTGAAGGAGATCAGCCCTGGGATTTCTTTGGAAGGAATGATGCTAAAGCTGAAACTCCAGTACTTTGGCCACCTCATGCGAAGAGTTGACTCATTGGAAAAGACTGATGCTGGGAGGGATTGAGGGCAGGAGGAGAAGGGGACGACAGAGGATGAGATGGGTGGATGGCATCACAGACTCGATGGATGTGAGTCTGAGTGAACTCCGGGAGTTGGTGATGGACAGGGAGGCCTGGTGTGCTGCGATTCACGGGGTCGCAAAGAGTCGGACACGACTGAGCGACTGAACTGAACTGAACTGAAGATGACAGACTGTTTGGCTACATGGATATGGAGCTCAGAGGTCTGGAGTAGAGACAAGATTTACGAGGCTCAGGTGGCTCAGTGGTAAAGAATCCACCTGCTAAGCAGGAGACGCGGGTTCGATCCCTGAGTCAGGAAGATCTGGAGAAGAAAATGACAACCCACTCCAGTATTCTTACCTGGAAAGTTCCATGGACAGAGGAGCCTGGCGGGCTTTAGTCCGTGAGGCCTCCAAGAGTGGGTCACGACTGAGCGACTAAGCCGCAGCAGCAGCAGCAGCAGTGTGCTTCTGAGCGGTACCTGATTTTGAGATGGATGTAAGTTAGCTTATGCAGTGTGAGTATGTGAATCAGAAGTTTTTAACTGAAGGTCCATGGAGAGCCATTAATAGGCTTTAGAGAAAAGCTGTGAAGAAGAGTATTATACTAAAAGTGAAAGTATTTTGTTTTTTGTAGCCACAATACTGTAATATGACAAGAGTACCATATGATAGAAGAGTCAACTTGAATAATTTTCCTGGGAAATAATACACAATAATGTTAATTTAATACCTGCTTAAAATTCCTTAAAACAAAGAGCAGTAGATAAAGTCATGCCCACAAATTAATCTCAAAGTTTATTTTAATAAGCAGTCTTTAAAAAAAAAATCTACCATCAGTTTCATTTTACACAGTTAAGAACCTCTCTTTCTGAGCCCAGGTGTGAAGGTCAGTGACTTTAGAAATAACCACTCATGTGTTTAACCATTATTAATTAAGCATCTGCTTATCTGAGGTGCTGGCCCTGTACTTGAGATACAGAGGTGAGTAGGATAGACAAGCCTCCTGTATGGAATTTATAGCAAAGTGTTCAAACTCAGATTTCTATGACTATCAAAAGTATCTCCTGCTAATCACTTTGGGACCCATTTCAGGTCTTACTCCTGTCCTTGAGGCTGTCTGTATTAGGTGCTCCTGGTGCTTTTACAGTTTTGTGATTAGCTCTGTCTTAGCACTGTTTTGTATTTAATTCTTCATATACTAATTTGTCTCCCAGGTAACTTTATGAGGTCTTTTCCCTGTTTGTGTCCTAAGTCCCTGGCATGGTGCCTATCTGTAATCACATAAGGATCAAATGTATCAGGAATAATAAGGGAAAGGCCATATTGCTAGTGATGGAGTGTGGCTGCTTTTGCTTAGATCGTGAGAGTTATCAGGATCTATCAGGGCTTCCTTGATAACTCAGTTGGTAAAGAATCTGCCTGCAATGCAGGAGACTCCAGTTTGATTCCTGGGTTGGGAAGATCCGCTGGAGAAGGGATGGGCTACCCATTCCAGTATCCTTGGGCTTCCCTTGTGGCTCAGCTGGTAAAGAATCACCTGCAGTACGGGAGATCTGGGTTCAATCCCTGGGTTGGGAAGATCCCCTGGAGAAGGGAAAGGCTACCCACTCCAGTATTCTGGCCTGGAGAATTCCATGGACTGTATAGTCCATGGGGTCGCAAAGAGTTGGACATGACTGAGTGACTTTCACTTAGAATTATGGTAAAACTATGAGGGGGCAGTTGTGGTCAAGTAGAGAGAGAACTATGAAAGGAATTTGGAGTCAGAGGACCAGGTCGCAATCTGGTGTGCCATCTCTAATCCCCACAAGAATCTTGTGAGGCAAGTGGCATTATGAAGAAACAGAGGGCCAGAAAAGTTAAGTAATTCATCCCAAGTGCCCGGTGCATGTGTGCTAAGTTGCTTCAGTTGTGTCTGACTCTTTGTAGCCCACCAGACTCCTCTGTCCTTGGGACTATCCAGGCAAGAATACCGGAGTGGGTTGCCATGCCTTCCTTCAGGGGATCTTCCTGACCCAGGATCGAACCCATGTCTCTTACATCTCCTGCATTGGCAGGCGGGTTCTTTACCACTGGTGCCACCTGGGAAGACCCCAAGTGTCTAGTGAAAGTGAAAGTCGCTCAGTCGTGCGACCCCATGGACTGTAGAGTCCATGGAACGCTCCAGGCCAGAATACTGGAGTGGGTAGCCTTTCCCTTCTCCAGGGGATCTTCCCAACCCAGGATCGACCCAGGTCTCCTGCATTGTGGCCAGATTCTTTTACCAGCTGAGCCACAAGGGACACCCAAGAATACTGGAGTGGGTAGCCTATCCCTTCTCCAGTGGATCTTCCCCACCCAGGAATCGAACTGGGGTCTCCTCCATTACAGGCGAATTCTTTACCAACTGAGCTACCCGGGAAGCCCAAGTGTCTAATAGTAAGTGGCAAAACTGACTAAAAGCTTATGTTTGTCAGACTTAATTCTACTTATTTATCTATAAAATGAAGATAAATCATTCTATTTGCCTTTATACCTCATAGAATCGTCAAAAGAGATAAATCTGTGTCCAGTAGCTGTAAATAGAAGTGTGAAAAACTTGTTGCTATTAGCTGTCTGTGCCAAAATCTGTTTTAATGTTTATGTGATTTTTGCCTAAATCTTTTGCTTTATTTGAACTGTCATGTTCAATTAATAACTATTTAAAAAGAAAATAAGAGTTAATTACCACTCTTTTGGTTTCCCCAAATAAAACCGTTTCTTTTACCATTTCTTTTAGAAGTGAAATCCTGGGACAAAGGGTATGCACATTTAAAATTTTGATAAGTGTTGTTGGATTGTCTTGGAAAGGTTATACCAATTTTTACTGTTATTAGCAGTATAGTGTGTGAGAATCTGTTTCCCCACACCTTTGACATGCCTGGGCATTACGAATCTTTTAACACTTAGAAAAATAATCAAGTTCTAATTTATCTATTATTTGTCAGGTTGAGCATCTTTTATTATTTGGTTATTTGCATTTCTTTTATAATTTATCTACTGGTAACTTTTATCCATTTTTTTCTACTGGATTACCTTTTATTGATTTGTAGGAGCCCTCATATATAATGTGTGGTAGATATTTTCATGTTAGTTATTTTTTAACTGTTTATGATATCTTTTATTTTTATATAGTCAAATTTTTCTTTCTTAATGGGTAGTTTCTAGTCTTGATGTTCTGCTTGGAAGGACTTCCCTTTGCTAAGATTATAAAAATAAATTTAAAAACGTCTTCCTTTTTCTACTCATATACTGAGCAAGAATTGTTCTGTGCAGGTAAGAGTGATGTTTAGATCCATTATTTGGGAATTTGATTAGTCACTAGTGTTATTCTTTATTTCATGAAATCTTTAAAGACCTGGAATACCAGGTAGGGACTGTTAATAATAAGGTAAAGTCATGGTATAAATTAAAGTCAAATTGGTGACCTTTTTATCTTAGATGTTTATATACCAGATGGCTGCTCACTTTGGAGGTAACTCCTAAAAAAAGTGTGAGTAGAATGACTTTCACTCCAATGAAAATTCTTTTTCAAAAGTTTAGATTTTTAGTAGATATTGAGTTAGGATCAGGATGCTGTAATTTAATTGTTCTGCTGCCGTCAGAGTGTAACGGCATGAGGAGTGGGAAAGTAGGGGAGAATACAGGGAAAGGAAAGGGGTTGTGAATAGGAAGAATTACTTAGGAAGAAAAGGTTGCAAAAATGCTTAGGATTGGCAGGGTGGTACAGACAAAAGTCAGAGAGCTCAACGTTACCAATAGTTCCATTTCCTGAATTATGTTTTGTTTTCTTTCTCTTTGTGGTTTTAAGTATTTGTGTTTCCATCACAAATGGAAAACCACCACTGACTTTAAGCCGATTGTTAATGTTCAGTATTGAACTGTGGTGCATGTGTGCTCTGTGTGTATATTTGAAAAATCACACTATTTGAAGACTCACTTGGTAATTTCAAAAGTGAAACTCCAATGTGAAACTCTCATTTCCTCCAGAGGCAATAAAGTAAGTAGTTGTCCCCCTCAAATTCAATTCTTTGCAAATTATATGGAAGACTGTGGCTTTCTGGCTTTCTTTATTATCTAGTTTTTCTTTAGCAACTGACACAAATGTCTCAGTTTCATAGCTAAGGTACCATTTTGCAAACAATATATCTTAGATTTTATTAGGATGGATTTGTGACTTTTTTATATTAGGAAATTTACAGAAGAGGGTATAAAACCAGGGAAGTCTGTAACCTTTCAAAAATATTTAACATGTCTGTGTACCTCGTTTATCTGTTTTCTTTATTGGCTTAACCACAAAGCTATGTGTTTCTGTGTTTGCAGAACACACTTATTTGGGATTTTTGACATTTTAAGAGTGTGACAGTTACCGCCAGGATCGAGGAAAACATTGTTACCTTGTTGCACTTGACAAAGTACTTTTAACAGGTATTTTCCTCATTACAGTAAAGAGAGAGAACTTGGAACAGGCAAAAAAAAATTGAAGACTCAAGATTATAAGCATTGAGGATAGGAATAGGGAAAATAGTTCAACTCCCTCTTTGAACCCAGTTCTTTGAAATTCAGATCCTAAATTCTCATATTCTGTGTTCCTTATACCCTTCCTTTCCTGTGAGTAGAGAACTGTAGGTGGAGATGTTTCAGTGATATGGAGGGTTAATAGTGCATAAATGAGGGAGAAGGGAAGCTTTTTACTGAGTCAGAATTGTGATAGATGCATAATTAATCCTCATAAAGTGTAGGGAGTATTCGACTCACTTTACTGATGAGAAAACAGATTAAAAGTCAAGGTCATACCTTGGTCCCCTGGAAAGTGCTAGAGCAGAGATTCATACCAGGGATTTCTTACTCTAAGGTCTATTGCCTTTTCTCTACGCCACAGTGTATTCAGAGCTTAAATCTAAAAGTCCGTCCTAAAGAACATCAGTCCTGAATATCCATCGAAAGGAGTGATGTTGAAACTGAACCTCCAATACTTTGGCCACCTGATGCGAAGAACTGACTCATTTGAAAAGACCCTGATTCTGGGAAAGATTGAAGGCAGGAGGAGAAGAGGACGACAGAGGATGAGATGGTTGGATGGCATCACCGACTCAATGGACATGAGTTTAAGTAAACTCCTGGAGTTGGTGATGGACAGGGAGGCCTGGTGTGCTGTAGTCCATGGGGTTGCAAAGAGTCAAAGAGGCGGACACCACTGAGAGACTGAATTGAACTGAAAATCTAAAAGCGTAGGAAGAATATGTATCATAAGAAAGATGAGTGATATTAATTATGTTACATTGCAAATGTTTTAGTATGATTAATTTGACAGAGTAATTGAGGAAGTATAATCAAAATTTTTCCTTTGGAATTTGGAAAAATCATGTAAAGGGAAATAATTTAAAAGTTCTTAGTTATTAAGGTCTTAAATGATCAGGGTTGTAAGAGTTGTTCTTCTCTCAAACTGGAGTATAAATTCCATAGGCAAGGATTATGTTCTTCAACACTTTGTCTTTTCCACTAGTGTGTCTACGATGATGGGGTACGTGCAGGCATAATCAATAAATGCTTGTTACTTGCCTCTTTTAACTGTGCTGTTTTTAGCAAAAATTTCCTTTATTTTTGCCCTGTTTTTGGCCAGATTCTGAGGATTAAAATTACTTTTCATTAGGCACATTATTATTATTTTTGAATCTTTTTGCCTGTGCTGCTCAGCTTGTAGGATCTTAGTTCTCCAGCCAGGGATTGAACCTGGTTGAACGGGGCCTTAGCAGTAAAAGCTCGGAGTCCTTACCACTGGACCACCAGGGAATTCCCTAGACTCATTTTTTTAACTCAGGTAATCTTATCAGTTAATTTTTGCATCTAAAAAGGATGCTGCTGCACACTTGGAACTATATCATTGTGAAGACATGATTGAGAGTCCACCAGTGTGATGTAGAGTTGTTCCTTTTTACAATTGAAATTAGAATTTTGTGCAGTTAATGTTTGTTTATGAATCTCCTTTTTTGCTTCTAGGATATTCGAAAATTCTTTGGGGTTATACCAAGTGGAAAGAAACTTGTAAGTGAAACAGTAAAGAAGAATGAGAAAACAAAGTCTGCTGAAGAAAGTTTAAAAGCAAAGAAAGGAATAAAGGAAATCAAGGTCAGTTTTCCAGATGCAATGTTGAATTGTATAAAATAAACTCAGTTCTGAGATTTGATATATTGAGAGCCTTATGTAAATATAAATTTCGACGTATTTAGCAGATAATAAGGTCTTACTTATTTCTAGTTAATATATCTTACTGTGTCTATAGTTTGGTATTTTCGTTAACTGTTTTATTTTTTTTTTTTTTTCTTCTCTCGTTAACTGTTTTAACGAAAACTTAACCAAAGTTTGCTCATAAAGACATAAGCTCCAGTATTGGGCTTCTCGTGAAGCAAGGCTTTGGCTTCTTTTTCCTATCCTCCTTGGGCTTCAGAGAATTTAAGATATAATATCACTATGATAAGCAGGCAGTGGTGCCAGTAGTGTATTTGAGTTAATATTGTTCCTCTGTGTGTAAAATGTGAGAATTTTGCAGCTCTACAGGTCAGTTTACTACTACCCCACCCTTTATGCCATAATTGGCATATGAATTATATCTATATATGTTAATACTCCACATTCAATATAATAATTATTGCTCTAAACCAACGTTATTTTAAAGGAATTAACAAAGGAAAATTGCTTTGTGACTACATACGGTGATGGATGTTAACTGGACTTATGGTCGTTTTATAATATATGTAAATATTGAATCATCATGCTGTACACCTGAAGCTAATATAATGTTACATGTCAATTATATCTCAGTAAAAACTTCCTTTGTAAATAAGGTAAAAATAATTAAACAATATTTTAAAAACATGTAAGAGTAAAATTACAAATGCATGTAATTAAACTGTCATTAAAATACCAATAAATTATAATTTAAACACATAAATTAACTTTTTTGATTTCCTAGGTGAGACTAAAATAAAAATCTCAGTCTTCTGCTGTCAAAAAAAAAAAAACAGGAAGATTGATCTTTTGTACTTAACCATATATTGGCCACTTCTGGTGTTTTCCTTTCTTATCAAAGATCTGAATTTCCATCTACTATAATTTTCTTTAATTAATATATTTATTTATTTAATTATATAAATGCACCCAGTCTTAGTTGCAGCACATAGGATCCTTTCGATCTTTGTTGGCAGCATGCAGAATCTTTAGTTGCGGCTTGCACGTAAAATCTAGTTCTCTGAGCAAGGATTGAACCCAGACCCCCTGCATTGGGAGCGTGGAGTCTTAGCCACTGGACCACCAGGGAAGTCCCTTATACCATTTTCTGTAAATCTGAAGAATTTTCTTAAGCATTTCTTGTAGCATAGGCCTATTGGCAGTGAATTTTATAAGTTTTTGTTTATCTAAAAATGTCTTTGTTCTGTCTCCATTCTCGATGTTTTTGCTGGATATAGAGTTTTGGACTGATAGTTTTTGTTTCAGCACTGTAAAGGTGTTCCATTCCTTTTTTTTGGTCTCCATTTTTTTCTGGTGAGATGTTAGCAGTCATTTATATTGTTTTCTCTTGTATGTGTGTATTATTTTCTCATGCTGCTTTAAAAGACTTTATCTTTGAGTTTCAGCCTTGCCCATGGTGTACTTGGGTGTAGTTTTCTTTTTTTTAATACTGTTTAGGGTTTCTGAGCTTCTGAGTCTGTGAATTTATTTTTTTGAATTTGGTAATTTTTTACCATTATTTCTTCAAATATATTTCTGCTTTACTCTCTCCTCTTCTTATAGGAGAAGAGTCCTTACATATATATATACACACACACACATACACGCATATGCCCACACACACATATATGTATATATATTAGAATTATGGAGTTGCACTACAGATAATTGAGGCTTGTTGTTTAGTCCCTCAGTCGTGTCTCACTCCATGATCCCATGGACTGTAGCATGCCAGGCTTCCCTGTCCTCCCATAGTTTGCACAAACTCATGTCCATTGAGTCAGTGATGCCATCTAACCATCTCATCCTCTGTCATCCCATTCTCCTCCCACCTTCAGTCTTTCCCAGCATCAGGGTCTTTTCAGATGAGTTAGTTCTTCACATTAGGTGGCCAAAGTATTGGAGTTTCAGCTTCAACATCAGTCCTTCCAATGAATACCCAGGACTGATCTCCTTTAGGATGGACTGCTTGGATCTCAGTGCAGTCCAAGGGACTCTCAAGAGCCTTTCCAATACCACAGTTCAAAAGCATCTATTCTTCAGTGCTCAGCTTTTTTTATAGTTCAACTCTCACACCCATACATGACCACTGGAAAAACCATAGCCTTGACTAGACGAACCTTTGTTGACAAAGTAATGTCTCTGCTTTTTAACATGCTGTCTACGTTGGTCATAACTTTCTTTCCAAGGAGTAACCGTCCTTTAATTTCACGGCTGCAGTCACCATCTGCAGTGATTTTGGAGCCCAAAAAAATAAAGTATGCCCCTGTTTCCACTGTTTCCCCATCTATTTGACATGAAGTGATGGGACCAGATGCCATGATCTTAGTTTTCTGAATGTTGAGCTTTAAGCCAGCTTTTTCACTCTCCTCTTTCACTTTCATCAAGAGGCTCTTTAGTTCTTCTTCACTTTCTGCCATAAGGGTGGTGTCATCTGCATATCTGAGGTTATTGATATTTCTTCTGGCAATCTTGATTCCAGCTTGTGCTTTATCCAGCCCAGCATTTCTCATGATGTACTCTGCATAGAAGTTAAATAAGCAGGGTGACAATATACAGCCTTGACGTATTCTTTTTCCTATTTGGAACCAATCTGTTGTTCCATGTCCAGTTCTAACTGTTGCTTCCTGACCTGCATACAGGTTTCTCAAGAGGCAGGTCAGGTGGTCTGGTATGCGCATCTCTTTCAGAGTTTTCCACAGTTTATTGTGATCCACACAGTCAAAGTCTTTGGCATAGTCAATAAAGCAGAAATAGATGTTTTTCTGGAACTCTCTTGCTTTTTTGATGATCCAGCAGATGTTGGCAATTTGATCTCTGGTTCCTCTGCTTTTTCTAAAACAAGCTTGGACATCTGGAAGTTCACGGTTCACGTATTGCTGAAGCCTGGCTTGGAGAATTTCGAGCATTACTTTACTAGCCTGTGAGATGAGTGCAGTTGTGTGGTATTCTTTGGCATTGCCTTTCTTTGGGATTGGGATGAAAACTGACCTTTTCCAGTCCTGTGTCCACTGCTGAGTTTTCCAAATTTGCTGGCATATTGAGTGTAGCACTTTCACAGCATCATCTTTCAGGATTTGAAATAGCTCAACTGGAATTCCATTACCTCCACTAGCTTTGTTCGAAGTAATGCTTTCTAAGGCCCACTTGACTTCACATTCCAGGATGTCTGGCTCTAGGTGAGTGATCACACCATGGTGATTATCTGGGTCGTGAAGATCTTTTTTGTATAGTTCTTCTGTGTATTTTTGCCACCTCTTCTTAATATCTTTTGTTTCTGTTAGGTCCCTACCATTTCTGTCCTTTATTGAGCCCATCTTTGCATGAAATGTTCCCTTGGTATCTCTAATTTTCATGAAGAGATCTCTAGTCTTTCCCATTCTGTTGTTTTCCTCTTATTTCTTTGCATTGATCCCTGAGGAAGGCTTTCTTGTCTCTCCTTGCTAGTCTTTGGAACTCTGCATTCAAATGGGTATATCTTTCCTTTTCTCCTTTGCTTTTCACTTCCCTTCTTTTCACAGCTATTTGTAAGGCCTTCTCAGACAGCCATTTTACTTTTTTGCATTTCTTTTTCTTGGGGATAGTCTTGATCCTGTCTCCTGTACAATGTCACGAACCTCCGTCCATAGTTCATCAGGCACTCTGTTTGTCAGATCTAGTCCCTTAAATCTATTTCTCACTTCTACTGTATAGTCATAAGGGATTTGACTTAGGTCATACCTGAATGGTCTAGTGGTTTTCTCCACTTTCTTTAATTTCAGTCTGAATTTGGTAATAAGGAGTTCATGATCGGAGCCACAGTCAACTCCCGGTCTTGTTTTTGCTGACTGTATAGAGCTTCTCCATCTTTGGCTGCAAAGAATATAATCAGTCTGATTTCGGTGTCGACCATCTGGTGATGTCCATGTGTAGAGTCTTCTCTTGTGTTGTTGGAAGACGGTGTTTGCTATGACCAGTACGTTCTCTTGGCAGAACTCTTATTAGCCTTTGCCCTGCTTCATTCTGTATTCCAAGGCCAAATTTGCCTGTAATTCCAGGTGTTTCTTGACTTTCTACTTTTGCATTCCGGTCCCCTGTAATGAAAAGGACATCTTTTAATTGACATACATCACCTGTTCGATTGAGGTATACAGCATGATAGTTTGATTTACATGTATTATGAAATGATTATCACTCTGGGTTCAGTTAGCATCCATCATCTTATATACATACAGTAAAAGGAAGAAAAGTTTTTTCCTTGTGTTAAGAACTCTTGGGATCTGCTGTCCTAAATTTTCCTGTGTAGTATACAGCAGTGTTAACGACAGTCGTCACGTTGTACATCACATTCCTAGCACTTCTTTATCTTAAACTGGAAGTTTTTACATTTTGACCACCTTCCTCCAGGTCCTCCTTCCCCCCCACCCTCTGCCTCTGGTAACCATAGATCTGATCTCTTTTTTTATGAGTTCATGCTTTTTTATTTTTTGCTTTTGATTCTATGTACAGTGAGATAAACAGTATGTGTCTCTGATTTATTTCACATAGTTAAATGCCTTCGAGGTCCCTCCACATTGTTAGAAATGGTAGGATACCCTTATTTTTTATGGCTGAGTAATATTCATATATTCACAACTTCTTTATCCATTCATCCATTGACTGACGCTTGGATTGTTTCTATGTCTTGGCTTTTGTAAGTAATGCTGCTATGAACATGTGGGTGCAGATAACTTTTCAAGTTAGTGTTTTTTCTTCCTTTGAATATATTCTCAGAAGTGGAATTGCTAGTCGTGTGGTAGTTAGTTCTATTTTTAGTTTTTTGAAAAACCTCCGTACTGTTTTCATAGTGGCTGCTCCAATTTACAGTTCCACCAGCAGTGCACAAGGGTTCCCTTTTATCCGCATCCACACCAGCATTTGTGATCTCTTTATCTTTTTGATGATGGGTCTGGCCTAGTCTTTAGGGTTTCTCAGGTGGTACTCTAGTGGTAAAGAACCCGTGTGCCAGTGCAGGAGACCTGAGAGATGTGGGCTCGATCTCTGGGTTGGAAAAATCCCCGGAGAATGAAATGACAACCCACTCCAGTATTCTTGCTTGGAAAATCCACATGGACAGAGGAGTCTGGCCGGCTACAGTCCATAAGGTCGCAAAGAGTCAGACACGACTGAAGCGACTTAGCAGCAGTGGTAGGAATAGGCTAAAGAATAGGCCAGTGTGTGCGTGCATGCTGCGTCACTTCAGTTATGTCCAACTCTGTGCGACCCCACAGATGGCAGTGCACCAGGCTCCCCCGTCCCTGGGATTCTCCAGGCAAGAACACTGGAGTGGGTTGCCATTTCCTTCTCCAGTGCATGAAAGTGAAAAGTGAAAGTGAATTTGCTCAGTTGTGTCCGACTCTGCACAACCCCACAGACGGCAGCCTACCAGGCTCCTCCGTCCATGGGATTTTGCAGGCAAGAGTGCTAGAGTGGGGTGGATTGCCTTCTCCATTCTTTAGCCTAATTAGGGCATTATTGACATTTGGGGTGAGATAATTCATTGTTCTGTGCATTGTAGAACGTTTAATAGCATCCCTTATCTACCCATTATATACCTGTAACACCCCCACCCCAGTATGACAAGTGAAAATGTTTCCTGTAGGGGCAGGGTTTCTCTGGTTGTGAACTATTGAGCTCAAGTCTAACAAGGAAAAAATAGGTAAGTTATATAGGCTTCCTTGTATTCTAACTATACTGTGATGTTTATAGGTAAATAATTCTTGTACAGAAGATGAAATCAAGCCGAAGCAGTCAAACAAGAAAAAGAGGATCATCTATGATTCGGGTAATATTTCTTTTCAGGAGTTTTCAAGTTTAAAAATTTTCATTTTGTATCTGTTAGAGCTGATGTTCTGTATAATGTTAATAGGTGCTGTGAGAAGAGGGCTCTGTGTTCAAGAAAAATTGAAAACAACTTTTATTATACTACAGGATTTATCAGAGCTGAAATAGGTTAAAATAAAGTTTTGTTCTGTAGAGATGTGGTATATATGGCGTGTCTGAAACTTACTTTGAATATGCTAAAGTGTTTGTATTAATTTCTCTTTCAGCTGTTCTTGGAAACTGAATTTGAAAAAGAGTGCCATAAAATGTTGCTTTACAAAGATCTAAAACTTCATTTTTGTCCTTTTGATTTGGTCCTTTTTTATTGCAGTTAAAAAGGAAAAATGGTAAAAGTTTTAGATTTTGATTTTTTTGGAGAAGATCTATCCAGTATGAATTCTTAAAATTAAGAATGTAACCTAAGGAAGCATTTATAGATTATCAGGATTTTGACAGTGATAGCAAAGGTTCTAAAAGTACCTGAATGTTTATTGTGAGTCTTTTACTGCCGTATATAATAAAGAATTTGAAATAAGTACATATCCCTATTCCCCAGAAGTTTCCATCTTTTGGGACAGTGGAAATATAACTGATACATTTTTAGAACTGTATGAGACAGGATTTATAAAAGCATGGTGAGAGGAAGAGGAAGGACACTGAAATTTCTGAAACTCGTGTTTTGTACCAGACATATACTAGGTATTTGTACTTTGTCTTGATTTGTATTTAAGTGCTCTGGGTGATTAGACTGTGGTAGACAGAATAATGGCCCCTAAAGATGCCCACGCCATGGTTACTAGAACCTTGTGACTATGTTCGGTTGTAAGGCAAAAGAGGTGACATTAAATTTATAGGTGACCTTAATGTAGGGAGATTATCTGGATGGGCCCAGTGTAGTCACAAAGAAGAGGAAGGCAGAAGAAGAGGTTTAGCAATTGACTGTGGAAGGAGGTCAGAGACCTGGAGAGATGGCAGTGTGAGAAGGACTTGGCCTAATGCTGCAGTCTTTGAAGGTGGAGGAAGGGAGGGGGCTGTGAGCTAAGGAATGCTTGCAGTCACTAGAAACTGGAAAAGGCAAGGAAATGGATTCTTCTGTATAGTATCCAGAAAGGATCACAGCAGTCCTGATGCTTGATTTTAGTCCAGAGACCCAAGTTGGATTTCTAACCTCCAGAACTGGGAATAATGCATTTGTGTTGTTTTAAGCGAGTAAGTTTGTGTTGACTTATTACCGCAGCAGTAGAAAGGCTTAACCACTGGGTAGTGATAATCTATCAGAATTTAAAAAAGAGATTTGTTTGGAAAAGAATCTTGAGGAATTGATTAATAATAATCACTTTAAAGTAATTCCTAGTAGTCTAGTGGTTAGGGCTTGGTGCTTTCACTGCTGTGGGCTCAGGTTCGATCCTTGGTTGAGCTAAGATCCCACAGGCTGTGTTTCATGGCAAAAAAAAATAAAAGCAAACTATATGGGGGTAGGGTGGGAGGGAGGTCCAAGAAGATGTATGAATATGGCTGATTCACTTGTGTTAGCAGAAACTAACACAGTCTTATAAAGCAATTATATATTCCAATAAAAGAAATAAGAGTGCACTATATTAATACTATTTCTTTTCAAAGTTTTTATTTTCCTCTTGTATTCAGATTCAGAATCAGAGGAAACAGTACAGGTAAAAAATGCCAAAAAGCGACCAGAAAAATTGCCGCTGTCTTCTAAACCTGCTAAAATCCAACAGCAGGATCCTGTTACCTACATTTCAGAAACAGGTAAGGGCACTAAATACGTTTGTTTTCGAGAGAAGTGCACTGTGTATTGTGTTCTTGAGCTTCTCTTGGTAGCTAAATGTATCTCCTTCACTTTCAACTGAACTTCAGTTGCCTTTTTCTCTGTGTAGAATTGTCCTTACCAGGGGAAGGCTGTAATTATCTTTGGCATTTCCTGTCAGTTGAGGGCCAATAACAGGATAGTTGTTTCTTGGAATTTTTTTTTATAGTGCTCTATATCACACCATACATGTTGATGCTATGTCTTGAGTCATATATTAAACTATTATTGGATTGTTTAAAAACTTTGGTGTTTTATTTTACCTTTTTAAGTCATAACAATCTTAAGTATATAATGACTATGCAAATTTGTGCCTTCTAATCTATAATCTTGTGACTTGAATTCCTTATATTCTCTGGTGACCCTAAAGATTTAATAGTGGCTTTAAAAATATGCTTGTTTTTGTGTTTATATTTATTTGATCTATTTTGAGTGGTCCAAAAATAAGACATTTATAAATGTACACTAATTTTAAGATGTCATAGTATAAATAATGTCATAGTATATAAATAATTGCAGTATTCTTTTATAGTGAAAGGCCCTGAATTACATTGTCATCTTAGGGAAAAAAAACTTAGGGTGGATTTGTTATAAAGTCATTTTGATCTGAGCATTGTTAACTCCTAGAGGAGACTGTCTTCAAATTCACGGAGCCTGTTGAATCAGTTTCTAATAAAAATGCTTGGGGCCCATGAGAGCATCTGATATACCTCATCGGTTTGTTCGTCTTGAAGAAGACCTCTGACAGCATTATTTTTAGCACTTAGTTACTTGTGTTGCCGGTGAAGTGAATACACCTGGTTTGAAGAGAGAGGGTAAAAACCACATAATTGTTTTGGGACAGCATGTTGCAACTTGCATTCACCAGGCTTTTACTGATTGGCTTTTCCATCCTGATTGCTAGGTGCCGGGGATATAAAGGTAGGAGTATAGACTCCTAAGTACTGTAGGAATTGCCTGAGGCTGCAGTATGCAGTAGTTAGGGAGAGAGCTTAATGGAGAGGGTAGGATTTGGTCTAAACCTTGAAGGATGAGCAGGTGATGGAGGGAAAGAATATGTCTGGTTGTTGTTTAATCTCTCAGTTGTGTCTGACTTTTGCTACCCAATGGACTAGAGCCTGTCATGCTCCTCTGCCCAAGAGATTTCCCAGATAAGAATACTGGAGTGGATTGCCATTCTCTTCTCCAGGGGTTTCTTCCTGACCCAGGGGTCAAACCCACGTCTCCTGCATTGGCAGGCGGATTTTTTACCACTGAGCCACCAGGGAAGCCCGTCTGGTTAATAGGATGGGATTATTTAAGACACAGCATCCAGCACTTGGCTTGATATGTTTGTAGGACCCCAAAGAGATTGCTTGCCCACATGATGAGAAATAATGAGTGGTATATGAGGCCAATTTAGGGAAGACCTTGAAAACTAGATGGAAGAATTTAGTTTAACGTACAGGGAAAATGGAAAAATAATAATTGAGGAGGCTGAGACTCTTAGAGTAATCTATGAGTGAAGTAATAAGTATTTTAAAGAGGTAGCAATAGTAAGGGACTGATCTATAAACATTTGAGACGTGAGTTATAGATTCGGTTTTTGGATTACCTGTGGTTCAGCCATGCTGTCTATGATTTACTATTAGGATAATTGGAAAGTTGATGTTATTATCCTGCTTATGTTTAATTTTTTTTATTTTCTAGCATCAGCTTTATTGAGATAGAATTCACATACCCTACAATTCACCTTTCATGTTTTAGTGTTACTGGAATTTTATTATTTATTACATGTTTCAGCTGGTACTTGAGAGCATGAAGGTACCCATGGTAGATAAATTGGTCAGTAAGTAGGGAATGAAACAGGAAAGAAGTCCTTGTGTTATAGAAAGAAGCTGAAAGAAGCCCTGCCTTGGGGGATACATCCTTGGTTCCTATCTAACTCTAAAGGGCTAAAGGTCAGTGACTCTGCCTCCCTTTCTGTAAAGCAGAAACTCTTAATTGAATAGGACAGTTGGGACAACTTAACAGGGTGATGCACATGAGAGGGCCAGACCCAGTGCCTGAAACATAAATAGCCCACTGTCTAAAGGGAAAACTAAAAAGAAGCCCACAGATGGAGCTTTGCAGGCTCTCTGAAACATTTGCATATTTGATAAAGTTGTTCAAATACCAAAGGGAAAATCTAAGTGGCATGAGCATATTTCTATAACATTTTTTGTAAGCTGAGATGTTTCTTCATTATGGCTTGTGGCAGGTTGACTTTTGAACCTGGTTCGTTGCTAAATATCTGCTCAGGCATGTTGTGCAAATGCAGTCTTCCGTTAAAGGGCCCCCTCTTAACATCTAGCCACCTTTGTCAAGTTTTAAATATGGGGGAGAGATACTAAAACCAGTTAAGGTGATAGGTTTATTATGTAACTGAAGGTGATGTGATCAGGCTTTCCAGTGACACTCTGAAAACGTCAAAGTTGGCAGACAGCAATGGCCTTCAACCGGGGTCAAGGCTATCCTTATCTTGTGATTTTTAGAGGTCAGACAGTTTAAGTTCTGGTCACAGATTTTTTTTAACATGGGACTGTTTATTTCAGACCAGGTATTTTTGAATGTTATTTTCTAAGGAGATAACTGACATCTTATCTGAAAATTTTATGACCATTAGACAGTATTTATGTCATTCTGCCAAGGATATGTGCGTGTGAAAGTGAACGTTGTCTCCTGGTTTTATCAAAGAATCTTGGGGTACAACGTATCCATTTAATACGATGCTATTATATAGTTTTCTGCTTTTTCTTAGAATTGAGATATAGGAAAGAAGCTAACTTTATTTTTTTGCCTATTTTATCTTTTCATATTTTTTTAATAGCTTCGAATGATAGGTGAATAGGAGGAAGATAAGCCCTTTTCCTTCCCTTCATAAAAGAGAATGAGACTGTTAAAAAGAAGTCTGCAATAAAATTAACGTAATGAGATCAGAAATAAAATGAGTTTGTAAAACAGAAAAGTGCAGCTTGAAATAAATTTGAAATTTCTTGACCACAAAATAATCTTTTTATTCATTTTTAAAGCTAAATCTATAACTATGAATAAATATAAGTATAAACATTTATCATAAATTAAAATATGTGTGGTAATAATAGTTTACAAATAAAAATTCTAACCTAAAATTGTTTTTATTTTATTCTTTTTGGAGTTTGGAGCTTCTTGTGGAGAATTATATTATTCAGTTTTAATAACCTATTAATTCCTAAAGAAATGATTTTGCTTTACTATTCCATATTTCATCTTTTATAAATCAACTTTTTTTTTTTTTCTGACAGTATAGCATGTATAGTGATTAAGAGCATGAGCTCTTGAGTTAAACCTCCTACTGCCTGGGTTAAACCTTCATTTACCTTCCCTATGTCCTAGTTTCCTTGTTTGTAAAATGAGGCTATTACTAGTGCCAGCATCAGGGGCTTTTGTGCTTGATCAAATGAGATAATGCTTGACAAGCACTTAAAGTAGGATCTGGTACATATGAAATGGTTAGTAAGTATTAACTGTTATTCTTATATTTTGACTTGATTGTTTACCTACATCTGCCTTTAAAGATTATGCTAAAGACATTTGCTTTTGCTTAGGTATTTAGGGCTTCTTTTGATTATATAACTATGCTTTAGAAATTTACAAATTGTATTTGACCCACTTATGTTATAGATGCTCTCTGACCAATGTAGGATCATGTGTCTATGGAGCACTTGAAATGTGATTAGTCCAAATGGAAAAGGTGGTATGTGTGAAGTATAGATTTCAAAGACTTAAAAAAAAGATAAATTATCTTATTAATAATTTTTTAGCATCAGTTACATGTTGAAATCATCTGAATATTTTTGGATAGATGAAATATATTGTTAAAGTTAATTTCATCTGTTCCTTTCTACTTTTTATTCTTTCTACTTTTTAAAATGTGGATCACATTTTATTTCTGTTGCATAGTGCTTTATAATCAATGAGAAATATATATAGGAAATAACAGTACTTTAGAAAATAACCTACTTAACCTACTTCAGGTGCTTTTGTTTGTACTATCATATGAGTCTTTAGGCTGTATTATTATACACATCTTTAGGCTTATCATTTAGCTCCAT
Organism: Budorcas taxicolor; assembly: GCF_023091745.1. Lineage (NCBI taxonomy): Eukaryota > Metazoa > Chordata > Mammalia > Artiodactyla > Bovidae > Budorcas > Budorcas taxicolor. The sequence continues at coordinate 58,949,009 of NC_068915.1, read as the reverse complement.
GACATACTTTTCATCATCACTTTGACTAAACTTATCTTCTATTACTTACTGATTTCTAAAGTACTTTAACTACATTAGTTTCCCAGATTACAGGAAAGGGAAAAAATTCTTTATACTATACGTATCTTCATAGCAACTGTTGACTGTAGTGGGATGTTTTTGAAGGTTGGTAAAAATCCAAAGTACTGGGTAAATATATTTACTTTTAGCTGTTTAATGAAGTGAGAGACCTTGAGTTTTGTTTGGTAAAAGATGACCTTTTATTATGCAATTTCATCAGGAGCTGTGGGTGTTTGCTTGAAAATAGTGAGGGTTTTCCATGTCTTGAGAATTGTTTATGACTGGTAATTAAAAAAAAAATAAAATTTTAAATTGAAGTGTAGTTGATTTGCAATGTTGTGTTAGTTATAGGTGTACTGCAAAGTGAATCAGTTATACATATGCATATATCTACTCTTTTCTAGATTCTTCTCCCATATAGGTTATTACAGAGTATTGAGTAGAGTTCCTTGTGCTATACGATAGGCCCTTATTTGTTATCTATTTTATATATAGTAGTATGTATACGTCAATGCCAATCTTCCAGTTTATCCCCCCTTCCTCCTCTAGTAACCGTAAGTTTGTTTTCTCTGTCTGTGACTCTTTCTGTTTTGTAAATAAGTTCATTTCTTTTTTTTTTAGGTTCCACATATACGCAATATCATGATGCTTGTTTTTCTCTGTCTGACAGACCTCATTCAGTGTGACAGTTGCTAGGTCTACCCGTGTTGCTACAAGTGGCATTATTTCATTCTTTTTCATGACCGAGTAATATTCCATTGTACATATGCACCACACATTCTTTATCTGCTCCTCTGTTGGTGGACATTTAGGTTGCTTCCATGTCTTGGCTTTTGCATAGTACTACAATGAATATTGGGGTGCGTGTCCCTTTTGGAATTAAGATTTTCTCTGGTATATGCCCAGGAGTGGGACTGCTGAATCATATAGTAGTTCTATACTTAGGTTTTTGTATCAGTTTACATTCCTAGCAACAGTGTAGAAGACGTCCCTTTTCTTGACACTCTCTCCAGCATTTATTGTTTGTAGACTTTCTGTTAACGGTCATTCTGACCTGTGTGAGGTGATATCTTGTTATATTGTAAGTTTGATTTGTATTTCTCTAATAACTAGTGATGTTGAACATGTTTTCATATAATTTTTAGCCATTTGTATGTCTTTTTTGGAAAAATGTCTATTTAGATCTGCCCATTTTTTGATTGGGTTTGTTTTTTTTTTTGTTTTTTTTTTTTTTTTAATTGAGCTGCATGAGCTGTTTGTATATTTTGGAGATTTAATCCTTTGTTGGTTTGTTTGCAAATATTTTCTCCCATTCTGTGGGTTTTTATGACTGGTAATTTTTAGTGAGCACATAATTCCAGAGGCAAGTGCTCTTACAGCTGTAATTATTTGGGGAACATTAAGTGGTAAAAAATTGGGAATGTGGTGTTCTCCAGATTTACCAGGCAGTATCCATGACTTGGGGAAATAGCAGTAGAAAATATTACTGGAGATGTATGTGCTAATTTTTAATAACCTATAACTTTGTATACCGGATAAATGGAAATGGATTTTATATAGGATAGAGACCTTCTCTTAGACTTTTCAGGGAAACCCAGCATGATTGAGACAGAATTTCTTTGAAGTGAGAGGAAACTTAAGAATTATATTTCTTTCATTATACTTATTCAAAAACTAATATTGATTTGTGCACTAAGACTATAAAAGAAACTAGGTTTAGGTTTTAGAGGATGAGTATTTACATTAATATTATTTAAAATTATCTAAGTAACACATTCTCACTGAAAAAGAATTAATTCAAATATAAAACATTCCATTCCTTCATCCATCCCTTTGCCTGACATAGCTATATAAATTTAAACTATGTAATATGAAAGAAAGAAAGTGAAGTCACTCAGTTGTGTCTGACTCTTGCGACCCTATGGACTATAGCCCCCCATGTTCCTCAGTCTGTGGGATTTTCCAGGCAAGAATATGGGAGTGGGTTGCCATTTCCTTCTTGAGGGGATCTTTCCCACCCAGGGATTGAACTCAGGTCTCCCGCATTGCAGGCAGACTCTTGACCATCTGAGCACCAGGGGACAGATAAAAAATATATATATATATATAAAATATATATGTACGTATATACCCACATGTATATGTATTTGAGAGCGGCATCTTGTAACAGTTCTGTAGCTTGGTTGTTCATAGTTTAATGTCTCCCTCCCTTCCTCCTCTCTTATTACCTTTTCTCTCCTCCTTCCCTCCCCACCTGCCCCAGCCTCTCTTTCTTTCAATACAGAAAGATCTGTATCTCATTCTTTTAAGCTTCTGCATTTATTTTAATAGTATGCATTTACTTTTTCTCATCCCCTTATTTTGGATATTGGATTATTATATGAATGTCCTTGTTTATGCTTCATTGGAAGAGAACATATCTAACTATCAACAAGTGGGCAGTTCACAATGAAGAATATGATCACTTAAGAGAGAGTAGTGGGACTTCCTTGGTGGTCCAGGGGCTAAAACTCTGTGCTCCTAATGCAGGAGGCCTGGGTTCGATCCCTGGTCTGCAACTAGATCCACATGCTCAGACCTAGTGCAGCCAAATAAATAAAATTTTTTAAAAAATAGCATTTCTTAAGATTTAGTGGTATTCATTTTTAAGGATGTAGTTCATCCACCTATATTATGAAGGATAGAATGGGGCTTCTACTCTTTGATTCTTAGGTCCAGAAAAGGAACTTTACATTTATTTTCATTAAATTTTTTTCGGAAGCTCTTGACATTTTTATCTTGATTCCAGGCTTTTGTATTCTGATTCTGTCATCTATTTTTAAAATTTTAAATTTGAATACTTTTATTGAACAATATTAAATTCCTTGGACTCCTCTGGAGGTCCAGTGGCTAAGACTCCACACTCACAATGCAGGGGGCTGGGGTTTGATTCCTGATCTGTGAACTAGATCCCACATGCTGCAGTTAAGAGTTCACATGCTGCACCTAAAGATCCCATATATCCTAAGACCTGGTGCAGCCAAGTAAATATTTTAAAAATGTTAAATTCTCACTAATTTATTTATTTAACAAATGTGATGGTTCACCATATATGCCCAACCATGTACTGGACAATCTATAAAACAGGTAAGAGAATAAAGTTCTGTCCTATTTTCAAGGGGTTATAAACTATCAGGTTATCTCTTTTAAATACTATAAATTATAAGGAAACAATTAACAGTGATAGAAATACCTTCCAAGGATATTTGGGCATGAGAGAAATCGCTTTTATTTTGGAGGTTCAGGGAGCATTCCCTGGGAGAGAGATTCAATTTGTAAACTTTCAGATTTACTTAAACTAGATTACTACCACCTAGTATTGTTATACCTTGTATTTTCTTAATTATAGCATCATCTGTGTAGGAATCTCTTACTCTGCTTGAAACCCCTGTGTCCACAGTGAGAGGCAGGGGGAGTCCGACCATAATAATGTTAACATATGTTTTGTCTCGTATGGTATTGTAAATTTTTTTCAAAGCAGTGTTTTACAGACTTCATGAACAGAATAACATCATTATATGGCTTGTGTTTTCTATCTGTCTCATTGATCTTTAAAACTACCTTATATTCAGGGCTGACTTACCTTAGGAAAACTTACTTTTGAAAGAATCAACTTTCAAACCATTACATAAACCTTCACTGTGGATGAATTCTGTAGTTCTTTGGATGTCCCCATCCACTTTTTTTTCATATCTTCCAATTTGATGAACCTATCTGTGTACATTTTCTGGATCATTAGTAAAATGCAGGAGATACAGGTTCGATCCCTGGCTCAAGAAGATCCCCTGGAGTAGGAAATGGCAACCCTCTCTCGTAATCTTACCTGGAGAATCCCATGGATAGAGGAGCCTGGTGGGCTGTAGTCCATGGGCCAAAAAGAGCTGGTCATTACTGAGTGACTGAGCGCACGTGTGTACACACACAAAGAAACCTTTTTCAAAATGGACATGATCCATTATCAGCCCCCTGGATACAGCTGTTCAGTTTCTTTTGAATAGCTGTTCAATTACTTACGAATTTCAGAAACCACTGTCACTTATCTTGTATTTCTCCATTTTGCCATAAATCAGTACTTCTTAATCAAGGGTGATTTTGCCTCCCAGGGGAACTTTGGCTTATCTCGAGTGCTATTTTTGGTCATCACAACTGGTGGATCCTGTAGCATCCAGTTGGTAGAGGCCAGAGACGTTATTAAACATCCTACAATGCAAAATGTCAATAATGCAGAGGTTAAAAACCCTGCTGTGGCCTATCAGAAGACAGTTTTGGTAGATTCTTTGTTGAAATCCAGACATCCCTGTTTCTAGTATTCTTCTCATCTACTAGTCCTATAACTCAAGGAATAAATGATGGCTTAGGCCAGTGCAGTGTAATGTCAGTGAATTCTCTGCTTCTATTAAATACTTTCTCTAAGGTTTTTAATTGAAGTATGGTTGATCTGCAATGCTGTGTTAATTTCTGCTGTACAGCAAAGTAATTCAGTTATACATATATGTACATTCTTTTTCATATTTTTTTCCATCACAGTATATTGATTATAGTTCCCTGTGCTATACAGTAGGACCTTGTTGGTTATCCATTCTGTATATCATAGTTTGCATCTGCTAACCCCAAACTCCCACTGAAGCCCTCTCCACCTCTGTCCCCTTTGGCAACCAGAAGTTTATTCTCTGTAAGTCTGTTTCTGTTCCGTAGATAAGTTCATTTGTGTCTGTATTTTAGATTCCACATGTAGGTTGTATCGTACAGTATTTGTCTTTTTCTTTCTGACTTCACTTAGTATGCTACTCTGTAGTTGCGGCCATATGGCTGCAGATGGCATTATTTTATCCTTTTTTATGGCTGAGTAGTATTCCATTGTATATATGTACCACATTGCCTTTATCCATTCATCTGTCAGTGGGCATTTAGGTTGTTTCCATGTCTTGGCTATTGTGCATAGTGCTGCTTTGAGCATTGGGTAGGGATGGGGGTGTGAACATATCTTTTTGAATTATAATTTTGTCTGGATATATGCCCAGGAGTGAGATTGCTGGGTCATGTGGTAGTTCTGGCTTTTTAGTTTTTTGAGTAACCTCAGTACTATTTTCCATATTGGCTGCAGCAGCTCACATTCCTACCACAGTGTACAAGCGTCCCCTTTTCTCCACCCGCTCTCCAGTATTTGTTACTCGTAGACTTTTTAATGATGGCCATTCTGACTCGTGTGAGGTGGTACCTCATTGTAGTTTTGATTTGCATTTTTGTAATAATTCACAGTGTTGAGCACCTTTTCATGTGCCTGTTGTTTTAGTTGCGAAGTTGTGTCCATCTCTTTTGTGACCCCATGGACTATAGAGCCTGCCAGGCTCCTCTGTCCATGGGATTTCCCAGGCAAGAGTACTAGAGTCGGCTGCCATTTGCTTCTCCGGGGGATCTTCCCAGTTCAGGTATTGGACCTGTGTCTCCTGCATTCACAGGTGGATTCTTTACCACTGAGCCACCAGGAAAGCCTGCATGTGCCTGTTTGCCATCTGTAAATACTCTCATTTTGAACTATTCTTGATATTGATGCATAGAATTGTCACAAAACCTTTCTGGTTCTATTGTAGTTGGGAATTTGCCTTTCTCGTTTTGAAATTAGGACTCTACTTCTCTTTAATCTTTAGAGACTTCTTCCATTTTATGTCATGATTCACAGGTCGCTGATACCCTTTAGCAATTTTTATTCACAGATTTATTTTGACTAAAGCATCATTATAAGAGCTAGATGCTTTTTAAAAAATACAAATTTATTTATTTTAATTGGAGGCTAATTGCTTTACAATATTGTATAGATGCTTTCTTAAAATATTTTTTGCCTACTTTGCCCTTCATTCCTCTTTCAATATTTGACCTAAAAAAATTTGGTGGCATATGGAGAGGGAGAATTTAAAAGGACATATGAATAGTGAAGCACTAGCGTATCTGGAATGATTATTTGTGTGAAGCATCTCTGAAAATGAACAGACTGTTGTTTGTTATCGTGACGTGTATTTTGTTGTCAGGCACTTGTGAAACTGAGAGAGACACAGGATTGTATTCCAAAATGCTAAGTAGGATTATGTTATGAAAATGTCAGTAAGTACTAATAAAACAATATACAGGTGATTTATGCTTAGTTGTTACACCGAAACCACAGTCATCCCGTTCTCTCACGTGCAGGGATTTGGAACGTGAATGGAAGTGGGGAGTTGCGTTGCTGAACCACTCCCTTAACGCTTCTGGTCAGTCAGGTTTCCTTCTGTAACTGGTTTCATGCCTTAGAAGCTCTGGAAAATGTACCTGTGGCCAGTTGTCCAAGCCTTCCCTCCCCTAACTCCAAACCTCCTTTTTCTTTTCCTGAGAGATGCAGTGGAGATGGAGGAAGGAGGTGAGTAAGTAGTCGAGTAGGCCGCTGTCTTCTCCTGTGCTGTGCTTTCTTAGAAATTGAAGCCAGCTGGTATTTTCCATGGACTGTTCTTCCTGCTGTGGTGAGGACTCTGTGGTAGATAGCATCACGGCACAAGTCAGCGCTTTTATCTCTTGAGGATAAATATCATTGCTTACCTACCTCACTATATACCTCATGGATTATTAAATATTTTTATTCTTAAAATATAACTGACTCCATTTGATCGTAAGAGGATTTATTAGTAAAGAATCATAATATCTTTAATTTCTTGATTAAAGATGATCAGTCTCAGTTTTATTTCATTATACTGAGAGCTATCTGATTCACCACAGAACATCTGATTCTCATACTCCTGAAGTTTTGCAGAGGTGGTATGTGTAATTTCTCTTCTGTCCACTTAATTGACAGATATTTATTGAAGATTTGAAATATGCATGAACCTTTCTGTTTGTCTATAACCAGAGTTACAGTTGGGATTTTTGACTCACGGAGGTATTAAAAAAGAACCTAATAGAAAAAAAACTCTAAAGACTCAGATTCCCTTTTTAGTTTTTGACTTGTTGCAAAATAAATTATTTTAAATCTCTGTAACCAGATTCTCTAGCATGGTCTCCATTAATTTGGTTTCTATGTGTTTCACACTGAAGGAAAAAAAATCAGAATCCCAAACTCTGAGCAGTAGGAACATCAGAATTAGATTTTTTTAGAGAGCTGCACATTATTTTCTTGCTCTTTCATTTGTTACCCTTTTAAATAAATGAATGTATCTAACTCAGAGTGGGAAAGCAATCTTCTTTTCTAGGCAGTTCCTCTGCTGTGTGTTGGATAATGCTAGTTTACGTGGTGACTGTTACCATGTTTGAGGTTATATTGTATATAAATAAAAATAAATGGTGTTTTTAAAGGGAGTCAAATATCCTGGGGGGAGATTCTGAGTGTTCAATTGCCAAATTTTCAAGTAGGTCACAGAAATTTGACTTAGATTTATCTATCACTACTTTATTATAAGTTTCTGGGAAGAAGAGAACACAATTTTGCCTTTGGCTTCTGACAAGGCAGAACAAATTTAGGTTCATTAGAAAACAAGAATAAATGTTAAAAAAGGAAAACAAGCATAACTTTATTTGGCATGTTTCATCCCTATACACTGTGTAGAATTGTAAAATACTTATTTTACGTGAGGTTGGTCATAACACCACCTGTTAAATGATGTTCTTTGTCAAGCAGCTAGTTGCATTGTTCTAATCCCTAGCCTTTTTTGCCTTCTGGAACTTCATAATATTTTGGTACAGCTTTTGAAATATCTAGGAGGAGTCTGGTGGGCCGCTGTCCATGGGGTTGCACAGAGTTGGACACGACTGAAGCCACTTAGCATGCATGCATGCATTGGAGAAGGAAATGGCAACCCACTCCAGTATTCTTGCCTGGAGAATCCCAGGGACGGGGGTGCCTGGTGGGGTGCCGTCTATGGGGTCGCACAGAGTCGGACACGACTGAAGCGACTTAGCGGCAGCAGCAGCAGGGCCAAAAGAGTTTTAGGGGGTTTCCTGGGTGGCATTAGTGGTAAAGAGTCCACCTGGCAATGCAGGAGATGGAAGAGGTGCAAGTTCAATCCCTGGATCGGGAAGATGCCCTGGAATAGGAAATGGCGCTCCACTTCAGTATTCTTGCCTGGACAATCCCATGGGCGGAGGAGCCTGGTGGGCTACAGTCCATGGGGTCGCAAAGAGCTGGGCAAGACTGAGCACGTGAGCACAAAGGGACCTGAAGCTGGCTAGTTCAGAAGTCATCAGGTAGAGAGAGCAGGACTGCTGCTTTGTTCAGGTTTCCTGGTGTTATCAAGGCAAGGTGACAGCATGCTCTCGGATATGCCTGTGACTTTTTCAGTGTTTACCTTGATGAAATCCTCTCTGAGAAACACAGGGTCATTCATGAATTTGCGTTTGGTGTTAGTTTTCCCCACATAACTATAAAGACTACGGAGAAGTGCACAAATCACAAGGCACTAAATAAGTATTAAACATTAATTTTTTTTTTCTTCTTGCATAACTGTATTTCACTAGAATTGCTCCTGCTTTCCAAGTGCCTGAAGAACCATTTTTTTTCGGTGTGGTTAGTAGAGAAAAAGGAACTTTGATACAATTTCTTCTTAGTACAATGAAAACATACTTGATATTTCATGCAGAATATTTCTTTATTTTTTTCTTGAGAATTACATTTTTCTTAGTATTTATGAAAATGTTTATAAAATTATGTTTGTGTTTAGGTATAATATATTTTTGGAATCTATAGCTTGAAGATATTTCAAATTTTAAATCCATGTATTCTAAGCCAAAATTTCAGAGTAGGACTCTTATTACCCTCCACCATTGTAAAGAGATCTCTGGTAGAGAAGGCTGTGAAAAGAAACTATTTTAGGAATGATGTTTAAGGCTAACTTAAAAGAACAAAGTGATACATTTTTGGTTTTCCATGAACCTATTATGTGATCGGGCTTTCCTGGTGGATCAGACGGTAAAAAAAATTTACCTGCTATGCGGGAGACCCAAGTTTGATCCCTGGGTCCGGTAGATCCCCTGGAGAAGGGAATGGTATTTTTACCTGGAGAATTCCATGGACAGAGGAGCCTGGCAGGCAAGCTACAGTCCATGGGGTCTCAGAGATTCAGAGACAACTGAGCAACTAACACTTTCACTTTCATTATATGATTAGATCACAATTTATATAGCCCTTCCAGTTTTAAATACTTTCGTTGCTTACATTTTTATGTTCTCAATAGTGTGATGAATATATTTGTATATAAATATTTGTCAGCACCGCTGATTATCTCTAAGAATTACTATGCTAAATGTTATGAACTTCTTTGCCAAATTGCTTTCTAGAAAAGTTGCGCTAGTTTACACTTTCATAATTAGTGTTTATATTAGTACATCCTTATCACATTCTCACCAGTACTGAGTATGGAACCTACAAAATCTATGTGACCATCCACAGATTCTTAGAATTATAGACAGGAAATCTGAAGAGTTTGTCTGGTCCAACATTTTGTGGAGGAGGATAGTGCATCTCAGATAATTAAAATAAGTTGAAGTCAGGTTAGAATTTTGGTTTTCTAGATTTCTGATTCAGTATTGTTTTTACCAGAGAATACTGCTTTATTATTTATTGAATGTTTATTATAGCATGATGAGTTGCTATACTGAGCAGTTTGATTTTTAAAAATCTAATCTTCCTAGTAACTCAAATGGTGAGTTGTTTGAAACTGTTTTACCATTTATAGGGAAGAGGAGCTAAAGAAGAGAATGAGAGCAGTCTTCAAATGCTGAATGTGAGAAAAGGAAAATAGGTAGAATTCACAGGGAAATATTTTGGCTTAATATAAGGAAGGTCTTTCCTAAAGAGTACAGTAGTGCTATTCACTAAAGAAAGAGGAGGCTGCGGTGAGTTTCACTGTTCTATTTTGGAAGTATTTAAGCCCAGTCTGTGTTTGCCAGGAATGTGGAAAACACATTCAATACATGTGGAGTCCATGTATTGAATAAGAAAACTAGTTGACTAAAGGTAATGGATTCTAAAGAATGTGGTAGAGAACCTGGCATGAAGTTAAATGCCCAATAATGATAGCTATTATAAATTTTTATTCTATCATATATTAGATAGAAAGATACCATGTAGTCCCTGAAGCCAGTGACAGAATAAGCAGAGATGTTAATAAGTAATGAAAGAAGTAGCAAAGAAAAATAGAGGGAGAAGCTAAAGCCAAACCTTTCTGTCTCAGAAAGCCAAAGGGACACAGAGTTTCTAGGAGATAGTCAATTTGTTGTAAATATTAGATGTAGGTTAAAAAGAAAGACAAATGTAATATAAAGATGAAAAACATACGATGAAAGAAATTCAAACCACCCATAATCCCCTATCTAGACATAAAAGTTGCTAACATTTTATTCTTTGCAGATCTTTGAACATGAATTTAAAAGCATAAATGAATAGATTTAGGTATATCACTAAACATCGTATGTCTCTCTTATCACATAAACATAAGCATATCTTGATGTCAGTAAATATGTATATGCATTGTAATTTTCTATCGGAGCATAGAATCCATTACAGGATTAAACATAATAGTAGATATTCTGGTAATTTGTTTTCCCACTTTATAAATAATGTTCACTTACCTCTGTCTTTGGTGCCACTTCATAGTTGAGGCTGTCTTTTTTGCCTCAACTGTATTCATCTTTAATTTAGTTACTATTTTTGGCTGCCCTGGGTCTTTGTTGCTGCACGAGCTTTCTCTCTTTGCGGTAAGCATGGGCTCCTCTCTAGTTGCGATGCGTGGGCCGCTTGTTGTGGTGGCTTCCCTTGTGGCAGAGCACGGGCTCTAGAGCGTGGGCTCAGAAGCTGTAGCACAGAGACCTAATTGCTCTTTGGCATGGGGAGTCTTCCCCGGCCAGTGATGAAACCCGTCTGCCTTGCATTGGCAGGTGGATTCTTAACCACTGGACTAGGAAAGTTCCAGTCCCTTAATTTTTTTTTCATCTTTTCTTACCCTCTTGCAGTCTATTCTTCATACTTTTGAATGGATAAATGCCATTTCAAGCATTTTTGTACATACATCTTTGTATGTATGTTTCTTTTTGTTTATTTGTTTTTTGGCTGCAGCATGTGGGATCTTAGTTCCCTAACTGGAAGTGACCCCAAGGCCCCTGCAGTGAAAGCATAGCATTGAAACCACTGGATCCCCAGGAAAGTCTGTTTTGTTTTTAGACTAATTAATTAGAGGTGGAATTGCTGGGTCTGACTAATGGGTATTCATAGTTGAGATTTTGATATATATTGCAGGTTTGCCCCCCATAAAGGTTTTTTAAAGTTTGCTATTTTTAAATACCAGAAGATCCTTTTGCATACATGAAGGTCCCATTTCCCTATACACTTGCCAACAATCTTTTTAATCTGATAGTCTTAGAAATTCTTGATCTCACTGAATTTCATACTAGCCTGTTAACCTGTGAATATTTGTGAGATTGCTAGAGAAAGGGTTAAGCTAGGGATTGCAAATATCGCTAATACCGTTGTTTCCTTTTCTGAGGTAGCAGTGGATGATCTTGTCTGAATTAATTCCTTAAGGACAGTTATTATATACAAATGAAGTTCTTGAGTGAAGGGGGAAGAACTATAACAGAGAAACATAGTGGTTGACTTGATCCATTCAGTTCTAAGATTTTCTGTCATACTGCTTGTACACATGGGTGGATGTAGTGGAAATTAAATATTACCACCTTTGACATTTTTAAAGTGAGGGAAAAACTAGTAGAGGACTGTCATTTTGTAAATACAATTTAGTTTATTTTTATCCATTAAAGGAGTCCTTCCTCCCCAAAAGTATAGTTGTTGAACTTAAACCAAGTAAAAATTATAAAATTTAATAAGCTCTCAGATATGATTGGAACTCTTATATATACTAGCTATGCTCTTAATTTCGCACTTATGGCCTAAGGAGATGTATTGGATGTTCACACCTAGAAGCTTCCAGGTTTGTTGTTTTCTTATTTTTATTAAAGCCAGATATCAGCAGTTTTGTTTTAATCTTCTTTTAGGGGCATCTTGTGCAGTTTGTTTTGGCTGGTAAGGTAGAGTAGTTGCTGAACACCGACAGTTTGCCTGTGCTGCACCTTAGCTGAGTGTAGGGATTTAAAATTGACAAACAATAAATTATAAAAAAAAATTGGACTTCTATAACAGTTCATTTTATTGTTATCTTAGAAGGAGAGAAGTTTCAGATTATATTCTCTGTGGTTACTAGGACTGCTGTGGGTGATTTGCGTGGCTGTTGTACCTACGTGGAATGGGGTATAATGTCACCTAGACTTTGCAGAACCGTCTGAATACAGTGGCAGGGAAAGTGAAGGACTGATTGTCATGTAGGGAGAACAGATACATGAGAGACTGAATTTAGTCTGTTGACTCTTGTCAACACATGGTTAAACTGAAATCTGGTAAGTGTATCAAACCTTGCATGTGCTTAGAAGGATTGATATGAATTTTTAATTTAATCTTGAAGGTAGATTGGCTATAGTTGAAGCTAAGTAAAACAAGTATGTTAAAATCTTTGGTTGCAGGTTAAGAAGAAAACCTAGCTTGTTGTGAGCAAAATGGAATTTATTAGGTCATTATTGAGTCTCATTGAATGTAAGAATAAACCTTTAGCACCTTAGTTTAAACATGTGAGTTCAGCAAAATGATTAAGGGTAAGATTGGGCCCACCTTGTTCAAGTGCCCATTCCTTGTCCAGTTTGTGATGGCACAGAATATGTGCATGTGTACTAAGCTGCTTTAGTTGTGTCTGACTCTTTGTGACCCTGTGGATTGTAGCCCACCAGGCTCCTCTGTCCATGGGCTTCTCCAGGCAAGAATACTGGAGTGGGTTGCCATGCCTTCCTCCAGGGGATCTTCCCGACCCAGGGATTGAACCCGAGTCTGGTATTCTCCTGCATTGGCAGGCAGGTTCTTTACCACTAGCGCCACCTGGGAAGCCCTATGGAATACGGAACCATGTAATAAATATATCTGTGGTTATAGGAGGCCATTGGGATGTCAAGTGGGGTGTAAGTCCTTCGGGAAAGTGGACTTGTAGCGAGCTGAACGGGCATTCTCTGAGATGTCTGTTATATTTTTGCTTTATATAGTGGATTACTTTTTATGTTTAGTACTCAGAAACCTTTAAGAGTTATTTATGCATTGTTTATAGTTTCATTTTAATATAAATAAATAGAGAATAAGACTAAATCCTTTTTGATTTTTATATATCTTAGGCACTTTTTATGTTGGAGATGGCAGCACCTAGGAATAGCCTGGTTCCTGCCACATAACACTCTTAGCAAATACTAGTGGTTGAATGAGTACTAGAGAGGAAGCAGGGCTCATTCGTAGGTGGCCTTGAATAACAAACTTAGAGAGTGAACACGCGCTCCTCCGGAGTGACCTAGAGACTGCCTTTTAGATTTTTCTTTTCATTGGATTTCTTTTTTTTTATTAGGCCAAAAGCCTTTTATCTTGTGAATCACTGAACCAAACAAAAAGAGTTTACTGAGGTCCTTTTGAGGTGCATTTTTGGGGTCTCTAGTTATGTATCGTCACGCATGCTTATAAAGACTTTTAAAGCCAGATGTTCGATGTAAGCATTTTAGAAACATAAAATGTAACACAGCAAAGTGTTTAAAGTCTTCAGTGGTTAGATATTGCTAGATATTCCACCTTCAAAGTGTAGCTGTACTCTGCCTCTCACCGCCTCTGCAGCTACCACCCTAATCCAGGGCTTCAGCATTTCCTCTGTAACTGTGCAGAACAGCTTCCTAAATGGGCTCCCTGCATTCACTTTTATCCCTTGATATTGTGTAACCAGAAGACATGACTTAACTTGGATTACTCACAGCTCTGCTGAAAATTCTCCATATTGCATAGGAACCTGGAATGTTAGGTCCATGAATCAAAGTAAATTGGATGTGGTCAAGCAGGAGATGGCAAGAGTGAACATTGACATTTTTGGAATCAGTGAACTAAAAATGGATAGGAATGGGCAAATTTAATTCAGATGACCATTATATCTACTACTGTGGGCAAGAATCCCTTAGAAGAAATGGAGTAGTCCTCAAGTCATCAGAGGAGTCCAAAATGCAGGACTTGGGTGCAATCTCGAAAGACAGAATGATCTCAGTTCTAAGTCAAACCATTCAGCATCACAGTAATCCAAGTGTATGTCCCAGCCACTAATGCTGAAGAAATTAAAGTCAAACAGTTCTGTAAAGACCGACAACACCTTCTAGAACTAACACCAAAAAAAGTTGTCTTTTTCATTATAAGGGGTTGGAATGCAAAAGTAGGAAGTCAAGAGTTACCTGGGTAACAGTCAAGTTTGGCCTTGGAGTGCAGAATGAAGCAGGGCAAAGGTTAGCAGAATTTTGCTAAGAGAACGCACTGTTCATAGCAAACACCCTCTTCCAACAACATGAGAGACAACTTTACACAGGGACATCACCAGATGGTCAGTACCGAAATCGGATTGTTTATACTACCCCGTCTAAGAGAACCCTTCATCCACTCTCAATCTTTCGTTCTGTTTTACTTTTCTTCATAGCACTTGTAACTTGACAGCATATGTTTGTATCTGTTTCCTCTTCTAGGCGCCAAGCTCTATAGGGGCAGGAATTTTGTCTTTTTAAAAAAATTTATTTATTTTTAACTGAAGGATAATTGCGTGGAATTTTGTCTATCTTATTGGCTCCTGTATCCTCAGTGCCTTGCACATAGTGGACACTCAGTAAATAATTGTTGGCTATGTGAATAAATGTACATGTTTATGTACTCTGGGTAGTCAGTGGGGGATATGGTGTATTACAGACATAGCACTGGTAAATGTGAGGGTAACTGTTAAATTTAGGAGAGAGGAAGAAAAAAAGTCATTAGCATCCCATAGCATGTATATATTTTTTAGAAAGTTGGTGGAAATGGTTGTCTTTGTAATTAGAATTGATGTTTTATCAAACCACATTTGGTTATGTTTCGTTTAAGATGAAGATGATGACTTTGTGTGTAAGAAGACAGCCTCTAAATCAAAAGAAAATGGAGGATCTACAAATAGTTATCTTGGAGCATCAAACATGAAAAAGAATGAGGAAAACACTAAGACCAAGAATAAGCCTTTGTCACCAATAAAACTTACCCCGACATCAGTGCTTGATTATTTTGGAACTGGAAGCATCCAAAGATCAGATAAGAAGATGGTGGCAAGCAGAAGAAAAGAGGTGAGTATTCTCCATGCAGGCAAGAATGTTCAGGATTTGTCCCTGTTCACTGTTGTTAATAAGAGGTGACATGTGAATTTTATAAATAGATCAACATTTTATTGATGAAGATAGTTTTCCTCTGGGTAAAATGTGTGGATGCTGTTTTGGAGCATGAAGAAATTGGCATATCACACATTGAAGCTTCTAATATTTGAAAGTGGGAAAAGATCATTTAAATCATGAGAATAAATTGTAATTCTTCGTGTTTAAATACTCAGAATGTAAACTAATTTTACCGTTAACCTCAGCTAGACAAAACTGGCCAATATAATTGTTCCCAAGTGAGGTCATGAATACATAACTTAGAATAGAGGCCACCCATTCTGTACATTTGACCTTTCAGGCTGATGGTTGGATTTATTTTGTTTGGACACTTAGGAAACAAATACAGATAAATAAAGTAGTTCCCTGCGTGGAAACCTGGCACATGGTGTGTGTGTGTGTTGATTTCATTAGTGCCTCCATAAGATGATGTAATTTCTCTCACTGTTGGTTTGCCACTGTTCTGGGCTATTTCTGAAGTCAAGACAGATAAGATTTTGGGGATATTTCTTTTGACTATTTCAATAGAATACGTGAGAATCATCTGTCTGTAGGATATTTGCTCATTAGGAAATTGAATGTGACCATGGAGTAGACGTGAACATAATTTTTTGGCTGATGCTGCTTGAGACTGTGTTTATCTCTCATTGGTGTATTGGGTTGGCCAACAAGTTCGTTTGGGTTTTTCCATACGGTTTTACAGAAAACCCAAACGAACTTGTTGGCCAACCCGGTATTTATTCATCTACGTTTAAGAAAAAGCACCTTACTTTGAACTTAAGGTTTATGATGTTCTTGCCTGATTTTCTTTGAAATGTAGCCTTCACAAAATGCAGATGATTCCAGATTAAATGATGAAGCCATCGCCAAGCAATTACAACTTGATGAAGATGCAGAGGTATTGGCATTTTCATTAGATAATCGTAATCATTGGAGTTGTCACTTATTATTTAGTCTCCTCAGGCAGACAATTAGAGTAGTCGTATTTTGAATTGAGCCTCATTCTAAGAGTTATCTGTAAAATAAGTTAAGATCTAAAGCTATATGAAAACCTAAGTTTATATAAAAGATAAATGATGAGAGCAGAGGATAATTGTTTAAAGATTTATTATTAGATTTCTTTGAATAGAAGCTTCCTTTAGTATAATTAAAATAATTTAACTTGGTCATATATCTCTTTTCACTATGGACCATCTCAGCTACTTCTGTGGCCTTATGTAGTATGCATATGTTAGTGATCCCTAAATCTACCTTCATTCAGAGTATTGTTTGTAGTAAACCTGTTCCACTCATTTAATAAGTGTTTACTGAGCACTTATTGTGGCACACTTCTAGGTGTTAAGGCTACTGCAGTTAAAAAAAATAATGTCAGGTCATTATAAATGCTATGAGGACAAGTAAAGGGATAGCTGCTTTTGGGGGCAATCAATGGGGTTATTTAAATAAGAGGTTAGGAAACCCCTCTGAGGGAGTGACATTGGAGCATAAAATTAAGTGGTAAGCTTCCCTCCACTTGGAGGAAGGTTTCCTCTAAACAGAGAGAAAAGCAGGTGCAAGCCTCCTAAGGTAGAAATATTTGAACTTTATGACTTTGAAAGAAAGAGCAGCAAATATTGTTAAGTCATGACTGGTCTTTGGTACCTACCAGAAGGACTTGGGATGGAAAGGAGTCTGGATTTTAGTCTCTGTGAGATGAGAAACCATTGGAGTACTGAACAGAGAAATGACATGACTTGATGGATCTTAAAAGAAAATTATTCTGGCTGTTATGAAGGCAATAAACCATGATGGGGTAAAATCAGATCAGTTTGGAGACTGTTAGAGTGGGGTGGAGGGGCAAGAGACAGTGTTGGCTTGTACCAGGGTGGTGGTAATGGAAGAGGTGGTGAGAAGTGGTCACAATCTGTATGTGCTTTTTGAAGATATAACCTTCAAGTTGTTGCTGATAGATTGAATGTAAGGTATGAGAGAAAGAGAAGAGTCAAAGATAACTCCATTTTTTTTTTGGCTTGAGCAGCTAGGTGAATGGTGGTGTCGTTTATTAAGACTGAGCAGTGGTACGGGGAAGTCAAGAAATCTGTTTTGCTCAGAAATGCCTAATAGGCTTCCCAGTGGAGATGCAGAGTGGGTAGTGGTAGAGGAATCTGGAGCTCAAGGGAGAGGTCTAAGCTGAAGATACTTACTTGGGATCAGTAGCATTTGAATGGTATTAAGACCAGTGTAACTAGATGAGATCACGGAGAGGATGTAAACAGGAAAGAAGTGTCAGACTTGAGCTCTGGGGCACTGTTAACAATGAGGGGTCAGGAAGAGGAGGAGGATCAAGCAGAGGAGATTTACCGAAGTGGCTAGGGAAGTGGAGCAATCAGGAAAGCTTGGTATTTTATGGAAGCCAAGTGAAGAAGGTTATTTCAGGGACAAGTGTTCATCTCTGTCAGAGGCTCCAGACCTTGGTGCCTGTTTGAACCCTCTTCCTATTTATTAGCTTAAATGTCGCTTTCTTATACTCCCTAAACTATGTTAGAAATCCCTTCTGTGTACTTTGCTGAACCCCCTGTATCTGCTGTTAACATTTAAGTGTCTTCTTAAATTGCTATTTAACTGTCTTCCTGTATGTCGACTTTAAACTCTGCCTACCAGGGGTGTTTATGTCACAGCTGTCATACATTAGTGCCTGTTTTAGTGCTTGGCAAGGAAGAGGCTCTTGATAACAGTTGTTATGAGAGAACAGTATTCCAGTCTTCTGCAGTGTATGTTGCTGTTCGCGTTTTATTGATTTGGCAGTTTATAGTTTGTGTTTTCAAAATCTTTTTCCGTCTTACTGTCTATACTGAATGTTATAAACTACATACAGGTATCCATGTGACTCAGGGTAGCACACATGGCCTAGGTAAAACTGTGGGGTGAGTTTTAGGGACCTGACTTCTTATCTGTCCCAAATACTGAAGGCTTACCCTATCCTTTCCAAACCAGGTGTGGCGCTTTGTATCACAATCCTCTATGTTCCCATTTCTGTCACATTCTTTCAGAATCTTGCTTGGGTAATTTATTAGTCTCTGAGGGACTTTCAGGGTGTTAATGACTGACTGATGCTGTCCTTCTTAATTATCCCTCTAAGAGCTTCTATTTTCCTCCCCTCCCCTTTACTTTCACCTTTTTGTTTATTCATTTAGTGAATGTGTGCCCAGAATCTAACCTGCAAGTCAGTATGTTAGACACTATCTGCTATGATAAATATTGTATTAAAATATAAGACTTTTGATCACATAATACCATAATTACCAATAATGAATTTCTAATGGAAGTATTTAAATTTCTTCTAAAACAACTAGAATCCTGTTTACTAGAAGTGTACTACTACATAGTATGAAATTTTAGAAAAATGATGTAGAGTTCAACCAGAAATCCTTGCGGGACCACTGGAGGTTTAGAGTTTGGAGGAACTTTATATGATAGTTTGTTTTTGTTTATTTTTTTAGAAATTAGATGTGTAGTTCAGTCATGGTAAAGAAATGCTAGGCAACAGAGAGCATACTGATGTGCACCTGTCTGGCTTGCTTATAGTTCTGTGTAGCTTGAGTTAATTCATTTTATAAATAAGAGGAGGCTTGGTTACCGAGTTCTTACCAGGTTTATACCAGTTTGCAAATCTTTTCTTTTGGATTAGTTTTGAGGTCCTTTCCTTTGTTTGAATAAGGTATTGTATTAGGCCATTTTATCAGGGAGCATAAATTTATAATGAGAAATATAATCTGTTTCTATACATTCTCTTCTAGAAGAGTTCCATTTAACTGAAAGTAAAAATAGTAATATTTGGAAATAACAGTGAGGTAACTAGAATGACTGTGTGTTATATTAGCATGTTAGGAAAACTTCTGGTATGATGACTTAAATTTTCAGAAGTTAAAACAGAGAAATTACTACTGTGTTGTATACCTTAAACTAGTATAAAATTGTTAAGTCTGCTATACCTTAATTAAAAAAGAACAGATACATTTGAGTTGGTAATTGAAAATAGAAGTTTGATGATATTAGTGATAGTTGCATTGTATGTATCTTACTGTCATGTGCAAAGAAACTATATAATTTTCTTGATTTATTCAGTTTTTTGTGCCCCCCACCCAGGCTATTGCTTTTTGTGTTAGGATAATGATTCTTTTCTGAGCCCTTCTTAGAGTTTAGAATAAATAGAAATGAGAGATCTGTAAGTATTGCATTGGGACCATTAAGAGAAAGCTAAAGACTTGGATCTTTATGCTCAGATCCATCTATCTTGCCTGCAAAATTAGCAGTATATGTTCTGCAATCTAATTTGACTTAGCAAAGCAAACCTGTGACACTTCTAAGTGAAAAATGTCATAGTTACTTTCTAGAAAATGTTTTTCCAGTTTCTTTTAAGTATCACGAACCGAACATTTTAAAGCTTTTTATTTATGAAAAGAAAAAAAAGCAACTCACTGTGTTGACACTTTACAGCTGGAGAGACAACTGCATGAAGATGAAGAGTTTGCTAGAACGTTAGCCATGTTGGATGAAGAACCTAAGACCAAAAAGGTAGTGTTTTACCGGGCTGTTTGCACTCTGAATATACAATACAGATCAGTGTTTGAGATACAACCATGAATAACTCTTCTAGAGAGATGCTTAAAATTATTTCAGTTAATGAAAATGCTTTTGGGGAAGCTCATTGAGAAACTTATTCTTCCTAAAGGAAGATTAATAGGACCAAAGCTAATCAGAACCCTTCTTCACAAAAAAACAAATTGTAACTTTGACTTACTGTCTGTCCCAAAGAGGTTCTTATGTACTTGTTCAGAGAATAACACTGATAAATAAAGATTCCAATGGAATCTAAAGTTTAATAACTATAATATTAATTACTGTCTTTTTAAAAGCATAATTTGTTGTTTGTAGCTAGCTAACTTTAAGATCTGTATAGGACAGTCTCAGATAGTGAGTATTTTGGGGAATCTCTGAAAGCATCAAGATTTTTTTCCCTAAGCACTTGATCTCCAAAAAATTAGCCTTATTTCTATTGAATCACACTCTGTTAATATTGTCAGTATCAATCTGACCGTTTAAAGAGATTTTACAGTGGGCAGATGTAAGGCAGTATAGGGAATGGTGAAGACTTTGTCATTAGAAAAGCCTTATTATTTCATCTAAAGACATTCAAATTGAAAGTACTGCATCATACATCCCAGTTGTGACCTTTCTGCAAAATGGAGTTTTGAAGAGCAGTGGAGAGAATGGACATTTTTTTCTCTTTTGAGAAAGTACTCTGTTTTTCTTTTGAGCTTTAGATTGTTGTTAGTCTTTTGGGTTAGATTTTAGTTTTTAACTGCATGATGCTAATAGTTTGAGAATTGAGATGAAAGCAGCAGAAACAAGGCTTTCATTTTCAGAGTCACAAGTGGGGAACAACTGGGGTAGTTTTTTTTAGGTCTGTTTTTATACTCTTTCATCTGTTTCCTCATCTGTAAAATTGAAAGTAATTAAACATGTTTCATCTGCCCCAGAAATTTTATGTAAGAATGAATGAAAATTTATTGCATTGTTTTGCTACTTTGGAAGATGACCCTTAATCTTTGGTTGATTTTAACAACATACTTTGTGGTAAAAGTTTTCCTGTTGTCGCATTTGACACTTTTTTACATTTTCTTAGGCTGAAAAGGCTGCAGAAGAAAGAGAGACGTTTTCATCTGTACAAGTCAATTTACGTAAAGCAGAGAAACCTAAATATCCTCATAAAGGTAAAACTAGCAGAACAAAGTAAGCCGGAACATTTACCTTTATAGAAGAAACTTCATGTAACCTTTTGTTTAAACATTTGTTCAATAATTGCCTGGTATTCTTTTTTAAAAATTAATTTATTTATTTTAATTGGAGGATAATTACTTTACAATATTGTTT
Source organism: Budorcas taxicolor (assembly GCF_023091745.1). Taxonomy (NCBI): domain Eukaryota; kingdom Metazoa; phylum Chordata; class Mammalia; order Artiodactyla; family Bovidae; genus Budorcas; species Budorcas taxicolor. The sequence goes on along the minus strand of NC_068915.1, from coordinate 58,927,703 downwards.
TGCTATACATCAGTATAAATTGGCCTTAGGTATACATGTGTCTCCTCCATCCTGAACCACCCCCCAACCTCCCTCTCCACCCCATCCCTCTAGGTTGTCACAGAGCAGCTGTGTGACAGGTGCCTGTCACATGGTGATGGGTTTGGGTGCCCTGCTTCATATATCAAACTTGCACTGGTTATCTGTTTTACATACGGTAATGTATGTTTCAGTGCTATTCTCTCAAATCATCCCACCCTTGCCTTCTCTCACTGAGTCCAAAAGTCTCTTCTTTACATCTGTGTTTCCTTTGCTGCCTTGTACATAGGATCATTGGTACCATCTTCTAGATTGTATACAGTTAATATACAGTATTTGTCTTTCTCTCTCTGACTTCCTTCACTCTGTAAGTAATTGCCTGGTGTTCTTAGGTTGACATTATTTCATAGTACTGGAGCATGTTCTACTTAGATGCTTGGCAAACCATGTGGATGTTAGCTGGTACAGAATGCCTGTCTGCTCTGTAATTGTTGTTTGGGTTCATGCTAATTTCCAAGTGTAGCGCAAGTGTGTGGACTTCAATACATGAAGACAAAAGGCTCGATGTTTCAAGCTCGTGTAGTTGAATCATCATTGCCCAGGTCATCTGAAGCTCTTCTGCTAGTTGTAGGTTTTAGTTTTTTTTAAGTGGTCCTGATATCTAACCATGTGCTAGTGGTTAGATGCTAATAGATGGCCTTAATCTTACAAGTATTAATGTATCTGTTCATATAATTTTAGTCTTGAAATCCCGGGATTCTTTCAGACTTTATTACAAATAGAATTCTTATGTGACAGGATATTCTAATTAGTAACTTTTCTCTGTGAATTTCGGATCATTGAAGTTTATCTGTGGAATAAAGTCCATGTTCTCAGATGTAGTTTACCATCTCATTTCAATTAATGAATAATTTATAGTTAAAAAGGCAGATCTCTTACTTTGAACTGGTTACACAAAGAAGTAATATACAAATATTTAATTTTTAAAAAAATATTTTGTATAAACTTAACTAAAATTTTAATGTGAATGTTATGAAGTCACCATATGACATTATGTCCTACTAAGATTATTCTGTTGAAAAATGAAAAAATAGTCTTGATATTGGGTATCATTTTGCAAAAACAACATTTATAATCCTTTCTTTCTTCCTCATAAAAACAGAACAATTTTCAGATGAAAGAAAGAACTTCAGCCCTAAGAAGCAAACTAAGTGTGAAGGTTTAAGAGAATCCCAGCAACGTTCCAGGTCATCAGCTCATAAAACAGGAGAAACTTCTCCAAAAGCCAGTTCTAAGCTGGCACTTTTGAAAAAAAAAGAAGAGAGTTCTAATAAAGAAACAGAGTCTATGGCCTCAAAAAGAAAAGAAAATGTTATTGAGTTTAAAGAGACAAGAACTCCTAAGAAAATCAAAAGTTCTCCAGCTAAAAAAGAGGTAGACATTTTCAAAAAGGGTATCATTGCAGGGGCTGTGTGTTGATCTGGTTTGTTTTCAAGTTTTGTCTCTAACTTTATAAGGCATTATAGTATCTTAAAGATACTCTCTTATTTAAAGATGCTGTTGCAGAATATAGGTTATGTTAATAATATAGCTAAATAAGCCAGTATGTATTGAGGGTTAATGTGTATCAGACACTGTGCTCATACAGGTGATATGTCATGTAATCTTCACCACAAGAGATATTTACTTTTATTAACTTTTGAAGATGATAAAACAGGCTGAAAGGGTTTAAGCAGCTTTCCCAAGATCATCTGGTGAATACTTGGCAGAGTCGTTTTGAACTCAGGTCCTCTAAGGCCAGTAAAAAGTAATGTAATATTGTGGCTCTGAACATGGACTCTGGAGCCGATTTTGGATCATAGTCCTACCACTGGGCAGATATGTGACCTCGGTCTGGTTACTTCGCCTCTCTCTGCTTTGGTTTCTTCATTTGTAGAATTGGGATAATAATGGTATGCAATGAGATAATGTGTGTAACCGCTTGGAACAGTGCCGGGTACATAGTACATGCTATATAAATTTTGGCTATCATTGTTATTAAAATAACTTATTTGGATTTGTCCTAAATGTATGCCTTTTTGCTCTTGTTTAACAGTGTTGAGATACTGAAATCATTTTCAGAGGGATAAACAGTGAAGTAATGCAGAATGATTTTTAGAAGTTTTTTTGTTTTCATATATATTTGAGAATTTTTTCTTAGCGTCTCCAGTTTGAAACCACCTTATTAGGATCATGAGAGAAGCTACTGTTCGTTCAAGCCTCTTTGGCACTTGGAGTTAAAAGCAGAATATTATCTATTTTAAGTGCTCATCACCATTATTTTTTAGTAAAAAACTGAAATACTGATGATTTCTAGATGCTTTTGTTTTTGGTCAGCGCTAATAAATACGCTTAAGGGAACAATTAACTTTTTGGTCTCAGATTTTTCTTCACAAAGTACTTAGCTGGAGAATGAATATTTTTCTTCAGACTCATTAAACATGTTCAGTTTACAGACGCTTGTCTATTTTTATTAAAGCAGAATAATTTTAAAATGATACTGTTGCTATTCACCTTGTTTTTCAAAGTTGGAATAGAAATGACTCAAAGAACTTAAGTAGTTTTGAGAATATGAAAGTCAAATAATTTTGACTTCACAAATGAATGTGCTTCAGATTTCTTTTATAATTTGTTTATAATTCAGTCATTTTTTCACAGAATTATTGTTATAAATGATTTTCCCATTTTGGCATGCATTGTACTTTCCTATAACACTGGTTAAATATGATTTCCTAGGGCATGTGGTCTGGGCAGGTATATTTCAACAAGCTTCTCAGATGAAATGGTTGCACACCACCATTTGAGAACCACTGATAAAAAGTAGGATTAGAGTCTAGGATTAGCCTATAGCCTATGGCACAATTAACTCAAAACCAAAGCAACTTATTTTCTTTTGTTGATTAAATCATTTGTTTGTATAAAAGTGGTATTTTGTCTACTCACAGAGGACTTTGAGGTGGCGTACAAGTTAAAAATAATGTAAAATTAGGAAGTAGAAAAAATGACAGAGATCATTCTTGTAGTGATTCTTAATTATCTAAGATGTTCTTCCCCCAAATATACACATGCTGGTTATACCACCTATCTCGCCTATCTCTGGATCAAAAACTTGGAGTGCATCCAGGGATTACAGTTAAAAGATTTCCCCAGTATTTTCTGAGACACACCCATGGTCAGATCCCTTGAGAGAAACAGAATAGGGGACATTAGACCCAGAAGGTAGAGTGGTGGCATACAGAATGTGTCTGCTTTTTGGAGGATAGCTTACCCCTCATTTGAGCAAGGTGTTTATATAAAGCCATTGATTCTCAGACTGTAGTGCTTATTTCCCCAGGAGTACAGTTCAGTTCAGTTCAGTCGCTCAGTCGTGTCCGACTCTTTGCGACCCCATGAACTGCAACACGCCAGGCCTCCCTGTCCATCACCAACTCCCAGAGTTTACCCAAACTCATGTCCATCGAGTCGGTGATGCCATTCAGCCATCTCATCCTCTGTCGTCCCCTTCTCTTCCTGCCCCCAATCCCTCCCAGCATCAGAGTCTTCTCCAATGAGTCAGCTCTTCGCATGAGGTGGCCAAAGTATTGGAGTTTCAGCTTTAGCATCAGTCCTTCCAAAGAACACCTAGGACTGATCTCCTTTAGAATGGACTGGTTGGATCTCCTTGCAGTCCAAGGGAGTTCTTAAGAGACTTCTCCAACACCACAGTTGAAAAGCATCAATTCTTCGGTGCTCAGCTTTCTTCACAGTCCAACTTTCACATCCATACATGACCAGAGGAAAAACCGTAGCTGTACAGGGGATAAGTTATTTTAAGGGTATTCAGAGCCATTGGCTAAAAATAGTATATTTTCTTCTGTGATCGTTTACTTGGGAAAAAATTAATTTTTCCACTGAAATATACATGATATATTATGGAATGGAATTTAAAATTCACATGGGTTTTTGAAATAACATCTTTTTGTTTTGTGGCTTGGGGCTAGCAGCTTGGCTTGTACGCTTAGTCTACCCTGAGGTTTGTGCCTTTAGAGAGAGTTGAAGGGTTTAAGAAGGGCTAATGACAGGGCTGTTTGTAAGCCTGGCATGTGTAGGATGGGGCGTACCTCCGTGGTTGAAAATGTTAGTATCAGGATTAAGCACTGAAGTGACTTAGTGTTTATTTATTGATAGGTGTTTTTATTTATTTTTTGATATGTATTTTTAATTTTGTAAGAATTTTGCATGACTTTATTCAGTTTTCTTTCTGTCTCCTCAAAGTCTGTAAGTCCTGATGATGCTGAAAAGAGACGCACTAATTATCAAGCTTACCGAAGCTACTTAAATCGAGAAGGTCCCAAAGCTCTGGGCTCCAAAGAAATACCAAAGGTAAGAATACTGAGAGGATGTTTCAAGGCCTCTGGCCTATGGGTCCATGTATGTATTCACTATGACTGCAAGAGCAGAGAATTAATAATTAAAAATGAACAGGGCTTCCTTGGTGGCTCAGTGGTAAAGAATCTGCCTGCCAATGCAGGAGACATGGGTTCGACCCCTGGTCCAGGCAGATCCCGCGTGCTGTGGAATGACTAAGCCCATGCGCTGCAGCTACTGAGCCTGTGCCCTAGAGCCCGAAACCGCAACTGCTGAGGCCGTGTGCTGCAGCTGCTGACGCCCGCGTGCCCTTGAGCCAGCACTGTGCAACAGGAGGACTCACTGCAGCGAGAAGCCCTCACGCTGCGAGTAGAGAGAAGCCCCCGCTCACCACTAGAAAAAGCCCACACAGCAACAGACCCAGCACAGCCGGAAGTGAATAGACAAGGACAGGAAAACATGAGTCACCATCTTTACAGGTTAGGAAGTGGCATACGGCAGTCACAAGACTAATGCTTTTTGCCTTCATGGTACTTAATTACTATAATTGTGATATGTGCCATAAGGGAAAAAGCAGAGATTCTTTTAGGGAATCTGGTCCTTACGTGGAGTTGTGGGTGGGGGAACAGTATGACCAGATTTGCATTTCAGGCTGAGCATTCTTGGCTGCTAAATGTAGAGTACAGTGGAGGGAGCGGGGAATAAATATAGGCAGATCAATTAGGAGAGATGGTGAGAAATGATAGAGACTTGTCTAGGGTAGTGGCAGTGACCAGGCTGAGAAGTGAAGTAGCTTCAATGAAAAAGGAAAATCTACAGGACGTGGTGGTAATTGGGAGTGGGAACCGAGAAAGAATGAGCATGTGGTGATTTCCTTGTTACTGGCCTAAGCATCTGTGGGTGGATACTGATGCCGCTGGAGGCAGAGCAGATTTGGGGAGATGACAATGAGTTCATTGTGACCATGCTGTGCTTTAGATGTATGCAAGGTAGCCACGTGGAAATATTCAGTGCACAGGAGGACTGGCGCTCAGAACAGAAGTCATGATGGGATGCAAAAGATTGGGCATTATTGGCACGTAGAAAATGTTTGAAGGACTTGATGTCACCTGGCAAACAAGGACAATGAAAAGAGACCTTGGACCTAGCTTCCTCGTGAAGTGGAGGAGGGTGAAACCCAAAAACAGACTGAGGAGCAGCAGCCACAGATACAGGAGAGAAACCTGGTTAAGGTGGTATCACAGTAGCAAACGGAGAAGAGAGTTTTAAAAAACATTGAGGAGGCTGAAAACTGTCCACTGCGTTTAGTGATGTGAATGACCCTTAGTGATCTTAGCAAAAGTTTTGATAGAATGATGGAGGCAGAACCTGGTGGAAGTGGGTTGAAGAGTGAGTGGGAGGAGATGAAATGGAGGCAGCATAAGTAGATGATGTTGGCTGTGAAGGGGAGAAGAGAGAAAGGACTTGCAGCTACAAACGGGAGGCGGCTTTGGGGTAAAATGTGAGCGTCTTTAGGGTTTGTTGTTGTTCACTTGCTTAGTCACATCTGATTCTTTTGCGGCCCCGTGGGCTGTAGCCTGCCAGGCTCCTCTGTCCACGGGATTGCCCAGGCAAGAACGCTGGAGCACTGTTGCCGTTTCCTACTCCAGGGGATCTTCCCAGACCAGGGATTGAACTGTCATCTCTGTAACTGGCAGGCAGGTTCTTTACCACTGAGTCAGATGCTTAAAGCATGTTTTTTTTTTTTTTTTTTTTTTGATGATGGACTTGATCTACCAGAAAGGGAGAGATTGAAGATATCCCAGAAAGAGAAGGATAATCAAAGGTACTATGAGGTTTCTGAGAATGTAGAAGGGCAGGGGATTCAGATCACAGATGGAGGTGTAGTTCTCATAATAAAGAGGGGCAGAGGATGAGCCAGAAGGGGCTAGAGGGCTGTGTAGGAGGCTGGAGGAAGATGCCAGGCTTGCCTCCTGTATGAAAGATAAAAAAGCTTCTGCTTGAGAGGACTTGAGCCAAAGCGGTGTTCTTAGGGGGTGGCCAGGTTTCAGTGAAAGCAAGGCCATGGAGGGAATATTGGAGAAGAGGCTGAGAATATTGGGTGGTTTGCTGGTCCTGCAATGAGAGTTTGAGAATGAAAGAGTGTGGTAGGGAGATCCACAAGGTCGTTTCAATCCTAGAGTCATAGGGACCTTGAGATGTTGTTAGTCAAACCTCTTCTCTCCAAACAGACTTACTACACTCGCCCTACCCTCCCAACAACAATTCTTCACCTGGATGGTAAAGGATTGAGCTTGTATTGGGGCAGTCTTTGAATTTTGCTTAGCTGCTTCTTTGCAAGCATGTTTTAAGTCTATGTTGATCTCAATCCTCTTTTCAAAAGTAATAAGTAACTTGGAATGACTTACATAGTTTTCCTTTTGCTTGGGGTTATACCATATTGAGCCATTGTGAAAGTAAAAAAGAATCTATACCTGTACACAGTTCCAATTAAGATTAAATGTCTTTCCATCTAGCCTGCTTTTGCCGAGTGTCTTTTGTCTTATCAGATTAACTTTTTAATCAAGAGATGGTGTGATGGGGTAAGAGCTCAAACCTGTGTAGTTTCTTTCAGAATTGAAATTTTTTTTTAGCAGAAGCAAGATATTCTGTAGGTGCATTACATCTGGTTGCTTACTTAAAGTTATACAAGTTAACCAGTAGTTTAAATATTTTTTAAACAATGAGGATAGTATGAATAGATAACTTTAGTAAGGTTTCCTAACCATACTGAACATACATTTTTTGTTGCTGGTTTTATAAGCTTGTTAAATGTTAACCTACATAAGAATTTCTCAGGATTTAATTTCCGTTTCTGCGTATTCATTCACTGTAAATTTCCTGCAGATTTTTTCATGCTGAGATTATTTATGATGTCAAATGAGAAAAATCAACTTCCTGCAGTTTGGATGCCAAATATTTCTTTGGAAAGCTACCATGTAATTTCCTCTCTGCTTGAACATTTTGGTTTTTAGGGAGCTGAAAATTGCTTGGAAGGCCTTACGTTTGTAATCACAGGAGTGCTGGAGTCCATTGAACGAGATGAGGCCAAGTCTCTAATTGAGCGTTATGGGGGAAAAGTGACGGGAAATGTCAGCAAGAAAACAAACTACCTGGTCATGGGTCGTGATAGTGGCCAATCCAAGAGTGACAAGGTGGGTAGTGCTGTGTTCTCAGCACAGTGAAATAGCCTGCTTGCCTTGGCAGGCTCATGGTGTGACCATACGTAGTAATGTCCTGTACACAGAGGGAAGTGAAGAGAAAAAAATGGAAAAGTAATTTCTTTATGTTATTTCTTCTCCACAGAAGTGTTGTTTGGCTTTGACCCGGGATTTCGGTTTTCCAGTTGAAGGCACAGTTCCTATTTACTTGGCTTTCTTAGTGTAGTATTCTAGCCAAAAATCTTTTTTTGAAGGTAGAAGCAAAAGCAGTGTTCCTCCTCTTCTAGTCCTAAGTATTCCTATTTATGCTGCTGTGGACTCCATCTTGAGTTTTTTAATTGGTAACTCTCTTTTATACTTAGTTCCAATAATAGAATACCTGAGTAACTGTGGTTTTGACAGATAGCTGCTTATTTCCTTACCTTATGAGGATTCCAGAGGTGGGCCATTGCTGGGGGTGGTTCAGCCCCTCGGTGATGTAGCTGGACTTAGTTCTGTCCTTCACTTCTGTCTCCATGCATGTTGCCTTGTGTTGCAAGCTGGCCGCTGCTCTCAAGTCCACATCAAGGCAGGAAATAGGGAGCAGTGGCAAGATGTTACACTAGGTGTAGCTGACCTCATAAGAGTTTTCCCGGAAATACCTCCTATAGAATTCCACTGAAGTCTCATTGGCCACAGCTGTCCTGTGGCCATTCAGAGTGATAGAGTTTGGGGAAGATAAAGAGTCTTCTGATTCTTAGACCAGTCATAAGTCATCCCTTGGAGATGAACACACTGGAGTTCTGTTAGCAGGGGAGACGGTGGAGGAGAAGGTCTGCCAGCCAGTTGTGCCTGGGAGAGGGTGTGAAGAGCTGGACTTAGGCCCTAGAGGCTTTGACCTTTTTAGGGTAGAAAGAAAGGGAAAGCAGTCCACAAAAGGGGCAGTGTGATACCCCAGGTGCCAACCCACCATTCTTAGAGGAGGTTGTTATTTTCTTTTTAACGATGCTTTCTCATGCATACTGTTGTAAACAATATTCCAGTGTTACCTAGTTTACAAATGTGGTTTTTCACCTTCTGACAAGCCTGAGAATCATATTTTTTTTACAGAAAGTAATGGTTTCAATGATGTGAATTTTAAATTAATAGGCAGCAGCCTTGGGAACAAATATTATTGATGAAGATGGCCTGTTGAATCTGATTCGAACCATGCCAGGCAAGAAGTCCAAGTATGAAATAGCTGCTGAAGCTGAGGTTTGTATAAAATGAACTTGACTTCTTTATGTTGGTGTATAGACCTTTCCTGTTTCATAGAGACATTTCTTGGGTGAATACAGACAGGCCTGTGGGCTAAAAAATTAACTTTTCCTCCACTGCAGATGAACTTCCCTTATTTCCTTTTTAGTAGGTGGACTCAGCTGTAGGCTGTTGTCCTTGATGTATTTCTTTAATTTTCTCAAAGGAGTATGAGGAGGAAGAGGGGACCATACATTATACTACCCATATCTATTAATTACTGATTAAACTGTCCATCTTTTCCTTTTTCTTACAGTAAAACTGTGCAGAGCTTCTTGATTAAGAATTCTTTGAAGGTTATATCATAGTTATTGGCATGAAAAAATCATTTGCATTTAGAACTATATCGGGACTTTTTCAGTTGTGATAGAAACCAAGCCCATGTTACCTTAGCAAGAAAGGGAACCATTTTGACTCACATAAGTAAACCCTGACAAGTCTGATGTAGGGACTGCTGGGTCTGCAGACTGCCGTGCTTCTAGTTCTCTTCCTGTTTCTGTCTCTCTGCTTCTCCTAGTGTTAGCTGCCTTCATTTCCACTGTATACATGTCCGTGTGTAGGACACAGGGGTGCCAGCAGCCCAAGTGTTCTGTCCCCAGCTCTGTCACCCAAGTGGTGAGGTGGTCTTCCAATCTGTTCCAGTTAGAAAAGTCTTGGGGAATGATTTGGATTGCCCCGCCATCCATGTCCCCTAGTGTTCACAACTTACATAACATAGTGCAGTTCTGAACACCAGGAGATGAACACTGATGCTAAACGTGTTCCCTTCACATTTGGCCCCATCGTCCTTAGGATCTCACACTGCATTGAGTTGTGTCTTCTTAGTCTCCTCCAGTCTATGAGAGTTCTGCAAGTCATTCCTCTGTCTCTTTATGGCCTTGATTTGATGAGTGCTAGTCAGTTGATTTGTAGAATGTCTCTCAGTTTGGGCTGTTGGTCTTTTCTCATGGTGAGATTGAGGTTATGCATTTTGGGCAAGACGACCATATCTGTGATACTGTGTCCCCCTCAGGGCATCAGATCAGCTGTGCGTGATGTTGACATGTCTTATTATTGGTGGTGGTAGCCTTCATTACTTAGTTCATATGATTTCTGCCTTGTTTTTCCACTAGTGAAGTGACAGTTTTTCCTTTTATAGTTGATAAATATCTTGGGGAGATACTTTAATACAATGCTAGTACCTTGCTTTTCGTCAAATTTCCCACTAATTTTAGTTCTCATAGATGATAAAATTCACCTGTCTTAAAATGTATGTTAGTGGATATTCACAGGATTGTGCAACTGTCGCTGCTGTCTATTCCAGAACAGTTGCATCACCTCCCACAAAAACTCTGATCCATTATCAGTCACTCTTCATACCCACCCCTTGGCAACCACTACTCTATTCTGAACATTTTGTATAAAGCGAAACATGTACCATGTGGCCCTCTTATCTTTTTCTACCTCGCGCCTTGCTTTCAAAGTTCAGCTATATTGAAGCATAATTGGTGCTCCTCTCCTTTTTATTGGTGATTAGTTATTTCATTGTGTGGATATACCACGTTTTATTTGTTCATCATCTGTTGGCCAAAAGTGGTTGTTTCCACTTTATGGCTATAATATTTGTATATATAAAATATAATAATGATGCTATGAACATTTGTGTAAATGTTTTTGTGGAGGAATAAAATATTAATGTCACAAAGCAAAAATTCTTAATCCTTTTTTTTCAACTAATTTTATAATACTTAATTGCTTTCAAAAAGCTATTTTCATTTTTTTTAACTCTCATTTTTAAAATTGGATGTGGATGCTTTTGGTGTGTTTTTCATTTTTTTAAAATAAGTTTGGAACATGGAGATTTCCACAAACAGCAGAGTCCATTGTGAGAAGACAGACCCAGGCTGCTCACCTGGGCACCTCAGCTTGCCCTCTAGAGTACATTTAGCAGGATAGAAATTCTGTATATCTCATCAGGTTTCTTTTTTCCTCCAATTTTTAAGATGAAGAAAGAAAAATCCAAATTGGAAAGAACACCCCAAAAAAATGACCAAGGAAAAAGAAAAAGTAGTCCAACTAAGAAGGAATCAGAATCTAAAAAGTGCAAACTGACTCCCAAAAGGGAAAGCTCTATAAAGTCACTAAAAAAGGAAGCAAGTGTGTCTCAGAGAGGCCTGGACTTCAAGGAGCAGGCGGCTGAGGAGGCAAATGGTGACAGCCGGGCTAGGAATTTGGCTGATGACAGCAGAGAAAGCAAAGTGGAAAGTTTGCTCTGGGTGGATAAGTATAAGCCAACCTCGCTCAAGACCATAATTGGACAGCAAGGTGACCAGAGCTGTGCCAACAAACTCCTGCGCTGGCTCCAAAACTGGCACAAGAGTCCATCCGAAGATAAGAAACACGGTGATTTTACAGCTTCATTCATTCTTGTGTGTGTCTGTCACCATGTCGTTGCTCAGGAACACATATGTTAGGAAGTGTAATAGTTGGTTATTGATTCTCAGCAGCATTAATTAGGAGCCTGCTCTGAGCCTCGGTGTCATACTAGACCCCAAAAGTGCTGTTGTGAACAAAGCACAGTCCCCTTTAAGGATCTTCCAGTCAGTGAGGGAGACGTAGATAAACCAGCAATTAAAATGTACTGTGCTAAGTACTGTTACAGGGTTAAGTGTAGGGCACTCAGGGGTTGGAAGAGTGTGGACAGGGATTCCCATCCCTAGAGGAAGGGATAGCTAAGCTAAGACTTAGAAACTCAAGAGGAGTTAGTTAGCTTGGTGAAGGGAGGGGAGTGTCAGGTGGGAGAGCACACGTGTACCAACGTCCACGACATGTGAGAGCAAGACCCCCTAGAGGGCCAGAGAGACTCGGGGGGAAAGGTGCGAGTAAAAAGCTGAGGCATGCTGCAGAGTAGGCAGCCTAAGAACCCCAGCAGCATGTTTGCTTTTGCTAGGCATGGAAAATGAATGGTCATATATATATATATATGTCCATATATATATTTAATGTCCAAAGTATTTATTATTGGAACTGAAGTTTCCAATCACAAATGCTAGTAGTCTTGAATTCCAGCCACAACCCTAGGGGATATTTTGTGAGAAATAAAAAGGAGAAATTTAGTGAGCATCGTAGTGAATTTCCAAAGTGATGGCTGGGTTATTCGCAGCAAGGTTGTCACTAGACATTGGTCAACAGTGCCAATTTATTTTATTTATAACATTTAATAAATAATATAATTTTGATGATACAGAGTTAAACTGACCCCTTTTCTCTCTCAAAACCAAATAAAATGTGGTGTAAGTGCTTTATGTGCCTAAAGAAGAGATTTTAAGGCTTCAGGCGAGCTGTAGTCCCTTTCCCCATGCCTGAGGTAGGCTTAACTATCTCTCTCTCTGTCCTTGTGTACGTATTGAGCACCTATTATGTTCCAGGCCCCCAAGATAAGGAGAGGAGTTGAGCTGGGCAGGATAGTTGCGGACGCAACATCTTCAATTCATTCTTTTTGTGGCCATTCTTGTTAATATTTATTAAGACATGCCAGGCTCTGTGCTCAGGCTTATCCATCCTCACAGCTTCCCCTCCAGGCACATCGCTGTTGTTCCCCTCATTTTACAAAGGAGGAAACGGGTTAAATCACCTGCAGCTCTCCCCAAACCCAGGTAGTCTACTCAATGACCTATGCTTTTGTAGGAAAGGAAGCTCATAAAATTATTGTTTGTTTTGAAGTTTTTTATATGAGTGAAGATGAGGTAGGGAGTAGAATTTCACTAAATGCTCAGGAAAGTTGCTTAAACTTTGCAAAAAAAAATATTTTGCAGATTTTCAGTGAAACTGGAGGACTGCTCTTGATGCTAACTTAATGCACAGTTATTCCTGTCATTCCTACATTTCTGTTAGGTCATAGAGGTTAACATTCTGGAATTTCTTTTTCCCTAGCAGCAAAGTTTGGTAAATTTGCTGGCAAAGATGATGGGTCCAGTTTTAAAGCGGCATTGCTCTCAGGTCCTCCTGGTGTTGGCAAAACAACCACAGCTTCTCTGGTTTGTCAGGTGGGTATTCTGTCATTACTTTTCTAAAATCTAACCTCTGCAGTTTGCTTTGGTTCTAAGCCTATTTGTCATTTTCAGCCTTTTAAAAATATTGGTAATTATAATAATAGGTGATATTTACTTGTGTGCCAGGCCGTGTGCAGATAAGCCCTTGGGTGCATAATCTTATAGATAATATGTCTTACAGACTGTTACAGATATCTTATATGCCCCTGTAGGAAAAATTCTGTGTACCGAATATATGTACTCTTGCCATTGCCACATGACAGATGAAACAGATGTGTAGAGGACGGTGGTGGCAAAGTGTGAACCCAGACAGTCTGACTCATCACCACTGTGGGATCCTGCCTTTGGTCTTGTCTCTACGGTTGCCACACCTCTGGACAGTGAGAGCGTGAGGCACTGGAGCAAACCAGGACTCTTATATCAGAATGTGTGCTAAGTCACTTCAGTCATGTCCGACTCCTTGTGACCCCATGGACTGTAGCCCGCCAGGCTCCTCTCTCCATGGCCTTCTCCAGGCAAGAATACTGGAGTGGGTTGCCGTTTCCTTCTCCAGAGATCTTCCCGACCCAGGGATTGGGCCCAAGTCTCCTATGGCTCCTGCGTTGCAGGCAGATTCTTTACCGCTCAGTCGCCAGGGGAGTCCAGATGTATCAGAATGGTGTGAAACAATACATGAAGTAGTATCAGGAAAGTTAAATGAGAGATTTTAAATTTACTTTATTACTGGATTTCCCAACCCTTTTCCCATAGGTTGATGTTTTTGTTTAGTATTTTTTATAGACCAGACCATAAATTTTTAGCTTGTGAATAACTATATATTTTCTACTCTGTTATTTAACATTTAAAAACAAAAACAAAAAATGTTTTCCCTAGTCTTTACAATTGTGAAAATGACTCCTTTTTCCCCCTTTATTATTATCATTACTTTTTTGTGGAATTAATGGTTTTACATAATGCCTTAACATAATGATCCCTTTTGGGAAATAAGCCCAAGTTAGTTGATTTTTCACAATTTGAGAGGGAGATTATATATTGGGATAATTTGACACAGAACAATTTATAGTTTATCTTGAGTCAGTGATTACTTTTTGTTATCTTAATGTACTTTTTGATATCTTAATTCTGTATCTGGTATTGAAATTTTGGGGTAGTTATATTTAATTCTTTTGGGGACTTTAAGAAGCGAACTTAGTAAAATTGCTTGTTCAGATATGCTCTTCCAGATTAGTTATATGTAGCAGTTGAGGTTTTAAGACCACCCTTGCGTGTGTATTTATGTATTGTGTTATGTATGTATATGATATTTTTAAAAAAATCTCTTACAGTTAATCTCATTATCTATTAGTGTTCACTGTATCATTTTACCCATGGTTACTTATGTGACTTTTCTAGCCTCTTTCTTAATTGCTCTGTTTCTGTGGGGAGAGTTTATAATTTGCATTGTGATGGCAATGTTTCCCAATGTTTTGACTAGGAATTGGGGTATAGCTATGTGGAACTGAATGCAAGTGACACCCGGAGTAAGAACAGTTTGAAGGAGATTGTTGCTGAGTCACTGAATAATACCAGCATCAAAGGCTTTTATTCAAGTATGTGGGTTTCTTTTTTTCTTGGCAGAGGGGTTGGGGGGAGGTTATGTAAGAAAAATGGGTTCGTTTCAGTGTTCAATAACATTACTATGATTGAACATTACTATGTGCCAAGCACCCTGTTAGATCCTGGGGTTACTGAGAGAAGGACATAACCCTGAGAGGCAGTAGTTAACTGTTTTTTGTTTAGGTCTTAGTGGTTTCTGAGAGTGTGATTAAAAACATATACATGGACATAATTACGCAGATTTTAGAGGATTCAAGAGTGAATCCTGTGAATAAAGTTAATAAATAACTAACAAAGTATGATGAGTGAAGAAATAGAGGCCTGTAGATGAAGGAATGGTTCTATCTGGGACACTGGGGAAAGCTACCATGAAAGGGTGACATTTGTTCAAAGGGCCTTGAAGAATGAGAAAGAGAATAGTTTGCAGGAGGAAAAGATTGTTTCAGGCCAAGGCAGTAGAGGAGGACACGAGACGCAGTACAAAAGTGCCGCTGTTTCCGGTTGTAGCTAGTGGTCTGTGTGGCCAGAGTTTATGGGGAAAATAGGGTACTCAAGTTACAGACCGTGCTGTGTATTTAGAATCTGTGGTATTGTGCATGGTCACTGAGTGGTAGAGATGATTGTTAAAAAGAGTTTGCTCAGAAATGTCACACATACGCATGATTATCGGGAATGTAAATTGGTGCAACTCTGGAGAGCAATCTGACAGCATTTCTTGAAGTTATTTAATAAATTATACATACCCTTAACCCAGAAATTCTGATTCCTGGAATTTAGCAACTGTTATACTTGTACATATGCAAAATGATCCATCCATGTAGGGATCTTCATTTCATACAATTCATAATAGCAAAAGATTGAAGGATCTTCATATTACATCAATGAAAAGTGATTGATTTTTGATATGTGTGTAAAATGGAATATTACAGCCTTTAAAAAATGAGGTGTTCTGTATCTATAGATAAGTAACAGAATACGAAAATATATTAAGTGGTAAAACCAAGGTGTGTGTGTGTATTTTAAAAATAGAAATTCCATTTATTTTTTTGGCCATGCCATGTGACATGCGAGATTATAGTTCCCTGACCAGGGATCAGACCCATGCCTTTTGCAGTGGAAGTGCTGAGTCTTAACCCCTGGACCATCAGGGAAGTCCTGAAGGTGTATATTTTTATGTACACGTTTTTAACGTGTAGGGTATCTCTTAACGGGTATGTCCCTGAGTTTGTTTACGTCATTTGCCTCTAGAGAGAGAAACTGCATACCCTAGTGGACAGAGGTGGGAGAGAATTTCACTGCTTACTCGTGTGCCTTTTGAATTTTGTATCATGTATCTGTGTTATTTATATATATGTGTATATAGTTTTTTTTTTTTTTTTTTTTAAAGCAGCAGTGTTTGAACAACCATTTTTCTTTTTGTGTCCCATCCCATTGCTTCCCACCATGGGTCAGGTGGAACAGTCCATTCAGTAGGCACGAGGCATGCTCTCATCATGGATGAAGTAGATGGCATGGCTGGCAATGAGGACAGGGGAGGAATTCAGGTAATGAAAGACTGTGTTTCTGTAGTGGTACTGTTAATTTTTAGGTTTTAAAAAAAAATTTGAAGAGCTAATTATAATTACGGCAATTAAGACGTTGCTGAGGAGGTTTTAAAACCTAAAATACATACATTTTGTGATTTTTTTTTTTTTTAACAAATTATATATATGTTGCAAATTTGCTTTTTAGGAATTAATTGGCCTGATAAAACATACAAAAATACCCATTATTTGTATGTGCAATGATAGAAACCATCCCAAGATTCGCTCTTTGGTTCATTATTGTTTTGATCTTCGTTTTCAAAGACCTCGGGTTGAACAGATTAAGGTATGATAATTGGAATTTTTTCTCCATCATACTGTCATGTATATTTTTGGGTCAGTTTTTTGAAGTACCTGATAAATACTTTAAAATATCTGATTATGTGAATTAAAAAGAAAATCATTGAAGGCTCATTCTCCCTTGTCAATTTCAGGGTGCTATGATGTCTATTGCATTTAAAGAGGGTCTAAAGATCCCCCCTCCAGCTATGAATGAAATAATTTTGGGAGCTAATCAAGATATCAGACAGGTAAATTAAATATATGTTATATAGCTGTTGACAGTTCTTTTGAACTGATGCCTTTAGTGTTTTGAGGGTAGGGAGTGGCAGTGTTTTCCTATCTTGACAGTATCTTGCTTGTGATTCCTTTTAGGTTTTACACAATCTGAATATGTGGTGTGCACGAAATAAGGCACTAACCTATGACCAGGCCAAGGCTGATTCTCATAGAGCCAAAAAGGATATCAAACTGGTAAAATGAATTTCCATTTCCTACTTTCTTAGCCAAAGCATTTCTTCTCCTATCAGTATTAATCTAATGGAAATAGTTACTATAGTTCATAGAGACATCTATACAACCTATGGATATTTATAGTAAACAAATATAGATATAGCTGCTAATAGCTTTTCCAGAGTCCCTTGTGTGTGGGCTTCAGGTTTTGAATGGTTTTGAAACTTCAGAATAATCTTGTTTCAAATGGTTTATAGTTGACCTCTCTGAGACTAGAGGTCTATATAAATTGAGATTTCCTAGGTATGTCCTGTCCCCAGACTTGTGTATAGTGTCCCCTACTATCAACATCCCCTACCAGAGTGTTAACATTTGTTATAACTGATGAACCTACACTGACATATCATTATCACCCAAAGTCCATAGTTTAACATTAGAGTTTGCTCTGGGTTTTATACATCCTGTGAGATTTGACAATGTATAATGGCTTGTATCCACCATTGTAGTATTGCACAGAATACTTTGCCCTAAAAATCCTCTTTGCTTTGCCTCTGCATCCCTCAATTCTCCTAACCCCTGGCAACCACTAGTCTTTTTACTGTTTCTATAGTTCAGGTTTTTCAGAATGTCAGACGATTGGAACCATATAGTGTCACCTTTTCAGACTGGCTCCTTTCACTTAGTATCCATTTAAGGCTTCTCCATATCCTCTCATGGTTTTATAACTTTTTTCTTTAGTGCTGAATGGTAGTACAATGTTTGGATATACCATAGTTTATCCATTCATTCACCTATTGAAGGACGTCTTGGTTACTTCCAGGTTTTGGCAGTTTTGAATAAAACTTCTATAAGCATTCATGTGCAGGTTATTTTGTGTTTTCAGTTCATTTAGGTAAATATCAAGGAGCACACTTGCTGGATGGGATGATAAAGAGTTTTGTAAGGTCTGTCTTCCAAAGTGCCTGTAACATCTTGCATCCCTACCAGCAATGAAATGGAGTTTCTGTTGCCCCACATCTTAGCCTGCGTTTGGTGTTGTCAGTGTTTTGGATATCAGCTGTTCTACTAGCTACGTCCCTCTCTCTTTTAGGGCCCGTTTGATGTTGCCCGGAAAGTGTTTGTAACTGGAGAAGAGACTGCTCATATGTCACTTATGGACAAATCAGATCTCTTCTTCCATGATTATTCAATAGCACCCCTCTTTGTCCAGGAGAACTACATACATGTGAAGCCCGTAGCTGCAGGGTGAGTGTTCAGAGGTAGCGAGGAGTTAGGATCAGCACCCTCGCAGCCCTACGAAGGCCGGGTATCCTGGGAGGGAGGGTGTGGAGTGTGAACAGTGGTGTAACTCAGACTGGTGTATTCCTGCAGGGGTGACATGAAAAAGCACTTGATGCTTTTAAGCAGAGCAGCAGACAGCATATGTGATGGTGACCTAGTGGGCCGTCAGATCCGGAATAAGCAAAACTGGAGTCTTCTGCCCACACAGGTAAGCATAGGGCTCCCCTTAAAGTGCAGACTCTGCCTTAGTTAGAACAAAAATAGCTTTTAGCTCCTGTAATTATTTGAATACCAGATCAACATTTAAACTCTTAATGGCAAAAATAGTCTTTTATAAAGTATCCCGTGGGCACTATTCTGTTTCTTAATCTAGCCTTATTTTTCAATGTTTTTATATAAATGGACATATGGAATAGGTAAGTTAGATTTTGGTCACAACGGAGAAGGCAATGGCACCCCACTCCAGTACTCTAGCCTGGAAAATCCCATGGATGGAGGAGCCTGGTAGGCTGCAGTCCATGGGGTCGCGAAGAGTCAGACACAACTGACCGACTTCACTTTCACTTTTCACTTTCATGCATTGGAGAAGGAAATGGCAACCCACTCCAGTATTCT
The DNA here is from genome assembly GCF_023091745.1 of Budorcas taxicolor. Taxonomy (NCBI): domain Eukaryota; kingdom Metazoa; phylum Chordata; class Mammalia; order Artiodactyla; family Bovidae; genus Budorcas; species Budorcas taxicolor. The sequence goes on along the minus strand of NC_068915.1, from coordinate 58,908,986 downwards.
TGCCTGGAGAATCCCAGGGATGGGGGACCCTGGTGGGCTGCCGTCTGTGGGGTCGCAGAGAGTCGGACACGACTGAAGTGACTTAGCAGCAGCAAGATGTGAATCTAGTTTCATTTGCTTTCTTTTATCTTAAGAATGCATTTCTTTCTTGTCATTCTTGGCTTTCCCACATTGTCACTAAGCAGCTTATTCTTAAAGACATGCAGGGGCAGACCTATAGCCACTTTTCTGATACGTGAATTCTGATTTTCTTTAATTTCCTTGCTACAGAGGCAGTTTTATATTGATTACTTTATGTAGGTTGATATCTTTTACTCAAACAGAATTTTGCAAACTTCCATCGTTAAGACTGTTATTTGCTCTTGAGTTTTGCATATGTAGTTATGGACCTGAGTAACAAGCAAGGGACTGCTGGAAGGTCTACTCTTCTTTTAAAGATATCTTTTTTTGTTTTAGAAGTGTTCATTTTTCTCTGTACCTAATAATTCATTATACCTGTGAGGATTTATCCTAAAGAAATAATGCTAAACACAGCAAGAACTTAATGTGCAAAAATACTCCCTAAAGCATTAATTCTGATAGTAAGAAATGGGAGAAAATCTCTATGGTCAGCAATAGGAGTCTGATTAATTATGGTAAATCCTCTTGATGGTATGTTCATGGAGCCTTTAAAATTGTAAAGATGATCTAATATAAAGAACACTAATGCCAGAAAATTGTTAAAGCAGGGTAGAAAATTTATGTATAATTCCAGCCTTAAAAAAGTTAAAAACTGTGGCTATAAAAGATAACCAAGGATGCCTATAAAAAAAGAACTTTCCTCAAGTGCCAGTTGACTTATTTCTCTATTAGATTTTCCATGCTTTGATTGACCTGGGTCTATCAATATATTTTTCTTAAGACAGTCGTATCCCTCTTAAAATATTTTCCGTGACATTGACCTGAAGTAACTGGTGTGTTGAGATCAGCTGGCTGAGCAGGCTAGGTCAGTGAGATGACCTCTGAGGCCATAACATGTTTTGGTCCAAGGCATTTACAGCAATTAGTTGTTTTCTCAAGTCGAAGCTTCCCATATCAGCAAATCAGAGACAGAGGGAAAGGGCTTGACTGTCCTGGAATTGGGCTCGGGGGACAGTGTTGCCTCTTTCCAGAGACTGCTTAGAAGCCAGCAGCTGCTAAAGAAGCAACTTAGTACTGGATTTAACTTGTGGACTGCAATTAATTTTTTTTTAGGCCATTTATGCCAGTGTTCTTCCTGGAGAGTTAATGAGGGGGTACATGACCCAGTTTCCCACCTTCCCAAGTTGGTTGGGGAAATACTCATCTATGGGCAAACACGATCGTACTGTTCAGGACCTGGCTCTGCATATGAGTCTCAGGTAAGCAGTATTACTCCATGCTCGACATTTTAAAATCAGGGTAGTATATTTAGCCTTTATCTAATAACGACAGCATGAGTCACAAAGATTTGTGTTTTAGTTTTGATTTTATTACTAATTAGATAAATGATCATGGATAAGTTCATGGCCCTGAGTTTTATTATCTATAATTAGTGTAACACTTGCTTTATTACTTAAAAGGATACTTTGGAAAATAAAGCCAGATGGTAGATGTGCCATAATGTTAAGTTCTAAAACTATATAAATCTGAGGTAGTGCTATTATTTGTTGTTATTGTGAGTATGTCTATTACCAGGAAGCATACATAATGTCTTGGTCTCCAGAATACTTAATAGGAGAAAGAGAACTATGTAAATAGATGAACTACTTTTTGCCTCCTATGCTAATAGTAAACTGACCTGGTCATTTGGGGAAGGGGATATAGTTTAGCATATTACAGAAGGTAGATACTCAGATAATTGAAAACCAGTCTCCTTAGAGGAGTTCAAGAAGTTCAAAAATTCTTGTTATTTGGTAAAATTCTGTTACAGTTTAGAAACGTAGAAAATGTATGTACACACAAATATTAGGTGAACTTTCAGTTTTCAGTCGCTCAGTCGTGTCCGACTCTGCAACCCCATGAACTGCAGCATGCCAGGCCTCCCTGTCCATCACCAACTCCCAGAGTTCACCCAAACCCATGTCCATCGAGTTGGTGGTGCCATCCAGCCATCTCATCCTCGGTCGTCTCCTCCTCCTGCCCCCAATCTCTCCCAGCATCAGAGTCTTTTCCAGTGAGTCAACTCTTCCCATGAGGTGGCCAAAGTATTGGAGTTTCAGCTTTAGCATCAGTCCTTCCAAAGAACACCCAGGACTGATCTCCTTCAGAATGGACTGGTTGGATCTCCTTGCAGTCTAAGGGACTCTCAAGAGTCTTCTCCAACACCACAGTTGAAAAGCATCAATTCTTCAGCACTCAGCTTTCTTCACAGTCCAACTCTCACATCCATACATGAGTACTGGAAAAACCATAGCCTTGACTAGACGGAACTTTAGGGATTCATTTTTAACCACGAAGTACTACTTGAATAATTGTATTTCCCTTTCTGGTCACTGAAGAGAATATTAGTCTACTGTTAACTTTTATTTAAAACTGAACCAAGATGCGCCTTTCTTTTGTTCCTATAGAGTTCTAATTCCTACTGTGTTCCCTCTTCATAGCCTGTGGGATGGGGTTGGTTTGTTTGTTTGTTTTTGCCACCCCTGAATTAGTTTTCTATTGCTGCTGTAACAAATTACCAAAACTTAATGTTTTAACATGAATTTATTCTCATCTTGAGATGGTAAGGTTATCCTGGATTATTGGGATAGGCCCAATGTAATTGTAAGTGTTTTTACCCAAAAAAAAAAATAAAGAGTGGTGAGGGAAGGCAGCAGTTAGGCAGAGATCTGAAGATGCAGCTTTCCCTCTGCTGACTTGAAGATGGAAGAAGGGACTGTGAGCCAAGAGACGTAGGTGGCCTCCAGAAGTGGGAAAGGGCTCTTTCCCCAGCTCTTCTTATTAATAAAGCTGAAGGCCTGCATCTCAGCTCTTTTCCTGTTCTCTGTCTGTTGCTTTTTAAAGGTGAAGCATCACTTTGCCCAAGTGTCCCTCTCTGATGCTTCCACTGTATTTGTGTAGATACACTAATGTGTATCCATTGCCCTAGTGGTGTAAGTGCTAAGCTTTCCCTACTCCAGCTATTAATTAGTAAGCATTCCTCTGAGCTTTACTAAAAGTGGATTAAATTCTAGCAAACTGTGAGCTGGTGGTAGTTTGCCAGTGACTACATTTGTATCTCTTTTGTTTCAAGAACTTACTCCAGCAAAAGGACAGTAAACATGGATTATCTGTCACATCTAAGGGATGCACTTGTACAGCCCTTGGCCTCACAAGGGATAGAAGGAGTACAGGATGTTGTTGCTCTCATGGACGCATATTATTTGATGAAAGATGACTTCGAGAATATTATGGAAATTAGCAACTGGGGAGGCAGACCTAGTCCGTTTTCTAAACTGGATCCCAAGGTAAACTATGTACTCCACTGGTTCTCCAACAGTTTATAATTACAGTATAGAGGGAATATTTCAGAAATGTTTTAGATGCTTTCAAAAGTTTAATTTTTTTTTCCTAAATGCTTTTTGCTTATGGTCTGCACTTTCCAAAGATACTATTTGAGTACAATATTTGACTTTGTAATTTATAGTTTTATCTTTGCTTTATGCTAAATGGGAAAGCATGATGTGAAATCTGCGGGGCCAATGTATTAATAAATGTATTCTTTATAAGGATGGGCAGATGAGCCTGGGGGAGTAACAGACACACAGACTTTTTATAATGAGCATGAAAAAACTAAAGTGACATGAATTTCTAAGACCTCACCTGGTGCCTTTTTATTTGGTGCTGTTCTGGAAGTTGTATTTTCTGTGACTTGCCTTCTCTAGAACTTTGACCTGACTGTGGGAATGACTATTAGGTAAATTCTCACAAGAGACATCCGTTGTTAGAATTTTTGCACTAATTCAGCAGTTAGGTTTAGAAGCCTGAAGTTAAGACTTTTCAAGTTACCTAGTGTTTTGAAATAACCTGTTTTTGTGGGAAATGTAATTTATTTCTGTAGTAATTAAAGGCCACCTTTAGTCTGTACTTCATTGTAAATCTTTTTTGATTTGTTGGTTTACTGATCAACTTTGTCACTTTGTAGAACTGCAGAGAGCACTGAATAGAAAAAAATGATGACTTAAAATGATTATTAGAAATCTGCCTAATGTTGCCAAATAAAAAAATTTATTAAAGATAGTTGATTTACAGTTTTTTAAAAAATACATTTATTTATTTGGCTGTGCCAAGTCTTCATTGCGGCACGTGGGATCTGGTTCCCTGACCAGGGGTTGACTCTGGGCCCCGTGTGCTGGGAGTACAGAGTCTTAGTCACTGGACCACCAGGGAAGCCCCTGATTTACAGTGTTTGATTCTTACTTTTTGTCATGGGCTCTATTAAGAATGTCATGAAACATATGGAACTTCTCCATAGAAAAATGCATAGAGATAGACTTACATGTCCATGCATGCATATTTTACAAACAATTTCAAGGGGTTCCTAGGGTCTCTCAAGGCCTCTAGGCCTATAGAGTTTAAAGGAGTTGTTTGACACTTGAAGTTTTAAAAACCTTCCTCTATTCCTTTTGTGTAGGTGAAAGCAGCCTTCACAAGAGCTTACAATAAAGAAGTCCACCTTACTCCGTATTCACTCCAGGCAGTAAAGACACACAGACATAGCACAGGCCCATCACTGGATTCTGAATACAGTGAAGAGTTAAATGAAGATGACTCTCAATCTGATGAGAAAGACCAGGACACTTTGGAAACTGATGCTATGATCAAGGTACTATTTTAATATACTAATAGGAGAAGCCACGATACTCCCTCAAAATAGCTTACCTTGTATGTAACTTGCCTTTTGAAATGATTCAGAGCCTGTTTAGCAAGTAGCAGAGGAAGCTGAGAAAGTTTTTTTGTTCATCACAGTTCCAAGGGTAAAGAAAGTATAGATTTTATAAACAGCTGCTTATAAGGGTGTAGGAGCCTGATAGCAAGAAAATAGGCCATCATATTGATGGTCATATTCTCTGTTGGAGAAAGGACTGTTTTGGTTTTTTTTTTTCCGCTCTTGGTGTGTGCTTTACCCACAGACACATTTTCACAGCATAATTAAGAAAAGCATTTTTAATGAAACTATTCCTCCCTTCTGTTGTTTTTTTGCTATAGCTATTGAACTGCCTATAGAAACTTCTCAGAGCAAAACATCCTCATCTTTTCCTAGGAAAGATGAAAATCATTTATGGTGTCGGTCCACTGTTTACCATGGGCCAAGGCAAAGGAAATCTAGTTTGTATCCTCTTCTGTCCTTGGTGTGGGTGCGTTTATCATTCGTGCCCCTCGATTCTGTTTTGTATGTGTAGGGGTGGGGATAGTGGCCTCTCCAGTGTCGCTCTCACTAGTCTTGTCTAGACATACCACTCCTTCCCCTCCTCAGACTGTGTGTTTGGATCTCTACTCTGAAACTAAAAGAAAAGATAATTCTTCACGAAAGCACTACTGTGTGTGTAAATTATCTCTTGCTTGTTTTGTCTTTCCCTAAGTATATCTATACCTGAAGTCTAAGAAACTGCATATTGGGGAACATATTCTAGTTCTAGAGGCTAAATAGCTTTTCAGTAGTTTAAAGGCCGCACACCTAGCCAGTTGTTAGTAAGCTCATCAAGGGTAGCCACAGCTCAGGATATAGGTGTTTGCAGCCTTGTTTCTTTATTAAGTTGCAGATAAAGATTTGATTTATTGTAGAGATCAACTTAGCCATACACACAAATGCTAACTATTCTGTGCATCTTTCCCTCCCAACAGAAAAAGACAAAATCTTCAAAGCCTTCAAAATCAGAAAAAGATAAGGAGTCCAGAAAAGGAAAAGGAAAAAGTTCAAAGAAATGAAACACTTTCACTGTTGACAGCTACTTTTTGCTTACCCTGCTGACCAGTCTCAGCTGGTCTTAGAGAATATCTTGTTTTTCCAAAGGAACCATGTTTTAGTGTGATGGGAGAACCTCATGGTCTCATTGCAAATAAACGGTGGTACAGCTAGGACGTTAACTGGTAGGCTGATGTACACCTCTTATAGAGGTTATTAGGACTGTGTAGGTCCTCCACTGTCCCCTGTCAGTCTAACAAGATTGTACTTCAGAATGACTGTATAATCAGAATTAGAAACTGCATGTGGACTTTGGAGTCAGATTTTTAGTTAAGAGTAATATGTCTGGGAACAGAGGTAGTAAGGCGGCTTTTGTAGGCTTATGAGTTTATCCTAATGGCCAATATGGGACCAATCCCGATTTTTTAAAAAGCATAGTTACTATAATGTGGTGAACTTTTGTAAATAAATCATAATACAAAATAATCACCACCTAGAACTGGGTTTTCTTTGTACATTGTCAAATATCTTGCAAAATATAAACTAGGAATAAAAATGTTTCACAGGCTACATGTACAGATTCTTAAGATTGTTATCTTGTACAGTAAAATATTATGTTGGTATATTTTTCCTTACTAATTTGCAAATGATTGGATACAAAAGCTAACTATATTCCTACTAACCTCTTGTGTAAAACATGTAACTTTTGCAGTTGAAGAGTCAAACTCTCATTCCAAACATTGTTCCCCTGTGAAAGTCAACCACACACACCTCTGCTGTGAACACAATTTCATGGAGAGGTCTCTTTGTTACTACTAGAGGATATTGTGGCTGCAAAAGGATTGTCAGACATTACTAACCTTCCAGAGTTTCAGCTCATGAGGTTCAAACCAGAAAGGCCTAGGCTGGCTCAGACTCTTATCTTCCTCTGGTTTCGGACAAAATGAACACAGGCTTTTGTTGACTCTGTCCTTGGGAGAGGCAGTTCTGTCCTCACAGGCTCCACAAACCCTGCTGGGATTTTAGATTGTACCTGCAGCTGCACTTGTTGAGGAGCCTTGAGGCTGTGGAACCAGCCTGGAGTTTGGGTGTCTAGCGATTATTTAATCTTGTCAGTAAATGCTCAGAGGTATGTGCTACTTCTGTGAGGTATGTGTTAAAACGAATGTAAAATCTGGAATCTGTTCCCAGCCTTTAGGGAACTGATTGTCTCTCTCACCTCTATAACAAGATTAAGTCTTGAGACATTTAAAATGTATTTACCAGTGTGGAAAACGTCTTCCATGTAGATTAAGTTCATTATGGGAATAAAATGTTTCCTTAAGCCTTTGCCTACTGAGCCATGTCCCTCTTTTTGTTAAAGCCCTGTTTGAAACTTCTGCTTCAGTGAAGATTTCCTTGATTGATGCCTGCCTCACCTCACCAGTGGGGTGCGCATAAATTTCTTAAGCATATTCTTCTATCACTTTTGGATATGCAAGTTGTGTCTGCTAACTTGCTCTGTGCTCCCTGGGAAAAAGACTGTAATTGTAATCTCCTTGCACCCAGGTCAGCAGGTTGTGTCCTTTACTTGTTCAATATGATTTGGAGCAACCAGCAAATCCTTATTGGAGCCCCCTGGAGGCCACACATCATCCTTGCAGCACACTTTCTTGTTTTGAAATCCACTGAATCTTGGCTGTTTGGTAGTCTGTAAGAAACTACTAGTTTATTACTACTTACTGCTACTTTATCCTTCATCTTTTAAGTTTTGGCAGTCTTTTATTTGCAGCATTATTGGGCCTCTTGAAGTTATTAACAAGGAGTATACTGGTGTATGTATTGGGAAGAGTATCTTCCTAAATAAGTTTTGGTACAATTATGTTCATTAGTGAATGTCTAAGCCTCTTATGGGTAGGTTTAATGATAATGACTTGTATCACTTGTAAGTAAGGCCAAGGCCTCTAGCCAGCCTTTGGGAGGAAAAAAGAGATTATAAAGTTGGAGGTATTCATATGGATACCTGGTGCCATAAAACGTCATTGGCACTTTGGTTTCTACCCTAGGCGCCTAGGTACCTCTGTAATGCTCAGGATGCTGGTGGCTACCCTGTAAAATCGTATCATCTGATACATTCAGAGTTAGGCTACATGACCTTGTCTCCGCTCAGACTTTGGTACTTTGGTTTTGGATGGCAAGGAAGTATATACTCACCTGTATAGTATGGGGGGTACTATACTATGGGGAAGGAACCCTCAGGGCCACCTTGGGGAAGATACTGAATAACGTACATCTACAGCCGATGTCAAGTGATTTAACTTTTGACAGGAATTCTGTACTACATAGTATAATGGCTCAGGAAACATAAGCTTATAGTTTCACTCATTCTTTCAAATATTGATTTTACTGATTTTTGATGTTTTTATTCTAGGACTGATTCTGCTAAATAGCCTTGATTTGTGTAAGCCTCTCACTTTATAAACTTTTTAACACTGTTAACATCTGTGCTGTCTAAACTTCAGTGTTTCAAAGCTACTTTATTTCTTTTTCTGTCTTTAAATACAGGAAAACATTACAAATATTTAATAAGTTTATTTTAAAGGGGATATTTCAAAATATAAAAGATATCAAAAAGTGAATATTTACAATTATGTTATAGGTTACTATTAACAGTACAGAGTGTTGAATATGTAAGACTCAGAAGAGGAAATATGCAAAGTATAAAAAGTAGCATGTTATGTATCACTGTCACTCTGCAGAAGTTCAAAGTGGTGACCTGGAGATGTGACTTTATTTTTTCTGTATCCAGAAAGAACCATCCTTAATCTGCTAGGGGCAGAAACACAGCCTCTTGTGGAAAAACGTTGTCTTCTCAGGATCATTACACCTAAAAAGGCCAAAAAAAAAACCCCGAAAACCTCATATGCTTTTATAAGGGTTTCAAATAATAAACTGGCATTTAGTAATAAAAAAGCTAAGCATGGTAAAGATATTTTGCTCATTTCTGGAATGTGAAGCAGGATCACTACATGTAGGTGAGAAATTTTCAGTCTGTAATTAGTACTGAGTTTCAGTCTTGGCCTCTCAGTTGACTAAAATTGTATGGGCAGGTTGTTGAACCTCGTTATAAAATAAGGATGATGTTGACAACAGTCACCTTACTGAGAAGAATGAGGAAATGCAAAGTTAGTGCTCAGTGACTCAACCCAAAGAGACCCATGCCAAGACACATTACAGTTAAACTGCCAGAAGTTAAAGACAAGGAAAGAATCTTAAAAGCAGCAAAAGATAACTTTTGTTATGTACAAGGGAACCTCCTCCTCCTCCTCCTCCCCATAAGAATGTCAGCAGATTTTTCAGGAGAAGCTTTGACAACATCAGGCCATTCTCTGCTAGCCTGTAAAGTGCTGAAAGAATAAAACTGCCTGTCAAGAACAGTTTTTCTGGCAAAGCCACCCTTCAGAACTAAAGGAGAGAGAAAGAATTTTCCAGACAAGGAAAAGCTAGAGATTCATCACCGCTAGACTGGCCTTGCAGAAATGTTAAAGGGACTTCTTTAAGCTGAAATGCAAGGGCACTACTTAATAATAGGGAGATATATGAAATTGTAAATCTCAATGGTGAAAGTAAATATAAATTCAGACTAATGAAAGGTACTTATAACTAGTGTGAAAGTTAAACAAGAGTAAAAATAACTAATAATGTTTTATTATATCCATAAAGTGAATAAACTATGTATATAAACTATTCTATAGATATCCTTCTCATAATGCAAAGGCTTTCTAACTACAGTAATTTGTTAATGATACATAAGGTTCAGTTGCTCGGTCGTGTCTGACTCTCTGCGACCCTATGAACTGCAGCATGCCAGGCCTCCCTGTCCAAGACCAACTCCCGGAGTTCACTCAAACCCATGTCCATTGAGTCAGTGATGCCATCCAGCCATCGCATCCTCTGTCGTCTCCTTCTCCTCCTGCCCTCAATCTTTCCCAGCATCAGGTGGCCAAAGTATTGGAGTTTCAGCTTCAACATCAGTCCTTCCAGTGAACACCCAGGACTGATCTCCTTTAGGATGGACTGGTTGGATCTCCTTGCAGTCCAAGGGACTCTCAAGAGTCAAAGATGTAAACTGTGATGTCAGAAACAATGTGGACAAGGAGAGTAAAAATGCATTTGAACTTAAGTTGTTATCAGCTTCAAATAGACTATTGCATTTTACGTCAGTCTTAAGGTATCCACTCCAGTGTTCTTGCCTGGAGAATCCCAGGGACGGGGGAGCCTGGTGGGCTGCCGTCTATGGGGTCGCACAGAGTCGGACACGACTGAAGCGACTTAGCAGCAGCAGCATGATATCCACAAAGCAAAACCTATAGTAGACAAAAGAATCTAAGCATACAACTACAGAAAACTGTCAAATCACAAAAGGAGAGAAAGGAGCAAGAACAAAGGAATAACAGCCAGAAAACAAAATGGTAGTTAAGTCCGTATCTATCAGTAACTATTTAACTATAAATTCTCTGATCAAAAGAGAATAGATTAAAACCAAGATCCATCTGTAGGCAGCCTACTAGACTCCGCTCTAAGGACACACAGACTGGAATGGAAAAAGATAGGGAAATCAAAAGAAACCTGGAATAGCTATAGTTAGACACAATAGACTTGAAAACAAAGACTGTAATAAAGGACAAAGAAGGCCATTATATACTGATAAAGGGATCAGTCCATAAGAGGATATAACATTTGTAAATATAAAGCAAATATTAACATATCTCAAGGGAGAAGGAGCAATATCATAATGGTAGGGGACTTCACTCCCCCACTTTCATCAGTGAATAAATCTTCCTTTGACAGAAAATTAGTAAGTAAACATTGGTCTTAAATGATGTGTTTCACCAGATAGACTAAACAAGCATAAGTGGACAGATCACATGTCAGGCCACAAAACAAGTCTTAAATTTAGAAAACTGAAATCACATCAAACATCTTTTCTGACCACAGAAATACAAAACTAGAAATCAACTTCAAGAAAACTGGAAAATTTACAAATACGTAGAAATTAAAACATACCACTCAGCAACCACTGAGGTCACAGAAGAAATCAGGAAGACAAAAAATCTTGAAAATGGCAATATTGTTGACCCTCCATATCTATGGGTTCTGTATTCACAGATCCAACCAATCATGGATCAAAAAAATTCAGGAGAAGTACCAAAAAGTTCCAAAAGGCAAAATGTGAATTTGCCACATGCTGGCAGCTTTTTATATAACATTTACACTGTATTCAGTTATATAAGTAATCTACGACTGAGCGACTTCACTTTCACTTTTCACTTTCATGCATTAGAGAAGGAAATGGCAACCCATTCCAGTGTTCTTGCCTGGAGAATCCCAGGGACGGAGGAGTCTGGTGGGCTGTCATCTATGGGGGTTGCACAGAGTCGGACACAACTGAAGTGACTTAGCAGCAGCAGAGGTGATTTAAAGTGTATGGGAAGATGTGCATAGGTTTTATGCAAATACTACACCATTGTAAATAAGGGACTTGAGCATCCGTGGATGTTGGTATCCACTAGGGGTCCTAGAACCAATCCCCCACGAATACTGAGGGACAACTCTACAGCAAACCAAACACAACAAAAACAAAAACACTTCTGAAAAGAAACTCATAACAATAAATATCTTCATTAAGAAACAAGAATGATCTCAAATAGCCTAACTTTCCACCTTAAGGACCTAGAAAATGAACAAGCTAAGCCCAAAGTTAGTGGAAGGAAATTTCGGAGCAGAAATAAATGAAATGGAGACTAAAAACAATAGAAAAGTTCAATGAAACTAATAGCTGTTTTTTGTTTCTCAAAAGATAATAAACCTTCAGCTAGACTCGCCAAGAAAAAAAGGGGACTCAGAAATGAAGGAAGGGATACGATATTCAACAACATGGAAATACAAAAGATTGTAAGAGACATATGAAACACTATAAGGCCAGCAAAATGCACAACTTAGAAGAAATGGATAAATTCCTAGAAACACACAACCTTGTAAGACTGAATCGTGAAGAAATTAAAAAAATAGGCCAATTACTGTAAAGGAGATTGAATCCGTAATTTAAAAAATCTAGGACTAGATGGCTTCACTGGTGAATTCTACCAAGTATTTAAAGAATTACCTTCTCAAACTTTTCCAAACTCATTTGATACCAAAACCAGACAAGGAAACTACAAAAAAAATTACAGGCCAGTGTCTCTGAACATAGTTGCAAAAGCCCTCAACAAAATACATGTGGTGTATATCTTGTGTATATACATATACAAAAGAAGGCAATACTGCTGTTTGCAACAACACGGATGGACCTTGAGGGCATTATGCTAAATGAAATAAGAGACAGGTACCTGTACTATCTACTTATGAAAAGTGAAAGTGAAGTTGCTCAGTCGTGTCTCTTTGGGACCCCATGGATGGTAGCCCACCAGGCTCCTCTGTTCTAGGGATTTTCCAGGCAAGAATACTGGAGTGGGTTGCCATTTCTTTCTCCAGGGGATCTTCCCAACTCAGGGATTGAACCTGGGTCTCCTGCATTGCAGGCAGACTCTTTACTGTCTGAGCTACCAGGGAATCCCCATCTGACTTATATGTGTAGTTAAAAAAAACCCCACTGAACTCACAGATGCAGAACAGTTTGTTGGTTGCCAGAGGCCCAGGGTGGTGGGTAGGCCGAATGAACGTGGCTGAAAGGTATAAAATTCTGGTTACAAATAAACCCCAGGTATGTAGTGTACAGTGTGGTGATTATAAGTTAACAATACTATATATCTGGAAGTTGCTAAGAGAGTAGATATTAAAAGTTCTCAAAAAAAACCTGTTAACTGTGTGTAGTGATGGGTGTTAATTACTGTGGTAATCATTTCCTAATATAAACACAAAATCATTATGTTGTATGCCTAATACTAACACAAGATGATTAATTATACCTCAAAAAGTTGAGATATTAAATACATATTAGGATGCTAACTATGTGATAATATGTTATGTAGCAACAGAAAAATAAATGGATCCCAATCATAATTTGAGCAAGCTTTTAAAACAGAATCTGACAAGCTGATTCTAAAATTTTATAGAGAAATGGAAAGAAAAGTAGGAGTAGTCAAAACAATCTTGGAAAAGATGACAAAGTTGTAGGAGACACAATACCTGGCTTTAAGATATATTATAAAGTCACAGTAATCAAGACAGTGTAGTATAAAAATATGGGACATACATACTGAAAACCCAACTGATTTTCAATAAAGGCATGCAAGCAGTTCAATGAGGAAAGACTTTTCAACAAATGCTGTTGGAAGAGTAGATATCTACTTGAGGCAGAAAGAAATCTCAATCCCTACCTCACACTGTAAATAAAAATAACTTCAGGATGGATCACAGACCTAACATAGGTGAATATGCGCCTGACTTCCAAGTAGGGAAATATTTTCTTAGACACAGAAAGTCATAACAATAAGATAAATTGCTAAGATACAGTTCATCAAAATCTTCTGCTCATCAGAAGACCACTAAAATATATGTATAGCTGATTCACTTTGCTGTACACCTGAAACTAATACAACATTGTAAATCAACTCATAATACATAAATTAAGAAAAAGAATTGGGAAGCCACAGTGGGAGAAAATATCTGCAAAATAAATTTGATGAAGACATCTAGGACATAACAAATAAAGAACTTATATAATAAGACAATCATCTGGTAATAACAGGAAAGGAACAGCCTTTTCAACAAATGGTGCTGACATATCTGGTCATCCACATGCAGAAGAAGGAATTGGGGTCCCTACCACACATCATACACAAAAATAGACTGAAGACATAAATACAAGAGCAATAACTATAAAACTCTTAGAAGGAAATGTAACTGTAAAACCTTTGTGATCCAGGATTAAGCAATGGCTTCTTAGACATAACACCAAGCAACCAAAGGAAAAAAAAACCAGATAAATTGGACTTCATCAAAATAAAAACTTGAGTACATTAAAGGATACTATCTAGAAGATATCTACAAATCACGTATCTGATAAAGGACATACCTAGAATATATTAAGGATTCTTATAACTCAATGAAAAGATGAAATACCCAGTTAAAAAATGGGCAAATGATTTGAACAGTTCTCTAAAGAAGATATACAAGTGGCCAACAAGCCCATGAAAAGATGCTCAACATTAGTATCATTAGGGAAATGCAAATCAAACCACAGTGAGATACCACTTCACACCTACTAGGATGCCTGTAATCAAGAAGGCAGACAATAACAAGTGTTGGTGAGGATGAGGGGAAACTAGAACTCTTTATGGTGCTGGCGGGAATATGAGAGACTGCAGGTGCTGTAGAGAAAGCAGTTTGGAGTCCAAGGAACAGCGAAAGGCCAATGGGGCTGCAGTAAGTAGAGGAAGAGGCTGAGGCCTCTTTGTGTTTTCACTTGCAATCAAAAGCTCCACCTGCGGAAGGGAGCCAGCTACACTGGAGGTGGACTGAAAGGACCTGACCATGGACTGGGTGACTGAGGGTTTCCAGGTTTCCATCCTGATCAGCTGGTTGGATGGAGCTGCAGTTTACTGAGGGAGTAAAGGAATGCAAGAACAGGTTTTGTGAAAACCGAGAAGAGCTTTTGGCAGGGGCTTTTGGCTTCCTAGCTAGAGACTGCATTTCCCCGCCTCCCCTGCAGTGTGTGTGGCCACATGAATAGGTTCTTCCCAGTGGAGAGTGGAAGGGTTATGTGCTGCTTCTATGCAACAAAAATGAAACTTGGAAGGAAAAATGGGAATTTTTCAGGTCTCTGGAAACAAAAATTTTTACAATTACTCTCCTGAGTTACAAACTAAAACAATCTCCATTTTAACAGCTAGCTATAGTTTTAATGAACTGGTTAAAAAGAAACCCATGTGACTTGATAAAATACACTCCGGCTGGAATCCATGATGCTGTTCGGTCAAATAACCTTTGTCACCATGGAGACTGTACAACCTGTATTTTAGTTTGTTGTTCAAATCTGACAGGTTCCATGATGCACAAAAAGGAACCAACGGCAGAACACACTGTAAAGCTGTGTCTGCCCTGTGGATCCCGTGCCCTGAGAAGGTGAGTGGATGACCTGGTACTTACTCACACATGCCGCTCATTGCTCCACTTCTGTCCGCAGGTACTGGGTACAGTCAGAGGTTTTTTTCAGTTGATCCAAGTTTAATCTTTCTGAACACATAGGACATGTGCTTTCAGTGCTTAACATGCTGTTTGGGGAGGGAAAGGCAGAGTAGATTAAATATATAATATTCCTTTACCTTTGCATTATTGTGATACGAAAAACAACTGTTCCTTTCTATGTCTTAGTACATGTTCATCACGCAACTTAAGAATTAGGAACATTCAGTCTTATGCAGTAGTCCCTTTAAGGAAAATGTTCTCAGAAGTCATAGAAGATTCTCCCAAGAAGACAATTTGAGTCTTTAGAGATTTTTAGGAAATGAACAAATAAAGAGACCTCAGTAGAAACTGGCTGAATAAAAGGTCTATTTTTTGATAATAAGTCTGTATGACTAAGTGAAATGATACAACTTACACCTTGAATTCTGAGTACAGAGCAGGGAAGTCACAATGTGGACACACCGTCCAATCATCCTTCAACATATGTCGACCCTGGAAACAGTACATTGAAGAGTAAACCTCATCTTTGTTCAAATTTCCCCTGTTACTCAATTACAATACATGGTTACAGTTAAAAGCCAAACCTCTAAATCATGATATAATAATAATGATAGGTGGGTAATTGATTAAGAAGAGATGACATCAAAAGGACTAAAGCCAGATTTTATCAAATTTGTGTATAAAAGAATAATCTTCAGTATTGTGACATTACCTAAATTTATTTTCATTTAAAATAAAGCTTATATTAGTCTAGTGATGAACAAACATTTTAATATTTTCTAATAATAGGTCTTAGTTTTAAATAGATGAGGACAACAGTGGAAACAGTGGCTGGCTTTATTTTTCTGGGCTCCAAAATCACTGCAGATGGTGACTGCAGCCATGAAATTAAAAGACGCTTACTCCTGGGAAGAAAAGTTATGACCAACCTAGACAGCATATTAAAAAGCAGAGACATTACTTTGTCAACAAAGGTCCATCTAGTCAGGGCTACGGTTTTTCCAGTGGTCATGTATGGATGTGAGAACTGGACTATAAAGAAA
This sequence comes from Budorcas taxicolor, assembly GCF_023091745.1. Lineage (NCBI taxonomy): Eukaryota > Metazoa > Chordata > Mammalia > Artiodactyla > Bovidae > Budorcas > Budorcas taxicolor. The sequence goes on along the minus strand of NC_068915.1, from coordinate 58,892,891 downwards.
GCTGAGTGCCCAAGAATTGATGCTTTTGAACTGTGGTATTGGAGAAGACTCTTGAGAGTCCCTTGGACTGCAAGGAGATCCAACCAGTCAATCCTAAAGGAGATCAGTCCTGGGTGTTCATTGGTAGGACTGATTTTGAAGCTGAAACTCCCAATACTTTGGCCACCTAATGCGAAGAGCTGACTCATTTGAAAAGACCCTGATGCTGGGTAAGATTGAGGGCAGGAGAGGAGGACTACAGAGGATGAGATGGTTGGATGGCATCACTGACTCAATGGACATAGGTTTAGGTGGACTCCAGGAGTTGGTGATGGACAGGGAGGCCTGGCGTGCTGCAGCTCATGCGGTCACAAAGAGTTGGACATGACTGAGTGACTGAACTGAATAATAGGTCTTAATATTAAAGTTTATAATAAAAACCACCACTTAAGTGCTACAGCATGCCAGGTATTGAATTAAGACTTCATATTCATTCTCCGGTCAACCTGCAGTTCATCTCAATAGACGAGAGATTATGATGGAGGGATCTAGTGAGGTAAAAGGCAAAGCGTACCAAGTTATACAGCCAATATGTGGCAGAAAGAGGATCTAAGCCCAGGACCATCTGATCTCCAACTCTGGGCTCTCCTGCTCTGCAGGGGCTCATACTTAAGTTATTATATGCCTTGAATACAACTTTCAGCTTTGTTGATCATGCAATTTTATGCTAAATGTTGCAGGAAATTAGGTAAGATTATTTCGGAAGCAAAGAATGTGTTAATACATCAAGTATTCAAGCGGGCTATAGATTATATATATGTAAAGAAAGGGAAATGATAAAGAAACTTACTGTTGCAATGCAATATGGGATATTATTTTTACACCCAGGACAGAGGAGTTCACACTCTGGGAGGAGAAATTCGCAGAAGGGACATGGGGTTGTGGCCTCTTCTGTCTCGGATGTATCCGGTCTCCTGTGAGGAAGAGTCACATGAACGCACCTGTTTCTTCATAATCAGGTCCTGAGACTAGAGATACAAGCTAGAGGCTATGGGCCCATGCGCCAGCCCGAGGAGGAGCAAGAGGAATGAGTGTGGCTCAGACCGTTGCATTCCATGGGCCGCCTCTGGTGGGGGTGGGTAGAGGCCACAGCACAGTATGTGCAGAAAGCATGGCTGGGTCTGGCTGTATCCCGTCTCCCAGATCACTGGAGCAGTGAGCCCGCTACTTCGCTTTGTGTTCTGAAGTGGTAACAGCTGTCCAGGGCTGCACAACACAACTTTCCGTGCTGGCGGCTATGTTCGAATTGTGTGCTCACCAATATGGTAGCTAGGAGCCACACAGAGCTCTGAGCGCTTGGAATGTGGGTAGTGTGAGAAACTTTTAAATTTTATTCACTTTTCAATGTAAATAGCTATATGTGCCAGTGGCTACCACAGCAGACCTCACAGCTATAGAGCACTCGTGTGGGGCGAGATCCAGTGCCTCCCCAAACTGGCACCCAGGCTGGTGTGGCATGAACCTGGGGGTCTGTGCCCTAGCATTTTCTCCCCACTTCATTTCCCACGCTGGCAGGCATGCTCGGTCCTGATGATTTGGCCTGAAGCGCCTTAGGCTTATCGGGAGCGGTCCATGTAGCCCCATCCAGGTGAGAGTTGGCTGCCGTGAGCCCAGCTAGCAGTCAGCGGTACTTGGCTTCCCTTTGCTGTCACGGGCGCAGCCGTCGCGCTTGGCTGACATGGGGATTCTGGGTCAGCAGGCAAGTACACCTGAGTTCCCTGGCCAAAATGGGACTAACAGGCGCCCCAGATGTCACCACTGCGGCCCCAGAATTACCACGTGATTGCAACTACCTTCTTTTGTAACGATGAGTGCTACGTTCCCTGAGTTTCCCTGTAGAGAGTCAGATTGCTGTGCTGCCTTCTGAAGCGGGGCTGTGACTTGTGTGCCTTTGGAGCTACACAGGCTTTGGAAATGAACTCTCTTGGCAATAGGCTGTGTAATTACCAAGTTGTTTACACTGAGAAGCATTCACTCTTTGTCCTTCCGTGGCCGACAGTGTTTGCTGTCTACCTAACAGCCATCCTGGCCAGCAGAGCTTTGTTTTTACTCAGAAATATGCATCGCAGCTAGAAGGAGCCACGCAGCAGAGGACTAGCCAGTAAGAGGTAAACGCAATGTCTTTCCTAACTAACAAGGCAAAAACCTTCTCGTCTTTGGATTTCCCTACTTTTTTCTTGCTGCCTTGAACAGGGTACGTGATGTCAGACAACCACAGCTGTGCAGCTGTGAGGCGGGAACTTTTTTTGTCCTTGGTGATAAGCAGGACAGAGGTACCAGCCTGGGACTGCAACACCTTGTGTATGAGTCAAACAAATCCTGACTTATTCAGGTCGTCGCTGGGTTTCCTGCTCCTGATAGCTGAGTACAATCCTAATTGTTATCCCCAATCTGTGTTCTTATTCAGTCCACACATTAGTAGCTGTGTTCTGAAAAATATACTTGTGATCAGACAGTAGGAATGGTTGTCCCCACACACCTGACCATCGCCTCGATCTTCTTTTTGTATTTGGCGTCTATCTTGTTGCGGTACTCGGGCCTCATCAGCATGGCTGCGAAACTGAAGGCCGAGTTCTTCAGGCCGGCCCTGTGACACTCGATCACAGTGGATGTCAGGATGGGTACGATGTCTGCAAAGCAAATGGAGGAGCACTGGCATGATGCCAGGATCGCCTCTCTCAATCTGCCTTTACTGGCAAAGAACCTGTGATGGACTGTTTGAGGAGGAAAGGGCACAGTGGTGGAATTGGGCGTCTTTCCTCTGGTGAGACTGTGTTTTGCTGTTAACACGGGGCCCCACACTCCCTTGAGGTAACCTTTGGCATGTTTCCTTTCCTGCCTCGAAGATAGAAGTTCTGCATTTGACAGGACAGCTGATGAATGAGTGGGGAGATTAACAATTTTATGCACTAACCTGAGTGCACTTGTTTCTTCAGGACAGATACCTAGAAGTCGATTTATTGGGTCAAATAGCATAACTTAAAAAATACACACAGAAACTTGCACGCACTCAGTGCAAATTGTCAAACTGCTTTCTGGAAAGACAATGTTTGTTCCTACCAGCAATCAGGAGAGTGCCTGTCTAGCACACCCTTTGCCAGCCACATACAGTTATTTAGTCTTTTTCATGTAACAAAAATGAACTCATTTAAAGAACGGGGTGAATTGTGACCTGTGAGCTAAATCTGGCCCTCTGTTTTTGTATGGTCCATGGGCTTTTACATTTTTAAATGGTTGGAAAAAAATCAAAAGAATAATAATTAGTGACGTGAAAGTTATAGGAAGTTCAGATTTTAGTATGCAAAAGAATGAAGTTCTGTTGGAACACAGCTGTGCTCATTTACGTACGGTTCAGGCCAAAATGGCAGAGACTGGCCCACAAAGCCCCAAGCCTTCGATATCTGATGCTTTATAGAAAAAATTGACCCTGTCATAGAATGTGACAAAATCTAATCACTGAAAAATGTTATGACGACATGTCTTAGAATACTGGGACCTCTTTCAGAGGCAGGGACCTACAGTGGTTGAGAACACAGAGTAAGACTTATTAGCTGACAGTATGATCGTGGGCACGTGCCACCTCACTTCTTTAACCCAAGTTTGCTTATCTATAGAGAAAATAGGACACGTGTGCAAACTGGAGCCTGGTAGCCTGAAAAAGACCTGCTTGAACCTGGAGCTTGGGTTTTGGGAGAGTTCCCACCATTTCCAGAGCAGGGAATGAATGGTTCCCTGTGCCTGCCCTCTGTACAAACAATGGCGTTTATACTGAGCATCTATCTGCTTTCTGGGAGCCAAGGCTGGGTACCAGCTCATCAGGGGGTACCTATGTGGCCAGCCCCCCATGCTCACCCCTGGGCACTGAGTCACGTACACCCTGGTAGACACGCTACGTGTCGCCTGGAGGCGCTGAGTGTGTCCAGTGTGACAGCACAGGGGGCGCTTGGGTGCTGGCACCTGACCCCCAGGCCCTGCCCCTCACCTTTTCCCTTTCCTGGTTTTGCTTTGTATCCTTTCCTCATAATAAATCTGAACCTTAGCACTACTCTGTGCTGAGTTATATGAGTCCTCCTCGTGAATGATCAAACCTGGGGGTGGTCTTGGGAATGCCGGTTACACCTCTTCATGGGGTGGCTGTGAGGATGAAATGACTCACTACGTGTAGAGAAGAGAGGCTGGCAGAGTTAGCGAGGCTAGATCTTAACCATGCTACACTCAGGCAGAAATGGGGACGACTGGCTCCTCTCAGGACTCACGTGATGGGAATTTGCTGATGTTGTTGGCCACCCGGATGAGCAAACGTGCTCCCTTCATATGATCTCCATTTTTCACGTGGATCTGAAATAAGTGACACATTAGACTCTTAGAGACTTTCAACACTAACTCAGTATACTCCAATTAAAAATTTTTTTAAAAACCCACTAATTCACCTTTTATTCTCCCAAATAAACAGCTCCCTTGTGATCCTGAACAGGGCGGTCAGGAGATTCTTGCAGTCTTACTCTCATGTCCCTCACTTGAGGCTTCTCCTTATTTCTTCCGGCAGCTGCTGCCTGGCCTCACGGCCTTGCCAGCCTCACCCTGCTCTACGCTCTGCTTTTTACTTTGCTCTAGATCACTCAACATCTTTTACTGGCCTTTGCTGGGGAGCTTGAGTAACAATAACAACTTTACCAACTTGCTGTGAGACCTGAAGTCTGAGTTAGTGAGGCAGGAGGAGAGGGGATGGGCTGTTTCGAGAAGAGGGTGCGACCTGTGAGAGGCAAAGGGGCAACGATGGCTGGAGAGCCTGAGGTTAGGTAAGCATGAGTCGGGTGTGTGATGCAAGGAGGTGGTCCTCTTAGGATGACACGAGGCTGGGGAGTTGGCAGGGCCAGACCACCATGTTGCTGCTGTTGTCCAGGTGAGAGGAGGCGGCCCTGAGAGGGTGGGGAGTGGGGATGGAAAGAAGCAGACAGACGGGGAGTCGGAAGTGGTGCTATTTGGTGAGAAGGCGAAGGGTGAGTACAGAGTAACTCCCAGCTGTAACATCCATCAGGTCTGAGCAGATGGATGATGGTGTAATTAACTGAACATTGCAACATAATTAATAAATATTAACTGAACCTGAAGCCGCCTTCCACTGACTCCCTGGGCCTCAGACTGCCCAGATCAGCCATCCATGTGCAGAGGTCCCAGGCTGTCCTTCAGCCGGAGTTCCTGTCCCAGCTCTGGGAGGAAGCAGCCACCAACGCCAAGTCTCCCATTTCCCCTGAAACATGGATGGCTTTCTCCAACCCTTTGTGTCAAAGAGGCCTGTGACACTTTTATATCAGTGCTTACTTGATAAGGTCTAATAGTTTCCCTTTTGAATGCCAGATGCAGTTAAAAATCTTGAATATATCTGGTGCTGGGATAAAGGAGTATAGAGGAGGGGAAAAGTTACATGGGTGCTCTTCAGTGGTGGGGAGGCCGGGGGAGGACATCTGGTCCAGGGGAAGTGATGGGCCCACTCTTAGAGCCAGAGAAGACTCAAGAGCCATCCCTGTGGCTTTTGGTGGGAGAAAGCCCTTTCCTGGAGGGCTTCTAACAGGAACCCGTAATTTTTGTTCCCATCTTCCACCAACTTGTTTCTGTCCTCCCCTCCATGCCCAAAGGCTCCATTTTGCTGGATTCTGTGCCTCAGCACATTGGTGCTGCCACTCATGTCTAAGCTTAGAAAGCCCTCCTTCCCCATTTCTAGTCATTTCTGTACAAGAGCCCTCCTGTGGCTCAAGAGGAAAAGTACTCCTGGTGGCTGCACGTTGGAATTCTCAGATTTCCCTTACAATAGGACTGTAGACCTGTGGGGGTTTCCCTGGTGGCTCAGACACCAGGTAAAGAATCCACCTATAATGCTGGAGACTGGGGTTCGATCCCTGGGTTGGGAAGATCCCCTGGAGAAGAGAATGGCAACGCACCTCAGTATTCTTGCCTGGAGAATTCTATGGCAGAGGAGCCTGGTGGGCTATGGTCCATGGGGTTGCAAAGAGTTGGACGTGACTGAAGCACAGCACAGAAGACGTGTGGGACCTAAACTGGCAGCCACTAGTCGCATGCAGCTACAGTACAAACTAAGATTATAACAATTCAAAATTTAGTTTATCAGCTGCATTACGTGTAATTCAGGTGCTCCACAGCCAGGCTAGTGGATATAGGACACATCTATCACTGCAGAAGTTCTATTAGGCAGTGCTGTTATAGGTCATAATTAGTATCTAAGTCATTCATAACATGACTGCTGTAACATAGGAAGCTTCCAAACTGAATACACTCTTGTGGACTGGCCTGCAAACCAACTTAGCATTAAAATGGGAAGACATACTTTGACATAAATCAAAATTTGGACAAGTACGTAAGTTGGAGCCTACCTGTATTTTTACAAAGATATGTGTGCATATAAAATGTATATATACATACACATACGTTATATAAACTGTACATAGAAGTATTTCAGATTTGCATATTCTGTTTTTACTAAAAATCACTAATTAAAAACAGACAATTGGACATAAATATATTCTTAATAAAAAAAAAAAAGGCTGCTGTTTAGTTATGTCCAACTCTTTTGTGACCCTATGGACCATAGCCTGCCAGGCTCCTCTGTCCATGGGATTTTCCAGGCAAGAATACTGGAGTGGGTTGCCACTTCCTTCTCCAGGGTACGTTCCTGACCGTAGGAGCGAAACCATGTCTCCTGCATTGGCAGGTGGGTTCTTTACCACTGAGCCACTTGGGAGGCGCCCCCCAAATGGTGCACACATGTATTTTAGAAGCATGGAGGATATAGTGTACAACAGTGTTAACAGCTTATATCTGATGATGGATTTAAAGGGGGAAAATTATTTTTCATTATATTTTCTATATTCTCTAAATTTTCTCGGTATTATTTTATATTCAGATGAAAACGAAATAGTATTAAAGCACAGTGGAATTGTGTAAAATTCATTACCCTACAATTAATAAACTAGGAAACTGGTTAAACAAAAATGTTTTTAGTAAATCTTTTTTTGGACCAAGTAACACATTTATCTACTTCAAAAGCAAGACAATATAAAAAGATATTCTGTATGGAGGGACCTGTTCTCCCTCTTCTCCCTTGACTGAGTTTAGCACTATGCTGCGCCTCTGCCTCGATCCCTTTAGGAAACTATTTTTCCTAATTAAAAAAAAAAAAGTATTTCTAATTTTACTTGGGACGAATATATGTATTTATTTTTTTCTGCCTTTTTGTACACAAAAGGCAGCATATTATATAGTTATCCTGTATCTTGCGTCTTCAGTTAACAATATAGAGATCTGGGAGATGGCTCCAACCCAGTGGAGGGGTGCCCAGCTTATGTTCCACATCACCCAAAGGCCTCACCCTCACTAGTATGTAACTGTGCAGAATCATGAGGTTGGTGGCCATCTCAGAGGGAATCTTGATCTTCTGAGATTTAAGTTCTGCATACATGCTGAAGAGAACATCATGTGCATTCCGATAGTTTCCTTGAAAAGAGGTGGTAAACGACATTACTGCAAAGGATGAAATCTGAGGACTTTCTGTGGACCACCATTTAACAGGTGGATTTTGTCAAATCGTCTTATTAAGTTATTAATAAAGAATGATTTACTTAATTCCATGTTTTCTGGAGCATGCTTCTACTACTTGTCTGGGGAGTAAACCATGGCTTTGGGGGACCCACCTGCAGACTGCTCTTCCCTGGCGATGATGACGGCGGTCCGGGCGGCTTCCCGATACTGCTTCAGGGCCATGTACAAGCGGAACAGGTACTTGGCATCCTGACATACAAGCCATTAGAGAAACATCACATTCTGCATTAGCTATGAGGGAAAATACCTAAAATTTTGCATTTTCATTTAGGATCACATTCACTTTCTAGTTAAGTAAAACTTTCAGTCACTCAGTTGGGCCCGACTCTTTGCGACCCCATGGACTGCAGCCCACCAGACTCCTTTGTCCATGGGATTTTCCAGGCAAGAATACGGGAGTGGATTGCCATTCTCTTCTCCAGGGGATTTTCCTGACCCAGGGATCGAACCTGGGTCTCCTGCTCTGCAGGCAGATTCTTTACTGAGCTACCAGGGAAGCCCTTCACTTTCCAGTGGCCGAGTGTTAAAATTGTTTTTTAAAAACCCAATAAAGAGGGGCTTTCCTGGCGGTCCAGTAGTTAAGACTCCATACTTCCACTGTGGGCGGGGGCGGCGCATGGGTTCCATCCCTGGTTGGGAACTGAGATTCTGCATGCCGCACAGTGTGGCCAAAAAAAAAAACAACCCCCAAATAATTTAGCTTGTGTTAAGAGGCCATTTTTTAAAAACAACCTTTTCTTTTTGTTTTTAAGGAGTCAACAAATAATTATTTATTATGTATTTATTCAGAGTTTAATATGTGCCAGGCAGTATTCTAAGTACTTGAGAAATAACAGCTCTATTAAATCCTCACACCCTCCCTGGGAGGAAGGTGTGATTATGTACTAAAACAAAGCACCTCTTCCAAGCTAGGATCTGAACCAGCGTCACAGTCTGTGCTCCTAACCCTAGTCCATAGAGTTCTCTCGTGTGCTTCAGATGGAAAGGTATGCTGAGACAATGTACCAACGTCACAAAATTTCAAAAATTTTTACACCTATAAACATTTTTTGAGCCCATTTTCCACTCCTATTTTAACTCTAAACAATTTCACATACTTGATACTGGTTTTCTGATTATTAGAAGAAGTGGATATAAGGTGAGGGGGTTCGGCAAGTTTAACCTGTGCCCTTCGGCAGGTTCCCTGGGCCTCCCTGGGTCTCAGTGTCTTTATATCTATAAAACATAGGAAATGGACTCGGGGATCAGGATGGCCAATCCTCTCCAGGTACAACTTTCAGCACCTTGTATCCAAATCAGTTACAGTTGACCCTTGAACAATGATGGGGTTAGGGTGCTGACATCCACAGAGCTGAAAAATCAGCGTGTAGCTTATAGTCAGCCTTCTGTATCTGTAGTTCCTCCGTATCCGGGACTTAACCGACTTGGGATTATGTAGTACCACAGTATTAACTGTTGAAAATAATCTATGTAAGTGGATACGCAGTCCATACCCATATTGTTCAGGGGTCAACTGTACTCAAGTTCCTCACAAACAGACTGATTCCCTTAAACACCAAAGCAAAAGGGAAAAAAAAGGCTCTGGGGCGGCATTCTTGAAGGAGTCTGTCTGAGTTTGTCTGAGTCAGGACTGAGAGAAGACCAACTTCTGCACAAAATCCAAGAAAGTCACCTATTTTGAAAACATATTCTTAATGATATCCACTTTATTTTTGGTGAGTTATTTTTATAGTAAATAGGATTTTTATTAATTCCCATAATTTTTGAAATATGAACCAAGTACACTGATTTTGGAGGATTAGTGCTAACTCATGATTTTAATAGTCATTTTTCAAAGTTCTAAGAATAAATAAAACTCTACCATGTTTGAGAAAAATGGTGGGTGGTGAGAACTGTTACCCAGGAGGGTGTGGCATCACAGGGAGTGATGCCAATTTCCAAGAGTGAATGCACACAATATCTAAAACGCAGGATCTGTCTAGATGATCTAAGGCTGCATACAGAGAGAAAAGTTCGTACACCTATGACGCAAAAGCGATATTAGATAAAAACAGTGGATGCACGTGTGCTCAGTAGCTTCAGCTGTGTCTGACTCTTTTACGACCCCATGGCTGTAGTCTGCCAGGCTCCAAAACAGGGCGGATAAAAGTAAAAGCACAACTAGGATACTTAAGAATCCCAGTGGAGAAAACACTTTAGTACCTTGGGCATGCCATCACTCTCTCCCATAAGATGGTCTATCAGTTGACTGGTCAGCAGTTCATCTTTGGCCTGACCAACCTGTTTAGGAAAAGAAAGAAACAGTAAGTTCAGCATGTTAAACCTAGGAAGGGAATGGAGGGGAAGGACAAAAAGTCGTCTGCTGAGGAGGCAGAATTTTAAAAGTGTAAAAAACACCTATAGTCAAGTGCCTGAACCATGATGTAAGCTCAGGGTCTCTGTTGTCATTCATTGGTGGGTGCATGCTAAGTTGCTTCAGTCGTGTCCAATTCTTTGCGACCCCACGGACTGCAGCCTGCCAGGCTTCTCTGTCCAAGGGATTCTCCAGGCAAGAATACTGGAGTGGGCTGCCGTGCCCTCCTTCCAGGGATCTTCCCAACCCAGGGATTGAACCCGCGTCTCATGTCTACCTACATTAACAGGCAGGTTCTTTACCACTAGCACCACCTGGGAAGCCTGTCATTCATTTGTAAAGTCTCCATGAATAAAAATCCATCCTTAGAAGCTCTAGCTTTTTTAAGTTGCTGTATCAAAATACTGTAGTATTATTTTTACACACAGAATGTACTCCTTGGATGTTTCAATAAACACTTTCTTAGGATGAGTGATTATGACACGGAAAGGATGCCATCTTGAGCACAGGAACTGGGCCATTCACAACAATGCACCCCTAAACGCTCACCTCCAGCAGCTCCCTGAAGACACATGCTCGCTCGTGGTTACTCGTAATCTACAGTAGAAATGAAAGTATGGCCAAGGGATCCCAGAAGTGGGCGGGCAGCTGGAAGTGTGGGGTGGAGTTCTGGAGAGGACCTGGCCTGGAGATCCAGATTTCAGAGTCTGCTCCATGAAGCTCAGAGTTAAATCACTGCTAGGTTGGGCAGTGATGGTCAAGAAAATCATTTACCAAATTGGAGAATGGAAATATATTAGTTTTAGTTAGTAGGAATAATTATTGACAAGATCTGGAGGCGTAAGAGTCTTGCGTCTATAAAAAAAAAGAGGTGAGCCAAGAGCCCGACTGGAGCTCAACCAAGGAGCAGGAAGGAGTCCTGCCCTCCTGTCACAGCAGTGATGTGGTGAGAAAAGCGACGGGAAAAGGAAGGAAACTCATTAGGGACAGAGCAACAAGAGGCCTAGCTCACCACAGCTCCGGCAAAGCGCAAGACGCTCAGAAGCTCTCTGTGTAGCAGAGGGAAACTGTGAGCACAGAAGGGGTCTTGGTGAGCCTTCGTGAACCTGTGGTGGGGGGTGGGGGCACAGGCTCTAGGGCTGCTGAATTTCCACACACTCCACTGCCCGTGGTCCTCACTGCAAGAAAGCTAAGCTTTGACCAATCTGCTGCCTCTGCTCTGCCCACGGCTGTAAGGAAGGATGGAAAGGTAGAGCTCATCAACTTCAAGGCTTTCGGGCATGGCTTTGGGTGAATAAACCTGTACAAAGAAATGGTTAAAGCAAAGGGCTTTGGAGTCAGTCTGCCTGAGGTCAAAAGGTCACCTGTGAGATCCAGAGCAGGTCACTCTTAGGACCTCAGAGGAGATATATATATATAATACCTAACTCACAGAATTGTTGTAAGGATTAAATATGTTCATACACAAGTAAGCAAGTGCCAGATAGTGTTGCCAGAGAGAGCAAACAGCAACAAAAAAATGTGATGCCTAGTTAAGCTTGAATTTCAGAGAGCTGAGCACATCCGAAACACTACTATAAGTGAGGAGAGAAGAGATGTAGCCGCTCAGAATCAAAATTAAAAGAAGCATGGCACCATAGTGCTGCGGATGCTCCCACTGAAGGGCGGGGGAGCCAGAGAAGAAGGCTGAGAAGGCCCACCTGAGGGGTAACTGGAGAGCCAAGCGAAGCAGTGTGCCAAGGGAGTAGAAAAGTTCAAGAAAGATACGGTGTAAGAGTATAAAATGCTACCATAGCACGGAGTAGGGTGCAGGCTGAGAAGAGACGTCTGTATTTAGCAAGAAAGAGATCAGTGGCGACCCTTCTGAGAAGGCTATGATTGGTGAAGGCGAAACCTGACTGCAAAGAGGGAAGCACACCCCCAACAAAGCTAACGGATGCCGTACAGTCCCATCTTTCCCATCTGTATTGTGGGTCCACGCTGGTAATGACTCCTAACCTGGGGTCCATGACAGCCCCCCTCCACCAACACAAACACCAAGAAGGTATTTCAGAACCCTGAGGGGTCGAGGGTGTGGGTGGGCGAACTATGAACATTTTAAAGATGTTCTCAAAGGATTAAGGGCTGTGCCTTCTGGTTGAGAATCAGCAGATACAAACACACAGGTTGTGGGAAAATGCACGTCATGAGTAAAGGTGATTCTTTTTTCAAGGGAGGGTTCTCAAGGTGGAAAGGAGAAGAGGGATGGGAAGGAAACTAACATCACCTACACAGTACTTTCAGAACTGGGGCCAATATGTGTTCATTCCAGTGAATATTCATTGAGTGTCCACAATGTGTTAAACACCACAAAGAGACGGGCCTTTGGCTTAGAGGGACTATTAATTTGAAGGGGGTTAACTGTAGCAGTGGGGTTCAAAGTATTCACAGGATTCCAAGGAGGCTTAATTTACATCCAGAGGACAGTTCAGGAGGCATGTGAAGTGCGTCCTGCCTGTTGGGTAGGAGGCAAGGTTGCAGGGAGGAGGGTGTCCCAGGTGTGGGTAACAGCAAGAGCACAGGAACAAAGGGATGGGAGCCCTCAACTACGCGGGGGAAAGTGGCCAGTTGGGCTGTAGCACAGAGCACCGACCTAGGACTGTGATCAGGCAGTCTGGTTGAGAAGGAGACTTGGGTTTTGGTCTTAGCTCTATCCCTCTGTCTTTAGGTTGGTTTTATCATCTTCTGGGACCTTGGTTTCCTTGTCAGTAAATGGAGATTAGGTTGGATCATTTCCAGGGATATCTAAGATTCTTTTTAGAGTCTGCAAGTCAGGAAGAGAGCCCTCAGCAGGAATCAAATAAGCAGGTCCCTTGATCTTAGGGTTCTCAGCCTCTAGGACTGAGTGAGAGATAAATGTCTGTTGTTTAAGCCGCTTGGTCTATGGTATTTTGTTACGGCAGCCTGAACTACGACTTGGGCCTGCTAATGTGATGATATAACAAGTACATGGCATTGGGACTTCCCTGGAGTCTTAACTCCAGGCTCTCAATACAGGGGGCCCAGGCTGGATTCCTGGTCAGAGAACTAGATCCCACACGCCACAACAAAGAGTTTGTGTGCCACAACTAAAAAAGATCCTGTGTGCTGCAACTAAGACCTGGTGCACCCAAATACATAAATAATTTTTTTTTAAAGAAGTCCATGGCATCATCTATGAAGCAGTGTTTCAAAAAAAAAAATCAAATCTATATCTAATGAAATACCTAGATTAAATACCTAGTTAGTTGGAGGTGCAGGAGGTAGAGAAACAAATTACACCACAAGGATGCAATCAGCTAAATCTAAATGTCAGGAATTCCTCAGCACAAATAACCCATTTTCTTAACAAACAAGTGACAAGGGGGTAAAGAGAGAGGGGAGGGGGAAAAAAGCAGAAGGGAGAAGAAAGAAGGGGGAAGGAAGAAGAGGAGGAAGAAAAGAGAAAAGGAGCCAGAAGGAGGGAGAAAGGGAGACGGGGGAAGAACAATCTTTTGATAGAAGAGATTTAAGGCCCATGTAAACTAACTGCAATGCAAAGACCTCGTTTGGATATGATGTGAAATAACCAACTGAAAGGCACTCATGCAACATTGGGGAAATTTGAACTCTAGCTACCTGTTTGAAAATATCAAGAGATTATTGTTGGAGAAACTGGAACTTTAATACATTGGTGCTGGGATGTAAAATGGCGTAGCTGCTTTGGGAAATAGTTGGCAGTTCCTCAAAATGTTAAATGTAGACTTAACGTATGGCCTAGCAATTCTACTATTAGGTATACTCCCAAGAGAAATGAAAACATGTGTCCACATAAAACCTTGTACACAAATGGTCACAGCAGCATTGTTCATAATAGACCCCAAGAGGAAGCAACCCAGCGTGTAACCACTGGTGAATAAAGACGAGGTATACAGCATTCAATGAGACATTATTCTGCCCTTAAGAGGGATAATATATCAATACGTGTTACAACAATGCTTCTATCTGATGAAAAGACTATCCAGAATATATAAGTATCCAGAATATATAATACAACTGTACAAACCAGTAAGAATGAGATGATACCATTAACAATTAGAAAAAAAGATCTGAATAGAACTTTTTAAGATAGGACATTCAAATAGTCAACAAACTTGAAAAAAATGCTCGATATGGTTATTCTTTAGAAAAGTGAAATTAAGACCATCATGAGATACCTCTACCTATCTATCAGCATAGTAGCAACGAAACAGATCAGTGCTGGTGAAGATGAAGAGCAACTACATTCTTTTACATCGTTGGTAGAGTGAAACTGGTACACCTAGTATGAAAAAAGTGTTTGGCAGTACCTACTATTGCTGACTGCCACCATGAAATTAAAAGACACTTGCTCCTTGGAAGAAAGGCTATGACAAACCTAGACAGTGTATTAAAAAGCAGAGCTATCACTTTGGCGACAAAGGTCTGTATAGTCAAAGCTCTGGTTTTTCCATTAGTCATGTACAGCTGTGAGAGTGGGACTATAAAGGATGAGTGCCAAAGAATTTGAACTGTGGTATTAGAAAAGACTCTTGTTAAGTCCCTTGGATAGCAAGGAGATCCAACCAGTCCATCCTAAAGAAAACCAGCCCTGAGTATTCATTGGAAGGACTGATGCTGACGCTCCAATACTCTGGCCACCTGATGTGAAGAGCTGTCTTACTAGAGAAGACCCTGATTCTGGAAAGGACTGAGGGCAGGAGAAGGGGGAAACAGAGGATGAGATGGTTGGATGGCATCACTGACTCAATGGACATAAGTTTGAGCAAACTCCAGGAGATAGTAAAGGACAGGGAAGCCTCGCGTGCTACAGTCCACGGGGTCACAAAGAGTCAGCCACAACAGGGCGACTGAACTACACAACTATTGCTGAAGATATATATATGTATTCTGTAAGCTAATAATTCTACTCCTGGATACATACCCAATAAAACTGAGTGCTTATATCCACACAAGGATATGAACAGCATTATGGCAACTTAATTCATAATATGTCCAAACTGAGACAACCTAAATGTCCATTAATAGAACAGTGGGTAAAGAAACTGTGATAGTCACATGGTGGAACACTACACAGCAATGAGTAGGAATGAACTACTGACACATGATAACACAGCTGCCTTTGCAGACTTACTATTGACTGAAAGAAACTGGATACGAAAGGAAACATATGGGCTCTGTAGTACAGAATCTGCCTGCCAGTGCAGGAGACATGGGTTTGATCTCCAGTCTGGAAAGAGCCCATCTGCAGTGGAGCAACTAAGCCCGTGCGCCACAACTATTGAGCCCGTGCTCTTCTAGAGCCCAGGAGCCGCAACCGCTGAAGCCTGCCTGCCCTAGAGACCGTGCTGTGCAACAAAGGAAGCCACTGCAATTGGAAGCCCGCGCGCCACAACTACTGAGCAGCTCCCACTCACGACAACTAGCAAAAGGCCCACGCAGTCTGAAGACACAGAGCAGCCAAAAAAAAAAGATTGTGTGTATGATTTTATTTACATGAAATTCATAAACATGTAAAACTATAACAACGGAAGTCTGAACTGTGGTTACCCTTGTTGGGAGGCAAGGACGTCCCTGGTGGCTCAGATGGTAAAGAATCTGCCTGCAATGTGGGAGACTCGGGTTTGATCCCTGGGTCTGGAAGATCCCATGGAGAAGGGAATGGCAACCCACTCCAGTGTTCTTGCCTGGAGAATCCCGTGGACAGAGGAGCCTGGCGGGCTCCATGGGGTCACAAAGAGTTGGACACAACTGATTGACTAATGTTTCTTTTCTCTCTTGTTGGGGAGCATGGATTGGGAGGCAGCATGAGTGGGCCTTCTGGGGAGCTTGAGCCAGGTGGGGGTTACACAGGTGTACATATCTGAAAAAACTAACTGAATTGTATATTTAAGATTTTGGCATTTTACTGGATGCAAATTACATCTAAAAGAAAATCCAAATGTTTTTATCTTTCAGAGATAATTTTTCTATTCACAAATGAAATGGTATTTGTGATTTTTGTGATATTTGTGATTTGCTTTAAAATAATACAGGGAAAGAGGGTGGGGGTAGGAATAAAATATGATGGGCCATGTGTTAGCTGTTGAAATGAGATGATGGGTACCTGGGAATTTGTTATACTGTTAGGCCTATTTTTGTAAATGTTTGGAAATTTCAAAAAGTTTTTATTTTTTTCCCCATATTTAACAAATTAACTTTAATAAATAGTCAGGGTAAGTTATTTATTTTGTGCATGAAGAGATGGAGATGGAGAGAATTTAATTAACCTCCTTAACTGCTCAAACTAAAAAGTAACAAATGGAACTAATATTTGCATTTTGACTTGAAATCTAGTGTTCTTTAAAAAGTTAGCATTCTTGAAAATTTCATTACAGAGTTTACTTACAGTTTCAATGGCCATTTCTATTGCTGCATTATCTTCTGAGCTTGGACATTTCAGGAAGTGTTTAAGTGCCTGAAAGGAGAATTGTATAACAATTAAAAAAATTTCAGACTGCTTTCACAATAGGAAACACAAAGCTTTCACACACACATAGAAATCGCAGTTTGCGAAAGTATCTTCATCTCAGCCAGGAGCTTGCACCATGTTGGGTCATGCAACACATACTTAAAAGGCTGGGTGTAGTTTAAAAAGTAGAAAGATCCAGTCTGAAGAATCTAGTTTTGATTTTGAATGAAATAAGAATGAAAAATGTGCCCTCTTCAGCTAGGAAGATGCAATTATTTTCCTTGATTCGTTCAACAAATCATTTACTGACAATCTGCTGCTCTGAATATGAGGCTGTGCTAGATGCTAAGGGAAATACCAGTTAAGGGGATTCTGCAGCTTGTCTTTTTGTATCATGTACAGTCTCACTGGGGGGATCTATGTGATGTGATGATAATACAGAGAGTCAATCTTTTTTTTAAGTTTTTTTTTTTTTTTTTTAAATGTGGACCACTTCTAAAGTCTTAGCTGAATTTGTTACAACACTGTTTCTGTTTCTCTTTTTTTTCCCAATGTTTTGGTTTTTGGCCACAAGGCATGGATCTTAGCTTCCTGATCAGGGATCCAACCCACACCCTCTGCAATGGAAGGTGAAGTCTTAACCACTGGATCACCAGGGAAATCCCCAAAACCAATTATTTTAAACCACAGTTGTCTAATTCCTAAACACCACCACAACTATGAAGACAATTATGGCTATAAAGGCTTCAGAGACAAATGGGCAGTATTTTCTTTCCGATTTATTTATACACAGTATGTCCTTGCTGGTTATCTATTTAAATTTTTTAAATACAGCAGTGTGTGCAAGTCAGTACTAAACTGACAAATGAACAGTATTGCCAGTTGGTTTTATGGCTGGTGTGAGGAAGACAGGACGTTCTTGAGGGTATCACAGAGGAAAAGGACTTGAAGATGAACAGGTCTGTGGTAGGTGGGGAAGAGGGCAGAGAGAAGCCCAGTGGAGAGCAAGGATGGGAAAGGCTAATGGGATCGTAGGACTCTTCACTGGAAAAAGCGAGATGCCACTCTGTGAGGTTCAGGCTGGTTGATCAGTCGTGGAAAATCCAGCGAAGGAATTTAGACTCAAGAACTAAAGGGCCAGCACAGCAAATTGGTGGCCTGAAGGCCAAGTTCACACACAGACATGTTTCTTTGGTCAGAGAGATGTTATACAAATATCCGGGCCTACATTTTAACACTGACCCAGACTTATGTTTATGAAAAATCCTATGATCTGAAACTAGTGGGCCCAAACTCCTGAATGGCAACACATTTTTGAGGGTGAGTAGCAGCCACTTCCTTCGTACGAGGTGCCATCCAGCAGTCCCAGGTCTTCACTCACTGAATGCAAGCCTTACTCCACAGCTTCACTTGTTTACGTCCCTTGCTTAAACACCGTAACTCTGCTTTAGGGGTCCTTTGGCAGTCAAAGTCAGTACCACTTGGGGAACAAAACGAAGAATGATTTATAGAGAGAGAGGGTAAAAACAAGGAAAACAGGAAACAATCTAAAGTGAGGTGACCCGGGTCTGGATTATGTGGATGGTGGTAAGAACAAAAAAGAGAGAGAGCTGTGAGAGAGGTTACGAAGGCAGCTGTGAAAGAGGTGACTGGGTGTGGGAGACAGTGGAAGATGTCAAGGTTGACTTTCAGATTTCAAAGCTGGGTGTCTAGGAGCATACTATATTTTAACACATTTCCCCTAACCATTCCTGTGGAGTCCAAAGTGTTTTCTTCACAAATACTCACTCGTGAATACTGGCCACACAGCAAGAAGAATTTTCCAGCCTGAAAATGTCTTTTTTCTCCTTCAAAATATAAGGCTATGCTTTGATAGTCCTCATTAGTGGTATCTTCAGAACCTACAACAGAAATCAGAAATTCATTGAGTAAAATATCTGAGCATAATCTGTTTACTTCTCATTGCTAATTCAAAAACAAGATCTAAAAACAGGTGATCTAAGAAGAGGCAATTAAAATCCCTTAACAGCAAATATTATTATCAGTGGCTTTTTCATCACAAAACACATTCACCATAACAACCTCACAGATCAACTGTTCCACCTTCTTTTCTCTCTAAACAACAATCAGGAGAGGAAGCTAGGAGGCTTTGTGAGGAGCTAGGTTATGGTTTGACATTACCCTTAGGGGCTTTTATCTTTCTTTAAAAGTTTCAATCTCACTGGCTAAAACAACAGGAACAATCCAGGATTTCCCTAGGGTTTCAAAACAACTGGGTCCATCTCCTTTCTCGGTTTCTCCGATGCATGGTTTAAACAATAGTCTGTGTGTATTTGTCAGACAGGGAAGATGATACTCAAGTGGATAATAGATGCTATTAAAGATAATTCCTGTTTTTCCTTTTTTACTGTTGTTCTTTTAGTTTGAGGCTTAAACATATTAAGCACAGAAGACCCCAAAGCTGCTGGAGTTCCAATTCATTGTTTACATTCATTTTACATTTACTCACGGGGGTTGGAGGCCCAATAGGGCACCAGAGTATGAACAGCCCTGTATCTCCAGACCAAGCTAGATTTAGAGTTTATAAAAGAAGAGAGTAAAGAAAGATGAAGGAAAGTGTGTGTTATGTTTGGGGACTGGAGGGCCTGTGTATTTCTGTGTATGTATCAGATAAGCCACATCCTTATGAAATTAGAGAAACTTAAATGCTTTAGTGCAATGATGACTTGTAATGTTAGCATAGAAATGTCATCGGCCATGTTAAACATTAATAATTATAATGTGACTTTCATCTGTACTTTTTTTCTTTAACTCTTCATATTTCCAATTATCTGAATGACTTCTGAAGATATTACAAGATGCTTTTACCTATTATTTCCCTTACAGACTGAAACAAAAATTTTCTTATGAATCCTACCATCATTTCTTATGGTCACTTTCTGAATTTTAAAACATGAAATAACATAAAAGGACAAATATTATAATTCCACTTATATAAGGTGCCATGAATAGTCAAATTCATAGAGACTGAGAGCAGAACAGCGTTGCCAGGCTGGGCGCTGAGGGGAATGGGAGCCACTGTTTAATGGGTAGAGTTTAGGATGGTGAAAACGTTCTGGAGACAGATGTGGTGATGGTTGTACAACAGTGTAAACGTACTTCACACAACCAAACTGTGCACTTAAAAATTATTAAAATGGCAAATTTATGTTTTGTATATTTTACCACAGTAAAAACAAGAGAGAAAAATCACACCACAAATAATGTTATATATGGCCCATGAAGTGAAAAACCTGAGTTATTTCAGTAAGTTTTAAGAATAATTACAAACAGGGGAAGATAACCTATAAGCTGGTATTCTCAGACTATAAAATTTTCTTTCGGACTTTCAAAATTTTTAAAAACCACATCCTATATTCTTAATTTACAACTCAATTTTTAAATTTTATGAACACAATTACTTTTTCAAAAGTCACTCTGCATTTCCTATTACTTTTGTTTTGGAACCTTCCTTTACCACTGGTTGATCGGCAGGAGAATTTGGGAAACCTGGCCTCCCATGGAAGTTACCTGAAACACCGTAATTTTTCAAAGTGGTCTTACAATTCCGTCTCACCTTGAAGGTGACAGTAGGGATCTTGAAAGCTAACACGTAACATACAGTTGTATGTGTGTCTGTACACAATGGAATGGTGTGTGTGCATGTGCGTGCGGACGTAGCCAATCTGATTATTAGACCAGATAAAATCTTTAAGAGAAATTGGGGAAAACAATGATATTTACCAATAATGTCTGCATAGATTTCCATTTTGTTGTGTTGCTGAGCCAGTGTGAAAGCTTCGTTATTACATTTGGATATAACAAGAAATTGGATGGCAGATCCGTAGTCACCAAGCTGTAGAAAAAATCTAAAGCAAAGAGTACTTTAATTAGCTTGACTCATTTAAAAGAAGTCTGTCATTCACAAAATAAAATCTTTTTCAAGCCAGAGAAACCATTCCAAAGTAAAAACATAGCGGGTAAACTGTAGTTCTATACCATATGTTTATGTTCGGTAAACATACTCTCGTATGTTGACCATAACAAACAGCCTTTGAATTTAAACACCTAGAAGATATAATTTTGAAAAGAAAGAATAAATATTCCATTTGAAATGATTTTTTTTGACAAGGGGAAGTGGGGGCTGTCTTTAAAGGCTGGTTTTTGGAAGTCCAAAAATAACGCATTACATTACCTGGCTACCATCTTGGCTCCTTCCAGGGACTGGGTCTCTCTGACAATACTGACAGCCTTTTCTGGATTGTTGAGGTGGTCCAGGTAGATGCGGATCACACTGTTCCACTGTTTTGCGTTCTCATAAGCCACAACAGCTTCTTTGTATCTATAAGAGATATTTAGTTCAAACAAACTTTCTCAACCCTGTCATATTTGGGAGAAAAATGTCAATAAATGCTTGGGACATTGTGTTTTTTTTTTTTTTTTAAATTGATGGTGGCTGCTCACTTTTCTTGTACTTCTTTGTTTTTTATCAGAAAGAATACCATGAACCATTTCATTAAAATATGCTGTTTTTAGAGGTTTGATAAACTAACAGTAAAATACCAATAATGAACTGTTTTCTCATCTTAATCACATATATACAATTTTTTATATTTTACTGTTTTGTTAAACTGGAAAGATTATAACAGTAATACAGGCTTATTTTAGCAAACAGAAAATCAGGAATTTTTCACAATTACAGATACAATTTAACAGTAACCTATAAAATCATTGTGTATTGACCTCTAGATGGAGCTCAAGACTTCTGTTCAGTCTCCATGAGCTCTCTAGCTCTTTCCATTTTAACAAGACATTTAGTGTGTATCTCTTAAGGTTACTTTTCTAAAAGTAGAAGGAAGTAACCTTTAAAAATCTCTTAATACATATTGCTAAATAACCTTCTAAAGACTTTAGAAATTTACAGTCCTATTAGTCATGCATAACAAGTGCTTTTTGACAATATGGTTATTAGTTTAAAATAAATCTTTTCCCAAGATAAGTTAAAATGATATGCTGTTGCTTTAATTTAATTACCATTAGTGAGATGGAACTTTTTTGTTTGTATAAAATATAATTTCATAACTGTATTTCCTCCTCTGGCACTCCTTCTTGTCTTAGCCCATTTCCTCCCAGTGCATTTGAGTTTCCTATATTAAGTTCCAGAAAATCTTTGTCTATTTAAAGTACCAACAATCTGTTGTTATACTGTAATCCTGTTTTTCAGCTTAAACAGAGCAGCCATGAAATTCATGTTTCTTCACTTTTCTTTGCCTCTGTAAGTTATCCTCCTTAGTAAAATGACTCTTGTCTAATTTCATTTTCATGCCATAATTATATCAAAATTTCAACTTCTAGTATTTAACCTTCAAATAAAAATGAGATTGTAGTCCACATACAAATACATAAAGGACTGGATGAACTATATAAAGTATGGGGAAAACTTAATAGCCTGGCACTTCAAGCCAGGTGAGGGTAAAGATGTTTTCTGTTTTTGCCTTTCTTAAAGGTTGCAGATATCAACGAATACTTTATAAAACATCCTTTTAGATTTGTGTAAAATTGAGACATTGCACAAACCTTCCATCTGCTTCTTTAGCTTTGGCATACTGCAAGTGAATCTTTGGAGAAGAAACATGAGGCAGAAGCTCACCAACTTTTGCCCTAGAAACGTAGGTCGAGGAGAATAATGTCAGCACTGCATTTGCTCAAAAAGTAGCTTCCTACAATCAGATGTTAATTTTTTGGATTCAAGAAACAGTTATCATGATCTTAAAAAAATCTTGGCCCCTACAGTGAAAAGATTTAATTGCTTTTTCTCGGGCTGCTGACCCCGCCAGCCCACCCTCTGTGGGAAAATGAAGGCTAGTTCATTGACTCTTTGTGGATAATAGGGGTTTTTCATTCTAGTAATTTATCTGATCAGGTTATTTCCCCATATTAAACCAAGAAAATGTGCTGTTCTTTGGAAAAAGAACTATTAAGATGAACTAATCTATAAAGAAAAACAGGCGATGGAGGGAAGGCCCAGACAGAGGCAATAGCTGCGCAGTTGGGAGGATGAGCAAGAAAACCAGAGGGGAGGCCGTCGACACACACTCATTTCCACACCTGCTCAGAACACACTTTACAGCAGATTCTTACCAGTTCTTACAGCGGATGTACACAGATGCTGCTTTGTCATAGTAGAGACCTTTTTCATACAGTTGAGCTGCTTCTGAAAATTGCTAAAATAGTATGAGATTATCAAATACTAGTTTAATTGTGTATGAGACCTCATAAATATGTATTCCCAGGAAACGCTACCTTCATGTTCTCCAGGATGGCTCCACAGTCTCTCTTAAGGACCCTGCTGGGGTGCTTGAGGGCTTGGTTGACCCCTCGGCGGATGTCTCCCATTCTTATGGACATCTGGGCCACGCCAGCCAGGCACACCTCATCGTGTTCCTGAAATTAGAAGGCAAATAACTAACAAATCACACCCTAGCTTAAAATGATGTATTTTATTTTTGTTTATTTCTTAAAAGCTTTTTATTTTGTATTGGGATACAGCCGATTAACAATGTTGTGATACCTTCAGGTGAACAGCAAAGAGACTCAGCCATACACATACGTGTATCCATTCTCCCCAAAAGTCCCCTCCCATCCAGGCTGCCACATAACATTGAGCAGAGTTCCACATGCTATACAGGAGATTCCCGCTGCTTATCCATTTTAAGTATAGCAGTGTGTACATGTCTGTCCCAAACTCCCTAACTATCCTGTCCCCCGAGTCTTTCCCCGGGCAACCATAAGTTCATTCTCTGTGAGTCTCTTTCTGTCTTCTAAGTAAGTTCATTTGTAAAGATGATATATTTTAGCCAAACAATTTAAATCTAAAATGAGCCTAAAGGTTATGGCTTACTTTCAATAGTCTTTGCTGGCAAATCTAAAGATTCTGAAATAATACTGAATCTTTTTTTTAAAAAAAATCATCTGTTACAAAGTCATATTCTCTGCTTTAGAAGTCTAGATCTTTTCTGCTCAAGGCCAAATTTTTACTGCACCTTTGTCATAATACCTTGCATATCTTTGTAGTCTTCTTGGTATAAAATTTTATGTGAGAGGAAATACACTGGGTACATAGCTATGCTACGAATAAAATTGAGAGAAAAAACATTTATCAAATTAAAGATTTCTCTACTAGGCATGATGAAACATAAAACCTTTACTTATTTGTGACAGAGGATCTGAGTTTTATGTTTTATTTAATTTTAAATAACTTAAATGGCCCCATGTGGCTAGTGGTGACTGTATTTAATAATACAGTTAAGAATGAACTAAAATAGATGCAGTCAAACAAAGAAATTGTCAAAACTCCAAGAGATAAATGAGCACAGGATTTAATTAGGCAATTCATATTAATTTAAAAAACATACAATTGGCCAATAAATAAATAAAACACCCTTGGCTTCACTAATAATCAAACACACAAAAAATAAAATTAAATACAAATGCTGATCAAACTGGTAGAGATTGGTAGTGTAGAGAATATGGGGGAAATGGACACTTTCATGCACAGCTGGATGAATTACCACAAGTTCTTTTGAAGAGCAATCTCGCAGTTTAAAGAATTGAAAGCACACATTTTATGATGTAGAAATCCCACTTGTAAGAATATAACCTGCAGAAATACTATCTTAAGTAGCTAAGATACATATATTAATACTAGGCAGAATATTCACCACAGTGTATTTGATAGAAACAAACCCCCAAATAATTATAATTATTGATAAAGGACAGAAATGGTATGGACCTAACAGAAGCAGAAGATATTAAGAAGAAGTGGCAAGAATACACAGAAGAACTATATAAAAAAGATCTTTACGACCCAGATAATCATGATGGTGTGATCACTCATCTAGAGCCAGACATCCTGGAATGTGAAGTCAAGTGGGCCTTAGAAAACATCACTACAAACAAAGCTAGTGGAGGTGATGGAATTCCAGTTGAGCTATTTCAAATCCTGAAAGATGATGCTGTGAAAGTGCTGCACTCAATATGCCAGCAAATTTGGAAAACTCAGCAGTGGCCACAGGACTGGAAAAGGTCAGTTTTCATTCCAGTCCCAAAGAAAGGCAATGCCAAAGAATGCTCAAACTATCGCACAATTGCACTCATCTCACACGCTAGTAAAGTAATGCTCAAAATTCTCCAAGCCAGGCTTCAGCAATACGTGAACCGTGAACTTCCAGATGTTCAAGCTGGTTTTAGAAAAGGCAGAGGAACCAGAGATCAAATTGCCAACATCCGCTGGATCATGGAAAAAGCAAGAGAGTTCCAGAAAAACATCTATTTCTGCCTTATTGACTATGCCAAAGCCTTTGACTGTGTGGATCACAATAAACTGTGGAAAATTCTGAAAGAGATGGGAATACCAGAGCACCTGACCTCCCTCTTGAGAAACCTATATGCAGGTCAGGAAGCAACAGTTAGAACTGGACATGGAACAACAGACTGGTTCCAAATAGGAAAAGGAGTACGTCAAGGCTGTATATTGTCACCCTGCTTATTTAACTTATATGCAGAGTACATCATGAGAAATACTGGGCTGGAAGAAGCACAAGCTGGAATCAAGATTGCCAGGAGAAATATCAATAACTTCAGATATGCAGATGACACTACCCTTATGGCAGAAAGTGAAGAGGAACTAAAGAGCCTCTTGATGAAAGCGAAAGAGGAGAGTGAAAAAGTTGGCTTAAAGCTCAACATTCAGAAAATGAAGATCATGGCATCTGGTCCCATCACTTCATGGGAAATAGATGGGGAAACAGTAGAAATGGTGTCAGACTTTATTTCTTTGGGCTCCAAAATCACTGCAGATGGTGATTGCAGCCATGAAATTAAAAGATGTTTACTCCTTGGAAGAAAAGTTATGACCAACCTAGAGAGCATATTGAAAAGCAGAGACATTACTTTGCCAACAAAGGTCCGTCTAGTCAAGGCTATGGTTTTTCCAGTGGTCATGTATGGATGTGAGAGTTGGACTGTGAAGAAAGCTGAGCGCCGAAGAATTGATGCTTTTGAACTGTGGTGTTGGAGAAGACTCTTGAGAGTCTCTTGGACTGCAAGGAGAGCCAACTAGTCCATTCTGAAGATCAACCCTGGGATTTCTTTGGAGGGAATGATGCTGAAGCTGAAATTCCAGTACTTTGGCCACCTCATGCGAAGAGCTGACTCACTGGAAAAGACTCTGATGCTGGGAAGGACTGGGGGTAGGAGAAGGGGACTACAGAGGATGAGATGGCTGGATGGCATAACTGACTCGATGGACGTTTAGTCTGAGTGAATTCCGGGAGTTGGTGATGGACAGGGAGGACTGGCGTGCTGAGATTCATGGAGTCGCAAAGAGTCGGACATGACTGAGCTGAACTGAACTGATAGTTATTTGAATTCAACAAGGGAGTGGATGAAAAAAACCATGATACATGCAAACAATGAAAGTTAAGAAGCTCTTAAGAAATTAAATCATTCATATGTATTGAGTTGGAAACACCATAAGGCAAAATGCTGTTTTTCTTTTACAGAACAGATTCTCAGTTGATCTTTGCTGAGAGAATGGAAGTGAATGGTTTTATTTTTAGTAAAAATCCCTATTGTATACATATCTATATGCTTAGAAGAGATTCTGGATGGAAATATATAAGATCATGACCGGCAGTCATCATTAAGGATTGGGTTTTGAGGAGAGAATGTTGAACTCTCACTTTGTAAGGTTAACAGACTTTGGTGATTTTTCAAATTGACTATAATGACATTGTTATCACTTTTGTGATAAAAGGCTAGATATAAAACCGAAAATAAAAAGATTTTCAATCTTGACATCACCTAACAAAAGTATAAATTTTTATCGCCAAATTTATCTTGTTGAGTTAAATTCTGAGATGGTCTGGGACAAGAGAATGGACTGGAATGGTGGGTAAAGTATATGCTTACCAGGTTAATCATACAAGATATAGCATGAGTGATAAAATGGCAGAAAAACCTTTATGGACTGGGAATTCACTTTCAAAGCGGTTACTGAAACGTTTTAAGAGTGAAACGAAAAGCCTTATGAAACTAACAGCTAGCCTGGAAGTGGAAAGGGATACAAATTTTACTCCCAATCTCAACAAAAAGCTCATATTTAGGGTGCAATGGAAAACAAAGCTTTTTCAGACAGATAAAAATATTATCAATGTCAGTTTTTAAGAGGTCAAAGTGTTTTAAAATGATTTAACAATGTCCTTGCAAAGTTGTTAATAAACTGAAAAAAAAAAGGCTCACCTGCTTCATACTAAATAAATACAATGCAAATAAGATTATTTCTTACAGGAAACTAACAACAAACTCGAAGATAACTATGCGTATCTTTATTCAAGGTTACCTTATTATCACCTGTTATTCCTTTCTCATAATGAGCCAAAGCATTTACATAATCACCTCTGGAAAAAAAAGAGTTAATTTTAATTCACATTTAAGTATCCTGTTTACATATACAAGATTTAAAACATAATCTGTCACTGAGTTGCTTAAGCACATGAAAGATGTGATACACAATGTTTATGCATGCATTCTTTGAAATGCAGGCCATTATTTTGCTACTTTTTTTTTTTTACTTTATTTTACAATACTGTATTGGTTTTGCCATACATTGACATGAATCCACCACGGGTGTACATACGTTCCCAAACATGAACCCCCTCCCACCTCCCTCCCCATAACATCTCTCTGGGTCATCCCCGTGCACCAGCCCCAAGCATCCTGTATCCTGCATTGCACAAAGACTGGCAATTCGTTTCTTACATGATAGTATACATGTTTCAATGCCATTCTCCCCAATCATCCCACCCTCTCCCTCTCCCTCAGAGTCTAAAAGTCCACTCTACACATCTGTGTCTCTTTTACTGTCTCGCATACAGGGTCATCATTGCCATCTTTCTAAATTCCATATATATATGTGTTAGTATACTGTATTGGTGTTTTTCTTTCTGGCTTACTTCACTCTGTATAATAGGCTCCAGTTTCATCCATCTCATTAGAACTGATTCAAATGTATTCTTTTTAATGGCTGAGTAATACTCCATTGTGTATATGTACCACAGCTTTCTTATCCATTCATCTGCTGATGGACATCTAGGTTGTTTCCATGTCCTGGCTATTATAAAGAGTGCTGCAATGAATATTGGGGTACATGTGTCTCTTTCAATTCTAGTTTCCTTGGTGTGTATGCCCAGCAGTGGGATTGCTGGGTCATAAGGCAGTTCTATTTGCAATTTTTTAAGGAATCTCCACACTGTTCTCCATAGTGGCTGTACTAGTTTGCATTCCCACCAACAGTGTAGGAGGGTTCCCTTTTCTCCACACCCTCTCCAGCATTTATTGCTTGCAGACTTTTGGATTGCAGACATTCTGACTGGTGTGAAGTGGTACCTCATTGTGGTTTTGATTTGCATTTCTTTAATAATGAGTGATGTTCAGCATCTTTTCATGTGTTTGTTAGCCATCCGTATGTCTTCTTTGGAGAAATGTCTATTCAGTTCTTTGGCCCATTTTTTGATTGGGTCGTTTATTTTTCTGGAATTGAGCTGCGTAAGTTGCTTGTATATTTTTGAGATTAAAGATCTAAATGTAAGACCAGAAACTATAAAACTCCTAGAGGAGAACATAGGCAAAACACTCTCCAACATAAATCACAGCAGGATCCTCTATGATCCACCCCCCAGAATTCTGGAAATAAAAGCAAAAATAAACAAATGGGATCTAATTAAAATTAAAAGCTTCTGCACAACAAAGGAAACTATAAGCAAGGTGAAAAGACAGCCTTCTGAATGGGAGAAAATAATAGTAAATGAAGCAACTGACAACTAATCTCAAAAATATACAACAACTTATTTTGCTACTTTAAAAGTAAGTATTAAGCTAGATTATGCTAAGAGTGTAAGGTACTAACTTTGTACTATGCTAGGCATTTTGGGGAGCTACATTAAAGTTTTGGGGTCACTTTTGTTTAATTATCTCCTTTGGGGTTCTAAGGAACTTCCTTAGTAACTCAGTTGGTAAAGAATCTGCCTGCAATGCAGAAGACCCGTGTTCAATCCCTGGGTAGGGGAAGATGCCCTGGAAAAGGGAACGGCAACCCACTCCAGTACTCTTGCTTGGAGAATTTCATGGACAGAGGATGTGGTGGACTACAGTCCATGGGACTGCAAAGAGTTGGACACAACTGTGTGACAAACTTTCCTTTCCTCCTTTCCTTTGGGGTTCTAAAGACAATCATGAGACCATAAAAAGCAATGTTTGTTCTTTTTTTTCCACAAATACCCAGTATTTATAAGTGCAATATGTATTGAGAGAATCTGTGTAGAAATTAAGGAAAATACTGGGGATGACAGTATTAAGGGCCCTGATTCTTATTCTGATAAAAAGTATCATATTGTTTGTTTAGTCACTAAGATGTGTCCGACTCTGCAACCCCATGGACTGTAGCCTGCCAGGCTCCTCTGTCCATGGGATTTGCCAGGCAGGAATACTGAAGTGGGTTGCCATTCTCTTCTCCAGGGGATCTTTCTGACCCAAGGATTGAACTCTTGTCTCCTGTCTCCTGCACTGGCAGGCAGATTCTTTACTACTGAGACAGCAGGGAATATAAATGATACCACTCCCTCTTCCCATGATGGATGCTAATATGGATCTGCATATCTAGAAGCCATATTTATTACCTCAGTTCATTCTTACTGCTTGCAACAGAATGGATCAGTGATTGCTTAGTATCCATCTGGAGATCCATTGTCCTTTAAGAAACCATCTCCTCCAGAATAAATTAATCAGCTCTGAAAAATCAGCTTAGACCAGTCAACCTCCCTCAGCTTCACTCAATTTCCTCATCTGTTGGTTACAAGGAATTTGCTGGACAGCCCAGAGCTTCACAGTCAGCAGTGTTCCTACGTGGGAGTTTCTAATGCTGCTGTGCTATGCTTAGTTTGTCCGACTCTTTGCAACCCTATGAACTGTAGCCCGCCAGGCCCCTCTGTCCATGGGGATTCTCCAGGCAAGAATACTGGAGTGGGTTGCCATGTACTCTCCAGGGGATCTTCCCAACCCAGTGATTGAACCCAGGTCTCCCGCACTGCAGGCGGATTCTTTACCATCTGAGCCACCAGGGAAGCCCCAAATACTGAAGTGGGTAGCCTATCCCTTCTCCAGGAGATCTTCCCGATCCAGGAATCCAACCAGGGTCTCCTGCATTGCAGGTGGATTCTTTACCAGCTGAACTACCCAGGAAGCCCAGGAATTTCCAATATTTGGACCCAATTACATCAGCACAGATAGAGATGTCTCTTGATGGTTCCTCCTTCAGGAACCTGAGGTTTCCCTTGAGCAAGCCCAATTAAGAGATGCTAGAGGAGATGAGCCCTGGGATTTCTTTGGAAGGAATGATGCTGAAGCTGAAACTCCAGTACTTTGGCCACCTCATGTGAAGAGTTGACTCACTGGAAGACTCTGATGCTGAGAGGGATTGAGGGCAGGAGGAAAAGGGGGCGACAGAGGATGAGATGGCTGGATGGCATCACGGACTCGATGGACATGAGTCTGAGTGAACTCCGGGAGATGGTGATGGACAGGGAGGCCTGGCGAGCTGCGATTCATGGGGTCGCAAAGAGTCGGACATGACTGAGCGACCGAACTGAACTGAAACTGAGACTTGGGAACCCTTACTTTTTTTTAATGGTATTTTAGTTCATGTTATTTATTTTGGAACTCTCATGTGGCCCTAGCTCATGATTCTAATGTCAGACTGGAGAGCTAATCCTTCACACAGATGTCAGATAGGTCCTTCTTTGATCTAATCAATGTCTTGGATGTGGAATGAAAAAGACTGTTGGAACTGAGCAGAGGCCCAGGGCCTTAGAATCAAACTCAGCAGCTGGTGGGACTCCTCTGGTGGTCCAGTGGCTAAGACATCACACTCTCAATGCAAGGGTCCTGGGTGCAATCCCTCCCTGGTCAGGAAACTAGATCCCACATGCCATAACTAAGAGGTCACATGCCACAAATAAGACCTGGTGCAGCCAAACAAATAAATATTTTTTAAAAATCAGCACCTGGTAGCCACTGGGGTACTGGATAGTGATGACCTATACCTAATTAGTTATGATTATCACAAGAGTAAGTCTCCTGATTTGGGTGTTGGGGTGCATACCTAGATCAGGACCCAGGGGTCAGTATAGAAACAGTGAAAACTATGGAAACTGGTGACTTCACAGTCACATGTTGAGCAAAAATGGTTAAAGAAGTATCAATAACATCAGACTTTCAACTGGCTCAGCTCACCTGACTATGATGAGACAGTTTTTGAGGGTTTGCTACAAAGACTTTGATTCTCCCGAAAGGAGGAACAAGGGAAGTTTTCTGGATAGTTCCAGAGCTTCCTCAAGTGCTTGTGCTCTGACAGGGGAGGGTGGGTCATCTCCCAGTGCAGTGACCCTCTTCTCTTTACTCTCAGCCCCAGTCATTCACACGACAGAGATGCAGGGCCAGGGCACTGGGCCTCCTCTCTTGAGTTATGCACTAAGATTCCTGTTTATTCTTTTCAACATATTGGATTAACTCTAAGGGGCAGATTAAGATTGACTATGAAGAAATAAAATCTCCAAAAAGCTTTTATTTGCAAAATGGGAACTTTTAAATAAGGTATCCTGGTTAGAAATGAAAGAGTACTTTTTGATGGAGTAATTTCTACAACTATTATCTGTCAATATTCTCAATGACTATAAAGTCTATATGAAAATAAAATGGAACTACATAAAAATGATTTTTAATGTTAGAACCATATTTTCTTTGTTCAAGAAGCAGTGTTTTTCCCATTTTATAATTTTTGAAAATGGAATATATCCTATAATAAATTGTCCAGTTATGATGTAGTTGTCATTGCAACTACATATACTTGCAAACTTGTATCTGTCAATAAATGATTCAGTTCTTGTCTCTGCAGGCATCTGCGTTAGTGACATTAACCACAGCTGAATGCGAGTCTAAAATTGGATCCTGAAATCCCTCTAAAATTACGCTTTTAGGCAGGACTGAAGTAAAAAAGTATAGTCTGTCAATTAAGACTACTGACAGTTAACACTGTCTAGCAATTAAGACGGAGAAGGCAATGGCAACCCACTCCAGTACTCATGCCTGGAAAATTCCATGGACGGAGGAGCCTGGTAGGCTGCAGTCCATGAGGTCGCTAAGAGTCGGACACAACTGAGTGACTACACTTTCGTTTTCCACTTTCATGCACTGGAGAAGGAAATGGCAACCCACTCCAGTATTCTTGCCTGGAGAATCCCAGGGACAGGGGAGGCTGGTGGGCTGTAGTCTATAGGGTGGCACAGAGTCGGACACAACTGAAGCAACTTAGCAGCAGCAGCAATTAAGAACACTAGAAATTTCTAAATCTCTCAGAACAGATTATGGTATTTTCAAAGGCAGGCGAGATCTGTGAAGCATATTCATCATGCATCAGCAGGGCTTATTACTCAAGCACTGCAGCTTCACCTTGAAAAGCTTCTGGCTTGATTTGCAACATGAACTGATGAATTTTTATCCGTGTGCAATTCAATCTTAAAAAGCAGAAGTACAAGTTGAAGCAAATAGAGTTGTAGAATAAAGCCTGTATCTTTCACCAGGCCTTGAATTCACACTGCAAATCCTCAAAGTGTTCAAAGAGGTCAAGGTCATGATAGTAAATTAAGAAAAGCAGAGTCACCTTGACACTATGTGTAACTGTTGTTGGCCAAATGTGTTTCAAAACAATATTTCTCAATTCAAAACAATTCTAAATATGGAAAAGACTTAGACCCAAACTGAGATTTTGATGCTGAAAGGGAGTGGATAGATACATGGATAAGACATCATTAGTTAGAATAAAACATTTTTGGATGTATAATTAATATGGTTTTTTTCTACCTAAGAAGCCACTATTAAATCCATGGATTTAATTATTAAATCAATGGCCTTATAATGAATAGCAGTTTAGAACTGAAGATATTCAGTAATTAGATACTGACTGAAACATATAAAGATGAGGACTTACGTGAATTCAAGCTGAATAGCATATTCTTTTGATATAAACGGTATTTGGTCTGGGGCTAAACGTTTTGCCAGTTGTAGAGCACTGTCCCAGTGCTGCAAATCCCTTCTCATCTATTAGAAAGAGAAAGATATTAATTTCAAATAGCAAATTATTCTGCACATTACCATATAGTGCTGGTTTTAATAAAAGTGATTACATTCCCTGGTGGCTCAATGGACCACTGCCAATGCAGGGGACATGGGTTTGGTCCAGGAAGATTCTAAGTGGTGTGCCACAACTACTGAGCCTGTGCCTTCCAGGGCCCATGGCTATTACAATGGTTCATGGCCCTCCAAAACTCAATCCTAAACAAAATCTTATTCTCTTTAGTATTTAATTTGTCTCAATAGGAAAAGGGCTTCCCTGGTGGCTCAGAGGTTAAAGTGTCTACCTCCAATGAGGGAGACTCGGGTTTGATTCCTGGGTCGGGAAGATCCCCTGGAGAAGGAAATGGTAACCCACTCCAGTATTCTTGCCTGGAGAATCCCATGGATGGAGAAGCCTGGTAGGCTACAGTCCATGGGGTCGCAAAGAGTCAGACATGACTGAGTGACTTCACTTTCACTAGGAAAAAATTAAATTGAATTAAAATTAATTCAATCAACTAAATTAAAATTAGTATTTCTTCTCAGAGGGGAGATGATAAAGAAAAAGTTGAGAAATACTTTACTATAGGAATCAATCTTATTTTCTGAGAAAATCTGAACCTGTATCATGAGATGAATAGTAGCAAACATAAATAAAATGTGAACATGTCTCTCTCTCTGACTCCTGAGGTCTTTTATCTGTGTCTGGGGCACAATTTCACAATTCCAAAATTGTATGTAATTATTTTATACTGTTAGGTTAATCATGTTCCCATTATGGCTTAAAATTGTAATTATCGTTCATTTTTTGTCTGGCTATTGATTGCAAAAACTGAGAAACATCTTTTCACTATTGTGATTATGTAACTATTACTCACTTAATACCATTGTATTATGATTGGTCAACAGAAAAATTATAGAATTCTGTATCACCAAAACTACCATTTAATAGAAAAACCTGTAATCACTTTTTAAAATTCATATGCATATCAGAATTATCTTGGAATTTTTTTGAAAAATACAAATACAAATGCCCAGGGATTGCTTTTTTTTTTTTTTGCTAGAGCTCCAGTTTCTAATGAACAGCCGTTATGGGAGAATGCCACTGAAACATGTATAATATCATATGTGAAACGAATTGCCAGTCCAGGTTTGATGCATGATACAGGGTGCTTGGGGCTGGTGCACTGGGATGACCCAGAGGGATGGGATGGGGAGGGAGGTGGGAGGGGGGTTCAGGATGGGGAACACATATACACTCATGGCGGATTCAAGTCAATGTATGGCAAAACCAATATAATATTGTAAAGCGAAATAAAGTAATTAAAAATAAATAAAAATAAAAATAAAAACACCTGGACTATATGAGGATCTTTCATTTTTATCTATTTTGTTTCATTATTTCTATTTCATATTCAGTGCTCCCATTTCATTTTGTTTTCCAATTTTCCATCTTTTCTTTTTTTGGATGTTCTTTCTCAAGTCTTTATCAAAAATAGTAGAAAAGCTTTTGTAAACATATATGTATGTTTAAAAACTTATGAATTTTTGCCTAACTAAAAAATTAATGACATTTTGATTCCACTTGTTTTTCTTAGTATGAATAGAATGCTAGATTTCCAAATTAAAAAAAACAGATATGCAACAAGCAACAAAGGTTTACCGTACAGCACAGGGAACAGAATGACGTAATAACCTACACTGGAAAATAATTTCAGAAGTAATGTGTATATGTATAACTGAATCACAGGCACAAAAAAGAATTCTACTTTTTGAAATTCAGTTTTTCTAAATGTCCTATGGACATCTAATAACATATGAGATACAAAATTTTAAATTTATTTGTGTAGGATATGATTAGGACTTCCCAGGTACCACTAGTAGTAAAGAACCCACCTGCCAATGCAGGAGATATAAGAGATGTGGGTTCGACCCCTGGGTCTGGAAGATCCCCTGCAGGAGGGCATAACAACCCACTCCAGTATTCTTGCCTGGAGAATCCCATGGACAGAGGAGCCTGGTGGGTGCAGTCCAGTGGGTCACAAAGGGATGGACATGACTGCAGTGACTTAGCATACAAGCACACAGGATATGATTAACATAAATTAATTAAATATAAATCTATTATATTTAAATTATTAATGACATCATTCAAGATGCTCCTATTCTTTCTGCACTTGGTAAAATGGTCTCAGAAATGTTAATATGTCTCACTATATATTATATATTGCTTCTTTTCCCTTTTATTTCTTCTGATTTTTACTTTATGTCTTTTGTTTCTTTGTTGTTAAGTGTCTAATGGTTTATGATATCTTCTTTGTGAATTGTTCCTTTTATCATTAAAATATTCATCTTTGTTTCATTTAAAATAAATAATAATAAAAAACTAACCATTAAAGAGTAAACCATTAATCTTCTGGAGTTCATTCCTCACTTTATTCACCCTCTGTACAGAATTAACAATGGCTAACATTTTGCAAGTGATATTTTCCACTCTAAGACATTAGCCTATTTACTTTCCGCAACTAGGCCTTTTATAATGAGCTGTTCCTGTACCAATTTTAGGAATCCAGAACTGAGGCAGAGAGGCTAGTTTTGCACACACACTCTCACTGTTAGTGTGTGGCAGGGCTGAGCAGTAGGACTTTGCCTCCAAAGTTTTTACTTAGCTAACCTGTCAGCCTTCAAGGTGAGGTTAAAGGAACAATGGGGTACAGTCACCGCTCCCCACTGTGAAGCCATCAGCTTAAATCCTTTACGAAGCCAGGAGCACGTGACAAGTGTCCACAGCTAATGCGGAAGAGTGAGGATGACATCTCTGCCCTCACTCAGGGAAGCCCTGTTCCTATTCCAGCACATACCAATCCAAGATCTGAAAATTTCTCAGGGTGTCCCCAGTCCTCTCAAATAATACTGTGAGTGCAAGCGCGCTAAGTCGCTTCAGTCACGTCTGATTCTTTGCAAGCCCATGGACCGTACCCCACCAGGCCGCTTTGTCCATGGGATTCTCCATGCATGAATACTGAAGTGGGTTGGCACTTCCTACTCTAGGGGATCTTCCTGACCCAAGGATCGGACCCACATCTCTTTCATCTGCTGTATTGGCAGGCGGGTTGTTTACCACTAATGCCACCCGGGAAGCCAGTAACACTGGAAAACCATCTAATTTTTTTCTTAACATTCAGTCCACTTAAAATTTAAAAATGGAATTTGCTATAGAACAATTTGAAAAAGATAAGTCGTGAAATCAATAGCAAATGTGCTTTCTCTATGTGGTTGTGGAAATGTTGGCTGAGGTGGAACAATGTTAGTGACGACAGCCACCATCTGTGTCTTTACAGTTAAGCTGGCGCCGTTCCCAAAGATCTAATCCCATTCTTACGTCTTTACGGCAACCCTATGGGCTACATATTATTATCCCTCCTTTAAATGGGATCTAGGGCACTGAGACATGGAATAACTGGTCCAAGGGCACACAGAGGTGGGATCTGAAACCCAACTCTAAAGGCCACATTCTTAACTGCTCTTCTACACAGCCACAGTGCTCTCCTACCTCGTGTGGCCCTGGGTCCTTCATTCTGTTCTGGTCCTTCCCTCGTAATGCTCACCTCTGGGACACTAGTGATGATACACAAGCCTTAGCCTACCCCTCTTCACACACAAGAGAACGTCACACAGTAAATGATAAATGTGCCCCAGGTTTCCCATTTGGAAAATAGAGAAAATAATAGTATTATCTCACAGGAGTGTTGGGAGGGTTGAATGAATTAAAATATTTATGTCAACACTTAGAAAAGTACCTGGTAAATGTAAGCACTCAATAAATGATGTCTGTTTTCATTTGTATGTGTTTTTGTAAGTTACAGAATCTGTTCTCTTTGGATACACTCTGACTCTAAATTATTTGGTAATGTTACAATACCATGCCTTTTACTGCTCCATAGAACACAGAGTGAAAATATTTCTAAGGTTAATGAATACTCAGGGGTTCTTAAAGCTGAAGTCTGAGTTCAAGGAGGGGGAAGGCATGTGGTGCCTGGTGCTGAGAGATGTTAACTCTTTAAAAGAGGTCAGAGCCTCTTTGCGCGTTCTTTCCCTCATCTGCTGCCTTACCTCAAGGGCGGCAACAGGGCAGCTGGATGCCAGGTACAGGTCCTGAGCCAGGTTGAAGTCATTGCTGAACATGGCAAGATGTCCTGCCAGAAGATTGTAGTCCTCTATTCCCTATAAATAAAAACAGTTTTAATGAGAAGAAACTCAAGGGTTTAATTTTTATTTAAGGACTGTGCTTAGGAAGAAGTGGTAGTATCTATCAGTTTTTGAGCTAGGTAAGACTAACTGCAGAAATTTAAATGCTTGACTCAGTATCATTTAAATGCTAATCTGATAATTCCCATAAGATGCTGTTTACCTTTATTTGTTCCAAGGACATCACCATGCCAACGTTTCCAATAGTCCGATAAACACGGATTGCAAACTCCACTTCCATGTGGTGTAGACAGGCTCTGGCCAGTTCATTCCAGGCAGCCTGATCATTGAGAATCTTGCACAGTTCCCAGGCATCAGAAAACCTGGCATTTGAATATATAAGCATAATCAAGGAGCTCTATTTGTTTCCTACTAGGCAGTTTTTCCCAGGGACAGGGAAGCCTCATGGGCTGCCGTCTATGGTGTCGCACAGTCGGACACGACTGAAGCGACTTAGCAGCAGCAGCAGCAGGCAGTTTTTAGACTGTATGTAATTTAATGTTATGCCTTAGATAAATTTTGCAAAAATATTTTTCAATCTTTAATCATTTCCAAGTTATAAAAGAACTACATAAACTTTTCTTCCTTTTTTGTATAGATGTTTTTTCCTGAATTTATTGAATTAATCTGAGTCTACGCTGTGTAACCACCCTCCCTCATCAGTAACTAATTCTACTCATTTATTTTTTGGTTTACTTGACACACATATGAAAATTATTTCTGCTGTCATATAAGTCTAATAACATTAGTATTCTATTCCTATAAGCTGGTAAATTTAAAATAGGTCAGCCCACTATGGCCTGCAGCTTCCTGCTTTGGGAAATAAAGTGTGAGTGGAAGACAGCCACTAGCCTGCCTACCCTTTATGGCCTGTCTGGGCTGCTCTCACTCCAACAACCAACCTGGGTAGTTGTGATGGACCCTATAGCCCTTAAAGCCTGAAATACCATTTTGACCATAACAGAAAAAGCTTACTGACTTCTGGTTTAAATCTTAACCACAAATGTCAATGAGACTTTTTGTGGGACTCCTATATTAATGAATATGTCATCCTCCCCATCTAATCATCAATCTAGTTTCCACCCAACACACACACAGTGAGCACTGCTATGTGCCAGGATCTGTGCATGGAACCAAGATGTAAGGATCAAATGTAGTCACTGTCCTTAGGTGGTCACACTTGGGGAAGGCAGAAGAGACAGGTGAGTAAACAGAGGACTATGACATAGCATGGCAGAGATACCAGGGTGCCTACAGTATGTGCATCTTTGTGCTTAGTGCGTTGCATAAATTATCTCGCTGGATCACCCTAACAACCCTATTCCCTATATACTATTATTATTTCTTCTTTATAAAGGAGGAAAGTGAGGCTTAGAGGCCTTAAGAAACCAGCCTAGTGGTAAGAGACAATGTGCTCTAAACCACTCTGCACACCAGATCCTGGCTCTGAGGCAACACATGAGAAAGGCCTCAATCTACACTGCCAGTGGTCAGGGGCTTCAGGGAAGGCTTCCTGGAGGAGAGGGCCCTGCTGAATGGTGGAGAATGAGGCGTTACTACCTACACAGACAGGGAAGGGCAGCCTAAGATGCGAAAGCAGCACATGCCAAGGCAGGAAATCATGAAACATTATTGAATTCAAGCAGTCAGTGGACAGAGAGCACTGGAGGAGTCAGGGCAGGTGAGGCTGGTATTACATCAGCAAGTGCTGAGCATGTCAGGCTGAGGTCCCCGAGAAATAGGGGTCTCTTCCTAAAGCCAGTGGGAAGTCACTGAGGATCAGACTCATTTTCCAAAGTGTGTGGAGAATAGATTGTCTTGAGGCTACCTGGAGAGCGAGCCGTCAGAAGTCACTCTGCTACACATTACTCCATTGGAAGGCCTGAGTTAAGGTGGGGGAATAGTGGAGGAGAAAAAGACCTGGGGGTGTGGGTGTGCGCTGTAGGGCATGTGCACAACATGATTTGGGCAGGGGGAGAAAAGGAGGCTGGGAAAGATGATGACGTGAGTTTGAGGAACTCGTGGACTCCCAGCTACACAGGACTGGGAGGCAGTGGTGATACAGGTTTAAGTCAAGGATGCATATTCTGGAGTTAACCTCATATATAAGGTATTGAAACCACCTTTGAGGAGATTCATTCTGGAAGAATAATTAGAGTGAGAAGATAAGACAGGAGCCCAAGGGACCCTGAGGAAGAGCAACATTTACACAAAGGAATTCACAGTCACCCTAAGAGGTGAGAGGAAAACGCAGGGATAGCTCAGAAAGTAAAGCGTCCACCTACAATGCAGGAGACCCAGGTTCGATCTCTGGGTCGGGAAGATCCCCTGGAGAAGGAAATGGCAATCCACTCCAGTACTCTTGCCTGGAGAATCCCATGGAAGGAGGAGCCTGGTGGGCTACAGCCCATGGGGTCACAAAGAGTCGGACATGACTGAGCGACTTCACTCACTTGAGGAGATTCACTCTGGAAGAATAATTAGAGTGAAAAGAGAAGAAAGGAGCCCAAGGGACCCTGAGGAAGAGCAACATTTACACAGAGGAATTCACTGTGGTCCTAAGAGGTGAGAGGAAAAAGCAGGGTAAAAAAAATCTCAAGTAAGATAAAATCAAACTTTGTTATGATGAAATTAAGGGAGTGTTGAAATAATTACATTTATTAGAATTTCACAATAACTGCGCTATTTGGGAGATTAGAAACCCTTTTTGTTCTGATGGGCTTTTCCCATAGTACAAAAGCCCTTCCTTTAGAATTTACATATATTCTCAAATCGATCATATCTGAGTTTCATGATAATCCCATGAAGTAAATGAGGTAAATACTATTATCTCCATCTTTTTTTTTTTGGTCATGCTGTGTGGCATGTGCGACCTTAGTTTCCCAACCAGTGATCGAACCTGTGCTCCTTGCATTGGAAGAGTATAGTCTTATTAAGCACTGGATGGCCAGGGAATTCCTTTCCATCTATTTTCACAAGATTTGACCTTTAAAATCACAAAAGGAAATGAGAAGCTCCACAAGAAGTGTTTAAGCCATACCTTTTTAGCATTAAAGTCTGTGTCAGCACCTGCCTCAGTTCATGAGGCCCCACGTCTTTTAAAGTGTCGAGGAAGCGGTGAGTGCTAAGGTAGATGTTGTTTATTTTTCCACTCTGGGTCTGGCAGGTCAACTCTCCATTATATAACAGCAAAGGTTTATGAGAGAAAGGAACTTTGGTGCCACCAGCCAGAATGACCTTGGATCCTATATTATAAAACAGACACCTTAATGTTGAAAACTAATAGCACACACATTAAAAAAAGAATGTTTTAATTTTAGTGCAATGGAAATGTAATTCTCAACAAACATACAAAAAAGTGATTAAGTACCTTGGATAGTGTCCTTGTGAAAGACATATGTGTATACCTTATCGTCATCGTAGGCGATAAATACACCTTTATCCATTGGCCAGTTTTCCCAAAGAACACCTTTAATGGTTGGCGAAAAATCTGGAATCTCATAGGTAGCATCATTAACCTAAAAATTAAGGATTTACAGATTTTACCCAAATCTGCACTTAAACCATTATCATTTGCCTTTGTAGGATGGAGCTTGTCTGCAGTCTTAGCTGGTAAAGCTTACCAACTCATATTCAACTCATCAACATCCCAAGATAAATGAAGAAAAGTTTCTTTTCCCCTTTCTATACTAAGCATGGCTTTAAAAAAAACTGTAGTTACATGCAAAGTCAAGGGTTTTATCTAAAATTTGGTGAATTTGCAGGAAAAACTACAAGTCTGGACACAAAACTTCAGGTTAAGAAAAAAAGTTGAAGTTGCTCAGAATGATAACAGAAATATTAACTATGAACACACTTGTGCTTAGAAAATTATCAATAATATTGGGTACAGAAATGCTCCAACTAGAGAAGAAACAAATAATTCATACATGATTTGAGATCTAAATAAATTCCACTTGATACATTTTATTTAAAAACACGCATTCCGACAATGTATTCCAACAAACTGTAATTATAGTAATATAAGCTATTAAAAAAAATCAACCCATATATTCCTATAAACTCAGGCAGATAGGTTTATATATATATCCTGAAAGGAAATCTCTACAAGATTGAATTTCCTTATTAAGCAGGGGGAACTCAAGGTCATCTTTACATTCAGGTCATTTTTCCTCATTTATTTTGTAACTGAGAAATGGGTTGGAAAGAACTAGAATATTAGGAATTTTGAATAAATAATCCAGGCACTTCTGTTGAAACCTGTTATACATTTGTCAAAGACAGAAAAGAAAAGAAATAAAGAAAAGAGAAAAAGAAAAAGGGAGGAAGGAAGTTTTACTATCTAGGAGAGTATATCGTGAAGTGAGAGCTGTCTTCAGGGAATGTGTCTTCACTGTGGTAAAGCTAAGACACCTGGGAACAGTTATTAAGGTTCAGTCCAAGCACAGCTGTAGGCTGTGTGAACTATGAACAAAAATATACTAATTGGATATTAAAAAAAAAATCCAAGTATAGTAAGTGAGATAAAACCACAATATTTCCTTTTTTCTAAATTAAGCCTTGTAAAAGTTAAGGATGTTTAAAAAAAAAGAGTAACTAAATCTAAAAATCTTAATCAACCCTGACTATTCACTGGAAGACTGACGCTGAAGCTCCAATACTTTGGCCACCTGATGTGAAGAACTGACTCACTGGAAAACACCCTGATGCTGGGAAAGAGTGGAGGCAGGAGCAGAAGAGAGTGACATGAGGATGAGATGGTTGGATGGCATCACCAGCTCAAAGGACATGACTCTGAGCAAACTCCTCCAAGATAAAAACTTCCTTTATCTTGGACATGAGACAGTCAAGGACCGGGAAGCCTGGTATGCTGCAATCCATGGGATCGCAAAGAATCAGACACAATTGAATGACTGAACAACAATAAAAAATGTCTAAAAATGGATTCATCTGTTTTTAAATCACCTGATTAAAAAAAAATCTTTCCTTAGTGTTCAGGATCTTTAAGAGAAGAGGAAAATCAACTGAGGCGGGCAGAAAGGACAGGGAACGGTCCTTGCTCTCTGAAGCTATTGCATTTCCGGGGAGAAAACTCATGTTATCTGAAGATACACTGTAGTACTGTGCCATAAATAAGGTTAAAATGATACAGAATAAGGACTGTTCTTTCCATTAAAAAGTCTAAGAGTTTTTAACACTTAAAAATTACAAATAATGTAAAAAGTTTTATAGATGAAAAGTCGTGAAAACAAATCACAAATATACCACAAACATAATAACAAAGTACCATAATTCTCCACATTGTTTAAGAGAAAGTGATCTTATATACAAAATATATTTTAAAAACACTTTTTTCATATGTTGCCATTTTAAAAAATAACTATTTGAAAACTTTTCTAGACTTACTGGACAGTAGACATATCCATCACTTTTTTCATCAATGAAAACTAATCTGGTCCCATTTGGGTCAGGAAAAATCTTTTTCACACTGACGGGATGTCGATAATCATTAACAAACTGCCAGTCTTCAATGTAGAAATACTGAATAACACCAGTCTAAAAAAATCCAGTCATAGAAATGAAAGGTTGTCAAGAAAATACTGTCTTCTCAGCATTTATGTTAAACTATTTCCTAATTTGAAAAAAATAAGTCATATTTTTGATCAAGGAAGAGTCTAAAAA
Source organism: Budorcas taxicolor (assembly GCF_023091745.1). NCBI lineage: Eukaryota > Metazoa > Chordata > Mammalia > Artiodactyla > Bovidae > Budorcas > Budorcas taxicolor. The sequence continues at coordinate 58,850,202 of NC_068915.1, read as the reverse complement.
TAATATTTACTATATAAGCCAAGTACAGATCCAAGAAAGTAAGTTAAATGAGTATGTACATCCGAGTCAACAGTCTATTATTAGTTCTAACATCCTTAGTCATATTAAGGCTTAACTGATTTTCAGATTTTCCACTTGTAAGAAATACTCTTATTGGTTAAAAGTAACTTTCAAGTCATATTACTTAAAATATTTTTGCTGTTAACAAATTAGAAAATTAAGTTTAAAATAAACAAAAACCCACAAGATACAGTCATAGTTCTTTAACAACAATGAACACGTAGACATCAACATTTAGAAATATACCATTTAAACTCACTCAAAAAAATGAAATACTTAGGTGTAAATTTAACAAAGCATGCATAGAACTTGTGTGTTAAAAACTAAAAATCACTAATGAAAGAATCCAAGAATATTTAAATAAATGGAGAGGTATACTGTGTTCATGGATTGGTGTCAGAATAAAGACGTTATTTCTCCTGAACTGACAGACAAGATTTTTTTGTAGATACAGACAAGATTATTCTAAAATTTACATGGCCCTGCACAGGAACTAGAATAGGTAAAACAGTTGTGAAAAAAAATGGGAAAATTAGTCTTTTTTTTTTTTTTTTTTAATAGCTACAGTGATCATTGTGTAGTACTGGTGGAGGGACAGACACACAGACCACTGGAATAGACTAGAAAAGCCAGACTGTTATCAGGGATTAAGGTAGAGGCAAGAAGAAAGTGGGTGTGGAGATAAATGCAACATGAAGGATCCTGGTGGAGACAGAATTGTTCTATATCTTGCCTGTTAATGTCAATACCTTGGTTGTGATATGTAATATAATGTTACCATTGGGAGAAACCAGGAAAAGGATTTATAGGATCTCTCTGTATTGTTTCTTATACCTGCAGGTGAGTCTACGATGATCCCAAAATAGAAAGTTTAATTAAAATAAAAACACATGTTAACATCTGACATTTCTATTCAGGCCAAGATGGCGTGACTGGACTTAATTTGCCCACCCAAAAGAACCAAAAATAACAGACAAAATACATGAAATATGATTTTCAAGATACTGGAATAAGGCAACATAGGATAAGGGTCTCTTGGAGATGGGAAACAAGCTAAGTCCTGTGATTGCTCCAGTTTTTGCCTTGGGAGAGTCTTCAAGCCATGGCAAACCGGGGGAACATGCCGGTGGAGCGCGACTCCCTGAGCTGCAGAGACTGAGCTGAGGATCCAGTGGGGCAGAAGGGAGGTGGCTAGACTTGCAGCGTATAACACCAGAGAGGAGAGAGATGCACTGAGAGAGCACTGAAGATCTTCAGAGGGTCCACCCTGAGTCTTCAGCAGAGTACTGATCACTGCACACTTAGAAAATTGTCAAAGCCAGGGAGAAGAACCATCCAAAGGCATTAGAGGAAACAGTGACTGGCACTCACAGAGAATTGGGAACAGTGACTGTTTCCAACTGGCAGATTAGAAAACGTAATTCACAGGAAGTGTGTTCACAAGAGAGTTCCAGAAAAACATCTATTTCTGCTTTCTTGACTATGCCAAAGCCTTTGACTGTGTGGATCACAATAAACTGGAAAATTCTGAAAGAGATGGGAATACCAGACCACCTAACCTGCCTCTTGAGAAATCTGTATGCAGGTCAGGAAGCAACAGTTAGAACTGGACATGGAACGACAGACTGGTTCCAAATAGGAAAAGGAGTACATCAAGGCTGTATATTGTCACCCTGCTTATTTAACTTATATGCAGAGTACATCATGAGAAACACTGGACTGGAAGGAGCACAAGCTGGAATCAAGATTACTGGGAGAAATATCAATAACCTCATTATGCAGATGACACCACCCTTATAGCAGAAAGTGAAGAGGAACTCAGAAGCCTCTTGATGAAAGTGAAAGAGGAGAGTGAAAAAGATAAGCATATATAAACATATATACACACACACACACACACACACACACACACACATATAGCTTCCCTGCTTATTTTATAGAGTTAATGAGATAAAATAAGTGAGATCAGGGCTTTATAAATTGTTGTGTGTTATATAAATGTACTATTAATTTATTTACTACTTATTTACCATATCACCACCACTTTATCTGATACATGAGACCTACCTTACTCATGTGTATAAGCTCAAAAACTGATTTTGGGTCAAATTTAAATTTAAAAAGTCTCTCTTCTGGCAATAAGCATGTTTTTAAATATGCTCTTTTAAAAAAACAATGTGAGAAAACAGAACCTTTGAAACAGTGATTAATTGCCTTTCTAATGAAGGACAGGGAAGCCTGTGTGCTGCAGTCCATGGGGGAGTCAGACATTGCTGAGCAACTGAACAATAGCAACAAATGTGGAAACAATGCCTTTTTTTTTAAACCAATTTAGTGAATTCTTCTAGAGGCTAAGCAAGGTAACAGGTATGATATGCTTTGAAAAATCTTTAAAAGTTTTTACAAATATAAATGCTATTACTAAACTATGCTTTATGCATATGTGGCTAATGTAACATCTAAGAGTACAGGGTGTTGATGGTTCAAATGACCAAAAGGTTGAAGTGGGATTCTCAATATTCAATTAATTTTAATTAAATGCCTGCTAAATGTAGGCATTGGATAGCTATAGTTGAATGAGGTGTCTTACATTTGTCATCAAATTAAATCCTGAAAGCATCAAGATAAGGAAAATGAGACTGGAAGTGTCAAGCAGCAAGTAACAGGACTAGTATTTGAGCCCAGGTTGTCCAGACTCCAAAGTCTGTCCTTTTCATTGTGCCATCAAAGTTGCTTATAGTTACAAAAGCACTTGATAATAGCAAATCACACCAAAGTGCTCTACATACATATATAATAATTTTTTGCACATATAATGCTTCCCAGGTGGCTCAGTGGTAAAGATTCTGCCTGCCAATGCAGGAGGCGTGGGTTTGCTTCCTGGTTTGGGAAGAGCCCCTGGAGGGGGAAATGGCAACCCACTCCAGTATTCTTGCCTGGATAATCCCAAAGACAGAAGAAAACTACAGTCCATGGGGTTGCGAAGAGTTGGACACAAGTGAGTAACTGAGCATATATGCATGTATGCACATATAATATCTATATAACATATATATACACACACGTATATAATAAATTACAAGGTAAAAATGAGAAATTTTCCCACATTCTATATTACAGAAGACAACACGTACATCTGTGCCATAGATGAGGAAATCACCAGTTAAGGCATGACATAAAATACGGCACTTATCATCCACTGCTGGGAAAAGTCGCGTCTCACGTTCTTCTTGAGCATCCAACATTTCACTTTCTATCTAAAACAAAGAATAATAGTGGCTCATAGACTTAACTGAATAAATCTGGTTTGCAATATCTAGGGGGTAATGGGAGTCTTTTTCTTAAATTCAACTAAATATTTAGGCTCACCAGATAAAGCACTTTACTCAGAAAGGTATCAGGCAGGAACCCAGCTTGCCAGCAAGGCAATTAAATATCCCTTTGAACGAGTTTCCCTGGTGGCTCAGATGGTAAAGAATCTGGCTGCAATGCAGCAAACAGGGTTTGACCCCTGGGTTGGGAAGATCCCCTGGAGAATGGAATAGCTACCTACTCCACTAATTCTTGTCTGGAGAATTCCATGGACAGAGGAGCCTGATGGGCCACAGTTCAAGGGGGTGCAAAGAGTCAGACAGGACTGAGCGACTGACACTTTCACTTTCTTTAACGGTAATAGTCTTTGCAGTAGCCTCTGCAGTTGTCTTGTAGCTAATCTCTTTGGCTTCCCAGAAGTAAAGAGCCAAGAAATACATGTGGGAAGTGTCCTGGTTGAGAAGCCTCATATTTCAAGGGCCAACATCTCTTGAACAACTCATGGAGCATAGTTTCAAGATCCCCACCAGTGACAGGACCAAACACATGGGTCAATCCATTCCAGGAAGCCAGACCTATGGCATTCCCATCAGTTTTTACAACTTACTTATAGTTCCTTCTAGACGCACTTTACATGGCCATTTTTACATAAGCCATGTTATAAGCAGCACAGCTGAAACGTTGTTGGGTTTCTTGGGAACAGAGTTAAAGGGTTAACTGAGGGTTGATCTCATGAGGTTACTCTCATGACAAACTCAAAAGAGTTTTGTCAGTCCTTTATTACATACAGCTTTCTAGCTAGTCTGTACATGGTTGCTTCTTGACCAAAGTTCTTGATTATAAAACACTAGGCTATTCATTGTCATCACTGACCTAAGCAGGCCATGGGACACCAAAAATACTTACCAGATGTAATTGGACTTTGCCTTCAAAAAGTGCAGACGCATAGTCAGAATAAAGGCAAACACTGGCTACTGTCCCCAGATATTCCACATCTTTCAATTTTTTAACAGCTGTAGTAATCAAAACAAAAACAAACACAATAAAATATAGACAAAATGATCTAATCTAATGATCTGCAAATAAGTTTTAAATGTGTGCCTTTGAAAGAATATTCTGAACCTGAAAGTTTAATTTTAGCCATTCTAAAGAAAATCTTAGTTGCCATATAAATTTGCCTTTAGGAATTTCATAGTGGTTCACAAGAAACAAAGTAATAAAAAATAAAGTCACTTGCAAAATAACCAAAAATTAAACCTTAGTGACAAGAAGCTTAATGGACCATCTGAGGATAATTCTCAGGCTGGCTCTGTTCCTGAGGGACATCTGACCTCCTGTGGGAAAGAGGAGAAGGAGGAGGAGGAGGAGGAGGAGAAGAAAAAGTGAGGCTCCCTTCAGATGTCAGTGGTTATTCAAGTATACAGTGGAAGGGGTAGGGAATTAACATTTATGATGCTGTGAAAGTGCTGCACTCAATATACCAGCAAATTTGGAAAACTCAGCAGTGGCCACAGGACTGGAAAAGGTCAGTTTTCATTCCAATCCCAAAGAAAGGCAATGCCAAAGAATGCTCAAACTACTGCACAATTGCACTCATCTCACATGCTAGTAAAGTAATGCTCAAAATTCTGCAGGCCAGGCTTCAGCAATACGTGAACCATGAACTCCCTGATGTTCAAGCTGGTTTTAGAAAAGGCAGAAGAACCAGAGATCAAATTGCCAACATCCGCTGGATCCTGGAAAAAGCAAGAGAGTTCCAGAAAAACATTGATTTCTGCTTTTTTGACTATGCCAAAGCCTTTGACTGTGTGGATCACAATAAACTGTGGAAAATTCTGAGAGAGATGGGAATACCAGACCACCTGACCTGCCTTTTGAGAAATCTGTATGCAGGTCAGGAAGCAACAGTTAGAACTGGACATGGAATGACAGACTGGTTCCAAATAGGAAAAGGAGTACGTCAAGGCTGTATGTTGTCACCCTGCTTATTTAACTTATATGCAGAGTACATCATGAGGAACACTGGACTGGAAGAAACACAAGCTGAAATCAAGATTGCTGGGAGAAATATCATTAACCTCAGCTATGCAGATGACACCACCCTTATGGAAGAAAGTGAAGAGGAGCTAAAGATCCTCTTGATGAAAGTGAAAGAGGAGAGCAAAAAAGTTGGCTTAAAGCTCAACATTCAGAAAACAAAGATCATGGCATCTGGTCCCATCACTTCAAGGGAAACAGATGGGGAAACAGTAGAAACGGTGTCAGACTTTATGTTTTGGGGCTCCAAAATCACTGCAGATGGTGACGGCAGCCATGAAATTAAAAGACGCTTACTCCTTGGAAGAAAAGTTATGACCAACCTACCTAGATAGTATATTCAAAAGCAGAGACATTACTTTGCCGACTAAGGTCCGTCTAGTCAAGGCTGTAGTTTTTCCCGTAGTCATGTATGGATGTGAGAGTTGGACTGTGAAGAAGGCTGAGCGCCGAAGAATTGATGCGTTTGAACTGTGGTGTTGGAGAAGACTCTTGAGGGTCCCCTGGACTGCAAGGAGATCCAACCAGTCCATTCTGAAGGAGATCAGCCCTGGGATTTCTTTGGAAGGAATGATGCTAAAGCTGAAGCTCCAGTACTTTGGCCACCTCATGCGAAGAGTTGACTCATTGGAAAAGACTCTGATGCTGGGAGGGATTGGGGGCAGGAGGAGAAGGGGATGACCGAGGATGAGATGGCTGGAAGGCATCACGGACTCGATGGACGCGAGTGTGAGTGAACTCCAGGAGATGGTGATGGACAGGGAGGCCTGGCATGCTGTGATTCATGGGGTCGCAAAGAGTCGGACACGACTGAGCGACTGAACTGACTGAACTGAAGTACCTACCAGACCAACAGGTGCCTAAGAAAGACCAGGCGCAAAAGATCACATATTTTATTCCATGTAATTTTTCTCATAACCCTTTACAAGTAGAAGAATCTTCATTTTCCAGATGAGGAAACCAAGGCTCAGAGGGGTAAAGAATTTGTCTACAGTCACCCAGCTAAAAGGGGAAGAAGGGAATTTAAACCCAGGGCCCAATTCTAAAGAACACAATCTGCTCAGAATACCACAGTGTCTTCACAACAAAGATAAAGAACAAAACCTTTCCCAAAACTATGCAAAATTTTTAGAAGATTCGCAAAAAACCATTTAAGCTAAGAAAGAGATGTCTGAAGAAAAAGAAAGATTTGGTCTTAAAAGAAACTACTAGTGCTTCCCAAACAAACAAACAGACAAGACAAAAAAAAAACAAATTATATGTTAGATAAGAAAACAACTGGATTTAGACTTGCCATTCTCGCCAAGGACATAAAACCAAGCTCGATTATTCATTCCCACAGCCAGGTGATAAAGTCCCACTGCTACAAAGTTGGGCTCCACGGCGACAGAAACTGTGATTGGCAGTTCCTGTAACAGAGAAAAGGAGCAGTAGTGAATCAACTGTCAACACTGCATTAATTTTATTGACAAGTGAAGAGAACACTGTTTTTGTACTCCTTCAACAGGGTTGGCTACGGTGACTTCAAGGAGGGAGGTGAGGTATGCAATCCTGGTGCTGCAGGCATCTCCAAGGATGGGGAGCTTGGTCAGGAACACGTGCAGTGAGCCCCTCTGGGTGGACAGTGCCAGCAGCTGGCCATCATCTGTCCAGGACAAGGTGCCCAGCCCTGAAATGACGGAGCACATAAAGGATTATTTAAAAACAGATATGCTGTTACAAGAAACCAAGCACACTAAATATCTTCACTTAAGCTACCAGAGGCATAAAAATCTTCAAAGTTTTAAAAAAAATAGTGGACATAGCTTTTATTTTGACTAGGAGATTCATCATGGATTGGCTTATGAGCATGAGCCCCGATGCATTCAAAACTGGCTCAAAGGGAAATATATCAGAATTCAGATTTTGCAACTGGATTTGGGATAAAATACAACAGAAATCTTTGAGTCAAAGTATATTCACATCCTCCTAGTCAAGAAGTTTTTTTTTTGTTTTTAGTCACTGAGTCATTTCCAACTCTTTTGTGACCCCATGCACTGTAGCCAGCCAGGATCCTCTGTCCATGAGATTTCACAGGCAAGAGTAATGGAGTGGGTTGTCATTTCCTTCTCCAGGGCATCTTCGTGACCCAGGGATTGAATCTGCGCCTCCTGCAAAGGCAGGTGGATTCTTTACCACCGAGCCAACTGCGAAGCCCAGTCAAGGAGTATGACCCGACATAATTACTAATAAAGAGGCTACTTGAGGGAATTCTAGTGAAAGGTGTAAATTTGCTTCCTCCTACAATGAATGCAAACCATACGTTAACAAACACATTACTCTCTTACTAAAATGATCAAACGCCAACTTGCTTCAGAAAAATCAATACCTTTATGTTCATCATCCAGGCTGACTATAGCATACATGTCTCTTAATTCGGCCAAGTCATGGATTTTAATGCTGAAAAATAGAAAAAAAATATATATATATATATTTTAAATATGAGCACTAAGTTAAATTCAAGCAATTATAAGCTATGGAACAGGTCAGTGTTCTCCAAAAAGGGATGTACAGGAGGATCTATAGGGTTAAGGTAAAAAAATATTAAACTTTCCATATTTAATTATATTTTCTTTAAAATTTTTATTTGTTGATCAGGGGTGGGAGTGGGGCCCAGCTTAGTTCTTTGATCTACAGTCAGGAACAAGGAGGCTGAAGATCCTGAGGAAAAGTTTGAGTCAGAAAACTTTCCCCTGAGCAGTACTGATTATTGTAAAATGAAGCAGGTTTCTCTTTGCAATGTGTCCTCCCCTCCTCTCCCCCCATCCACTGCTCTAAGAGTTCCTTCCTACAAAAATAAGTGAGGTATAACAGAAAGATTTGGAAAGGCCTAGGTGGAAAGCTCTGAAAAGTGGAGGTATAATGTTACTTCAAAGGGTTATTGTGAAGGGTAAGTAGGCTTATGCAAGTGAAACCTGTGTAGCATGATGTTGGGACCTAATAGTGGTATTTCTTTCTTCCTGTCTCCCTTGCTCTCTCCTTCATTTGTCCCTTCTCCACCCTCCCAGTGCTTCTTCTTCATATATTTTCTGTTTTCATTTAATTAAATTTTTTATATAATTGTAGGTCCACATGTGACTGTAAGAAATAACAGAGAGAACCAAGAGCCCAGAAGTAAATCCACAATGGGAAAAAGACAGTCTATTCAGCAAGTGGCGCTGGGGAAGCTGGACAGCTGCACGTAGATCAGATGTTAGAGCACATCCTCAAAAGGGTGATGTGCACCCTTTTGTGCACACCACACACAAAAATAAACTCAAAATGGCTTAAAGACAAATCTAAGACAAGATAGTAGAAAACTCTTAGAAGGGAACATCGGCAAAACATTCTCTGACATAAATCGTATCAATGTTTTCTTAGGTCAGTCTAGCAAGGCAATAGAAATAAAAGTGAAAATAAACAAATGGGATTTAATCAAAATTAACAAAATTTGGCACAGCAAAGGAGACCATTAAAAAAAAAACCAACAACGAAAAGAACTTACAGAATGGGAGAAAGTATTTGCAAATGATGCGACAGACAAGGGCTTAATCTCCAAAATATATAAACAGCTCATACAGCTCAACAAAAAAACCAAACAACCCAATTGAAAAATGAGCAGAAGACTTTAATGGACATTTTTCCAAAGACAACATACAGATGGCCAGTAGGCACATAAAAATGTACCCTCGACTGAGTTGCTTCCTATGTTCCAAGTCGTCAAATTTCTGAGTATAAAGATGTTTGTAGTATTGCTTTGTTAGTGGTTTTCAGATCTGTAGTGAAACTTCTATTTCACTCATGATATTGGTGAACTGTATTCTATTTTCGTCATCCTTGCTAGAGATTTATCAATTTTCCCCCCAAACCCCTAGCTTTTAAATTTTTTCCCTGTTTTCAATTTCTGCTCTTTGTTACTTTCTTCCTTCTGCTCTGGGCTTGTTTTGCTCTTTCTAGTTTTTTGAGATAGGAACATTGATAATTGATTAGATGTCTTTTCTCTTTCCTCTATATCAATTTAGTACTATAAATTTTCTTCTCAGCACTGTTTTTGCTGCCTGAAATAGATATTGCTATGTACATCTATTGAAGATTGAAGACAGGAGCAGAAGGGGACAACAGAGAATGAGATGGTTGGATGGCATCACCAACTCAATGGATGTGAGTTTGAGCAAGCTCTGGGAGATGGTGAAGAATAGGGAAGCCTGGCATGCATGGGGTCACAAAGAGTTGGACACTACTGAGTGACTGAACAACAAATGTACATTTCCATTTTCACTCAGTTCTATGTATTTTCTAGTTTACTTTTACTCTTTGACCCATGAATTGTTTGGAAGTAGGCTAATGTCTAAGTACACAGAGAATTTCCTGTTGTTACCAATTTCAAGTGTGATTACATGATGGCTTAACACATTTTGTATGATTTCAATTTGTTGAGGTTTGTTTCACACTCCAGGATATGGTCTACACTGGTGAATGCTCCATGGGTGTCTGGAAAAAATGTGTACTCTGTTGTTGCTGGGTGGAGTGTTCTGTAGATGTCTGCTAGGTCTAGTTGGTTTATAGTGTTATCCAAGTCTGTTGAGAGTTTAACTAAGTTACACCATGATATAGCTGCCCTGGCATCTATTTTGTTTGGCCAAATGGCCTGCAGTGATCTTAAATGAACACTAGTCCCTTTATGAACATGCATGCCCTCTTCCATAGCAGCCCACGGTCATAAACAAATATAAGTTCCTGATGTGATTTCACCAGTAGCCTTGTGACCAACACCTTCACTTTATCTACTGTTATTTTCCGTTTCTATTGCCTTCCTTTTATTTTTGACATTCCAAGTTTCATTCTGTCATCTGTTATCTCCTATCTGAAGAACCTCCTTCAGTAGTTCTTTTAGAGGAGGCCCACTGGCAGTAAATTCTCTTCATTTTCCTTCATCTGAGAATGTTTATTTCACCTTCATTACTGATTGCTATTTTTACGGGATATAGATGGAAGTTTGGTTGACGATTCTTTTCTTTCAGCAATTTAAGAGTGTTAGGAGTTTCCTCCTGGTCACTACGGTTTACGGTGAGAAATCTGCTGTCATTCAAAATGTTCTCTTTCAAACCTTTTCTTTGCCTTTAGTTTTTAGCAGTTTAACCATGATGAGTCTGGGCCTAGATTTCTTTGGATTTATCCTTTTGGGGGTTTGCTGAGCTTGTATAATATATAGGTTGTCTTTTGTCAAACATGAGATGCTTCCAACCTTTATTTTTGAGATTTTAATGACACAAATGTTACACATTTTGGTAGTTTCAAGGTCCCTGAGGCTGTTTTTTTAAAAAATCTTTTCCTCTGTGTTCAGAATGGGTATTTCTATTCATCTATCTTTAAGTTCACCAACTCTTTTACTGTGATTTCTATTCTGATATTACACACACTGTATTAATTTTATTTTTTCAGTTCTAGAATTGCCATTTGGTTCTTCTTTATAGGTTCCATTTTTCCCCCCCCTGAGGTTATGTTTCAGTCTGTTTTGAGAATGCTGTTACCTTTTGGAACATTTTTATAATAGCTGCTACACGCATCACCTCAGCACTGGGGTCCTTTGATTGTCTTTTCTCAAGTCAGTCAAAATTTTCCTGATTCTTCATGTGTCAAGCAAATTGGGGTTATATTCTGGACAGTTTGACAATTATGTTATGAGACTCTGTCTTGTTTAAATCCCACGGAAGAAGTTAAATTTTTTTTTTTAAGGAGGCAATTGGCCCAGTTGGGTTCGGGCCACACATTTCGACCAGCCTTCTGTGGGCTATGATTTCAATGTCTGTTCCACTTCCAAACCCTTTGCAGTGGTATTCAGGTATGTCCTTGTATGGTCCACTCAGTGGCCAGTACAGGACCTGGGCTATGGTCTATCCCTTAGTTCAGTTCTCAAAGTCTTTGTCAGGCACGTAGGATATGACACACACACAAAGCTCAGAGATGAACCTGGGACTTCATAAGTATCTTTGTAGGATTACTTTCCAGAGTTCCTCCTTCTCTAGGACCTCCCAGGTATATCAGAATATACCTGGACTTCCCCTTGTTGGTCTTCCAGCACAAAAGCTGGGCTCTAGTTATTCTCCTTTGGTCTCCCTACAACTGCACCGGCAGCCAAGCAGAGAAAGGACAGAGAGAAAAATAAACAGCGGGGGTATGCCCCATCTTCTTGGGACCACAGTTCCCCCAACTGGAGAGGAAGGTTAGCTTCCTTCAGGGTTTCAGGTGCCTGTGGGTCCTTGCTGTCACTGCCATGGTGGACCGCTTGATGGCTAGGGCACGAAAGAACAAAGAAGGGGGGGGAAAAAAGAGAAAATTGAGGGATTTCCCCAACTTAGTTTGAGTGTTAGGAGTTCTCTTTACTGAAAGTTCAGCCAGAACTAAAGGGCTTCTTTCAGAGCTCTGTCTGTCTCTGCTCCAGTGCTTACGTCCAGGTCTCAGGCTGCCTTGAGTCCTGGCTGAGACCAGAAGACACACAGGAGACTCACTGCTGGCTCAGTGGTACTTCAAATGCGGGCTTTCTTCTCCAATCTGCCTGCTAGTATTTACTTTTCAGAATCCTTACATAGTTGTTTCATGAGTTCTCTTCAGGTTTTATGGCTGTATTTGGTGAGAGAGACAGGGTCAAGGGTACTTACTCCCTGTTACCCAGAAGTGCCCATTTTATTTTTATGACTGATTTTAAAGTATACTCCATTTTAGGTTTTGTATCCGGTACACATTTAGTATTTTAGGTTTTACCCTGAGTGTTCAAGGCAAAGGTAAAGGTATCTTAGAAATTTTCAACTGCAAATATGTTCCAATAGTGCAAGTATGGTGGATAGATGAACATTAGTTAACAACATCTTGTTGAATCTCTTGACTATTCCTTAAATAAGCTTTCCTAGGAATACGTGAATATAACTTACCAGTTATCACCACACGTAGCAGCTTTGTTAAGGGTCTGTGATACTGCAATACTGGTTAGATTGTCTTTATGGTCATGAGCCTGAAATATCTCTTGACCGATCTCTCGAATATGAGTGGAAATGACCACAAAATTTCCACGAGAAAAACCAATCATGATGTAGCCATCACCGTACCTACAGCAACAAAGGCAGTAATACAGTAAAAGGAAGATTAACTGTCATTTGCAATACAGGAATAAAAAAGTACCTTAACATTAAGGAAATAGAGAATATCATTTATCAAGGGCCTATTTGCCAGATAACATGCTAGGTAGTTTCACATGTTAAGTCTCAGACTGCAATCCAGAAAATGTCACATAGAGGAGTGAAAATGCTACAGACAAAAAAGAAACACATTATAATTAGTAAGGAAAAACTCTGTGTATTGTGCTTCTGTACATACCAGCTGTAGCAGACAATGTTGCCATAGTGTTGCTGAAACTCCATATCAACTGGGTTATCTGGTTCATTCAGATTAAAAAGAAACAAAGTTTTCTTGCCAACCACTACACTTATCTGCCAAAAATAGGAATTATGAGAGGAATGTTCAGTACTTCATGAAAAGACTAATAAGCAAATTCAAATAGCATAAACTTAATTTAGAAAAACAACTGAGCCAAATTTAGTGTTAAATGTTATAAATTAATAAGGAAACAACGTGACTAACTCAACACATTTGTACCATTTTCCTAAAATGTAATCTGGGAAGGATCCTTGGGTTTACACATACCCAATATACCCTTGGAAGTATACTAAAATAGCTCGATGGAATAACTTTTTAAAATTCTCTGTACCTCTAATAAGAGTACCGTGCAGTACAAGAAGGTAAGTGTGACACAGTTCCATTGGAATTAAACTCACATTCAGAGTATAGCAACTCTTCTACCCTAAGGCCATCTGATTTTGATTCTGAACCACGTGGGACTACCTGTCCACACCTGTGTGGATAATCTAGCTCAGCTTTTTATATCATCACTTTTTCCATCACCGCAGGGCACTGGTCAATGTGGCTAGACTAGTTTCCCTGTTACCCACAGGCCAATACTAAACTGTAATTCTCAGCTGAGCGTGTAACTGTATTGAGACAGAAGAGTACATTACCAATTTGGGCTCACTAAGGGTAATGGATATATATATATATATATATATATATATATATATATAAACAGAAACACTTTGGTATATTTCCTTGCGTTGAAGATGCTATCGGTTATGAGTCATTATCAATATAACATCTTTTTAAGAAATAAAGAAAAACATTACTTCATTAAATATATTCTGGTTGACTGTGAAAACCATCTGGACTTCAGAATGTTAAAATGTGGCAGGGAAAATAAATCTAAGGTGTTAAAAAAATAAAACCAGTAATTTCTGGCATTCTGGTCCCCATATCTGAAAAGAATGAAAAAATCTGAAAGATACAGAAATCAATACTCTTGTTTTTCAAGGCGCCCCCACTGTTTTTGCTACCATACGGAGAGCAACAACAGTGCTACAGGACGCTGTCTTCAACTGTTTTGATGTTAGGTGGCAGCAGAAACAACATTTAGGCCTGAGAAACTGGGGTCTATGTTGGTTTAATAAGTGATGCACCATAATTATTTTAATGGAGATTCTGAACCATCCCAGAAAAGGAGACAGTATATCCTACAAAATTACCAAAATAAGTTGGGCCTGGATTTAGAACACTTACTGTGCTTTCAGCAGCGGAGGTTCGGTCATTAGTCTTCATCATGGAAAACTGCATGTCACTAGGCTCCGATCTCACTGGTATCTGTGGAGATGAACACAGTATCACCATGAATAAACCCCACATCCAAATTCCATTAACAAAACAGGGAACTTGCTTTCATTTCTGAATACGTTGGACTGAATAACCTGAACATCCCACTGCTACAAAGTTCTAGAAATTCAGGATGAAACTGAACATGTATCTTATTAAATGGCTAAGATAAGCCTGAAAGAAGGTAAGGAAGATTTCTGTGGCCCATAGGCAAAGATCAAACTGAAAAGCAAAGTGAGTGCAGGAACTGATGCTCCAGATATCTGGCTGATAAAGAGAGATGATAATGAACCCATTTGACTCGAGCTTTTCAAATCAGTTTCCCTCCTATACTCATTGTGGTCTAAGGTCCAAAGTTATACTCTGAGTGGTCTAGAAACTCCCTGCAGTGTTCAGCAAAAACAAATCTAAAGCCTCTTTCTTCCAAGGCTGCAAACAACTTCCTATAGTAGATGAGCTCCCAATTCAAAACGAGAAAATTCATAAGCAATGTACCAAGAGCAAGGGTCAGCAGATCTAAAAAGAACAAAATTATCGGAAAAAGATCATAAAATACTTTAAAAATGATTACAAACATAAAAGACTCATAAATAGAAGAAAAGACAACACTTTCTTTAAAAGTCCAAGCAGGTTTTAAAAAAGAACTACAAAGTACTTTCCACCAATAAAAATTAGGGTCATTACAATGGGAAGGACTGATGGGATAGAAGATTAGATGTATTTGAAGAATAAGTGAACTGATTTGTGGAAATTATCCTGAAGATTGCACAGAGTGACAAAAAGAAACTATTAAAGAGAGATTAAGAGACATCAGATGGTCAAACATATGTCTAACAGTTGCTGCAGAAAGAGAAGAGCAAGGGCAAGAGGCAAATTTCAAGTAGACAATGACTAAGAATTTTTCAGAACTGACGAATGACAGCAATCTTCAGATTTAGGAAGCAAGACAAGCAGGATAAATAAAAAATAAATCCACATGAGTAACGATGGTGTGCTTTGCAGAATAGCCAAGTATAAGCAATCCGGAGAAAATACCAGATGAAACAATACTTACAATGTATGCTTTGTTTACTAAATTACAACTTTAGTATGTCATATTCTGGAAGCATAATTCTTGGGATTAAAAATGGGAGATAGTTATCTTGTATGTAAATAACAGCTCAGTGGTAGAGGCTTCCTGAGATGTTAGATGTGGAATAGTATTCTAAGGTCATGTCTTGATTTCGGTGAAGAAAAAAATGCCGGTATCTACTGATGATGTCTGGTATGGACACAAGAGCTGGGCCTGTAGTATTAGAATTCTAAAGGATACCAATACAGATTGATGAAAATTACAAGGTTTCTAGAAACTATTTTTATAGCAATGCCTTCCCTAAGAATCACTGGAATCACGCTGAGTTACTTCTACCTCAGTTTCAAAGCTTTCCAGATATTAGAACCAACTTTCCTCTTCAGACTTCTGCAAATTCTCAAAGCCCAAATTTTCAGTCATTCCAGTCTTGAACGAGCCATAGTAAGTTTTTCCTCTTATCTTTGTTCTGTTCTGCTTGGAGTGAATGACAGCAACTGATAAAAGTCTTCCAATATCCTCTATAACAAGTTTTAGCAGGGTACATGGTCACCTAGGGAGACTAAATTTGCAGCTTTCCATGGCAGCACTTAGGTTTGACCATATGACTAGGTTCATGTGATATGAATGGCAGGAATGACTGCATCTCCCAGATCAGGTAGCTTACAATTTCTTGCACTCCACTTCTCTTTTTCCTTTCCCTGGGGCTGAAATGCAGATGTGGTGCTAATGAGGGCAAAACACCCTAATAAATGGCAAAACAGTAAGATGCAAGGAAGGGTGGGGAAGGAGAGAAGGGGGACTTTACACAACCTGGAGAAGCAGAGATACACAGATGCTTACCTCTGTTGTATGATAAAATGAAGGAGGAAAAAGCCACCCGAACTACTATATTCTTAAGAGTCCTTGTCATTTTGGGTCTCTGTTACAATAGTTTAGCCTTCACCCTTGACTGATTTAGATCTTCTCTCTTACAAATTCACAACCCAACATTCATTTATCTCCTCTATCTCACAAATGCTACAGGGTTTGTAGGCTATATCACACATTTGACAATCATATAAGGTACATGTGTTTTATCATGATTAGTTTTCTCTTCCTGAGAGAAGGGGGCCTATGGCAGGCAGCCTCTAGGATGGTCCACAATGGTCCTCGCCTCCTGGTTTTTATGCCCTAGTGCGATTGCCACCCAGACCCTGAGTATGTGCTGAGCCTAGTGACTCACTTCTAGAGAACAGAATATGGCAAAAATAATTCTGAGATCAGGTTATTTATTAAGAGGTTATGGCTTAAGTCTTGAATGACTATTCTCATTCTCTTGCCAGCAGCTTTGTTGTGAGATATGCTATGGATAGATACATGTGGCTATAAAATAAGGCAGGCTTCCAGTCAATAGTGAGAGGAGCTAAGCCCTGAGCCTAACAGCCTGCATTTCAACAACCACATGAGCTTGGAAATAGACTTGTCCCTAGTCAAGACTTCAGATAAGACTGCAGTCCAGACTGCTAAAATGACCGCAGCCTTGTGAGAGACCCTGAGGCAGAAGCACTCAGCTTAGCTGTGTCTGCACTACTCACCCACAAAAATGGCAAAGCAGCATCTGTTATTTTAAACTGCTAAGTTTCAGGGGTAATTTGTTATGCAGCAATAAATAGCTAATGAAGGACCTATTAATGTAAAACTAGCAGTATTCAAAGAATGTGTCAGTCACTATTGCTCTAGAAATACTAAATAAACCATAAGCCAAGTCATCCGAATTGAAATTTTGCCACTGGTAAGATTATATCGCTATGGGCAATACATATTCCCTTAATCATGGGAAATTTGAACAGCAGTAAAATTTAATCCTAAAATTAAATTTAACTAGGATTAGTTTGGAACCAATTTAACATATCAGCTAAAGGAGTAGGCTTTAGAATCAGGCAGATCTGGCTGAGTCCAGTGGTTAAGATTTACATTGTAAATACCCATATAAAATAAGAGATATTCACAAATATAATGGTTGATTATAACCACAGAGCTGATAATCCAAGCTAACACTAGCCAACGGGAAGTGTACAAAGGAGGAAATTTGGACAAAGTATTTGTATTAAAAGAAAAATGTCCTAGTACATAAAAAGAAAAAACTTGATGTTTAGAATATGAAGTTATTGTAAACATCTCTCATAGAGATTTTAAAATTTTATAGGTCAGTTTGATCGACAAACTTTATTTTGGAGGGAAATCTGAACACAGCAAGTCAAAGAGATGTTACTGTATTACCTGTCTTATTGTGTCACCTTCCTGATTACTAACTGTAATCATTTTATCTTCACCACCTAAAGCAAGCATGTTTTCTGCATTCCAACATCCACATGTGATTCTCTTAGTATGTTTTCCTGCAAAAGAGATGATTTTTGTACATATTGATTTCTCAAAAAAAAATTTTTACAAAATCTGTGATGGTAATTTCAAAGTTAGATAATATACTATGGAAATTAAACAAACAAGGAATTTAAAATCTCAAAGCAGTTTAGTGTCTAAGCAGCCTTATTTAAAACAGTTTATAACAAGTTTTAAATCAAGATAATTGTATATAAGGGCAATCCTATTTTCCAGCTTTTTATGTGAATATGAGCATAGGTCCTAACATAAAAAGATATCCCACCCCTTGACAAGTTTGTTTGTTTAACCATATAACAAGACCTATCACAGTAATGTCTTAAAAGAAGTAAATCTCAAAGCACTGAAGTTATCTTTATTATATTCAGCTTTATGATGTGGGAGACCCTTGGCATAAGCCAAATCAACATCACAATTTTGATTATTTGTATATAACTAAAAGATATACAGTGATTCATAACAATATTGAGGTACAAATTTGAATGCACTTTAGTGAGAGTTATGTTAAGAACTGAGTCATTTAGCTAGTGAAGGATATTAGAGAGCCACTAAGTAACAGAATGCTTTTAAATTAAGCAATCTAGTCAGTGCAAAAACTACATTTTGGGGTGGAAATTACATGACTTGGCACCAGGTATTCGTTAAAGGTCCTAGAATAGATAAATACTCAAGAGCCTCAAGGTTAAGTATACAGTTTCCGGAGGCAGGCTGCCTATTTTGAGTAAGTGGCTCCACTACTTATCACAAATCCTTGGGTAAGTTAATGTTTCTATTCCTTAGTTACACTGTCCAAAAACTGGGAATAACAGTAGAAGCTATCTCACAGGGTTGGGGATCAAATGAGCTAAAGCACTCAGAAGAGTGCCAGCCATACAGGAAATGCTATATAAGTGTTAGCTATTTTAGCTGTTATTGAGACAGAGATCATGCTTATTTTATTCCTTGTACCCCTTATTGAACCTAATACAGTATCTCTGCAGAAAGCAGGCTCTAAATAAATAGTTATTAAGTCAGTAGACCCTGAAGCAAGAGTGTGTCCAGTGTGTTAGAGGCTCAGCTAGGAGAACAGTGTGGTGGGAGGCCAGAAAGTAACGAAAGGTAACTAAGAGATGAAATCACAGTTTTCAAGGGCCAGGTCATAGAGGGCTTGGCTAGCCATTGTAAGGATTCTGACTTTGATCTCGGGTGACACGAAGAGCCACTGGAGAGTTCTGAGCAGAAGGTTCACTCGGGCTTCTGAGTTGATAATATTATTATAGCAGGGCAAGAGTTGAAGCAGGGAGACCAGTTAAGAGATTGCAGAGATGCAGAAGATGTCTCAGCTCCACACCATGGTGGTGGTGGTACTGGTAGAGGTGATGAGACCAGTTGATTCTGGACATATTTGGAGGTAGATCCTGTAAGATTTTCTGGCACAATTGGTATAGAGGGTATGAGGAAGATAAGAGTCAGGATAACAGTAAGATTTGGCTTAAACGTCCAAGAGGATGAAAAGATACCAATGATGAGAGGGAACAGCTGCATGGTTTGGTGATATCAAATCTGAAGTATTTACTAGAAATTTCACTGGAGCTCTTGAGTAAGCAATTGCTTGCATGAGTTTAGAGTCTGGAAGAGACAAACATGGGACTACAGAGGGAACATTTCAAACCAGGAGACCAGAGCACAAAAATGAAGGGAACATTCAGAGAAGAGACTGGAATATAGGAAATTTTGCTGATCATAGATTAAGAGATTTAGGTAGTGCAATGGAACGGGGGTGTCCAAAGTAACAGGTATTAGAAGGGATAAAGGAGTACGTTAAGAGAGGTGGAAAGATGCCAAGGACAAACTTCATCCTACACTCAGGACAGAGAGAAGAAAATCTCTCCATTTCTTCCAGTGCTCAGAACTCAGGTTAACATCAGCGATAACAGTTAACATTTTCGTGTGCTTACTTAACAGTGTTCTGGGCAGGTATTGACTCATTTAATTAATATTAACTTACAGGAATATACCACAGTTACTGAAATGTGAATCATGTTATTGGGAAACTGGCAATATTAAGTAAACTGTGGTCAATGAAATTCATGCGTATTAGAATCATGCAAACTGAGGATTGCCTGTATCTAACCCAGTTCTAGGAAAGAAATCAGAGCGAGATGTAACAAGGGAACAGATATTTAGTTACTGTAAAAACCACCTGCTGATTGTGCATTTGTGCAGCTGCTTCTGGAAGTGAAATGCTTTGGTTTTAGAAAAGTAAATTATTTCAGAGGAAAAAAAAGCACACCTACAAATCACAACAAACTCTGAAAGAGGCAGTGAAAGGGCCTAAAATGTACAACTAACCTGAATATTTTCAGGTCTATTTTACACAGTTAATAAATTAGACTGAATTAGAATCAATATTCATATTAAATACAAAGATCACATATAAAATCATGTACATATGAACAAATAATGACACAAAATAATCATGTTTTGACATGATTATTTTCTTATTACCTCAAGTGTTAAGCTATCTAAGGACTGTAAGTTAACTGGTAGGACATGCCTATAAAAGAAGTGGGATACAGAAAATGCCTACTGAAGTCAACAAATTAATTTACATGGTGAAAGCTGATTTTTTAGTTCAATTTTTCAAATGGATCAATGATGTAACTGTACAGCTAGAGTGCTAAAAACACCCATATGAAAGATATACCTATATGTGAAAATAATTTGAAATGAATAAGTGTCTTTAACTGAAAAGCACTTTCTCAAGTATTCTGTGGGCACTATTATCTCCAGCACTTAACTCTTCCATTAGCAGTAGATTATACTGGCCACTTGTATGTAATTAAGCCTACCCATTTCACCCCTCACCAGCATGATGTTACAACAATTGAAAAAAATCAATACTATTTCCTTCAGGTAGTCAGATGCTAAGTGCTCAGAGGCTGGGGGAATCAAAGAGGCTGAATCAAGAAGGTCAAAGAAGGAATAAATACACATACCCTCCAGTCATATACCCTGAGGTAAAAATAACTCCTAGTTCACTCCCAGATTAAATTAGTGACTGGAGAGAGTGAAGGGTCAGAATTAGGAATATGGATATACTCTGTCCAAGAAGTGGCCAAATGTTTTAGCCCATCTACTAACGTGTTGATAGGCACATGAGCTACTCCACACCAGAGGCATAATCTGGGTGAGAAAGGGACAGATGGAAATCATGCTGTTAATGTACTGGTGTCCAGAGGCACAGGCTCACCCACCTTACCGCAACCTGTTCTATGTAACTTGGGAAGTTCTTAGTAGGTAGTGAAGATGGATCTTCTAGTTAGACAGAGGTATGGCTTGACAAGGGAAGTCAATTTTAAACTACAAAATTTCCCCTGCAATATCAGGGAAACCTGAGGTGATAAAATTTACGTTTATGTTAAAGCATCCCAAATATTTAGCAGTGTTTCCAGCTGTAACCTACCAATGACAGGAATCTTTCGAGATGTCTGATGATTATAAATTAGCAAATTTCCTTTAACAGTTCCAACGGCCAGGAAACTTCCAAATTTTGACCAAAGAAGGAAAGACAATTGATCCCTGTAACATTAAGATATAAATTACTAAACAATTTACAACCACAACCTCCTAAGCAGTCCTTTTAAAAAGTGCTTCATGAATTTCATGAATAACTGTAATACCCACTTAGAAGCTGAAGTATAAAATTACAATTTTAATGATTTAGGACAAAGAGTAAGTGCTAAAGGTATTTTGAGACACTATAAAATGATCTTAAGTCAGTGAGACCTAAAATACAAATGTATAATGAATAAAAGGCTTCAACTCAGTCAAGATGGAATCTCAAATTTCAGGAGATGACTAATGATAAGATAGTTATTAATCTGTCTACTAATTATTGTTGTAACTCTAATTGGCGTAAAAATCTTAATGGATAACATCTTAAGCTTTTAACAAGTCTAAAAATGTGGTATAATAAACTGAAAAAATTATTGGGAATTCATGATTTGAAAAAGGATATAGATTTTCCAGTTCTGTCACTATTAAGGGTATCTCAGAAGGAGGTTTGGGCTTCCCTGGTGGCTCAGATGGTAAAGAATCCACCTGCAATGTGAGAGACCCGGGTTGGAAGATCCCTGGGAGGAGGAATGGCAACCCAATCCAGTATCCTTGCCTGGAGTGCCGGGGTCCAGCCCCGGTGGATCCAGGGAATTCGAAGCGGGGACGGCATTGGCGAGGAGAACTTATTTATTTATCAATATAGAAATATAAGATTAGATTAGGAAGAAATAGTGTAGTAGGAGAAAGAAGGCTGAATAACTTGGTTTACGTGGGAAGCCAATAAAGTTCCAGACAAGGAGTTTGCACCATCTACGTTAGGCCACCGGCGTCCTCTTGCATATTGGGGGGTGCCCCGCCTTGGGCTCCCCTTCGCGTGGATCTTAAAAGCCGGGACAAGTAAGTAGACGTGGTGAGCCTCCATGCCCCAGATGGGAATTCAGCCAGAAATTAGAGAAGAGACACGGGGGAAACCAGTCCAGCGACTGGCCCCCTCCTGTATTGTTCAGAGGGCCTTTTATACTTTTGATAAAACATGGAGATCAATGGGTAACACAAAGTTATGCAGCGTTAGCAGCCCAGACTCTTATCAAAACCAGGCTTTTCCCTCTGCATACCTAATTGTATACACAAGTCTTAGGTGATTTATATCATCTTCCGGCCAAAAAGGCCAATTAACATTTCACAGCCTTTTTTCTGATAAGGGTTTGTCAACCAGAAGACTTATTTGTGTTGATCTTCCCAAAGTCTGGTGCCACTCTCAGAAAGCACTAAACAAAGTTACATTCTTACATAGCAAGGACACAAGAGGAGTGCAGTGATATATAACAAAGAAAAGTAATTAACTCAAAAGTTTAGTGTTGCTAACATCAAAACTAGTATATATCTTTTTCCATATCCCGTTTACATTGATTAACATCCTCCCAGGTGCCTAAAAGATAAAGAATATGGAGGCCTGGTGGCAATCATTGAGTCAACAGTGAAAACCTGTCACCGATATGATTTTTAGCTCTTAGAAAAGGTTCTGTATCTTAAGATGCTTTAAGCTCTGTGCCTCTCGCGGTTGGGGGGCTGTAAGCAATTCACAAGCTGTAAGAGGTCCGGGGGAACCTGTTAGGCAAGCTAGAGAGTTATCAGAGGGGGTTTGAGCTGAAACATCCCTTTCAAATGCAGAAGACTAAAGCCCTGATTTGACTTTTTCCAGAGAATATTAGAAGAGTGGAAAAGCAGGCAGATTCTTATTTTGGGGGAGGTGGATGCTCAGGAAATTCCAGGGGGAAAACCTGAGGTCTGATTAGCCTTGCCATCAGAGCTCTGCCGCATGACCTTGTCACGGGTGGAATTCCTCATGCTGGCTCCCGGCACTGGAGAACTGCATGAACAGATAAGCCTGACAGGCACAGCCCATGGGGTCACAAAGAGTTGGACACAACTGAGCAATTAACACTTTCACTTTCTTGAATGGAAGCACAGACTGTATAAAATCCTTCTGAAAAGTGACGTATGGAAGTGTAAAAGGACAGAGCAAGAAGTGGAGGTTCTCAGATCTAGTAAGGCTTGATGTTCGTCAGACACTATTGCCTGTGGATGCATTTCTTGTGTGTCACTTTGGAGGGTCAAGGGAACCTGCACTAGGGGGATGTTTTGACCTGCTCTGTTATTCCTTGATAAGTAAGTCGGAAAAGTAAAATCTAATCTTATGGTAGATGTGTGATCTCTTCCTGCACTTATAGGCCACATGATGCTATGAGGCAGATATTATTACTAGACTCATTTTACATATATGAAGAAACTGAGGCTCAAGCAGAGGTTAAGCAACTTGTTCAAGGTCAAAATTGCAGTTTCAGTTGTAAATACTGACAAGTTTTTCTTTTCCATATGGCAAACAGCTTCTATTTTAGCAGAGATCTGTAATTTATTCTGTCTGCCCAGGATTTCTTCCACTTGTGAACTGCCCCACCCTTACCCCAATTTTCATGGGTAGGATTATCAACCCTATGGCCCTGCCTACCCTATTCAAAGACCTTTTAAAGAACTGAGAGGATACTGGTGATGTAATAGTGGCATGCCCTTTTCTCTGGCATAACTTGCTGTGAAGAATGGTAGAAGCTGATACCTGCCAGTAGCCATTAAAAGAGTCTAAATATATATAGGATGGATAAATGACTTGGACCTATTGTATAGCACAGGGAATAATATTCAATATCATGTGATAAACCACAATGAAAAAGAATATGAAAAAGAAAGTACATATATGTATAACTGAATCACTTTACTGCACAGCAGAAATTAACACAATATTATAAATCAACTATACTTCAACAGAATTAAAAAAGAGAGAGAGTCTGACTTAGAAGAAGTCAATACAGAGAAAGAAAGAGCTGTGAGATGTCTAGACTGCATCATTACAACCCCTAGATCCAGTCATGCCTGTAGTCATCCTATTTCCAGATTTTCCCATAAATCTTCTCTCTCTTCTTTGGACTTTTTAGTCTATTCCATTGAAAGCAACTTTTTAAGAAGCTCTTTATACTTTAGAATGATACTGTATTCTAATTAATTGGGCAAAATTAATAGGATTATATATAACAATTTTAAAAGAAATGAATTTTTCCCTTTTATAAGAAAATAACTCATCAGAGCATATTTATAATGAATGTAGTAAGACCTTTTTAGCATCAAAGCTGCAGGTAGTATTTCTAAGTGAAGATTTAAAACATAAAAAAAGTTATCCTTACCTCAAGCCACTCTCTAACTGACTGGTTTTGTTTGTGTTGGCATCCCATAGATAAATGCAACTGGATTTCTCAGCAATCACTGCTAGAATATCTCCATTCTTGTCCCAATCCATAGCAACACAGTTACTTTTTTCAAAAAGAGAACAAAACAATCACTACACATTTTTTTTTTTAAGTAGGGGAAAGAAATTTAAACACTCAACCATTTGTGATTCTTGTCTATAGCAAGTCTAACCAATCTATTTTTTAAATCATAAACTTTTTAAAGTAAGAAACAGAATTCCACATGCACTGCCTGGATAACACTAACACCAATTTTGTTGTTGTTGAGAGGATGGAAACATTTTGAATTCTATTTTAAATATCATTTTCACATACTATATTAAATACAATTATATTAATAGGTTAATAGATTTTCTTGACACCTGTAAAGAGTTGGGCTCTTGTGGTAAAATACTCTAGAAAGGAATCACGTCTGCAATCAAAAGGAAATTTGTGTGATCAACTTTTGAAAGGTTGTTTCAGATGCATAGAGGGAAAAAGAAGGTACTGATAAGTGAAATATCTAGACAAGCTGTGTATTAAACAGAGCAAGGTTGGTTAGATGGAGGATTGCAAACAGTAAGAAAGACTGAATTCTGAAATACATAGTAAGAAAAGTTATTTTCATTTCATATCTTAATATTGAATAGGATAAGAAGAGTAATTTAAGGTAATAAAATAGTTATAAATAGGAAATGCTCTATTTAATAAGTTTCTTACTGTTCAAAATTACTCCAAATGTTTATTATAATTTAAGAACTTCCCTGAAGAGTAACCTTTTCTTCCTTCTGATTCTGTTTTTCATTTGGAGACTGTTTTTGGGCACCAACCCAGTGGTCCCCAACCTTTTTGGCCTTTTGTGGAAGACAATTTTTCCATGGACTCAGGGTTGGGAGATGGATTCTGGATAATTCCAGTGCATTACATTTACTGTGCCCTTTATTCCTATTATTATTACATCAGCTCCAGCTCAGATCTCAGACTTTGAGGGCCCCTGAAGCAACACTCAGCTTTCCATTTAAGAGATCTGGGAATCACTTCAGTTATTTTATTCTTCAAACTGTTAAAATATGTTTTGGGATCTTATATTTTCTATAGTATTTTCCCAGATTTTGAGAGGTATGGAAGAGGGAGATTTTCAAATTCTTAATAAAATCATTAAAGACAACATATAATAGCATTTTGTTTATCTGGTGATCTTTTGTCAGTCTAATTCAGCTATGTTGAATACAGCAAAACAGCTCAGAAGCAAAAAAATAAGGACATTGCATAACCAAAAGCGATGTTGCAGAGATTATGCAATAAAGCTCATACAACTTAATCAAAGAAGTTTTTGACTAAGTGCCTTTCACTTTATTTTAAACATAATTATAACTAGCTTGCCCTCTGTTCCCCAGAACATAGAAACCAGAAGCAACAATTAAGAGAGCAATAGGAAATGCTAAAATGGTGGCATTAGGCGGGTGTGAGATAAGAAGAGCCACTTAATTTGCAAAGATGGTGGCTGATAAACTACAGAAGGCAGATGTGAATTTCAAAAGCCTGGCAGCTTAAGACCACTTAGGTCTTATGCAAACATCATCATAATCACTAAGACTATGGGTAAGATAACTAATACAGGTAATGATCACACTGAATTATTAAAAATGCTTATGTTATGCTTACTGTAATCTAGAATGACTTCCTTAAAAAGAATAAAAAAAGTGTGGAAAGTAACTATTTTCCAATTTATATTAGAGAGGAAATACTACATCAGTAAGGGCTTATCCGCAAATATATACACTAAGGCTTGTTTATAATTAAATAAGAATTCTTTCACATAGACTCATTTACAATTCTGCCTTAAAGCTTATCTGTCAATGAATGTATTAAACTCTTAATTCATATGCTGTATACCTATTTCATTAACTGCTTATGGTACACAAAACTAAATCTCTTTGGAAATGGAGAAAGCAAAAGAAGAGATACAGGTTAGACATACGTTATAAAATTCTACTTGATTATAAGTTTTAAGACAGTGCTTTTTTATCTTTTAGGCCACAAAGTTTGAAAAAATTTCTGATCTACCTCTGCACTTACCCAGATAAGTTGATTTCACTTCTTTTTTGACCATGGCGATCAAAGATTTTCACAATATGATCAGCTCTAAAACCAATTAGAACAAAAAGATATGATTTTTATGTATCTAAAGAGTTTTCTTATACATTCAAGTGATTTCTATATTTTCTCATGATAGTTTCATAATTTGTATGTAAAAAGTTATCACTAGGGAAAAGGTTCTATGAATTGTGATATTAATGGAAATTAATATATTACTTATCTCACCATGCAACCATCATTCAAGAATTTCTACTGAACAGATGGTGTGGTTTGGTGGGCATACAACCATGTGGAGTCAGGATGATTTACTAACAATCACTGTTATCTTACCCTGTTACTGCAAGATAGTTTCCTGATGTTTTCTGCCAGGTAAACTGTATTGGTGTGCCAAGCCAAGTCTTTTCTAGTAGTGAGAAAACACGCTAAAAAAACACAACACAGTTTTTATATTTTAAAACATTCAATTAACAGTTGGTCAGAAAAGATGTCAAAACATAATAATGAAAACAGCAGGATTCAGGATGGTGAAGGCTTATGCTAGAGCTTACCTCAAAGAAGTCAACAATGTAACAAATAAAATGACCAATTAACCAACCAACCAACCAAATAACCATAATCTGGCTGGTCAAGTACAGACCTCAACATACACAGGAGCATTTACTATAAAACTTTTTTGCTTTTGAATGTTTCTAAATGTTAATTTTGTAAAAATTTATGATTTAGTGTTTTATAACTATTAAAAATTTAAAAAATTTAAACTTGAATTTGTAAAAGTCACTCAGTCGTGTCCGACTCTTTGCAACTCCACGGACTACAGTCCATGGGGATTCTCCAGGCCAGAATACTGGAGCAGGTAGCCTATCCTTTCTCCAGCAGATCTTCCCCACCCAAGGGTTGAACCCAGGTCTCCTGCATTGCGGGTGGATTCTTTACCAACTGAGCTATCAGGGAATTTAGCTAATTATTAATAGCATGGATTTGGGGAGATTAAATTTAATAAAGTTGCTATTAAAAAACCTTAACCATGACAGAAATACAAAATATCTATACCTCCTTCAAATGTATTTTTTCTCCTTTCTCCATTAGATACACTTTATCATTAAGTGTTTAATTTGGCTATTGGGTGGATACTTTTTCAACTGAAAAATCATTCTTTTCACTTAGACAACAAAGAACTGTGTATACAATACGGAGGGCTTCTCAGGTGGCTCAGTGATAAAGAATCTGCCTGCAATGCAGGAAACCCAGGTTCGATCCCTGGGTCGGGAAGATCCCCTGGAGGAGATGGCAGCCCTCTCAGGTATTCTTGCCTGGAGAAACCCATGGACAGAGGAGCCTGGAGAGGGTTCGAGTCCTTTAAGTTCCAAAGGGTCAAATACCACTGAGTACATCTGATATAGAAGCCACAAACCACATGTGTACTTGGAATTTTATTGAGGACTTGAAATACAGGTAGTCCAAATTTAGATGTTCAAAGACAATACAGCTATATATGACAAACCCACAGCAAACATTATCCTGAAAAATTGAAAGCATTTCCCCTAAAGTTAGGAACAAGACAAGGGTGCCCACTTTCACCACTACTATTCAACATAGTTTTGGCCACAGCAATCAGAGCAGAAAAAGAAATAAAAGGGATACAAATTGGAAAAGAAGTAAAACTCTCACTGTTTGCAGATGACATGATCCTCTACATAGAAAACCTAAAAGACTACACCAGAAAATTACTAGAGCTTATCAATGAATATAGTAAAGTTGCAGGATATAAAATCAACACACAGAAATCCCTTGCATTCCTATACACTAATAATGAGAAAATAGAGAAATTAAGGAAACAGTTCCATTCACCACTGCAATGAAAATACTTAGGAATATATCTACCTAAAGAAACAAAAGGCTTATATATAGAAAACTATAAAAACACTCACCAGGGAAAGAAATCAAAGAGGACACTAATAGATGGAGAAATATACCGTGTTCATGGGTTGGAAGAATCAATATAGTGAAAATGAGTATATTACCCAAAGCAATCTATAGATTCAATGCAATCCCTATCAAGCTACCAATGGTATTTGTCGCAGAGCTAGAACAAATAAATTTCACAATGTGTATAGAATACAGAAAACCTCGAATAGCCAAAGCAATCTTGAGAAAGAAGAATGTAACTGGAGGAATCAACCTGCCTGACTCAGGCTCTACTACAAAGCCACAGTCATCAAGACAGTATGGTACTGGCACAAAGACAGAAATATAGATCAATGGAACAAAACAGAAAGCCCAGAGATAAATCCACGCACCTATGGACACCTTATCTTTGACAAAGGAGGCAAGAATATACAATGGAGAAAAGACAATCTCTTTAACAAGTGGTGCTGGGAAAACTGGTCAACCACTTGTAAAAGAATGAAACTAGAACACTTTCTAACACCATACACAAAACCAAACTCAAAATGGATTAAAGATCTAAATGTAAGACCAGAAACTATAAAACTCCTAGAGGAGAACATAGGCAAAACACTCTCGGACATAAAACACAGCAGGATCCTCTATGACCCCCCTCCCAGAATATTGGGAATAAAAGCAAAAATAAACAAATGGGATCTAATTACACTTATAAGCTTCTGCACAACAAAGGAAACTATAAGCAAGGCAAAAAGACAGCCTTCAGAATGGGAGAAAATAATAGCAAATGAAGCAACTGACAAACAACTAATCTCAAAAATATACAAGCAACTCATGCAGATCAATTCCAGAAAAATAAAAGACCCAATCAAAAAATAGGCCAAAGAACTAAATAGACATTTCTCCAAAGACGACATACAGATGGCTAACAAACACATGAAAAGATGCTCAACATCACTCATTATCAGAGAAATGCAAATCAAAACCACAATGAGGTACCATTTCACACCAGTCAGAATGGCTGCGATCCAAAAGTCTACAAGCAATAAATGCTGGAGAGGGTGTGGAGAAAAGGGAACCCTCTTACACTGTTGGTGGGAATGCAAACTAGTACAGCCACTATGGAGAACAGTGTGGAGATTCCTTTAAAAACTGAAAATAGAACTGCCATATGACCCAGCAATCCCACTGCTGGGCATACACACTGAGGAAACCAGAGTTGAAAGAGACAACGTGTACCCCAATGTGCATCGCAGCACTCTTTATAATAGCCAGGACATGGAAGCAACCTAGATGTCCATCAGCAGATGAATGGATAGGAAAGCTGTGGTACATATACACAATGGAGTATTACTCAGCCATTAAAAAGAATACATTTGAATCAGTTCTAATGAGGTGGATGAAACTGGAGCCTATTATACAGAGTGAAGTAAGCCAGAAAGAAAAACACCAATACAATATACTAACACATATATATGGAATTTAGAAAGATGGTAATGATAACGCTGCATGCGAGACAGCAAAAGAGATACAGATGCACAGAAGTCTTTTGGACTCTGTGAGAGAGGGCGAGGGTGGGATGATTTGGGAGAATGGCATTGAAACATGTATATTATCATATGTGAAATGAATCACCAGTCCAGGTTCTATGCAGGATACAGGATGCTCGGGGTTGGTGCACTGGGATGACCCAGAGGGATGGTATGCGGAGGGAGGGGGGTTCAGGATGGGGAACACATGTACCCCCGTGGTGGATTCATGTCAACGTATGGCAAAACCAATACAGTACTGTAAAGTAATTAGCTTCCAATTAAAATAAATAAATTTATATTTTAAAAAAAAAAGACAATACAGGAAAGATGGCAAACTATCTTTACTGATAATTTTTCATACTGATTCCATGTTGAAATGATAATGTTTTGGATATACTAGGTAAAACAAAATATATTATGAAAGGTAACCTTACCTGTTTCTTTAAAAACATTTTAATGTGGCTACTAAATATTTTAAAGTACATTGGCTCACATTATATTTATATTAAACAGTGTTGATACAAAACATCTAGGACCATAAGAGTTTGAATGAATGAATTTACATTTTAACATTAGGTTAAATTAAAAATTAAATAATGATGCCTATATTGAGGCAAGTGAAGTTTAGATACAATTGCAGGTGGTGTGACAGTCTCAATGGTAACACAAAACTCTTCCAATGGTCTAAATTTTATACCAATCACCGGCAATTACTACGTTAAAAAGATGATCAAATCCACCTCTATTGAAAACAGAGGTGCCTATAATCACAGGTGCATCCAAGTTGTGTGGAGCAAGAAGACACCCTTTTTAAAAAAAGCATAAAAGCATTTTACTTTTGCAATTTTATGACCACATTGCCCTGGAACCCCTATATGCAAGTGAGGGCACCCTAAATTTGAATGTCCCTAGCTTCTTGGTAGATCTCCTCTGGTTGTGATTTTACATACTATTTTTCTTCGAAGGAGGTCAACAGGTGCTCCATACACATACAACACCCCATAAAAAGGTGCTAGCTTCACAACCGGAAAACGAACCCTTAGACTTAGCTTTTTTTTTTCTTTCAATCTTTTTTTTTTTTTTATCTTTATTTTTTAATACAATTGTTTTTTGGCCACCCACATGGCTTGTGGGATCCTAGTTCCCTAACCAGGTAACTAACCTGGGCCCTTGACAGTGAAAGAAAGGAATATCACCAGGGAACTCTAGATTTTGCTTTTCACTTATTAGCTGTAGGGCTTAAAGCAGGTCTATTAAATGGCCTCAAGCACAGAATTCTCAACTGTAAACCAGGAATAACAATATCTCCTTACACTGATGGTTTAGTCCTTAAGTCGTGTAGGACTCTTGCGACCCCATGGACAGAGGAGCCTGGCAGGCTACAGTCCATGGGATTCTCCAGGCAAGAATACTGGAGTGGGCTGCCATTTCCTTCTCCACGGGATCTTCCCAACCCAGGAATCGAATGCAGGTATCCCGCACTGTAGGCATTTTCTTTATCAACTGAGCTGCAAGTATTTCGTAAATGGCGAAGAGCTTTAGAAATGTGAGTTAAGATTACAGGTCAACTCCAATTTCCACTATAGCCACGAAAATGTACAAAACAGTGAAAAAAATTAAGCTTTCCATTTCTATGCCAGATCAGGGCCTGTGTGTGGTGGGGGGTTGGGGAGGTGGGGGGGGTTGGGGAGTAGGGGGCACTAGGAGCGGGGCGGGGGTATTGTTTGGTAAGGCGATGGGTGAATGAGCTGTAGCCAGTGACCCGGAAATGGGATTCATAAGAAGCCCAATCCTAAAAACGGTGCATGCAAAGGATGACGCTCTAGAGATTGAGACCCGTGCATGCAGATTTCCCCGTGAATAAAATACACCGTCACCAGGTGATCTGTAAATTGCGCCAGTCACAGCCAATACAATTTGAGATTCTTTCGGAGCTTTTCACTCATTTTAAGGAGCTGAACAGCTGCGAGGCTTGCCAGGTGTTTAGCTGCAAGAAATGAGGCAGCTCCTGACACTCGAACGAGACAACTTCACAAGGACCCTCCAAACGCTTTTTTTTCCCAAACTCGTTCTGCCCGCCGTGTGAATTGGGGCGAATTCGGAGTCTCTTCAGATCCAGTCTGCTCATTTCCAGCAGTGGAGGGGTGGCCAAAACGCACCAACTCCGTCCGCGGTCCCAGAAATCAGAGGCCTCCCTCCCCGCCGTCTCTTCAATTTTCCTTCCTTTCCGCTTATTTCTTCAACTTCGCCTCTGCTCTCCCTGGTCACCCCGCTCCCTTCCCCATTTCTCAAGCATTCGGGAGAAGGAAGGGAGGTCACAAGGCTCTATCCTCAAAGCGACTCTCGGAGAGTTTAAGGGACTGGCCAGTGGTCGCATCATCTTCCCGCACCCCGGGGTTTGTAAGTTATTTACCTTCATCTCAAAAGATCCAGCAGCCGCGCGATCTAACAAGTGCGCAAGCGCACCCGGTCCTCATCAAGAAAGCTACCGCGTTCCCGTCACCCAGGAGACCGCGCGAGCAATAACCAATCAGCGGGCGCCAGCTGAAGGGCGGTGCCCCCAAACAACCTCGGAGGGAGTGGGCGGGAGGCGGGGACTTGAGTCACGTGATGCCAGCGAAGCAAGGCCCTGAGTAGTTAAACGTCGTGAGGCGTTGCTGAGCTTTGGCTTTCTGCTTGGGCCCTGATTGGATGACACCGGAGAGTTCTGTGAGATGTGGAAGCCGCCGGCGTAAATTTAGGCCCTGACTACAAAGAAATCAGTGGTGGCGAGTAGAGACGCTGAGAACTTGAAGGAGCTGAGTGTTGTATAACAAGAGGCGGGAGTTGATTCGTGGGGCAGAACTCTTAACGCAGTTCACGCAAAGAGCTCACACTGCAGCTGTTCAAAGGATATTCAATTTGGAGGCTGATTTTGGCTGGGAATATGTTTGTGTCTTCAGATATTTAAATTTGGCTGCAGGACCCACACATTTAAACGGAGATGTCTTAAATAGGTGATTGGGTGAAGGAGAAAAAGGTCAGAGAAGTAGAAATTCGGAAATTGTTTTTGTATTGATAATTAAAACAGTGAATGGGACTTCTTAGATTTAGGGAATGTTAAGAGGGAGAAACAATTTTAGGGGCTGAGAATTAAACTGACAGAAGGCCAATTAACAGGAGAAAAGCTTACGAATTTGTATGTATTATGTTTAGCCGATATGGGACAATTAAATTAGTTAAAAAGAGAAAAGAAACATGAAATCTCACATCAATGTATTAATTAGGGTGCTATATTTCTCTCTAGTTTTTGTCCCTGTGTATACCAGTTTTACTTCGTGTTTATAATTATGATATATGTGTATTTGACACAGTTATTTAGGTCAAATAATAAAGCACATTTTTTAGAGTGGTTAGTACTGTTAGGTAGCAAGTTAGGCATGTGCAACAAGGAGTGGCCTAGCCAAAAAGGATGCAAGCTGATCTCTAAAACCCCTCCCAGACACATTCAGGAAAATTCACAGATGCTATAGAATTAACCACAGAGACTTTTCTAACTCCTGCACATGTGCCCTAGGCACACAGTGGGTACAACCTAACCACAGGGGCTTCCTCAAGTAACCTTAGGCAACTAGGAGCCAATTAAGGGTTCATAAATATTACACACACACACATATATATCTGATTATAACAGACTGAATTATGGGAAGACATGCACAACAGAGCCTGCTGTTACATACCTTGCAGGTGCCAATTGACCTTGAGTGTATGCCTATTTGCATTCCCTTTCTTGATTGGTGGTGGGTACAAGGCCTACTTTGTACAGGGTACAACCAAAAGGAAGAGACAGGAAGTATAAAAAAGGGGAGGCCAAGAGGGATCATTATGACCATGGCCTACTCCCATGTCTTGGGAGTGTCTGTCGAATAAAAAGATCTGCCTGCTTGTGCTGTAACTTTTGTCTTTTTAAACAAGGAAGAGAAATAAACTGACCTGATAGTACTGAGTAATAGAGCATACAATCCTAATAAAAGAGGTTTTAATTTTCCCCTACTAAGTAGAAAGCATCACTAGGAACAAGGCTAGTGGAGGTGACGGAATTCCAGTTGAGCTGTTTCAAATCCTGAAAGATGATGCTGTGAAAGTGCTGCACTCAATATGCCAGCAAATTTGGAAAACTCAGCAGTGGCCACAGGACTGGAAAAGGTCAGTTTTCATTCCAATCCCAAAGAAAAGCAATGCCAAAGAATGCTCAAACTACCACACAACTGCACTCATCTCACATGCTAGTAAAGTAATGCTCAAAATTCTCCAAGCCAGGCTTCAGCAATATGTGAACCGTGAACTCCCTGATGTTCAAGCTGGTTTTAGAAAACGCAGAGGAACCAGAGATCAAATTGCCAACATCCGCTGGATCATGGAAAAAGCAAGAGAGTTCCAGAAAAACATCTATTTCTGCTTTATTGACTATGCCACACAGACTGGTTCCAAACAGGAAAAGGAGTATGTCAAGGCTGTATATTGTCACCCTGCTTATTTAACTTATATGCAGAGTACATCATGAGAAACGCTGGACTGGAAGAAACACAAGCTGAAATCAAGATTGCCAGGAGAAATATCAATAACCTCAGATATGCAGATGACACCACCCTTATGGCAGAAAGTGAAGAGGAACTAAAAAGCCTCTTGATGAAAGTGAAAGAGGAGAGTGAAAAAGTTGGCTTAAAGCTCAACATTCAGAAAACGAAGATCATGGCATCCGGTCCCATCACTTCATGGGAAATAGATAGGGAAACAGTGGAAACAGTGTCAGACTTTATTTTTTTGGGCTCCAAAATCACTGCAGATGGTGACTGCAGCCATGAAATTAAAAGACGCTTACTCCTTGGAAGAAAAGTTATGACCAACCTAGATAGCATATTCAAAAGCAGAGACATTACTTTGCTGACAAAGGTCCATCTAGTCAAGGCTATGGTTTTTCCTGTGGTCATGTATGGATTTGAGAGTTGGACAGTGAAGAAGGTTGAGCGCCGAAGAATTGATGCTTTTGAACTGTGGTGTTGGAGAAGACTCTTGAGAGTCCCTTGGACTGCAAGGAGATCCAACCAGTCCATTCTGAAGGAGATCAGCCCTGGGATTTCTTTGGAAGAAATGATGCTAAAGCTGAAGCTCCAGTACTTTGGCTACCTCATGCGAAGAGCTGACTCACTGGAAAAGACTCTGATGGTGGGAGGGATTGGGGGCAGGAGGAGAAGGGGACGACCAAGGATGAGATGGCTGGATGGCACCACGGACTCGATGGACGTGAGTCTGAGTGAACTCTGGGAGATGGTGATGGACAGGGAGGCCTGGCGTGCTGTGATTCATGGGGTCGCAAAGAGTCGGACACAACTGATCGACTGAACTGAACTGAAGTAAATCAATTTTTTCAGCTCCTTTCTACAACTTTTGAGGCCGAATCATTCAGATCATTGGTTCTATAACTTTACTGTGTATTTGAGAGGTTTAGCGGGTGTTTGAACCACCTTGGGAGCCTGCTGAAACATAGATTGCTTGGCCCCACCACCAGTCTTTGATTAGTTGTCCTTGGGTGGATTTGGAGGATTTCCAAGTCTAACACATTCCCAGGTGATGCTGATGATGCCCCTCTGGATTACACTGAGACCACTGTTCTCTAAATTTGTGTCCTAAATCCTCTGTATTCTTTTTCATGGTGTTACAAAGCAACAATTTTTTCCCAAGTATATGCCTTCTGAAAAGTCAATTGTCAATTTATTGTTAAGCTGCAAGGAACATTTGGTATTATTATTTTATACAAAGCAGGGAGCCTAATTAATGCCTAGTTTCTTGTTTTTTATTATTCTGTTTTTCTCCTCAGGGTAACAGAATAGGCAGAATTTCAATATGTGAATGAAAGGATATTTAGAGGTAATGAGGCACAGGGGAAGATATAGACAATGTGAACCAAACAACAACCTCTTGGTAACTTAGGTTATGTGCTTAACTTTCTCAGCTCTCCTTTAAAAAAATGGAGTTATATATTTGACACAGAGTGTCATGTAGATTTAAGGTGTACGGCATGTTAATTTGATACATTGTTATATTGTAATATGATCGCCATTGCAGTGACAATTATCAACTTCACTTTTCTTCTTCTTTTTTGGCCATGCTGTTCAGCTTGCAGGATCTTCGTTCCATGACCAGAGACTGAACCCTGGCCACGGCAGGGAGAGCTCCGAATCCTAACCACTGGACCAGCAGGAAACTTCCCCTCAGATTCACCTATCTATAATGAAACTTGAAAACTGGTAAAAATATATTTGGTTGTGGTATTCTTCTGGAAGTATTTGTATGCATTGGAAATATGTGTATCCTTACCTGAATACAAAATTATGTAAAATAATACTTGGGAAAAGATGGAACAGCTGTATACAGTCAGTAAAAATAAGACCAGGAGCTGACTGTGGCTCAGATTATGAACTCCTTATTGCCAAATTCAAACTTAAATTGAACAAAGTAGGGAAAACAACTACACCATTCAGGTATGACTTAAATCAAATCCCTTTAGATGATACAGTGGAAGTGACAAACAGATACAAGGGATTAGATCTGATAGAGTGCCTGAAGAACTACGTATGGAGGTTCATAACTCTGTACAGGAGGCAGTGATCAAGACCATCCCCAAAGGAAAAAAAATGTAAAAAGGCAAAATTATTGTCTGAGGAGGCCTTACAAATAGCTAAGAAAAGACGAGAAGCAAAAAGCAAAAAAGAAAAGGAAAGATATACCCATTTGAATGCAGAATTCCAAAGAATAGCATGGAGAGATAAGAAAGCCTTCCTCAGTGATCAGTGCAAAGAAATACAGGAAAACAATAGAATGGGAAAGACTAGAGATCTCTTCAAGAAAATCAGAGATACCAAGGGAACATTTCATGCAAAGGTGGGCACGATAAAGGATAGAAATGGTATGGACCTAACAGAAGCAGAAGATATTAAGAAGTGACAAGACCACACAGAACTATACAAAAAAAAAAAAAAAAAGATCTTTGTGACTCAGATAATCTCGATGGTGTAATCACTCACCTAGAGCCAGACATCCTGGAATGCGAAGTCCAGTGGGCCTTAGGAAGCATCACTACGAACAAAGCTAGTAAAGGTGATGGAATCCCAGTTGAGCTATTTCAAGCCCTCAAAGATGATGCTGTCAGAGTGCTGCACTCACTATGCCAGCAAATTTGGAAAACTCAGCAGTGGCCACAGGACTGGAAAAGGTCAGTTTTCATTCCAATCCCAAAGAAAGACAATGCCAAAGAATGTTCAAACTACGGCACAATTGCACTCATCTCACACGCTAGCAAAGTAATGCTCAAAATTCTCCAAGCCAGGCTTCAACAGTACATGAATCGTGAACTTCCAGATGTTCAAGCTGGATTTAGAAAAGGGAAAGGAACCAGAGGTCAAGTTGCCAACATCTGTTGGATCATAGAAGAAGCAAGAGAGTTCCAGAAAAACATCTTCTGCTTTACTGACTATGCTGAAGCCTTTGACTATGTGGATCACAACAAACTGTGGAAAATTCTGAAAGAGATGGGCATACCAGACCACCTGACCTGCCTCCTGAGAAACCTGTATGCAGGTCAGGAAGCAACAGTTAGAACTGGACATGGAATGACAGACTGGTTCCAAATAGGAAAAGGAGTCCATCAAGGCTGTATATTGTCACCCTGCTTATTTAACTTATATGCAGAGTACATCATGCGAGATGCCAGGCTGGATGAAGCACAAGCTGGAATGAAGATTGCTGGGAGAAATATCAATAAGCTCAGATATGCAGATGACACCACCCTTATGGCAGAAAGCAAAGAGGAACTAAAGAGCCTCTTGATGAAAATGAAAGAGGAGAGTGAAGAAGTTGGCTTAAAACTCAACATTCAAAAAATGAAGATCATGGCATCCAATCCCATCACTTCATGGTAAATAGATGGGGAAACGATGGAAGCAGTGACACTTTTCTTGGGCTCCAAAATCTCTGCTGATGGTGACTGCAGCCATGAAATTAAAAGATGCTTGCTTCTTGGAAGAAAAACTATGACCAACCTAGACAGCATATTAAAAAGCAGAGACATTTCTTGGCCAATAAAGGTCCATCTAGTCAAAGCTATGGTTTTTCCACTAGTCATGTATGGATGTGAGTTGAACTATGAAGAAAGCTGAGTGATGAAGAATTGATGCTTTTGAACTGTGGTGTTGGAGAAGACTCTTGAGAGCCCCTTGGACTGCAAGGAGATCAAACCAGTTAAGCCTAAAGGAAACCAGTCCTGAATATTCATTGGAAGGACTGACGCTGAGCTGAAACTCCAAAACTTTGGCCTCCTGATGTGAAGAACTGACTCACTGGAAAAGACCTTGAGGCTGGGAAAGATTGAGGGCAGGAGGAGAAGGGGACGACAGAGGATGAGATGGTTGGATGGCACCACCAACTGGATGGACATGAGTTTGAGCAAGTTCCGGGAGTTGGCGATGGACTCCCATCACTAGGGAAGCCTGGGACCCCAGCCCTCCTCGGTCCCAGTGGCAGCACAAGGCGGCTCCAGGACATCCTGCTCGGGAGACAGTGGCAGCCCCAGGCCCAGGGTGCCCTACGTGCCATGACACTGTCTCAAGGACCAAGAAGCAAAAGAAGAAAACCCAGAATGGGGCGTCTGTTGCCAATGGAAGTGGGAAGACCCCAGAAAAGCAGGCCCCCGAGGAAGCCCCCCTAAGCGCAGAAGCGCAGGTTGAGCAGCTGGCTCGGGAACTGGCCTGGTGCGTGGAAAAAGCTGGAGCTGGGACTGAAGATGCAGAGACCCATCCCTAAGCAGAAAGAACAAGCTCTTGGGGCAATCCGAACCCTGAGCAGCCAGAGAACCCCTCTGCCCCAGAAGAGGCAGCTGATGTGCTCTTCGGGGACTATAGGGATAAGATAGAAGCCGAGTGGTGCAAGGCCCTGCAGGCTCTCAGGACTGCTGCGTACTCAGCTCAGGTGCAGCCTGTAGGCGAGGCTGCCAGAAAGAAGAGCAGAAGGGTCTGCAGACCTCATCCAGAAGGAAGGTCCAAGTGCACCTCGGATACTCGTGATGAAGAGTTTAGGTTTAATTTCTTTTAGCTTCTTCCCTATTCTAGAGTGGCCACCTCTGCAATGGTGCAGGGTTTCTCTGGAGTGCAGCACTTTTCCAGGAATGCTATGGGGCAGATGGGAGACCTGCATGTTTGATGCTGACAAGCCCAGGACCCCATTTGTAGGTTTTCAGCTTGAGAACCCCATCAACAGTATGAAAAGGCAAAATGATAGGATACTGAAAGAGGAACGCCCCAGGTCAGTAGGTGCCCAATATGCTACTGGAGGTTAGTGGAGAAATAACTCCAGAAAGAATGAAGGGATGGAGCCAAAGCAAAAACAATACCCAGCTGTGGATGTAACTGGTGATAGAAGCAAGGTCCGATGCTGTAAACAGTAATATTGCATAGGAACCTGGAATGTCAGGTCCATAAATCAAGGCAAATTGGAAGTGGTCAAACAGGAGATGGCAAGAGTGAACGTCGTCATTCTAGGAATCAGCGAACTAAAATGGACTGGAATGGGTGAATTTAACTCAGATGACCATTATATCTACTACTGCGGGCAGGAATCCCTCAGAAGAAATGGAATAGCCATCAGGGTCAACAAAAGAGTTCGAAATGCAGTACTTGAATGCAGTCTCAAAAATGACAGAATGATCTCTGTTCGTCTCCAAGGCAAACCATTCAATATCACAGTTATCCAAGTCTATCCCCCAACCAGTAACGCTGAAGAAGCTGAAGTTGAATGATTCTGTGAAGACCTACAAGACCTTTTAGAACTAACACCCCAAAAAGATGTCCTTTTCATTTTAGGGGACTGGAATGCAAGAGTAGGAAGTCAAGAAACACTTGGAGCAACAGGCAAATTTGGCCTTGGAATGCGGAATGACGCAGGGAAAAGACTAATAGAGTTTTGCCAAGAAAATGCACTGGTCATAGCAAACACCCTCTTCCAACAACACAAGAGAAGACATGGACATCACCAGATGGTTAACACCAAAATCAGATTGATTCTATTCTCTGCAG
Source organism: Budorcas taxicolor (assembly GCF_023091745.1). Taxonomy (NCBI): domain Eukaryota; kingdom Metazoa; phylum Chordata; class Mammalia; order Artiodactyla; family Bovidae; genus Budorcas; species Budorcas taxicolor. The sequence goes on along the minus strand of NC_068915.1, from coordinate 58,810,115 downwards.
CAAAAGATGGAGAAACTCTATACAGTCAACAAAAATAAGACCAGGAGCTGACTGTGGCTCAGATCATGAACTCCTTATTACCAAATTCAGACTCAAATTGAAGAAAGCAGGGAAAACCGCTACACCATTCAGGTAGGACCTAAATCAAATCCCTTATGATTATACAGTGGAAGTGAGAAATAGATTTAAAGGCCTAGATCTGATAGATAGAGTTCCTGATGAACTATGGAATGAGGTTCGTGACATTGTACAGGAGACAGGGATCAAGACCATCCCCATGGAAAAGAAATGCAAAAAAGCAAAATGGCTGTCTGGGGAGGCCTTACAAATAGCTGTGAAAAGAAGAGAAGCGAAAAGCCAAGGAGAAAAGGAAAGATATAAGCATCTGAATGCAGAGTTCCAAAGAATAGCAAGGAGAGATAAGAAAGCCTTCTTCAGCGATCAATGCAAAGAAATAGAGGGAAACAACAGAATGGAAAAGACTAGAGATCTCTTCAAGAAAATTAGAGATACCAAGGGAAGATTTCATGCAAAGATGGGCTCGATAAAGGGCAGAAATGGTATGGACCTAACAGAAGCAGAAGATATTAAGAGGTGGCAAGAATACATGGAAGAACTGTACAAAAAAGATCTTCATGCCCCAGATAATCATGATGGTGTGATCACTCACCTAGAGCCAGACATCCTGGAATGTGAAGTCAAGTGGGCCTTAGAAAGCATCACTACGAACAAAGCTAGTGGAGGTGATGGAATTCCAGTGGAGCTATTTCAAATCCTGAAAGATGACACTGTGAAAGTGCTGCACTCAATATGCCAGCACATTTGGAAAACTCAGCAGTGGCCACAGGACTGGAAAAGGTCAGTTTTCATTCCAATCCCAAAGAAAGGCAATGCCAAAGAATGCTCAAACTACCGCACAATTGCACTCATGTCACACGCTAGCAAAGTAATGCTCAAAATTCTCCAAGCCAGGCTTCAGTAATATGTGAACCGTGAAATTCCAGATGTTCAAGCTGGTTTTAGAAAAGGCAGAGGAACCAGAGATCAAATTGCCAACATCCGCTGGATCATGGAAAAAGCAAGAGAGTTCCAGAAAAACATCTATTTCTGCTTTATTGACTATGCCAAAGCCTTTGACTGTGTGGATCACAATAAACTGTGGAAAATTCTGAAAGAGATGGGAATACCAGACCACCTGACCTGCCTCTTGAGAAATCTGTATGCAGGCCAGGAAGCAACAGTCAGAACTGGACATGGAACAACAGACTGGTTCCAAATAGGAAAAGGAGTCCATCAAGGCTGTATATTGTCACCCTGCTTATTTAACTTCTATGCAGAGTACATCATGAGAAACGCTGGACTGGAAGAAACACAAGTGGAATCAAGATTGCCGGGAGAAATATCAATAACCTCAGATATGCAGATGACACCACCATTATGGCAGGAAGTGAAGAGGAACTAAAAAGCCTCTTGATGAAAGTAAAAGAGGAGAGTGAAAAAGTTGGCTTAAAGCTCAACATTCAGAAAACGAAGATCATGGCATCTGGTCCCATCACTTCATGGGAAATGGATGAGGAAACAGTGGAAACAGTGTCAGACTTTATTTTTGGGGGCTCCAAAATCACTGCAGATGGTGATTGCAGCCATGAAATTAAAAAAGACACTTACTCCTTGGAAGAAAAGTTATGACCAACCTAGATAGCATATTCAAAAGCAGAGACATTACTTTGCTGACTAAGGTCCGTCTAGTCAAGGCTATGGTTTTTCCAGTAGTCATGTATAGATGTGAGAGTTGGACTGTGAAGAAGGCTGAGCGCTGAAGAATTGATGCTTTTGAACTGTGGTGTTGGAGAAGACTCTTGAGAGTCCCTTGGACTGCAAGGAGATCCAACCAGTCCATTCTGAAGGAGATCAACCCTGGGATTTCTTTGGAGGGAATGATGCTAAAGCTGAAACTCCAGTACTTTGACCACTTCATGTGAAGAGTTGGCTCATTGGAAAAGACTTTGATGCTGGGAGGGATTGGGGGTAGGAGAAGAAGGGGACGACAGAGGATGAGATGGCTGGATGGCATCACTGACTCGATGGACGCAAGTCTGAGTGAACTCCAGGAGATGGTGATGGACAGAGAGGCCTGGCGTGCTGCGATTCATGGGGTCGCAAATAGTCGGACACGACTGAGAGACTGAACTGAACTGAACTGAACTGTCTCTCCTGCCAGAAGACGGAGGTTCCTTTAGATGGTTCTACAGTAGACTGAAGTGAATGTTCACAGTGTGTTGTAAAACAGCTGTCCCTAACCTTTTTGACACCAGGGACATATTTCATGGAAAACAGTTTTTCCACAGAGAGGGTGGGAGGTGAAACTCAGGTCATAATGTAAGCAATGGGGAATGGATATAAATATAGATGAGTCTTCCCTTGTTCACAGTCTTTTCATCTCCTGCTGTGTGGTGTGGTTACTAACAGGCCATAGACCAGTACTGGCCTGGGGGTTGGGGACCCCTGTTATAGAAGACTCTCAACAGTCTCAGGAGCAGACTCAGTAGGTGTTGTTAATAAGGGTTAGTGGGGAAGCTGTGTAGTTGTACACTGGTGCTCACTTATGGGAGGATGTCCTCTCAAGTGGTGTGGCCTATTGCTGTAATAAAACTCTTTCTTATAAATGTGGATAAAAAAGAAAACTAGGGAAGCCTGGCATGAGGCAGTACATGGAATTGCAAAGAAGTCAGACATGACTGAGCGACTTAATTTAACTGAATATTTGGGAAAGGAGGGAAATACAGTGTCTCATTCTAAAATTTAAGAACTAAAAAAAAAAATTAAGAACTAGGGACATGATTAAGCCTGTTCATCTGGGAAAGGATCTGGTGTCCACATGCTGGGAAAGAGCTACTGAAGAGTTAGCCAATCCATTATACAACCTATGGGAGGGGGTAATTCTAGAGTGCACAGAGCTATTTTAAAAAATAAACTATATAACTTAAAATTGATTGCTTAAGTATAAATAAATATCTCTTAAATATGCTATCCTGAAGATAGCAATCTTCAGGAACCTCTAATTTGTTAAAGTATGACATTATGAAAAATATTTGTCAGAATCTGCTATAAAAACTGGCAAAAAACAGCATGAAGTTTGTCAAAAGGATATTGAGAAAAATAACCTAACTTGTTATATCAGAAAAATGTTTTTCCAGATAAAGAGAAAATGAGAGAGGAGAGTTTCCATGGTGAAGACAAAGCCATAGTATGGGATTGAGGATGGAAAAGAATGACGTTTAACACTAAGTACAGATAAAAAAACTGGGAAATTTAGGTGGAATTCAGATTTTTTAAATAAATAGATATGATACAGAAAATTTTTATTTTATACAATATTTCCAATAAATGCCAGTATTTTGATCATCTTATATTTTGCTTTCAATTTATTGTTTATACTTCTAAACTTTAAAATGATGCCCATTAGAACAAATAAATAATTTTCTACCAATATTATGTGGAAAGTCTAATAAGCATGACAATTAATAACTAGGGAAAGACGGTATATTCAAAAATAATATCTGATCAGGGGATCCTAAATTGAGCACAGTTCCCTTTGGTTTCCTAAGGAATATTAGCAGCTAAAAATATTAATGTCATTTAAACATTAATAGCTATTATATACGATTAATTTTAAGCTTAAAATATAATTGAATATTCAACATTAAGACAATTATTTTTGTCCAGTTCAGTGCCAAGCATGATTCTAGGTGCAGATACTTGCCTGTGAATAAAATAGCCAAGGAAATTAATAAAATTAGTTCTGGGTCCATGACAAGTTAATGATTCCTATTCTCTGGAGAAAGTTTTTGCATTACTTCCCCTGAGTTCATATTGTAGTTCTTAATCCTTACTGCCATTAGAATTAGCTGGGGCTCACTTGCAGTAGCTTAGGCTCAACCCAGATTTATTGAAACAGATTTCTAGAGACGAAGCCTACCTTTTCTTTCCTTCTCTCTCTTTTTAAATTCTGTGGTGCACATTGGTCTAGAGTATGCCAAATGTAAAGAAGCAGATGGAAAGCCTGTTTTGTTTCTGAAGATGGATAACTACTTCTGCTAAAAAATCTATGCTCACTCTGTTCCTCTGGAAACCAGCTTGATGGTTCCTTAAAAAGTTCAACATAGAATTACCACGACTCAACAATCCCTCTCCTAGGTATTTTATCTCAAAGAATTAAAAACAGGGATTCAAACAAATTCTTTTATACATATGTTCGTAGCAGCACTATTCACATTAGTCAAAAGGCAAAAACAATTCAAATGTCCATGAATGGATTAGCAAGTTTGGTATACACATAGTGGAATATTATTCCATCAGTATAAAGTAATGAAGTATTGATACACATCATGCTACAATATAGATGAATCTTGAATATATCTTAAGTGAAAGAAGCCTGACATAAAGAGCCACATGTCATATGATTCTACCTGAAATATCCAGAATGGATAAATTCACAGAGATGGAATGCAGACTGGTGGTTGCCAGGAGCTGGGGAAAGGGGGTCGGGTAGGGCACTAACTGGCCATGGGGTTTTCTTTTGGGCTTATGAAACTGTTTTGGAATTAGATAGAGGTGGCAGTTATACAACATTATGAATATACTAAATACTACTGAATTGTTCACTTTAAAATGATTAATATTATGTTATGTGAATTTGGCCTTAATTAAAAGAAAAACGTATGAACAAACTGAATCTTTATAGTTAATGTGATTTTCTTGATATAACAAAACTAGCTTTTCTGAAAATTAAAGCTTGTCATAAAACAATTATTGTATCTACTTATTCACATGATCCAGGCATTTGTTTCATAAAGAGCCTTAGGTAGAAACTGACTTACCTATATTCTGAATATTTGGACTTATTAAAAAAATAACTGGATGTTTAGGGAGCATGCAATGACTAAAACGTATCCCTTGTTTCAATAATTACTATTAATGATTTATAAAACTTCTGGATGGACTTGTCCACCAAGGGTAAATGACTGAAGATAATGCTTTCTCTAAAAGGGTAGAAGAGAAGCACGCCAGAGGGAGGGAAAGAAATTAAGGAAAATAAAAAGAGAATAGGAAAAACAAGACCAGTAGGGTTGAGAGATATGAATATTGTCTTAAGTAGCTGCAGACTTCAAGATTTTTCTTGAAAACATGCCAAACGTGAATTTTTCTTCAAAAAACTAGTAGGGTTGACAGATGCGAATATTGTCTTAAGTAGCTGCAGACTTCAAGATTTTTCTTGAAAACATGCCAGACGTGAATTTTTCTTCAAAAAAGATATCAATACATTCTGATAGTATTTAAAAATGCCAAGCAATGGGATACAGTTGAGACCTGGGGAAAAGTTAGTTTCAGAAACAATTTTCTGAAAGAATGGAAATTATAGATAAATAATGTAACTGTTATGCTAGAACAGTCTATGATAAACACACAAGATCAGACTTACAGGGCAGGAGTGGTCAGAGGCCCAAGACCTGCCCTTAGACTTCTTCTAGATGATACTCATATTCACAGGAGGACCGCTAGTATAACAGCGCTAAGGCCCTTACACACTCTGCTTATATCAGGTCTTTCAAATCCTAAGGCTGGCCCTGAGTATAAAATACCTTTTTATCTTCCTAGTTAATGTGTAAAAGAATAAGCTATTCATTCCAAAGTTTTCGGCATTTCTTTCCATGCCCCATTTACTTTCTCTAACCTCTTCCACAGGGAAGTCATCATTAAGCGGGAATAATCATATCTACTTCATAGAGCTATTATAAAGATTAAATGTATGAACATATATATGACATGCTTAGCAGGTATCTGCCACACAATCAAGTGGACTCAACCCTGCTATATTTCAGTAAACAAAAGGCCAAGTCTGAAGAAATTTAATAAAACATGAGATTTAGCCTAATTACATTTAAATGCTTCAAAACCTAAGAGATGCTCTGCTTGTCTTCAGGCCCAGAGACTCAGTTATTTATCCTCTGACTTCTTTCAATAACTTTCTTGATGTTGGAAGCCCCACCTTGGTTTACCATTTTTTTTGCTGTATTTCTCCACATCCTCTCCAACACTTTATTTTTAAAATTACAGTCATCCTAGTGGATGTGAAGTGGCTGCAATGTGGGAGACCTGGGTTCAATCCCTGGGTTGGGAAGATCCTCTGGAGGAGAGCATGGCAACTCATTCCAGTATTCCTGCCTGGAGAATCCCCATGTACAGAGGTGCCTGGTAGGCTACAGCCCATGGGATCGCAGAGTCAGACATGACTGAGCAACTAAGAATAGCACAGTGCATGCTTCCCAGGTGGCTCAGAGGTAAAGAATCCACCTGCCAAGCAGATGTGGGTTTGATCCTGGGTCAGGAAGATCCCCTGGAGAAGGAAATAGGAACCCACTACAGTCTTCTTGCCTGGGAAATCCCATGGACAGAGGAAGTTGACAGGCTAGAAGTCCATGGGGTCACAAAAGAGTCGGACATGACTTAATGACTAAACAACAGTGTGAGGTAAAGGGTGCAATTTCATTCTTTTGCACTTGGGGATCCCCAAGTGGCTCAGCAGTAAAGAATCTGCCTGAGAAGTAGGAGATGTGGGTTCGAGCCCTGGGTCAGGAAGATTCCCTGGAGGAGGAAATGGCAACCCACTCCAGTATTCTTGCCTGGGAGATCCCATGAGAGAGGAGCCTGGTGAGCTATAGTCCATAGGGTCACAAAGAATTGGGTATGACAGCATGCATGCATGCATGCATCTGGCACCATTTGTTGAAGAGACTGTTTTCTGCATTGAATGGTCTTAGCACTCTTACTGAAAATCAGCTGACCATAATGTTGGCCCTCCTTAGGTAGATGCAGAACCAGTGGATACTGAGGGCCTGCTGTTAAGAGATTTAAGCATCCTTGAATTTTGGTATCAGTGTGTGTGAGGGGAGGGGGTGATCCTGGGACCAATCCAGCCACCCCCCTCAGGATTCTGAAGAATGACTGTGTAATATTTTAATATTCAGTGTTCATCAAAGTGTATTTTAGATATGATACTATTTCTCAAGGGAAGTGGGGATATGTTGTATATTAACCAATGCAGAATAAAAATGTACTGTGCCTTGGGAAAAAAAAAAGATATTGACTATAGTTTATTTCTAGACTTTCTATTTTATGCTTTTGGTCTGTATGTTTATCCTTGTAACAGTACCACACTGTTTTGATAAATTTTGATGTAAGAAAGTCCTTCAACTTTGCTATTCTTTTTCACAATTGTTTTGGCTCTTTTGGGTCCCATGAAATTTTACAGGAATTTTAAAATTGGCTTTTCCATTTCCGCAAAAAAGGCCGTTAAGATTTTTGACAGGAGATCTATAGACTAATTTGTGGAGTATTGCCATCTTAATATTAAGTCTTCCAATTTATGAACATGTCTTTCCACTTACTTAGGTCTTCATTTCAGCAATGTTTTCAGTGTACAAACCTTATACCAAACTTTTCAGTGTACAAGCCTTATACCTCCTTTGTTAGATTTATTCCCAAGTGTTGTACATGAAAAGGTTTTCAAATTTTCATCTTACACTTTTGGTCAGTATATAGAAATCAGCTAACAGTTGTGTGTTGACCTTGTAACATTAGCTCTAACAGTTGTGCATGTATGTGTTTTCTTTAGGATTTTGAATATACAGCTGCAAATGGAGTTATACTTCTTCCTAATTGTGATTTGTTTTCTTTCTTGCCTAATTGCTTTGGCTAGAACCTCTTGTACAATATTGACCAGGAATGGTGGGAGTGGATATTTTCCTGATGTTGGAGGAAAACCTTCTAATTTTTATCATTTATTGTGTGGTTAACTGTGGGTTTTTCATGAATGTTTTTTAACAGGGTGAGGAAATTTCATTCTCTTCCAAGTTTGCTGAGTGCTTTTATCATTAAAGGGTATTGATTTCTGTCAAATGCTTTTTCTTATCAACTGAGATGCTAATGTTATCTTTTTTTAAATAATGAAGAGCTTTATTTTCATGTCACTGTTTTAGTTTCTTCTAGCTGAGTTCCCTTCATTCTATTAAGTGGTAAATTGCATTGATGAATTGATTTTTGTATTTGAACCACCCCTATATTTTTGCAATAAATTCTTAGTTTGTCGTGGTATAAAATCTGCTTTTGCCTGGCTTAAGTATCAAGGTAATGCTAGTCTTATAAACTTGTGAAGTCTACCAAATTCTGGTTCTGAACTTTCTTTGTTGAGAGGTTTTGATGATTGAGCCAGTTCTTACTTGTTAGATTTGTTTAGACTTATTTCTTCTTAAATCAGTTTTAGTGATTTGTGTATTTCCAGAAATTCGTCTATTTCATACAAGTTATCTATTTTGTTGGCCATAAAACATTAAAAAAATATATATTTATTACTTATTTATTTGGCTATGCCGTCTTGGTTGTGAAATGCGAGATCTTTGATCTTCATTGCAGCATTTAGGATCTTTAGTTGTGGTAGGTGGGATCCAGTACCCCAACCAGCTGGGCCCCCTGTATTGGGAGTGTGGAGTCCTAGCCACTGAACCAACAGAGAAGTCCCATAAAGCATATTTTTGATTTATGATTGAGCCATCCAAAATACCATGAAATTTATCTAATATTCATAAAACTTGGAAGTATGTTTACTTACATTTACTTTTCTAAAGCAAAATGTATATAAAATTCCATGAGTTTTATTTAAATAAAATATCCCCCTAATATCAAGGAACCAAAATTTTCTGCTAAGAGTATAACTGATAAATTTTACTTCTAAAGCATTAACATTCTTTTAAAGTAAATGATTTATTTAAAATAAAGTTTTTTTTAAATTAAATGATTTCTCACATGAAACTTCTTTTCTACCTACAAGCAGGAGTGGTAGCAGAATGGACTCCTGAGCCAGAGTTCCTACACCTGAATCCCTACTCTGCCACTAACTTGGTATATATAATTTTGGGGTTAAACTCTCCATGCCCCAGTTTCCTCATCTGAGTAAGGAGAATAATAAAAGGAGAACAATAAGTACATTAATGCATCCAAAAAACTTGGCTCCTAATACATAAGTATTCAATCGTTCACAAATATTCTTAATTTTCATAAGGTGGTCATTAATTGAGGCTAAAATAAAGAGCAGCTAGATGAGATGTTCATTAGGATAATGAAGAAGCTAATGGTAAAAGTCAAGACAGCAGTCTTGGATGATGCACACAAGGAAGGGCCGTATTTTCCTCTAGATTTACAAGATCCCAGTCTAAAAGAAGAATAAATGTTTTGGCAAATGCTCTGTCACTAGAAAAGAAATTAGTTTTCTTCATTTGTATCCAGAAGAGCAGGTCCTATTGACTACAAAACTCCATTAGAAAGGCTCTCCAGTGGGAAAGAAAATCAAAGGAACTATTCTAATGAATCCCATAAAGGAAAGGAAGATCCTCAGGGACAAAAATCAGTTCCTTCACTTTAAGGTGAGTCTGACTCCACTGCAGGCACAGGGAATGAGAGAGTGAATGATGAACGGAGATGAGAAGTAATCAAAAGGCTAAGTACTTTCCTTTCAAATCCAGGCCTAAGCCTCCACATGAAGGGATGATGTACTAACACATTTCTGCTTTTGAAATTTTTTTGTTTCTTATACTTTTTTCCTCTTCTCTCTCTTACCCTAAATACATAAATATACTCTATAGCTGATCCCTCCTTGTGAGGAAAATATCTGAATTCATATACACACTACAATGAACATATGAAATAATAATATATTTGTCATGATCACTGCTATTTTCTTAGTACCCACACCAGTAAAATGCCCATGGAATTTTCTTTGAGAATAGAAGTCCTCAGTTTGTTGACTTCAAAGGTAGAAAAATTTCATGAGTATTCAAAATCAGCTCAAAAAAAAAAAAGCTCAATTTTTAAAGGAAGCAACTAAGATAAAGGCTACACTGATACAGAATGTAAAAACACATTAACCACATATGAACTTTTAAAAGGTGAGAATTTAGTTTATACTTTTTATATTAAGATATAAGTTAATGACTTATACCCTAAAGAATTTATCATAAAATACTGCCCAGTGCACTTGTGCAAACAATAAATAATTCACTGAGAGTATTAACATTCACATGTGTAATTAAGAGTTTACAAATGTACAAAATTGGGGGTAATAAACACTTTAAACTCATTTTCCAAACATTCAATAAGCCCCCCCCCCCCAAACTGATTGCAAAGATGCACAAAGGGTCACTAATTCTGGCAAAAGATAAGAAACAAGGCAGGAGAGGCAAACACAGACTTGAGAACATAAGAATATCCAAGCAGTTCTTTGATATAAAAAGACAAAGTCAAACCATTTTTAATAATATAAAAGAAAACAAATCCATATAATTAAATACTACTTAGGTGAAAGAACATTAGAGGGTATATAGCATTTATTTTCTCCACAAAATTTGCATATCTTGAATTTAATGTAAAACACCTTGTTTCAGTTCCAAAGGAAGAAGATCATGATATGGAGTTCTAGATGTACCTAGGTGGAATGAATATTTAAATAGATCCCAAAGATCAAAACAAACTTTCATCTGGTCATTGTTCTAACTCTTTAATGTTCATTAAATTGATTCACTTAGAAATTTTAGAAATAAAACTCCACAACCAAAGCACAGAAAATTCAGCTATTCCTGAAAAAAACTAAATGCATAGTCTTTAGTATATCATTAAAACAGTGGTTGTGGTTAAGCAAACAAATGAACAAAAATTACAACAACTCATGTATGATAAAATAACAAAGCAATACATTAGAAGTTTTATCAGATGTATTTGCACTGTAATAAAAGAAATCCGGATAACAGTATCAGTAAAGTGTGGCTGATTATTAAAAGAAATGAAATTCCCAGTTAACCCTGGGCTGTGTTAGGAGCACTGCATTTGTCGTCCTATTTTTTACGTCAGGAACATACATTCACAGTCCACCAGATGCAGTTTTGATTTCCTAAGAAGTGAAAGTTTTTAATCCTGGTTCTTCTGCTCTTTCCTCCTGTGTTTTAACATCTTCATTTAGAGATCAGGCACTTTGTGCCCAGGAATGTGGCGTTGCAAATTTACTAAAAACATATCCATTGATAGTAGAATAATTATACTAAATTCATAAAGGAAGACGATATCTTCATTTAGAAAACAAGCACTAAGTTATAGTTTCACAGTCACAACGCAAGCTCCAGCTCTTCCGAGGCACAGTGGAGCAACCTAAAAAAACAAACAAAAAACCAAAAAGACTTGTGTTGGGATTGTGGGTAAAAATGTTGATAATACCACAACAGTCAGTGAAATATTGAAACAGTTTGCTCATAGTGGTTGGCAAAGAGCTGCTGCCTGAACCCTACTGTCCGAGCTCTTTTGCTGGCCCTTTTCTTAAACAAGATTCTCCTTCCTGATGCCAAAGCTTCAAGGACTAAATCGTTTTGGGTATATAACATAATAATGTAGCATTCACTTCTCTTTAAAGATGACTTTTAAAGATAGATCAGGAACTATTCTATGTGAAACACTATTTTGGCCAAAATGATGTACAATATGGATGTGAGACAAGGCTGAACACTTAAAGTAACTTTGTGACTAATATGGAGAAAATACCAAGTATTATCCAGAGTGGCCGTGACTTTGCTGTCTCAGAGAGTACACAAAATACACTGCCTGCCTGGGATCTGCTTACTCTGGAGGAACCACTAACTTCACAGTTATTGATGACCTTCTCAGCATGGCTGAAAAGTCTAAACTCATTCTACTACTTGTTAGCAGAGTGAGTAAATAATACGTATCACCCACCCAACTTCTTGGGAGTGAAAACAAACCTGGTGAATAAACTCTACAACCGTGAGAACAGTGAGATAAAAATATGAAATACTTGGGAGAAAATATAATCTTATGAATAAGGAACAATTCTTAAATATTTCACTTATTGTCTTTTTTTTTTTTTAAGTACTCTAGACACTGGGGTAATTCACAGTGGAGATAAGTGTAGACAAGAATAGTTTTAAAAGAAAGACTACTTTGAGCCCAGTAAGAATCTATGCATTTGAGCTAAGAGAATTAAAACATTAAGCACTTGGAAAGGGTTTTGTTTTGTACCTAGTCACGTACGGATATGTCGTAAAGTGTTTTTGTCAAATGGTGGTGGGGGTTAGTCTCTCAGTTGTGTCTCTGCAACATCATGGACTGCAGCCTGCCAGGTTCCTCTGTCTTTAGGATTATCCCAGGAGGAACAGTTGAGTGGGCTGCAATTCCCTTCTCCAGGAGATCTTCCCGATCTAGGGATGGAACCCAGGTCTCCTGCTTGGTAGGCAGACTCTTTACCACTGTGCCACCTGTACATAATTTCAAAATGACCTTCCAGTCATTTTGACTCTCTTCTCCTGACCAATTAAGAATACATCTGACTTCAACGTGAGTGAATTCATGGTTGTCCTCCACCTGAATCAGTTGTTTTGATCACTGTTACATCTTTTTGATCAAATAACCTATTTTAAAACCATATTTACTTACAATATTCTAGAAGTAACCTCCAAGTCATTTAAATAAAAATGTCTGTAATTAGTAGTTTTTCTCAAAACACTCAAGACACTGCCTCTACTCTGTGAATAGTTGATGTCATGATAACCAGCTAGAAAGTTGAGCTTTGAGAATTTACTAAACACAATGTGGTCACCTGTTTTGGGTCAATGCTGGTAGTGGAGTGAGTGGTGGCTTAAGACTTCATAATCATATTTCATTTCCTATACAAATAAATGTCCTCCTGTCCATTTGTAGGACCATCGAATGGAAAACATTTATTTTCCAGATACTATGGTTATAAGTTCACATTTAGGAGCTTTAGCATCACTTATATGTGGAACCTAAATAATGCAACAAAGTAGTGAGTATAATAACAACAACAAAAACCAGACTCCTGGGTCTAGAGAACTAGTCCTTACCTCTGGGGAGAGGGGAGGGGCAACACAGAGGCAGAGAATTAAGAGTTACCAACAATGTAACATACGTACGTACAGACATATGAAAGGGGGCTTCCCAGGTGGCACAGTGGTAAAGACTCTGCCTGCCAATGCAGAAGACCCAAGAGAAGCGGGCTTGACTGACCCCTGAGTGGGGTCCCCTGGAGGAGGAAATGGCAACCCACTCCAGTATTTTTGCCTGGAAAATTCCATGGACAGAGGAATCTGGCGGGCTACAATCCATGGGATAACAGAGTCAGACACGACTGAGCACACACATGTATAAAACAAGCCACAAAGATACACTGTACAACGCAGGAAATACAGTCACTATTTTATAGTCTGCATAAATGGAGTATAATCTTTAAAATCACTATATTGTACACTTGTAACTTACTTATATAATATTGTATATCAATTGTACTTCAATAAAAAAATTTTTAAAAAGTAATGGAGATGGCATGTAAAGCAAAGGGATGCATGGTCACAGATTATGAATTCTGATACAGAGTGATTATAGCATAAAGTATTATCTGTAATAGCAAGTTTGAAATAAGATTTCCTTAATACTGGCCCAAGGGCTTAAATGAAATACATTTCAGGAAAAGAGAGTCTTCTCTTTCTTCTTGGGTCCCTCAATTATCATTCACAACTTCTTCTGCCATGGTAGGAGGCTGATGGTAGTTTCTAATGAAATCCTGTAGCTCTAACTTAAGTCCTCAAATTATGCCTTCTCCCCTTCACCAAGTGATCTCACTTATTTAAGAAATAAGGTCAAGGTCATACTATCTAAGTCTCTTTACCTACCATTCTCTTCACCTGAAAATACTTTCTATCTTCCAATCCTCATATTCTCATCTTCCCCTCCAGTTTCGGAGGATAAAACCTTTCCGCCAGTCTGAGGAGGATAAAAACTTTCCTCCTGCCTTTGCCCTCGATTCTGTTTCCTGTCCTTCTTTTCAGAAAAATGCCTTCAACTTTGCTTTCTGTCAACTCTCCTGTCTTCATCTTTAATTGTGAAAAAGATTCTAGGCTCAAATTTTAACTCCACCATTTACCTGCTATGTGACACTGAGTCAGCTATGTAGACACCTCATCCAATATAGTAAGGAGATAATAGTACTTACCTCATAGAGTTGTTGGGAAGACTCTTTAAGGTGAAGTGCTTAGAACACAGCCAGGTACATAAAATGTGTCAAGTGCTAACTTTCTATCACTATCATTATTTTAAAATTGTATGCCCTTCTAGCTTCCACATTTACTTTTAATCTTCTCTTTACTTTTTACACTGTGTGGTGGCTTCTGCTTCTATCACATTCTCAAAGGTCCTGACAACTTCATGAATGACAAATCTTCATTCTTTTATGTTATTAAAATCCTCTCTCCTTTCTTTTAATGCTCTATTTCATTATCTACTAAGATACTCTCTGATCATTCTTCTGCTGTTTTCTCCAGAAGCTGCACCTCTCTATACAACCTAGTAAGTGTATAAAGAAAAAATTAACAGGACTTGGTAATATCTCTTGAATCCACCTAGGTATTCAACACCTCAAGCCTTATAAATGAAGCAACCTTCTAAATGTCCTTTCACCCAGCCTTCACTTACCCTGCCCCAACCCAATTTACCCTGGCCCCAGCCTCTGACATGTGGATTTTCTATTACTACACTGCTCTCTTGGTTAAAAGTCTCCACTGGCTTCTCACTACCAAACTCTTTAGGTTAACCATTACAGACCTCATCCTGATTCCAACCTTCCTCTCCAAGAATTCCTACTCTTCTCAAGCACGGAGTCTTATAACCAGCCCCACTTCCTCAAGATAGCCTGCATATTTCTGCTTTAGTGACATTTATTTCATGTTTTCTTACATGATTTCCTTTTTGAATTAGATCAGTTCATTAAGACTTACATTAAATCCCACTTCTTCCTCACTGAAGCCCTCTCAACAACCATGGTCTCTCTTCTCCTTGATTTCCCACGCGGCTCACTGCCTAGACCATGCGACACTTCATACCAACACTTCCTGCTCCACACGGTGGATCCTCTCTTTACACGTGCAGATCTCACTGACCCAAGTAATTAAGTTCTATGACAGCAGGGCTTCTCATAAATTCTGTTATAGTGACAGTACTTACCACTACTCCTTGTACGTAGGTAAAAGTGAAAGTGTTAGTTGCTAAGTCATGTCTGACACTTTGTGACCCCATGGACTGTGGCCCACCACGCTCCTCTGTCCATGGAATTCTCCAGGCAAGAATACTGGAGTGGGTAGCCATTCCCTTCTCTAGGGGATTTTCCTGACCCAGGGATTGAACCCAGGCCTCCTGCATTGTAGGTAGATTTTTTACTGCCTGGGAAAGTAAACCTTGGCTCAATTAAAGATCTAAGTGCCGTTTCTGTACCAGATATTGAATTGTGTGCCAGAGGCAGAAAATTCATGGTTCTGTTCTGGGTGATGATGGAAACAAAGATCTCAAATGATCATTCTCAGAAGTTCTAGACTCTTATAGAAATAGATAAAAAAGGATTTTTTTTTTTTGTTAATAAGCTTCCCAAGTCAAGTTTCTTACTTGTTAATGTTAAGTAAGATTGCCATCTTTATTAGGTTATAACCAGACATTTGTTATTGTTGTTTCGTTGCTAAGTCATGTCCAACTCTTTTGCGAACCCATGGACTGTAGCCTGCCAGGCTCCTCTGTCCATGGGATTCTCCAAGCAAGAATATTAGAGTGGGCTGCCATGTCCTTCTCTGTTCCCAAATATCAGTTGCTTGAGTATTTAAAAATTATTGCTCATCTATGGGAAAGTGATTCAATTTTTTTCTTTTCCACAATCTCTCCTTTCTTTATTATAGCCTCCTGTGGTTCTATCTGCTCTACTGATGCTAGAATATCTCATCAATTCTCAGTAAGCAAATGGTGGCAGCTAATAATAGTAACAACAACAATAATAACCAATTAATCATTTCTCTGAGTATTAACTCACACTTTAAAGGTAATTTTGAATTTAACTATACTATAAAATTAAACACTCCCTCTGTTTTCTTATATTTAATTAAGAGATGACTTTATCTTACTTATGCTATGTATTTTGATACTGGACATAATTCGGGTCTGTTTTACCAAAAGAATTGTCCTTAACAAAAATACAGTAAGTGTAATAATGAAACATGAAATGCCATACCTGAGTCCACTCATTTGTCTGGGGATCATAAGCCTCCACTGTATTAAGGTAAGTCTGTCCATCATACCCTCCAACAGCATATAATTTATCACCAAGTAAACAGACCCCCACAGCATCTCTGCTGATGCTCATAGAAGCCACTGCAGTCCACATATCTGTTTTAGGATCATATCTGAAAGGAAATTTTAGAAATGGAGCTGACATTATTCTCAGAACACTTTACATAAAATCCTTCTGTCCTTTAATCCTATTTTATGTCTTATTATCTATTACATAAAGTACATGTGAACACATTTTAGAGAAAAAAATCAGTATTTTCCTGAAAACTTCTAAATTACAACAGAATTATTCTACAGATGTGTAACATTTAAACTAGTCCAAAAGGGCTCATGTGAATGTTTAAAACTGCTTTAGGGTTTTAGATTGCCTACTGAAAATCTGAAGAAATCAATTCATGAAGCTTTACATAAGATGGATGCTCTATGTAAGATGACTTACAGCCTCAATTGCAGCTTTTTTGCTTTCTGTGTTTTTTTTTTTTTTTGGGGTGCTGGTGGTGCTGAGATCAAAACCTGTACTCCTCACAATGGAAGCTCAGAGTCCTAACCACTGGACAACCAGGGAATTCCCCTCAATTGCTGTTAACTGTTCATTTTTAGAGTTTCTTGTCCCCTTCATGAAGTATGTTAACTAGAACTGTTCCTAAATTGTCTAAGAGCAGATATACTATGCTAAGATGACTTATATTGCTTCCAAATGACTTATATAAGCTTCTTGTATTAATGAACAGCTTTTCAGTGGGTGTGGTCCTATAGTGGGCCTGTAATTTATGGGACAAAGTATTTAAACACTTCCATATATCTTTACTGGATTTTAACACGCAGCAGGCAAAGTCTGAATTATTTTCTCCCTGACACTGGTGAAACATAGGTGTTAACGATCTTGCTTTTTCAAAAAACACCAACTCTGCTTATTTCATAGAAAGCACTCACTGTCATCAACAAACCTTCATTTTTTATCCTTCTTTTAGTCATTTATAATTTACTAAATAATTCACACACCTACACATATTCGTTAACATTTCATTGCTCTTTAAAATCCAAGATCCTTAACAGGGCTTCAAGACTCTACAGGATCTTCCCCGACCTCCCCCTACTACTGTCCTGCCACTTTTTATCGTTCTGTGTTCTCCAGTGACAGTGGCTGCCTTCCAGTTTCCTGAATGAAACACATACCTTTCTGGTGTGTTCATACACACTCCTACTGAATCTACTTCCTAAATCCCTTCAATTCTCTCCATCCCACTGATCACACAGAAGATGGGGGCCTGAACCACTGTCCAGAGCTTCTGTTGACATCAGGCTCTTTACCTATACCCATATATGAGTTTTGAACATGGATAACTTGTTCAAGTTTTAAGTCTAACTAGCCCTTTGTTTTCTTTTACTATTTCATCAGTTCAGTTCAGTCGCTCAGTTGTGTCCGACTCTTTGCAACCCCATGAATCGCAGCACGCCAGGCCTCCCTGTCCATCACCATCTCCCGGAGTTCACTCAGACTCATGTCCATCGAGTCCGTGATGCCATCCAGCCATCCCATCCTTGGTCATCCCCTTCTCCTACTGCCCCCAATCCCTCCCAGCATCAGAGTCTTTTCCAATGAGTCAACTCTTTGCATGAGGTGGCCAAAGTACTGGAGTTTCAGCTTCAGCATCATTCCCTCCAAAGAAATCCCAGGGTTGATCTCTTTCAGAATGGACTGGTTGGATCTCCTTGCAGACTCTCAAGAGTCTTCTCCAACACCACAGTTCAAAAGCATCAATTCTTCGGCGCTCAGCCTTCTGCACAGTCCAACTCTCACATCCATACACGACCACAGGAAAAACCATAGCCTTGACTAGACGGACCTTAGTCAGCAAAGTAATGTCCCTGCTTTTGAATATGCTATCTAGGTTGGTCATAACTTTTCTTCCAAGGAGTAAGCGTCTTTTAATTCCATGGCTGCAGTCACCATCTGCAGTGATTTTGGAGCCCACAAAAATAAAGTCTGACACTGTTTCCACTGTTTCCCCACCTATTTCCCATGAAGTGATGGGACCGGATGCCATGATCTTCGTTTTCTGAATGTTGAGCTTTAAGCCAACTTTTTCACTCTCCACTTTCACTTTCCTCAAGAGGCTTTTTAGCTCCTCTTCACTTTCTGCCATAAGGGTTGTGTCATCTGCATATCTGAGGTTATTGATATTTCTCCTGGCAATCTTGATTCCAGCTTGTGTTTCTTCCAGTCCAGCGTTTCTCATGATGTACTCTGCATAGAAGTTAAATAAGCAGGGTGACAATATACAGCCTTGACGTACACCTTTTCCTATTGGGAACCAGTCTGTTGTTCCATGTCCAGTTCTAACTGTTGCTTCCTGACCTGCATACAGATTTCTCAAGTGGCAGGTCAGGTGGTCTGGTATTCCCATCTCTTTCAGAATTCTCCACAGTTTATTGTGATCCACACAGTCAAAGGCTTTGGCATAGTCAATAAAGCAGAAATAGATGTTTTTCTGGAACTCTCTTGCTTTTTCCACGATCCGGCGGATGTTGGCAATTTGATCTCTGGTTCCTCTGCCTTTTCGAAAACCAGCTTGAACATCTGGAATTTCACGGTTCACATATTACTGAAGCCTGGCTTGGAGAATTTTGAGCAGTACTTTACTAGCATGTGAGATGAGTGCAATTGTGCGGTAATTTGAGCATTCTTTGGCATTGCCTTTCTTTGGGATTGGAATGAAAACTGACCTTTTCCAGTCCTGTGGCCACTGCTGAGTTTTCCAAATTTGCTGGCATATTGAGTGCAGCACTTTCACAGTGTCATCTTTCAGGATTTGAAATCGCTCCACTGGAATTCCATCACCTCCACTAGCTTTGTTCGTAGTGATGCTTTCTAAGGCCCACTTGACTTCACATTCCAGGATGTCTGGCTCTAGATGAGTGATCACATCATCATGATTATCTGGGTCATGAAGATCTTTTCTGTACAGTTCTTCCATGTATTCTTGCCACCTCTTAATATCTTCTGCTTCTGTTAGGTCCACACCATTTCTGTCCTTTATCGAGCCCATCTTTGTATGAAATGTTCCCTTGGTATCTCTAATTTTCTTGAAGAGATCTCTAGTCTTTCCCATTCTGTTCTTTTCCTCTATTTCTTTGCATTGATCGCTGAAGAAGGCTTTCTTATCTCTTCTTGCTATTCTTTGGAACTCTGCATTCAGATGCTTATATCTTTCCTTTTCTCCTTTGCTTTCTTCCTCTCTCCTTTTCACAGCTATTTGTAAGGCTTCCCCAGACAGCCATTTTGCTTTTTTGCATTTCTTTTCCATGGGGATGGTCTTGATCCCTGTCTCCTGTACAATGTCACGAACCTCATTCCATAGTTCATCAGGCATATCTATCAGATCTAGGCCCTTAAATCTATTTCTCACTTCCACTGTATAATCATAAGGGATTTGATTTAGGTCATACCTGAATGGTCAAGCGGTTTTCCCTACTTTCTTCAATTTGAGTCTGAATTTGGTAATAAGGAGTTCATGATCTGAGCCACAGTCAGCTCCTGGTCTTGTTTTTGTTGACTGTATACAGCTTCTTTACTACTTCATTTTATATCAAAACATGTCAGAAATGTCCCTCTCCTTTCCACTTATTTGGCTTCCAGCTCCTAATTCATTCTCTGTAAAATTAATCAGACTCCTTTTCTTATTAGATACAATATCCAGTACAAAATAAGGTATACACTAAATGTTTGTCTTAGGATTCAATTAATGAATTACATAATCAATTCTAAGGTAACACTGAGGGAAGACTCTGAGGGGGCTGCTGGAGACAGATCAAGAGATTGCCTGAGCAGACCACCCAGTATTTACAGTTCATAATGAACTGCCTTGTTTGTGGTGCTCAAGTTGGAGAAGGCGAGGGTGGGATGATTTGAGAGAATAGCACGGAAACATGTATATTATCATGTGTGAAATAGATCGCCAGTCCAGGTTTGATGCATGAGGCAGGGTGCTCAGGGTGCACTGGGATGACCAAGAGGGATAGGATGGGGAGGGAGGTGGGAGGGAGGGTCAGGATCGGGAACACATGTACACCCATGGCTGATTCATGTGAATGTATGGCAAAAACCACCACAATGCTGCTGCTGCTGCTGCTAAGTTGTTTCAGTCGTGTCCAACTCTGTGCGACCCCATAGACGGCAGCCCACCAGGCTCCCCCGTCCCTGGGATTCTCCAGGCAAGAACACTGGAGTGGGTTGCCATTTCCTTCTCCGATGCATGAAAGTGAAAAGTGAAAATGAAGTTGCTCAGTCATGTCCGACTCTTAGCGACCCCATGGACTGCAGCCTTCCAGGCTCCTCCATCCATGGGATTTTCCAGGCAAGAGAACCACCACAATATTGTAAAGTAATCAGCCTCCAATTAAAATTAAAAAAAATAAGAACAAACAAAAAAAGAGGTATTAATTTGTGTGGAAGTGTCAGAGCTTAGGTCTGTTTATTCATTCCTAGTTTTCTTTCACAGGAAATACCTCTCCACGCAGTCAGACAGCCTGGAAGTCAAGTTGGACGCAGGCGCGTCGTGTCCTCCAATGGCATACAGCAATCCATTCCAGGTAGTGACTCCTACTCCCCCTCTCCTTTTTGACATTTGTGCACACAGTGTCCACTTATTAGTATGAGGATCAAAACATTCTACTGACTTGAGACAGGAACTTCCATCACGACCACCAACTGCATAAAGTCTATAAAAAGAACAAATTGAATGGTAAATAAGAGACAGTCCTATTATTATGCATAGGACAAAGAAAGAGGTTATTCTTATGGTATTTCATTGAATTCAGGGTATCATCAGTTATAAGAAATACTGTCAATCTATATGTATATATATGCACATGTATATATCATATATTTGTATATATTACATATCATTCTGTACATACATAGAAAAGAAAACATAAACTCACGTGAGCAAAGACAACTTTTTCATAGCTGCCATCTAACTGACAAGTTACCACTGATTGTAGAATACATCACAATTTTAGAGATGTTAAAGTGTGTCTTAAAACAGATAATAGATGGTATATAAATATACCATGACATTTCTTAAATAGCTAAGATAGGACTTGGTGATAAATAAAAGAAACTAACCGTCTCTGAGCACTACCACAGGTGAGGCACTCTACATGTATTAATTTAATCATTACAGTGATCCTATGACAAACTATTTATATCCTTGTTTCACAGGTAAAGAAACTGGGATTCGTGGAGATTAAGAAACTTGCACGTGGTCACCCAGTATGAAGCAGAAGCAGGACAACAGTTACATTAATGAGCAGTTGTACAGTCAATAGTCATCTGGGATGTATTTGTAATAGTGAAATATGAGAACGGAACTATCAATTCAAATATACTCATCTACTAGACAATGTTTAGGACATTAAAATACCGTATCTATATTCATTGGTATGTTAATGTTCTAAATGTTGCCTAGTAAACCAATAGAAATTCATTATCAATCAATACATTGCACTAAGATTATTATTAATTATATTATTACTACTGCACTAATAAAAATATTATTTTAAAAAATAATTTTATTTATTTATTTTTGGTTGTGCTAGGTCTTCACTGGTGTGTGAGCTTTTTTCTAATTGCAGTGAGCGGGGGTTAATCTCTAGTTGTAGTATGAGTACTGCTAATTGTGGTGGCTCCTCTTGTTGCAGAGCACAGCCCTAGGGTGTGCAGACTTCAGTAGTGGTGGCACGTGGGCTCAGTAGTCATGGCTCACAGGCCCTAGAGCATAGCCTCAGTAGTTGTGGCACACAGGCTTAGTTGCCTTATGGCATGTGGGATTTTCCCAGCCCAGGGATAGAACTCAAGTCTCCAGCATTGGCAGGTAGGTGAATTCTTTACCACTGAGCCACCAAGGAGACCCTAATTAAAAATATGTTTACTCTGATCTTAAAATATGTAAAATATTTTAAATATTTGGACATATGAATATTTTTTATTAAGCACAAAATCTTCTTAGACTTACTATTCACCTGGGAAACTCTTTGTAGATATTTTTCTATCAGTTTTTTGTAAAATAATAAATTCAGCTTACTGGATGTACAAAAGCTTACACATTTTGAATTTATGGATGCCTTAGTTAATATTCAGCTATCTTTTAATTCTTAAGAAATAGCATTTGAACTATATCAAATTTCTACCCATTAAAACTCTAAGTATTTATATTTGGGTAGATATACATATTTAAAAGACACATTTCATAATTTTAATTCATAATTTGTAGTACCTGTGCCACCCAAGTGAAGTGAAGTGTTAGTCGCTTAGTAATGTTTGATTCTTTGTGACTCCACAGACTGCAGCCTGCCGGGCTCCTCTGTCCATGGAATTCTCCAGGCAAGAATACTGGAGTGGGTAGCCATTCCCTTCTCCAGGGGATCTTTCTGACCAGGGATCGAACCCAGGTTTCAGACTGGTTCTTAAATAATAAGATAACATATCTTAAACAGTAAAATATAGTTGCAGCATTATCTTGTTTTAAACTTAAAATATATTAATAGCATGGAATTTGAAATTTATTTGAAACTTTAACCTGTTAAAATTTTATGTTACAAACTTTTTTTGATGTTACTGCCTTAACAATAAACTGTTCTCATCTTAAACTAATACTTGGTAGAGTAATTATATAAATACAGATCACAGAATATTAGAAGAAATCAACAGCTAGAAAATGTTAATAACTAAAAACACATATACACATGCACAGTATAATAGGTTTTCAGGTACTGTACGCTCTTCACAGTGAATTCCTGGGTCTTCCTTGTGAAAAGTGATATAGTACAGTCATTAAGAGAATGGACGCTGAGCCAGACTCTCTGGGCTTGAATCCTGGTTCTACCACTTATCACTTACTAGCTGTGACTTTGGACAAGTTATTTAATCTCTATTTGCCTGTACTTCATCATCTATAAAATCTAAATCTTTTAATAATCAGTAACAATCCTACAAATAATTTTAAGCTTCTGTATTTTAACCTTTATTCTTTTCTCTTTCTGGAGATGATGATAAAGCATTTTGAATGAGTAAGGTTATATAACAACTTTTATTTAATAACCATATAGGTCTTCATTTTACGGAAGAAAGGCCTGGAAAAGATACTATATGTTTCAGTCTTTGAGTAACCAAGAGCTATTAGTGGTGGCTCTATCCAAATATGTTTATTTAGAGCAGACAAGAAACAAAGAAACACTTATTTCTAAATGCATTCTAGTATTCAGCAGTTTACCAAGATAAGAAAGAAGCATTAAGTAAGGAAAGGCTTCCCCCACAGCTCACTGGTAAAGACTCCACCTGCCAACGCAGGAGATCTGGGTTCAGTCCCTGGGTCGGGAAGATCCCCTGGAGAAGGAAATGGCAACCCATTCCAATATTCCTGCCTGGAAAATCCCATGGACAGAGGAGCCTGGCGGTCTACAGTCCATGGGGTTGCAAAGAATCAAACACAACTGCACAACTAAAACACACACATATTTAAGTAAGGAAAAATCAGTAGAAGAGATGGAAGGAATTATTTAGAGAAATATGAGCGAGCCTATATAACTTAAAACAAAACTTTTCAAGTTATATAAACCACCAGATTTTGACTATATTGAATATTTATATAAAATTTACTTAACTAGAAATTTATATCTGTACATTAAAATAAAACCCTAACTAATGTTGCGCTATTTATATTTAGAACTATTATAAAAAAGACACTAAAAAGTTTGTTTACATCATTCAAAGTATTTCTCTCATGATTTCTATGTATCTTTAAGTTGGACATGCTATAGCTTGATACATTTAAGTGGAACTTTAAATATATCCTTACTTTCCACTTAGTACAGCCACACCAACTGTGCTCCTGGGAGTGGACATAGTAGCAACAAAGTTCCACTGGCGCGCCTGAGGGTCCCATCTTTCCACTGTATTCAGATAGCTCCACCCATCATGTCCTCCTACTGCATACATGGGACCTTCCAGTACAGCCACGCCTACAAGGAGACAAGAAAGAAGCAAACTGAAAACTCTTTCACTGAAATATAAGTAAAATGAACCTTTAAGAAGCAAATTTAACTGAGCAAAAATTCATGATAAAAATTTATGACAAAGATATTGGTTATAAGGAACACAGCTCTTCTTGATTGATAGGTGGGTGGCTAAGAGGGAGAAATAGCAATGTAATTCTGGTCTTAAAAGTTCTAGAGGCAGCATTTTCAGGACCAACTGGGGAAAGTTATTTAAAAAGCATACAATATGTGCAATTTTGCCATATTTAGAACAATTTTCAACAATTTGGATTTACAATATATTTGAAAACAGCAATTTTATTCCTTTCTTCTTTTAATTCAAATTATGAGATTTTGCTCTAGTTAGATTTGATACCACAATATATTGGTCTGATTCATCACAAGAGAACCAAGTCAGATTCATATGTTCATTTATTCAGCAAACAGCTACTGAGCTTCTACCACGTGCCAGGTACTTAACAGAGCATAATAGATAAGGGCTCTGCCCTGATGGATCTAATATTTTACTTGGGAATAAAGGAAAAGGGTAGAGAGGATCAGGGAGACCTGTCGGATGGAGTGATGTTCGAACAGAAATGTGAATGAAGTTAGGAAACCAGGCTTGCAGGTATCTAGGGGAAGAGAAGGTGAGATAAAAGACTAGTGTACACAAAGGCCCTGAGGCATGCTTAGTGTGTCTGTGGTATATACAGCTAGGAGGCCAGTTGGTGAGTAAGGGGGAGAGAGTAGTGGATGAGGGGAAGGGTGGACTCAGATCATGTAGCGGTCGGGACAATTGTAAGGACTTTGGATTCTACTCTAAATGAGATGGAAAGCCAGTGGAGGGTTTGGGGAAGTGACTTAGCAACAGCAGCAGCAGCATGACATGACCATAGTCAGGTGAGATATAAATACATATCACTTGAAGGCCAAAATACAAATATTGTGATACAAAGACATCTATTTTTGTGAAATCATAGCCAGATGACATAGTCACCGTCCATGCAAGAACCAAATCAACATACCATTCTACTCATTTGTGTCCTACCAGTATTAGCTATAGGAGATTGCCAATCTATCTCCAAATATACATAAAACATAGACAATTTTATATTTTTACATGTGTGTGTAAGTGTAATTAAGTAATTTAAAATTTACTTAAGTAAAGATTTTTTCTGTAAGTTCACACATTATTTTAAATAATGTTTAAAACATTTATTATAAGGTAAATTAGTAAGAACAGAGCTGTTCTGAACAACACAAAATGGAAATAAAGGCTTAAAGAAGACACTTTGAATGATATGGTCATTCTCCTTTGAACTTGCTACAGTTCAATAAACTCTTTTGTATGGTACCTAGAACTAATGATAGTATCCCATGCACAACCTCATCTGTATAAGACATAGGTAGATAATGGCCATTCTCATTCTATGTACTATAAGAAATTACATTAAGTTAGAATTCACTTTCTTTTCCCCATAATAGAGGAACATTTGCAGCTGAATCATACTTTTGATCCAGGATTTTATGCTCAACACAAATTTAAAAGCCTCGTTCATGCTGCTTTTAAGATACATCTTCCAATTTTGTGCCTATGTGATAGTTGCCAACAAAGGTCCGTCTAGTCAAGGCTATGGTTTTTCCTATGGTCATGTATGGATGTGAAAGTTGGACTGTGAAGAAAGCTGAGCGCCGAAGAATTGGTGCTTTTGAACTGTGGTGTTGGAGAAGACTCGAGAGTCCCTTAGACTGCAAGGAGATCAAACCAGTCCATTCTAAAGGAGATTAGTCCTGGGTGTTCTTTGGAAGGACTGATGCTAAAGCCGAAACTCCAGTCCTTTGGCCACCTCATGCGAAGAGTTGACTCGTTGGAAAAGACTCTGATGCTGGGAGGGATTGGGGTCAGGAGGAGAAGGGGACGACAGAGGATGAGATGGCTGGATGGCATCACCAACTCGATGGACATGAGTTTGGGTAAACTCCAGGAGTTGGTGATGGACAGGGACGCCTGGCATGCTGCAATTCATGGGGTCACAAAGAGTCGGACATGACTGAGCGACTTAACTGAACTGAATAATTGATTTTATGGATTCAAGATTACTGTTTTAGTTTTGGTTGCTGAATTTCATGTAGTTAATTTTAAGCTCCTCTCTCAGTACCTTAGCCCCAACTCTCTGGTTTTACTTCCTTATCTAACTTGAAACTTAAGATCATCTTTCATTGAAAGCTAATTGGAACTAGTAGAATCCCTTGTCTCTTTGATCTTTTGCTGTTCCCATTACCATAGCAAGCTTCATGCCTAGATAATTTTCATTGGCATTTTGGGCAATCTCTACTCTGGTGCTCAGTATTAATAAACTGGGTATAGTATAAAGCCATGCTATCTAAACTCAACTATCTCTTCACTGTAACTCATTCATCTTTTATGATAACCTATCAAATTCTTTATTGCAATGATTTTAAGCCTTTTCCAAAACTGTGATAAATTGATAATATGGTAACAAATTCTCCCTCTCCCAGAAGACATGTCTATTTGCAATGTGATCCTGTAGGTCCTCCCATCAAGAAGTGGAGTCTGTTTTTCTACCTTTTGAATCAGAGCTTGCCCACGTGACTTATTTTAGCCAATGGGATATCAGCAAACATGAGGCAAGAAGCAGCTTGAAAAATGTGTGTGCATTGGGACTTACCTTCTCTTGCTGCTTCTGAAACCCTGTGACTGCCACCATGAGAAAAATACTGGGCTAGCCTGAATGACAGAGGCATGTGGCCCAACTGCCTCTGGTGCCTAGGCTGATAGCCTGCACCACATGTACCACTATACATGTGAGTGAGGCCATTCTAGATCAACCACCAACCAGCCTGCCTGCCTACTCCAGATTCATGAGAAAATCCAGCAGAAATCTTCTAAGTCAGCCCAAACCAGAAGAACTGCCCAACTGATGCACAGATTCATGAGCTAA
Organism: Budorcas taxicolor; assembly: GCF_023091745.1. NCBI lineage: Eukaryota > Metazoa > Chordata > Mammalia > Artiodactyla > Bovidae > Budorcas > Budorcas taxicolor. Next base: position 58,782,879 of record NC_068915.1, on the reverse strand, counting down.
AGAAATGATTCTTGGTTTAAGCTTCTAAGTTTTGGAGTGGTTTGTTATATAGCAAAATCTGGGTGATACACATACATTTCAAGCCCCATCTAATTTTATAATATAGCCACCTCTTCACTCTCAGCAAACAATTCTTTCCATTTTTTTCTATGAGAAAAGAGAAGTCATCTGATACAAGATCCCTAAATTCTCTTCTGTCCATTTCAGAATGACTCATCAGTTTCTTGACGATAAAGACAGTGTCTTCCTCATCTTTATATACCTACAGAACAGAGAGCATGGCACACAGCACATGCTAATCAATATTTGCTCAGTGAATTACTGAATTAAAGAATGAAGAGTCTCTATCATGACATTCTCTGTGCTACCTCAAAATTTTTCTGCATCTTATTCATTTCTGCTTAAAAACAAAGGAATATACATTTTTAAAAATGCTAAAGATTTTTAAATAAGCATTTCAATTAGATAACATTAAATATCAACATAGAACACACATGTCAAATGGTGGCTTGTCAGTCCATCGTGCTACACCATAATTCTTAAATATTCATGTTTTCACTTGTGCTGGCTGCACATATACATGCTTGTTTTCTCTGCTTCTGCTTCTCAGATAACAGGGAGCATAAGGGAATGCTGGTGACTGCTGTTGGCTCAGCAGCTGCGACACTGATCTTCTGCCAGGTAAAGAATGTGAAAATGCCACACAGGCCTATACATGAAAGTACGAACAAATCTGCAGTTATCTCACCAAGGCCATGCCTATGTGTAGACATAGGAGGCATCACACTCCAAGTTTTTGTTTTAGGGTTGTAGCATTCTACAGTATTCAACGTCTTCAGTCCATCTCTTCCTCCAACCACGTACAGTTTGTCATCTAACACTGCAACGCCGAACTGCAGCCTCCGCCCATTCATATTTGCTACAGGAGTCCACATATTTGTACGAAGATCATACTTTTCAATGCTTGTTGCTCCTTAATAGTAACAGAAAGAAGTTATGCAAACAAAAAACTCACCATCATTGAGTATTTTACAAACTTAGACATATGAAAGTATAGGATTAGCACTGACAATAATATTTCTAATATGTTCCAATAAGCACCTGCATGATCTCAACCTTGCTTGTATCCCTGCCCTCATCTCCTTCTATTCTCTAGTGCATACACCAGACTCTGGTACTAGAAGGCCAAGTGAGAAAGGACTGTCTGTCAAAGAGGGCTGAGAAGCAACAGCCAGAAGAAAAGAAAGCAGGGTAGTTTAGCACAATGGAAGCCAAAGTAAAAAAGGGCACAGCTGCTGAGAGGATCAAGTAACATGAAGACTAAAAAGCATGACTCAATTTAGCTACATGGAAGTCATTCATAACTTTCGGGAGAGTCCTTTGTTTGAGCAGTTGAGGCAGGACTAGGAGGTAAGGAAATGGAGAAAATGAGCATCAGTCATTCCTCTAAGAAGTCTGGCTACAAAAAGGTGGAGAGAGATAAGAATTATTTGGTGGGCTGAGGGAAGTTTTGTTTTGTTTTTAAAAGTGGATAAACCTGAGTTAATGGGAAGGATCCAGCTGTGGGGAAGGAAGCTGAAAATACAGGAGACGAAGGGCTCCTATTTAATGGTGAGAGGTCCTGAGAAGGCAGGAAAGGGCAGCATCAGGGCCCAGGTGAGAGGCTGGCTTTCACAGGACGACGAGGGGATACACACTTCACCAAAACCTGGATGGACAAGAGCTTAAGAGTGGGTGCAATGCTTTGAGAATCCTAAGCGTGGGAAGTTTAGGGAATGATGGTATCTACATGTTATCAAGAATTACAAGATCCAAAGAACTCTTTCTGTTTTCTTTATGAGGTAAGAACAGTGGAGTTAAGGAAAAGAAAAAAAAGACCTGCTCCTCTAAACAAAGAGCCAATCCTCAGTTAGTTCAGTTCAGTTCAGTCACTCAGTCATGTTTGACTCTTTGTGACCCCATGAACCACAGCACACCAGGCCTCCCTGGCCATCAGCAACTCCTGGAATCCACCCAAACCCATGTCCATTGAGTCGGTGATGCCATCCAACCATCTCATCCTCTGTCATTCCCTTCTCCTCCTGCCCTCAATCTTTCTCAGCATCAGGGTCTTTTCCAGTGAGTCAGCTCTTCGCATCAGGTGGCCAAAGCATTAAGAGTTTCAGCTTCAACATCAGTCCTTCCAATGAACACCCAGGACTGATCTCCTTTAGGATGGACAGGTTGGATCTCCTTGCAGTCCAAGTGACTCTCAAGAGTCTTCTCCAACACCACAGTTCAAAAGCATCAACTCTTCGGCGCTCAGCCTTCTGCACAGTCCAACTCTCACATCCATACATGACCACAGGAAAAACCATAGCCTTGACTAGACGGACCTTTGCTGGTAAAGTAATGTCTCTGCTTTTCAATATGCTATCTAGGTTGGTCATAACTTTTCTTCCAAGGAGCAAGCATCTTTTAATTTCATGGCTGCAGTCACCATCTGCAGTGATTTTGGAGCCCCCCAAAATAAAGTCTGACACTGTTTCCCCTGTTTCCCCATCTATTTCCCATGAAGTGATGGGACCAGATGCCATGATCTTCATTTTCTGAATGTTGAGCTTTAGGCCAACTTTTTCACTCTCCTCTTTTACTTTCATCAAGAGGCATTTTAGTTCTTCTTTACTTCCTGCCATAAGGCTGGTGTCATCTGCATATCTGAGGTTATTGATATTTCTCCAGCAATCTTGATTCCAGCCTGTGCTCTTTCAGCCCCGCGTTTCTCACGATGTACTCTGCAAATAAGTTAAATAAGCAGGGTGACAATATACAGCGTTGACGTACTCCTTTTCCTATTTGGAACCAGTCTGTTGTTCCATGTCCAGTTCTAACTATTGCTTCCTGACCTGCATACAGATTTCTCAAGAGGCAGGTCAGGTGGTCTGGTATTCTCATCTCTTGAAGAATTTTCCAGTTTACTGTGATCCATACAGTCAAAGGCTTTGGCATAGTCAATAAAGCAGAAATAGATGTTTTTCTGGAACTCTCTTGCTTTTTCCATGATCCAGCGGATGTTGGCAATTTGATCTCTGGTTCCTCTGCCTTTTCGAAAACCAGCTTGAACATCTGGAAATTCAGTTCACGTATTGCTGAAGCCTGGCTTGGAGAATTTTAAGCATCACTTTACTAGCGTGTGAGATGAGTGCAATTGTGCAGTAGTTTGAACATTCTTTGGCATTGCCTTTCTTTGGGATTAGAATGAAAACCGACCTTTTCCAGTCCTGTGGCCACTGCTGAGTTTTCCAAATTTGCTGGCATACTGAGTGCAGCACTTTCACAGCATCATCTTCCAGAATTTGAAATGGCTCAACTGTAATTCCATCACCTCCATTAGCTTTGTTCGTAGTGATGCTTCCTAAGGCCCACTAGACTTCACATTCCAGGATGTCTGGCTCTAGGTGAGTGATCACACCATTGTGATCATCTGGGTCGTCAAGATCCCTTTTGTACAATTCCTCTGTGTATTCTTGCCACCTCTTCTTAATATCTTCTGCTTCTGTTAGGTCCCTACCATTTCTGTCCTTTATTTTGCCCATCTTTGCATGAAATGTTCCCCTGGTATCTCTAATTTTCTTGAAAAGATCTCTAGTCTTTCCCATTCTTGGCAGTAGCCGAGAGGAGCTACCCTACGTCCAAGGTAAGGAGCAGTGGCTGCGCCTAGCTGGAGCAGCCATGAATAGAGACCCTACATCCAAGGTAAGAGAAACCCAAGTAAGATGGTAGGCACTGAGAGAGGGCATCAGAGGGCAGAGAGACTGAAACCACAATCACAGACAACAGGTCAATCTGATCACACGGACCACAGCCTTATCTAACTCATGAAACTAAGCCATGCTGTGTGGGGGGCCACATAAGATTGACGGGTCGTGGTGGAGAGGTCTGACAGAATGTGGTCCACTGGAGAAGTAATGGCAAACCACTTCAGTATTCTTGCCTTGAGAACCCCATGAACAGTATGAAAAGGCAAAATGATAGGATACTGAAAGAGGAACTCCCCAGGTCATCAGGTGCCCAATATGCTACTGGAGATCAGTGGAGAAATAACTCCAGAAAGAATGAAGGGATGGAGCCAAAGCAAAAACACCACCCAGTTGTGGATGTGACTGGTGATAGAAGCAAGGTCCAATGCTGTAAAGAGCAATATTGCATAGGAACCTGGAATGTTATTAGGTCCATGAATCAAGTCAAGCTGGAAGTGGTCAAACAGGAGATGACAAGAGTGAACATCAACATTCTAGGAATCAGCAAACTAAGACGGACTGGAATGGGTGAATTTAACTCAGTTGACCATTATATCTACTACTGTGAGCAGGAATCCCTTAGTAGAAATGGAGTAGCCATCATGGTCAACAAAAGAGTCCAAAATGCAGTACTTGGATGCAATCTCAAAAATGACAGAATGGTCTCTGTTTGTTTCGAAGGCAAACCATTCAATATCACAGTAATCCAAGTCTATGCCCTGACCAGTAACACTGAAGAAGCTGAAGTTGAACAGTTCTATGAAGACCTATAAGACCTTTTAGAACTAACACCTAAAAAAGGTGTCCTTTTCATTATAGGGGACTGGAATGCAAAAGGAGGAAGTCAAGAAACACCTGGAGTAACAGGCAAATTTGGCCTTGGAGTACACAGTGAAGCAGGGCAAAGGCTAATAGACTTCTGCCAAGAGAACACATTGGTCATAGAAACACCCTCGTCCAACAACACAAGGGAAGACTCCACACATGGACATCACCAGATGGTCGACACTGAAAGGAGACTGATTATATTCTTTGCAGCCAAAGGTGGAGAAGCTCTATACAGTCAGCAAAACAGGACCAGGAGCTGACTGTGGCTCAGATCATGAACTCCTTATTGCTAGATTCAGACTGAAATTGAAGAAAGTGGAGAAAATCACTAGATCATTCAGGTATGACCTAAATCAAACCCCTTATGACTATACAGTGGAAGTGAGAAATAGATTTAAGAGACTAGATCTGATAGACAGTGCTTGATGAGCTATGGACAGAGGTTCGTGACATTGTACAGGAGACAGGAATCAAGACCATCACCAAGAAAAAGAAATGCAAAAAAGCAAAATGGGGGTCTGAGGAGGCCTTACAAATAGCTGTGAAAAGAAGTGAAGCAAAAAGCAGAGAAAAGGAAAGATATACCCATTTGAATGCAGAGTTCCAAAGAATAGCAAGGAGAGATAAGTAAGCCTTCTTCAGTGATCAATGCAAAGAAATAGAGGAAAACCCTCAGTTATAAACAGTTCAATTAGTATCTACTTTACTTCTCTCTTCTAAGCTTCTAATACAACATGCAATCAGTGCTATTATAGCACTACAATCAAGACAAGCATTTATTCTGAAATATTTGTCACAACTAGGTCATCAGAGCACTGATGCTATTGTTGTCTCCTAAAATTTAGAAACAGTTTTGCCATTATACATATGGCAAGAAACCTTGAAAGTCTTTAATACCTGTGTGTATGCATACTTCTGTTGTTGTTTAGTTGATAAGTTGTATCTGGTTCGTTTTGCAACTCCATGGACTGCAGCCCGCCAAGCTGCTCTGTCCATGGGATTTTCCAGGCAAGAATACTGCAGTGGGTTGTCATTTCCTTCTCCAGGGGATCTTCCAGACCCAGGAACTGAACCCATAGCTCCTACTGAGTCTCTTTGCAGGCAGGCAAACTCTTTACTGCTGAGACACCAGGGCTGTGTGTATGCATACATTTTCCCTAAATTAGTTTTACTGTTTTTATCTACCTTATAAAAGCTTTAAGCTATTTGTGATAAACACTGAGTCTTTCTCCATCGCAGCATTCTCAAATGTCATATAATAGACTCTGTTGCATACAGCAGCTATTGAAAAATATTTTTGAATTTGAATAATCTTTGTGATTTTTAGCCAAAATGAGACTTTACTGATACAAATATTTTATGTAATAGTGTACTTGAATTATCACTCTAAACTTGACCTTAAAAACTTCTTTCTTCCTCAAATAAAAAGGCCCTGCTAATTATCTCTCCTAATTTGTATTTTAAGTTATTCCTTTTAGATCCAGTTCACTAAGCAGTATCAGAGTCATATGAACTAGTAACTAAAAATTCTTTTGTTAATATCAAATGTAATTCTTAAAGATGTAAGATTTTAAAATCTGAAACATGTATCTTAAAAAATGTTATCTCCAAATAACAAAACCTTAGTAATTGTAAAAATCCTATGTAAAAGCTTGGAATTTCCCTAATTTATACTGAAGGATTGACCTTTAAAAAAAAAGTAAGTACAAATATATCCTGATATCATTTTAGCGGCTATTTAGAAAACCATTACTAGCTCATTTGAGGGGTCTATACTAAACAGATATATGAAGGGACCAAGAACTCAATAATCAAGACTCCTATCTAACTAATGCAAATTGCTCTTCATTATGAAGACATTGGGAATAAGATAAGGCCTTGGAAGATAGCTTAAGTAGGACAGAACCTCAGAGTATTTGATTATTAAGAGAGACTTAGAAGTAAATTTGGTCAAACTGCAAAGGCCAGATTACAGAAAGTCTTGAAACCTAGAGAGAGAAATTTATACTTAATGCAGTAAAGAAATAAAGATTGCTGAAGCTTTTGAGCAGAGCAGTGGCATGTTAACAGAAGAGTTAACATGGGAATTAAGCAGAGTACAGTGTCCAAAGTCAAAATGCCTATCTGCATCGATTCCATCGCTAATTAGCTGTGTGAGCCTAGGAAAGTTATTTAACTTCTCTGTCTCAGTATCCTCTTCTGTAAAAGAGGGCAGTAATAACATACAGCTCTGAAAGTTGCTAGGAAGATGAAATGAAACAATGTAGGTCAAGCCCTTAGCATAACGCCTGACGTTTATTAACAATATAATGAATGCTATTCCCACAAAATTAACATAATCAAAATTTGTGAGTTGAGAGAAGGCTAACTGGAATTATCAAGACAGCAGTGGAGATTTGAAAGAATCAGGAGTCATTTGAAAGAAGTCACTTGGTGACTATCAGAATGTAAGTTTGAGAGAGAGAAGGAGAGAGGAGATAAGTATTGTTTACTTGGCTACTTAGAATTCAAGTTCCTTTCCCAAGTTTGGGGACTCTTCCTATGTATGTATGAGCCTTGATGGGAGCCAGGAACCCATCTCTCAGAAAACTGAAAAGGCAGATCTTTCTTTTTTAAAAAAAATTTTATTGGAGTATAGTTACTTTACAATGTTGTGTTAGTTTCTACCGTTCAGCAAAGTGAAGCAGTCATATGTATACATACAACCCCTCTTTTTTGGACTTAAGACAGTCATTGTCTTTGGAATTTTAGGGCCTATGACTGACCTAAAGCTAGTCAAATGGATGTCTGAACTTGGAATTTAAAACCTAAAGCAGGATTTATAAAGACGCAGGGACAGTGGATGTAGTCCTATCCATTTCTCAGTAGCCTTCCAATAAATTCCTTATTTGCTTACATGAGCCAGAGTTGATGTCCTCTGAAGAGCACTGAACTATGATCACAACTTCTCAAGTCTGAGAGACATGGTCAGAGAAGATTTGAATACATGACGTTTAAGCTGAAAACCAAACGTCAAATAGGTATTTTATACAAGTTGGAAATATGAGAATAAAATCAAAGTGCAAGACTTATTTTGTGGAATCTGAAATATGACACAAATGAACTTATCTACCAAACAGAAACAGACTCACTGGCATAGAGAATAGATGTGGTTGCCAAGGAGGAGGGGTGGTGGGGGAGGGATGAACTAGGAGTTTGGGATTAGCAAATGCAAACCATTTTATAGAAAATGTTAAACAACAAGGTCCTACTGTATAGCACAGGGAACTATATATTCAATATCCTATGATAAACCATCATGGAAAAGAAAATAAAAGGATGATACAGAACTGAATCACTTTGCTATAGAGCAGAAATTAATACAATACTGTAAATCAACTATACTTCAATAAAATAAATTATAAAAAAATCAAAATGTGAGAGTATAATTAATACAGAGATAACACTTAAAGCCTTGAAAAAGAGAAGGAAAGACTGAGGAGAAGAGTAAGTGTTGGTAATGACTACAAAGCTAAGCACCAGTTCCAGACATATAGCAGGTTATTTAATAAGTATCTGCAGATCAGTTATCTGGACAGTGGACATCTCCAAAAATGTTCAAATACTTACATTATAACTCCAATCAGTTATCTTTATGTATTTCTGTAACACTGAGTCATCAAGTCTATTTTTAAAACTTAAGCATCTATATATACATAGCACTATATGCTATGTGCAATAATAGCTATATTTATATTTATTTATATTTTATAACTTAAAAGTTAAATAACAATGCAAGATTTTCAATTAGAGCTCACATTTTGATATTTCTTAGAAATATCACATAGAGGAGAAACCTTTAGATATGATCACTGTATCAAGTGTTTTAGTCATACAAGTAATACAAGAGAACTGAGACCACAGCGGTAGCCAGAAGTCAGAGGTATTGTCAGGAGCCTGCAAATTATTAGTACTAGGAATTCAGAGGAAGAGGAGGTCAACATATGATGAGAAAAAATACACATAAACAGAAAGCTTCTAGCACAATACCTAGCATTGAGTAGGCATTGGGCATGGTGTTTGTTGTTATTAATGTTACTATGAATAACAAATGCTACAAGAAGGGTACAAAGATTTCCATATACTCCTGACCTAGATTTCCTGCATATTTATATTTTACATTTGTTTTCTATGCATGTACATGTGTAGGCATGAATGTTTTTCTGAACTGTTTCATCAGAGTAAGTTGCAAAACTGATGACCATGCATGCTTAGTCGTTCAGTCGTGTCTGACTCTTTGTGACCCCAGACTGTGGCCTGCCAGGCCTCTCTGTCCATGGCATTTCCTAAACAAGAATACTGGAGTGGGTTGTCATATCCTCCTCCAGGAAATCTTCCTGATCCAGTGATTGAACCCACATCTCCTGTATTGCAAGTGGGTTCTTTACCACTGAGCCACTGGGAAACATGATGCCCCTGTATCCCTAAATATTTCAGTGTTGCTTCTTCTAAACCAGAAATCCTCTTACAAAACCACAATATAATCATCAAAATCTGGAAATTAACATATATACAATGCTGCTATCTAATCTACAGATCTTATTTGGATTTCATCATTTGTTCCAATTATGGCTTCCCTGGCAGCTCAGCTGGTAAAGAATCTGTCTGCAATGCAGGAGACTCCGGTTTGACCCCTGGGTTGGGAAGATTCACTGGCGAAGGGATAGGCTACCCATCCAGTATTCTTGGGCTTCCCTTGTGGCTCAGCTGGTAAAGAATCCGCCTGCAATGTGGGAGACCTGAGTTCGATCTGTGGGTTGGGAAGATCCCCTGAAGGGAACAGCTACCTACTCCAGTATTCTGGTTTGGAGAATTCCATGGACTATCCATGGGGTTGCAAAGAGTCAGACATGACTGAGCAACTTTCATTTTAATGTCCTTCATAGTAAAAGAAAATCCAAGAAAATGTATTGTAAAAGCTGTCATATCTCTGTAAGACATATGACAGAGACAAATTCCTAAATCTTTTTTTTTTTTATTTCATGATGTTGACATTTTGGAATACTTCAGGTAAGTTATTTTGGAGCATGTCTCTCAATTTGAATTTGTTTGTCTTTTTCTTATGATTAAGTCCAGATTATATACTTTTGGCAAGAATATCACAGACGTCCAGGTGAGTTCTCAGTACATCACATAAGCACAGGCTGCTGGTTAGTCTCTTTACTAGCAATATGACCTTTGATTATTTGGTTTAGGTGTTGTGTGTCAAGTTTCTCTACTGTAAGACCTAACTTATGCTTGACTAATAAGCAGGTGACTGGGAGATACTTTGAGACAAAAGATCCTGCTCTCAAAAACTTTCACCTATGAGTCTTAGAGAACTGATGATTGACTGAATTACTTATTAATATGATGACTGCCAAATGGCGATTTTTCTAATCCCATCTTTGCTTCCATATTTTAATTAGTTGGTATTCTACTGTAAGGAAGAACATTCCCTTCTCCTTCTGTTTGTATCAGTATGAATTCATGAATACTTACTTATAATCTTTTGCTCCCATTATTTATTTTGATGTTGAAATTATCCCAGGTTTGGACAGTGGTAGCCCTTACAAACTGTCTGCTGTATCTCTTGACCGGTTTCCATCATTGGGCACTTCCTCTGGCACTACAAGTTGTTCTAGGCTTATCTTGTCCTTTTCCTACCTCAGTGCTAGAATCAGCTATTTCTCCAAGGAGCTCATAAGCCTTAGTTATTACTAATTCATTTTTTATGTTTCTTTCAAAAAGATA